>NC_047034.1:143979502-144580656 GCF_011762595.2 Tursiops truncatus
TACTACACTACTGTACGTGCTCCCAGACTCCGGCTTATGGGAGGAGTAGAGAGGGCCAAAGTTACAGCAACCACAGTGCACTCTCCAGGTGCCCTCTAGGACAGTTAGATGGTGTAACGGTAGAAACCATGATACTACGGCATCTAATAAAAACACAGAACGACTATACCCTCGTCTCACGTACTACACTCCAGCAACACTGGCCATTTTTTTCAGTTCAGGCGTGAGGTTTAATGCCGCTCGCAGAAAGGCCTGCCTAGATTCTCCAAAATAAATTCGGTCTCCCATTCCACTCTTTCAGAGCACTCTGTACCGTCCTTTCAGAGCCCTGGCCCCAATTCGTAATCACGTGACTACCTATTTAATGACTGTCTCCACCTCTAGACGATAAACTCCGTGAAGTCAGGACTTCATCCCCAAAGCCTGGCGTGGTGCCCAGCATAGAACTGGCCTTTGATATATATTATCTGAATGAATACATACACACCACAGCAGTGTTTCGCAACTGTGCCATGGCGCGGAGCTCCAGTCCCCAGGAAAGGAGTCATCGCCACACGCCGTCAGCTCCCAACCCTTTAATTTCAGCAACACGGCCTCCTAACCCCAGTTGTTTTGATTTTATGCTGTTGTGATATAAATACTATGATGAGCTGCTGTAGTGATTTAGAGAACTCTGGGTTCAGAGGCACACTTCGTTATTGTATATTACATCCAAAAACCACCTTTCATCATTACCGTGACTCTCTGAGAAAGTCAGTTTTTATTGTACCCATTTGAGCAAAAGGGAAACCAAGTCTGCAGAGGTGAAGAGCCCGTTCAAGGTCCTATGGTGTGTCCAGGACTCTCCACACTCCCAGACACTGCCTGTGCCTTACAAGCTGGAGGTGGAAGCAGAGAACTAGCAGTCTAACTTTCCCCGCTCTCCTGAGTCTTCTAGTCTTGGGGCAAGACACTTCTCTCCCCTGGCCTCAGTGTCCCCCTGCCCTGTTGGAAGAGGAAAATGAAGTGAAAGGCACGCTTCGTCATTTAGTAGAAGTACTAGGGAGAGGCTCTGTCAAGAATGGTACAGCGGGGCTTCCCTGGTGGCGCAGTGGTTGAGAGTCCACCTGCCGATGCAGGGGATATGGGATCGTGCCCCGGTCCGGGAGGATCCCACATGCCGCGGAGCTGCTGGGCCCGTGAGCCATGGCTGCTGAGCCTGCACGTCTGGAGCCTGTGCTCAGCACGGGAGAGGCCACAGCAGTGAGAGGCCCGCGTACCACAAAAAAAAAATAATAATAATAATAAAAAAAAAGAATGGTACAGCTATAGCATGGATGAACCTTGGGGACATTATGCTAAGTGTAATAAGCCAGACACAAAAAGACAGATTTTTTATGATTCCACTAATATGAAGTACTTAGAGTAGTCAAAATCATAGAGACAGAAAGTAGAATGGTGATTTCCAGGGGCTGGGTTGAGGAGCGGGGAAGAGAGTTACTGTTCAATGGGTATAGAGTTTCGGTTTTACAAGATGGAAAGAGTTTTGGAGATGGTTGCACAACATTATGAATACTTAATACCACTGAATTGTACACTTAAAAATGATGAAAATGGTAAATTTTATGTTATGTGTATTTTATCACAATAAAAAAATAATGGTATGACTTATCAATGCAATTTGAGCATCTTTGGAGGGTTCTAGGGGTATCTCAGGGCTAGGAGCTTTGAGGGATGAACGCTGTAACTCAGGTGTCAGAGAGCCGAGAGCTACAAGGCAGTGGTTGGAAGGTCTTTGGGGTCGGGGGTGATGGGCCGAGTCAGGCTATGGCGGCTGGCGATTCTCACTGTGCTGCAGTAGGTGTGGCTGGTCCCACACAGTGCGACTCTTGCTCTCTCTCTCTCTGCCACGTTCTCCTCCCCATCACTTCCTTTACAGAGGAGACAACCTCCATCCCCACCTGTACCCCACTGCGCCTGTGTGATGTGCGAGGTGCCTTGCATTTGGAAAACAGACTCTTCATCTCCATATGACAATATGAAACTCCGCATCGGGTTTGCATTTCTTAATTAGGTGCTTGTCATTGTGTATTCCATAGAGCCACGTATAAGTAAATAGTCAGAGACCTTTGAATAAATTTATTGGGTTTATTTATGTTTTTGGGCATAAAAATCTATAATTACCAGGTACAGCCTCCCTATAACCGGTATTTAATGACAATTACTTTTTGTTACCATAGAAATGAGTCCAAAGTAGTTACCCATAATTTCTCATTTCCCAAACCTCACACACGCTGAATTGCAATATTACCATAGTAATTGCCTATCAGTCATCGTAAAATACGCAGTTACCCAAAGGATAGCAGGATGCTGTGGACTTTCTCATTGTGGGGAAGCCTCAGTGCTTCTTGGGAGTGTGGAGGTGGGGGAGAGGAGTAGACCTCCGTGGGTGGTGTAGAAATGATTCAGCTTTATCGCATGACACTGCAGACCCTGTGGTGGAAACGGATGCTGCTACGACCCGCAGACTCGCAACGCATCATGCCTCTCCGCCCTGGTGAGCCTCACGTAGCAAAGAATGCTCCAGCGCAGTAAATCCAGTTTAACTAAGGTTTGTCGGGGGCCTGCTGAGTGTCGGTCCCTGTGCTACGCCTTAGGGAAGCAGATGGAAATCAGAGGCGGTCCTTGGCAATAAGAAGACCAGTGTTTGTACTAGAGGCATGAGTGTGAGGCTGTGGAGGCCGAGGCATAATCAGAGCTAATGTCTAAGTGCCTACTAACCGCACATTATACGTATCATCTCCTCTGACCCTCACAACAGCCCTGAGGTGGAGGTAGTATTATGGTCCCTTTTTAATTAGAAAAGCAAATTGAGGCCCAGAAACACCAAGGAACTTGCCCCACGTCCCCCAGCAGGAAGGTTACGAATCCAGGCAGGCCAACCCTGGCCTGCTACAGATTCATCCCCCTGCTACACTGTATCCTGAAAGCAGGGAGTGCTTCCTTCTGACTGGGGGTGACGAGGGCTGGTTTTTGAAGGGCGGATGGTATATAGGAGTTCACCAGACATAAAAGGAGATAAGGAGAGATTTGCACAGCAAACATCATTAAGTATGGCAGAGGGTGAAACATCAGAGGAAGTATTTCCAACACGCACACATACATGCACACACACAGACACACACACAGATACACACAGATATACACACCACACGAGACACATACACACACTCACCCACAGACATTGGAACTGACCAACCTTGCCCACCTCAACATCCAAACGGGGAAACATTTTTAACTGTCCAAAATAGACTAGAACATAAAATTAGCTGTGTAAAATACATGTCAATATCCTATTTGTTCTTTGACAGCATAAAACTGCATTTTTCATCAACTAGAAATGGAAACAGAGATCCACTGCAAGTTGTCTCACCAGGCGATATCTGCCAGCCCCTTCTCACTGTGCCTCCTTCCCCACCCAGGCCTCGTGTCCCCCCTTGCTGCCTCTCCGTAGCCTCATCAGCCTTGGAGTGGGATGGGAGCTCAAAGACCTTTGTCCAGTGCCCTGCCCAGGGCAGGGAAACCTTAAGAAGTGCTGCACTGCTGACAGCTCTGACTGTTAGGGGGTGTTTATGTCCAGGCTAAACCTGATAGCCCATCACCTCTGCTTTCTACCCCTGAAAGATTAGTCAGGTCCAGTCCATCTTTTACATAGTAGCCCTTCAGCTGTTTGAGGATTGTGTGTCCCCACTCCTCACTCACTCTACCCCTGCCAGCACCTGTTCTCCAGCCTGAACATCCCCAAAGCCTTACAAATTTTCATATGTAATCTGAAATCCATTCCTCTCCCCGTCCCTACAGCTGTGCTCTGAACATACTCCGGATGTTTGTCGTGGTCTGTATTTGCGGCATGGGGTCCAGGATGGGACAGTTATAATGATGAGAATGATGACGGTGATGATGGTGGTGATGACATTGATGATGACGATGACAGTGGTGCTGATGTTTTTGATGATGATGATAGTGGTGGTGATGATGATGATGACTAGTTAACATCTATTGAACGTCCTGGGCCTGACCCTATTCTGGGTGTTTTGCATGTATTGTTTAATTCTCAGAACAACTCTCATTATTCTCATTTTACAGATGAGGAGACTGTGAGGAGACTGAGGTAGATTAGGTAACTCCCTTAAGTTCATAGAGCTAGCTAGTGGCATAGGAGAAGGAAGGGACCACCACAGCCTAATTCTGGGGATGTATTTCTCCTGGCACAGCCTACATGCCCATCGCTATCTGACACTGAGCTCTCGTCAACCTAAATCTTTCCACTTGCATTCCTGCTAAGTCACAGCCCTCACCCCCGCACCCCACCTCCTCTGAGAACCTTACAAGGAGGCATGGACTGGGCAGAAATCATGCTGCCTTTTTGAACAAAGAGGAAACCAGGCCACAGAGAGGCTAAGTAACTTGCTCAAGGTCACACAGGGAGTGAGCCACATAGTTATTTAAGATGAAACGCAAGTGACGCAGGGGCCAGACAAAGCCTTACCTCCCAGAGACTCTCTCCCGCTTTATGTAACCTGCGTGATGTTTCTACAGAGGCTGAAAGGACACTGGGGCAGGCAGCATAATCAGGTGTCTAACCCACGAGTGCACACGGCTAAAACCAATTATTCAAATGAGCTTCCCAGCCAGGTTCCTCAGAAAAGGCCAGATGGCTAGATGTCTACGGAGGCAGTTCCCCATCTCTGTCCCCGCAAGCAGCTGAATAGCCTTTCAAAGTTAGAGTTGATAGTGAGTTGATTTTAATAACTGATTCTACAGTGAAGACAGGCCTCTGAGGAGACAGTAAGCCAGAATTAGTGGCTGGGGAGTCCGGAGGAGCAAAACAATATGATAGAATCAAGAACTTTATCGTTCCCGGTCTTAGTTCCTAAACCGCTGCTGGAATAGTGTCAGTTCTCTATGTGCGATCCTTCCGGGGCTCCCCATTGACCATCAGAAGCAGCCTATCCTCTTTAGCCTGGTCTTCAAGGCGGACACAGCATCCAGGAAGCTCCTCCTCCTTCATCTCCCACTGTCCGCCTTGCCCTGTGCGCAAACGCTCACTCGGCACACGCTTCGTCCTGAGCATCCCCAGGGATCTGAGGTGGGCTTGGCCACGTGCTTGCCCTCAAGGAGGAGGCGCTGGTGAGATGACTCCTGAGAGGAGAGTGGGAGTTAGTTGGGTGAAGAGATGAGCAACACATTCTCTACCAAAGGAATAATAATGTTAAATAACAACAGTGATGATAACAATGCAAACATTAATGGAATTATACAAGCTGTCGGACCCGACTCTAATAGTTGTTTTTTTTTGTTGTTTTGTTTTTTTACATCTTTATTGGAGTATAATTGCTTTACAATGGTGTGTTAGTTTCTGCTTTATAACAAAGTGAATCAGTTATACATATACATATATCCCCATATCTCCTCCCTCTTGCGTCTCCCTCCCTCCCACCCTCCCTATCCCACCCCTCTAGGCGGTCACAGAGCACCGAGCTGATCTCCCTGTGCTATGCGGCTGCTTCCCACTAGCTATCTACCTTACGTTTGGTTGTGTATATATGTCCATGCCACTCTCTCACTTTGTCACAGCTTACCCTTCACCCTCCCCATATCCTCAAGTCCATTCTTTAGTAGGTCTGTGTCTTTATTCCTGTCTTACCCCTAGGTTCTTCATGACATTTTTTTTTTCTTAGATTCCATATATATGTGTTAGCATACGGTATTTGTCTTTCTCTTTCTGACTTACTTCACTCTGTGTGACAGATTCTAGGTCCATCCACCTCATTACAAATAGCTCAATTTTGTTTCTTTTTATGGCTGAGTAATATTCCATTGTATATATGTGCCACATCTTCTTTATCCATTCATCCGATGATGGACACTTAGGTTGTTTCCGTCTCCGGGCTATTGTAAATAGAGCTGCAGTGAACAATTTGGTACATGACTCTTTTTGAATTACGGTTTTCTCAGGGTATATGCCCAGTAGTGGGATTGCTGGGTCATATGGTAGTTCTATTTGTAGTTTTTTAAGGAACCTCCATACTGTTCTCCATAGTGGCTGTACCAATTCACATTCCCACCAGCAGTGCAAGAGGGTTCCCTTTTCTCCACACCCTCTCCAGCATTTATTGCCTCTAGATTATTTGATGATGGCCATTCTGACCGGTGTGAGATGATATCTCATTGTAGTCTAATAGTTTTTAATGTATTATTCCCACTGGACATGTAGGGGTCATAACTCATCATGCTCTTTCTCCCACTCTCAACCTACTTCCACCAATGTAGGAGGAGATACAGGGGTCAGAAAGATAGAGGTCAGAATATTAGCTTCATTATTGAAAAAAGCAGAATTTGCAAGGCATGGCTTATATCTGTGACCAAAATTGACCTCCTTATACGTCACCCCAAAATTCAACTTCCCCACCAGCCACAAGCTGAGTGGGAAGGAAGCTGCCTCCCAGAAGGCACACCAAGTGGAGGAGAGGAGGACAGAACGGACCCTCCCTGCAGGGTCACAGATCCAAACAAGCTGTGCCAGGAGGGCCAGGCCCGGCAGTCTCTGCTCCTTGTATCAGGTTGACCCGTCAGATAAGTTCCATCCCCTCCCTTGGGAAGAAGATGCGCAGGGATGGAGATGAAGAGCCATTCTCCTGATTCCTGGGGACTAAAAGTCCCCATTGGGATTGAAAGCAAACTATGAAACTTCATGAAACTATGAAGTAGGTTCTAATATTATCCTCAGTTTACAGACAAGGAAATTGAAGCACATAGAGCAGTGAACTCACTTGCCCAAGGTCCCATGTGAGGGAGATCCAGGAGTCAAAACCAGAGAGCTGGCTCGAAGCCCAAGTGCTCAGCCTCTGAGCCCTGCTGCCTGAACCCCGAGTGAACAGGAGCCCTGAGCCCACTACCAGGTGGTCTGGCGTGGCTAGTGCACATGGTCAGGCCTGCAGCCTATGGTGCAGGTTCACACACTGCACAAAGGCTAAGAGAGCAGATGGAGGCTGACGAGCCTTGCCACTGGAGGTGTTGCACCAGCCCGCAGAAGGCTGTGCCTTTTTGTAACTAGCTCATAGGACATATAATGTGCAAGCCTTGCATGGTGTACAGGTTGGGGGACATGATGCAAGAAGCTTAAGGAATAAGTTGGGACTAGTTTGTGGAGGACCCTGAGTGTCATACCAAGATGAAACCATAAGACCAGCTAACACGTGTATAGCGCTTATGTCAAGCGAGACGGTGTCCCCAGCATTTACACAGCTGATCTCATTTCATCCTTTTAACAACCCTCTGAGGTAGGCGGAATCCACATTTTGCAGATCAGGGCTGAGGCACAGAGCGGTTAAGGCACCAGCTAATCCACGGGCCCTCCAGGGTCTTACCCAGGCAGTGTGGCTCTGGAGTCCACACTCACAACCTACGCCGCTTCTCAGGCTCCGACCAGGTGGGCAAGGGTCTCGCCAGCGCCCAGATCTGTGAAGACCTAAAGGACTTTTCTTTCCCTTATGCTTCCTCTGCCTCTTTTCATTAAAGGAATGGAAATAGCCTTCCTAGCCCCAAGGGCCAGTACTGTACACTCCTTTAGAAAACGTGCCCCCTTGGGCCTTTAAAATGGTTCTTTTTACTCTTTGTAAGTGTTCTTACAGAAAAAAAAATAATCCAGTAGTTCTGGAATGGACTTTCAACTCTATCCTTACATAGCTGTGTGACTTTGGCCTCAATTTCCCCATCTTTGAAATGGGGAGATTGGGTTTTATGGAATCTTGGGTCCTTCCATTTGGTGACTGGCTCTCAAAATCGCTTTAAGCCTCAGGGTGGAAATCCCCCCAAGCCCGGGTGTTTGTTGCTGACCAGCAGGAGCCGGAAAGGAGGGGGCTGAATCCTGGAGCACACAATCTCCACGGGAAGGGAGAGGGCGCTCCAATGACGGTTCTCCTTGTCCACCAGGAATAAGCTCCAGGAGAAAGGGCCCCAGGGAGTCTAGTGTTAGAGATG
This sequence comes from Tursiops truncatus, assembly GCF_011762595.2. Lineage (NCBI taxonomy): Eukaryota > Metazoa > Chordata > Mammalia > Artiodactyla > Delphinidae > Tursiops > Tursiops truncatus. The sequence goes on from NC_047034.1 coordinate 143,987,525, forward strand.
ACCCCTTCCCCAGGTGTGGTCTCATCACCCCCTTCCCCAATCTTACCACCTTGCCAGAAGAACCACCACTACAGGGTCAAGACCATGCTGATCCTTGGAGGTCAGAACCCTGAGTGCTCATCCTGGCTCTGCTATGAACCTTGGGCACGTCCAGGGCCTCCTCCCATGGATATGCAATTTGTGCACTGCACAAAGGCTCCTGGTCAGGGGGTCAAGGTGGGCTGCGACTCTGCTCCCGACCCCACGTCTGGCCAGAACAAGTGACATCATTTTGTACTTCACCCACCCAGAAGGGGCACCCGTTTCTAAATTGTCAGCCTGGAGCGGGGCGGGGTGGGGGGGGCACCTTTTGTCAATTTGCATAAAGGTACCTTTTGTGCTAGGTCCTATTTGAGAGCCAGTTTCCCCATTTAAAAATTAAGGGTGTTGGGACTTCCCTGGTGGTGCAGTGGTTAAGAATCTGCCTGCCAATGCAGGGGACACGGGTTCGAGCCCCGGCCCTGGAAGATCCCACATGCCGCGGAGCAACTAAGCCCATGCGCCACAACTACTGAGCCTGTGTTCTAGAGCCTGAGAGCCACAACTACTGAAGCCCACCTGCTTAAAGCCCATGTTCCGCAACAGGAGAAGCCACCGCAATGAGAAGCCTGCACACCACAACGAAGAGTAGCCCCTGCTGCCAGAACTAGAAAAAGCCCGCACGCAACAACAAAGACCCAACGTAGCCAAAAATAAATAAATTTATTAAAAAAAAAATTAAGGGTGTGGCATCCAGCCCTCACCTCACATGAGTCCCTCTATCAGGCCCTGAGCTGACTCCCAGGGCTGCTAAGAGAGAATAGAGTGATGGTTAAGAACATCGGCTTTAGAGCTGGGCACGCCAGGTTCAAGTCCTGCCTCTGTCCCTGGTCCTTGCTGAGCTAGGGGCAAATTACTTAACCTTTCTGTTTATTTCCATTTCTTCAGTTTAACTGCGAGTTGGCTGTGTACCTGACACTGGGCTAACACTGAAGACTGGGTGGCAAATGAAATTGATTTAGTCTCTGCCCTCCCAGTGCTTTTAGGTCTTTGAGCAAAACATGAATTTGTCCAAGGTCATAAAACTACGCAGTGGTCGATCTGGGACTCAAACCCAAATCCTTCTGAATTGGAACCTATGTAATTATTCATCCTCCTTCTCTGCCTCCACAGCCTGGGTCATATCCTTGCTGCGATCATCTGAGAAGGAATGTGAGGGAAATGCTTTAAATATCTCGGTGGTGGTGATGGGGAGGTGATTGTTATAATTATCCCTTGTGTGTGTGTTTGAGACAAAGGACACTGCCCGCTCCCCTCTGTCTCCACCACAGCAGAGCCCAGCCCACCTGCTAAGCATTTTGCAGGAGCTGTTGATGACAGCTTGTCTGGCATCCTGACACCGGCCAATCAATAGAGCTGGAAGGTGCCTCAGGCCAAGGGCAATTGAATCCCAACCTCTTAGTGGCATTAAATAAAGCAATATTTATTTTGCTTTTGGTGCAAATATACTTAATCCAATGCAGCTCATTGATAATGCTGAAAAACTGCTGTGTTTGAGGGACGATTGCATGTGTGCCCCATACATCTCCACTTGTCAACGCCACCCTTCCAGGAGCACACAGCCCTGCCGTGCTCAGGACAAGACTGACCTGGAGGCAGCAAACTGCCTTTTTCTCTACTCTTTAGAGGATGTGAAAAGGAAATCACAAGGAGGGGAGTTAAAATCATTGCTCTCATTCCAGTTGCCATTATTGCAACAGGGATGAAGCACAATGCCCTTCACAAGATGGAGCTGTTTATTTGCCATTTAAATAATGTTCTCTGGAACCATGTATCCCTGCCATTGGGCAGAAGAGAAGGAGAGAAGTACTGGAAGAGCAGACAGAGGAGTAGGCTAGCAACTCTTTCACAGATTACATAGTCTCCTTAATGGCTGGGGGGACCCCAAAGGGTCACTGGGTTCAGTAAGACCTAGGTTTGAATCCCAGCTCTATATTATAGTAGCTGTCAAGTGACCTTCTCAAAGTCATATCTCTCTTGGATTTTATTTGCTCATTTATAAAATGGGGATAAATACTACCTACCTCACTTGGCTATTGTGAGAGTGTCTAGCATGTAACAAGTGCTTAAATACTTTTCAAAATATGTCTTCAAGTAATTATCTAAACCTTGTTTACAAACCTTCAGGGTATTTGTTCATGCACTTGTGCATCTATTCAATAATCTATTTATTCAATAGATGTATTGAACCTTCTCAGCACCTCAGTCTATAGTAGGGAAGTTGGAGTGGAGGTAGGCAAGATGACACAGACATATTCCCTGGCCTCATTGGGCTCACAGTTTGGAAGAAGAAAGAAAAGATACTCAAGAGTATCTCCAACTCAAGAGGAAGAAGTTATATATAAACTTGACTTTCATAAATTTGGATTTTCTAGAATGGTCCTAATGTCAAATATTCAAGATTCTTGGTACCATAGATAGCCCCACTCATGCCAGAACATGGGTCCTGATTTTGAGCTCACGCAGAAATTTTACCTTGAAAATAAATAGCAGAATAGTAGAGGACCAAGGAGACACAGGCCCAGAGCAGAGACCCCAGATTTCATACTAAGGGACCCTAAAGTGGCAACCATAGTGGTGAGAGCCAGGCATCTGGAGGTCATCTTGTCCATTCCCCTGTCTTTAGGCAGCTGAAACCACTGAAGAGTAAGAACCTGCACCAGCAGTGCCTTCCCAGTGCCTATAGCCCAGGGAAGGACACAGCACAAAACACAAGCATAACACTGTTAGAAATACATAGAATTTCCAAGCTTTCTACTTCCCTCACTTCGCACATACCATGAACTCTGACTGGCATGCTCTCTCATGTCTTGACTTTGGCAAACTCCCATCTTCTCTTCAAAGCTCTGAGCAATGTGAGAGCTCCTAGAGGCAAGGACTGGGTCTGATGCAAATCTCAAATGTTGGAAAATGCATGTAATTAATGTTAAGATATTGGTAACCCTTAACTATTTGGCATTTCTTTTAAAAACTGTATGAACCCTTTTTCTAGAATATTTTGTTCTCCTTGTATTTCAACTTCACTTTATTCAAAACGTATGCTTCCTCCAAGTCCCTAACATTGGAGGTAAAGTCCAATTATTGATGCTTTTGAATCACTTAATGAGGGAGCTGGAAGAGTCCTCCATGAGTGAAGTATAACACCCTCGTTTTACAGAGAAGAGCATGGAGCCCAGGGGAGGGAGGTGACTTTCCCAAGATGATATAGATATTAGAGGTGAGGCCTGTCCCCCAGCCCCTAGCCAGGGCTCCTGCAACTTTACTAAGACGTTTTCTTCAATAAATAGCACTCTTTCTACTGATAGACTGGTTGCCAATAGAAGCAGTCTTTAAAAATCATCTCAGAAAAACCCAGCACAGGTACTACTGATTTCAGAGTTCCGCAAATGCTTTAGCTTCTGAAGAGCTCCAGGATTCTTGGGGATTGAGCTGTCTTTGAATCACCAGCCATACTCTGCTTTCATCTGTAGGCTGGATCAAGGAGTGGATCTTTCAGGATCTCTCACCAATAACACTTTTCCTTCAGTTTCAAATCTCACTTTTTTGAATCAGAGAGGCTTCCTGGAAGCAGTATGGCCAGGTGTGAAGACCATGGAGCCCAGGGCCAGGACACCTGGATTCCAGTCTGGACCCTGTGGAGTACAGGTTAGGCGACCTTGGAGGAATGGCTTACCTTACCCTCTCTGGCCCTCAATGCTCCCACTTGAAAAACGCAATCCACCTGTGTGGCTGGATGGTTGTGAGAACCGTATCATATGAGATAGGAAAATGCTTGGGAAAGAATGAAATGTTCATTCAACAAATAAGTCTTTAACGTCTACTGTAGTCCAGGCTCTTTGTCAGGCACAGGAGTACAAACACAAATAAGACATCATCCTTGCACTTGAGGAATTCATGGTCCAGTGGGGAAGACAGACTCAATAATTACTCTATCTTGTGCTGTAGCCACTCCGATGTGGGAGCAGTGGATGCCAGGAGCAGAGGAAAAGCACCCATCCCACATTTGCGGAGAGGAAGTCAGCAAGCCTTCCTGGAGTAGAAGATATTTAGGTTTAGACAATTTCAACGATACCACAGTCACCACCACTGCCACTGCCATCACTGGCTACCATTTATTCAATATTCATTCTGTCTGAGGATTCTGCTGGGCCATTTACAGACACTAGTTCACGTATGCAATCCAGAAGGTCGAGGATGTTATCCTCATTTTACATATGATAAAACGGAAGCCCAGAGGGGTTTTAAAAAAAGAAATTTTAAAAAGGTCACATAGCTGGTAAGGAGTACAGCCAAAACTTAAGCCTAACTGACTCCCAAAGCTTCTGGCCTTCCCAACGTAGCCTCATTGCTCTGTGTGACTCCGTGGGGAAAGACTGAGACTGATGGGTGAAGTCACCAGAAGACAAATTTCAGCTAAAGAGAAGGAAGACTTTCTTAACAGAGCTGTCCAAGAATGGGATAAGCTGCCTGGGGAGGTGGTGAGTACCAGGTCCTGGAGGTGTCATGGAACAGCCTGGTGACTCGGCCAAGACTTTGTTGAGGACATTCTTGTTTGGAAGAGGGAGAGGTAGGTAAGCTAACCATCTCAAAGGATACAGTTTATGATTAAGTCCTGTCATCAACGACAATGTTCCCTTCCAAATTTTTAGATGCTCAGTGCGGGCTGGAAGAGCTCTCTGGGAACAGCACCCAGACCAATGGTTTTGTCTCCTTGGTAACCAGCCATCGGGAAGTGGGCAATATAGGGGCCTGCTGGAATTTTCTATAAATTAGCCCACAGAGCCATATGGTTAGGGATGCTCTCAGTTAAAGAAACAGGAACTGACTCCGCCACTTAAGCAAAAATGGAATTTATAGGAAGGGGCTTACAGAACGAAGCAGAAGCTGGAAGACCAGACTTGGAAAACAACTAATTAACAGAGTAGCTCTGGAGGGCAGAAAAATTGGCTGTTGGCAGGAATAATCTATCTCTCTTCCACGGTAGCACTGCTGTATGACCCAACTCCCAGCGTGGCATCACCTAGTCCAAATTTAAGTGCTGGACAGAAGTAGCTGTTGCCTGAGTCTGGGTTTCCTGCCGCTGCCCTGGACGCCAAGTCATTGGGCCCATCTCTCTTCTGGGGTAAGAGAAAAGGCACCGCCACCGTGTCATCATCTTTTAATGATGGAGGAACGAACTCTCCCTAATGCTGCCCCATCTAATCACAGAGTTAGATGCTAGGAATTCCCCAAAGAAAATGGGCAAATGCCTACTACATTAAGAGGGAACAGAGCATGGGTGTGAACTCAGATCTGCCTGATTTCCAGACTGGGGAGAAAGCCAGGAGGTCATCCCTGACCACTGCCATCTGCTGCCCACTCCAGCCCCTGATGGACCACAGACCGATTAGTCTGTGCCACTTATACAGCATGTAGCACAAAACAATGATAAAGTACAAGGAAACATAACATTTTTGATCTGCTATTATGTGCCAGAACCTGTGCTAACTTAAGTTTGTCCTCACTTAATCCTCGTAACATGGTCCTGGATTATAAATGTACGTAAGCCTGTGAGCAGATCTTCTTTCTCCTGTTAGACTATGTTTCTTGTGAGCACGGAATGTCAGACTGCTTGTAAACCGATCCTGACATCACCCCTTCTCTCAAGCAAGTTGTTTATAACCCTCTGTGCTTCAGTTTCCACATCTGCAAAATGGGACTAATAATAGTACCTCCCTCATAAGGTTGACATAGATAAAGTATTTCACACTTAGTAAAGTACTTAATTCTTGGGACAAAGTAATGTCTGCTGACTGTGACCCCTTGACTGTGGTGATGATGCTGTTGTAACCTGCATATGACTGTTTCTGTCCCCACTCCGCCATCAGTGAGAAGCCAACACCAGCACCCAATTCATCTAAGTATAGCAATGCAAATACGAAACAGTGAACCTCCATGCCGGCCACTCGAGGCCCTTACATTTCCCCTCCCACTCCCTCTACAGCTCACCATCACCACCTCTTTACTACATACATACATAGTACTCTGTGATTCAGTCAAATCAAATTGTCCACCATTCCCCCAATAGCCGGGGTGGCTACACAGTTCCCTTCTTTGCTTACACTTTTCCTTCTGCCCCCAACACCTGGAAAAATTCTATTCATTCAGCAAGACCCAACTCAAATGGTTTTTCCTCAGTGAAGCCTTTCCCTATGTGTCCCCACGAAACACTAGTTATTCTCCCACAGGGTTCCCAGCCAGCTTACTTTAAGTGATGGGGGAAATTATTATTATTTACTCCCTAGCAACACCCCAACCACCTTGAAGGAGGGGTCCTCGGTAGAATCCTTTATTTTTCTGAGTAAGATGAGCAGTGGGGATGTAAATGTAACAAGCTGAGAGGGGGTTGAGTTTTATTACTTAAGGAAATAGAGGGGTTGGGAAAATAAGTAGGGATGGGTAAAATAGTAAAATAAGATGGGATGGAAGGGGTAGAAAAGAAAAGGGGGACAATTTGGGCCAAGAAGGGGGGAACAATTTGGCAAAAAGTTCATCAGTTTTGAATCTGGTTAAAAATCTGTGAAGAGCAGAATTTTATCCTATAGGTGATGGAGAATCATAGATGGATCTTTTTTTTTTTTTTTTTTTTTTTTGCGGTACACGGACCTCTCACTGTTGTGGCCTCTCCTGTTGCGGAGCACAGGCTCTGGACGCACAGGCTCAGCGGCCATGGCTCATGGGCCCAGCCGCTCCGCGGCATGTGGGATCCTCCCGGACCGGGGCACGAACCCGTGTCCCCTGCATCGGCAGGCGGACTCTCAACCACTGCGCCACCAGGGAAGCCCCCATAGCTGAATCTTGATCAAGAAGGCAAGATTGTCAGATCTGTGTGGGAGACATTCTGGGGACAGGAAGAGGATGGATGCGGTGGTTTGAGTTGTGCGCAAGAACAGGGTTTCTGAAGTTGTCCCTCAGCCTGGGCTGGCCTGGAGAAAGCCTACAGTGTGCAGAGGCCCAGCAGAGGGAAGCGGGGGCCCAGAGACCTGGGGGTGGTGCATCTTTCCAAGGACAAGCAAGGCTTTGAGTCGATCTGGAGGAAAAAAGGGAAGGAAGAGGGATAGGAGGAGACCAGAGGTCACGGTCCCACTTGCCCTGGTGAAGTAATTAATGTGCCCATGGGAAATTGTGGAGAAGGTGGGAAGGGTAGCCCTCACTGAGCAGGTGACCTGTGAGCAAAGACTGGCACTAAGTGAGAACGAATCACTCGGCTACCTGGAGGAAGAGGCTTCCAGGCAGAGGGGACAGCCTGTACGAGAGCCCCTGGGCTGGAAGCAGTCAGTTTGTTGGAGGAACAGTAAGAGGACAGAACCTGGCACAGAAGAAGCAGGAGTGTTAGGAGCTGAAGTGAGAGAAGATAACGGGTGGACAACATGGGCACTTGTAGCTGGTGGTAAGGACTTTGGTTCTTACTCTGCATCTAGCAGAGAACCATTTGAGCAGAGAAGGGACACCATCAGACATGTTTTAATAGGATCACCCTGGGTGTTGTGTGGAAAAGGGGGAGGGTATGTAGGGTGAGAGGTGGGGTAGGATGATGCAAGGGTGGAAACAAGACCAGGTAAGAGATTATTACAGTACTCCGGACCTTGGTCCAAGCTCAAGGTGATAGCCGTGGAGGTGATAAAAAGTGCTGGGTTCTGAGTATATTTTGAAGGTAGACACAATGGATTGGCTGTGGGTGTGAGACAGAGGGGAACAGTGGGGAAAGCGATGGTTTAGGCCTGAGCCTTCCTTCTGGCCCTGTATCGGAGATGCGCATGCGTCTGTGGTCTCATGGACACTGAAGTGAGACTGCTCCGCAGAAATATGTTTGAACCTCTCCGTGACTCAGTTTCTTCTTCCGTAAAGGAGGAATTATAATAATAGTGACCTCATAGGGTTGTTGAAAGTGCCTGAATTAACACGTGTTAAATGCTCAGCACTGTCTCTGACAAAAAACAAACAAACAAACACGTGCTAGGTAAGTGGCATAATGACTGCTCCTGTACTGACTCTGACTCTGGGTACTGCCTAGGTGCTCTCTGATGGGGTTCGACCTCAACCGTCACTGGCTGGATCCCTCTCCATGGGCCCACCCCACCCTGCATGGGGTGAAACAGCTCATCATTCAGATGTACAACGACCCAGTGAGTAACTGAACCCCCTCTGCAGCTGCTGGTCTTATGGCTTGATCTGGGAAAGGGCAGTGTTGTACTGGGAAAGCCCACTAGGACCTGCAAAGTAGGAATTCAGGGCCAAAACCCGGGAGGGACTAGGCCTGCTGGTCTCTTCTCTGACTTGGACAAGTGCCTCCCCACCCCTCATGAATACTGGCTTCAGTTGTGGAGATCTCGTAGGGTGGAGGAAATATACCAGAGCACATTTATCAGGGCTCTTGGGTTACAAGCGAAAGAAATACAACTTGAACCAGTTTACACAGAATAGAGAAGTTTTTAGAAGAGTCCCAGAGCCTCCTATACAGTTGAAGACTGTAGCCTGGCCTCCTGCATCTCTAGGGAGCTTGTGTCAACTGTCACATCCAGTGGTCCCCCCACTAGAGAGTGACTCACTCTCATATTCTAGTTCCAGTTCCAGGAGGGACTGGAGTTCCTCTGGGCAGGAACTGGAGGACACGGCCACCTCTGGGCAGGGCAACTGTGGCCCAAGAGGCAAGGATATGTAAGGACAGGACAGCCTCGCTGGAATCATGTAGTTGACCTTGGGGTGTGTGATGGTAGTGATGAATCTGCTCCTAGAGAAGAGGGCCTGCTATTCCAGAAAGAAGGGGAATGGGGATGTCCACACTGAGTTTGCTCACAGGGATATGACTTTGTGAGAAATAGGAGAAGACACTGGGGTTTCATAGCTTAGAGAAGAAAGGAGGCCGACCACCATCGTTCTGTCTGAAGAGCTGTGAAGGAGGATAGTCAGACATCTTCCAGGGGAGGCCAAAGCAAGAGGTAAGGTCGATAGAGAAATGAAACTTCTTAACCATTAATTAGAGCTGCCTGAGGACGGAGTGGGTGTGTGACCTGTGAACTTGGCCTTACTAAAAGTGTTCAACTTGAAGCTAAATGACACTGGCAAAAATAGTGCATGGAGGAGACTCAATTGTTTGGAAGACATTATAGTGAGACTGCGTCTGAGTGAGTCTCTTCCAACATTGATTGTAAGGTCGGATCTTAACAAACGGCACCGCAAAACAGAGGAAAGCTTCAAGTGAGCTTCATTAGGGAGCGCTCCCGGGCGAGGTTCACTGGTCCGAGAGAAAGGGGCCAGAGAAGTCGCCCCCGGGTGAGGGTCGGGCAAGATTTTATAGGGGAAGAAGGGAAAGGGGTGTGGTGAATCTGGGAGGGCGCAGGGCATTCCTTATTTGGTGGTCTTTTCGGGTATCCTGGGGGACCGTTAGTCCCGCCCCTCAAAAGGCTGGAAGGCTGGGCTGGGTTCAAAGTCCCCAGGTCAGTTCCTGGAACTGGGTGGTCCGGAATGTCTCCAGGGCAGTTTCTGGAACCGGGTGGTCTGGAGAATTTCGGTCTGATGCAACCTGTGAATCTGATTGTGTTCCCCTGCCTCGGGCCAGTTGGCCTTACATTGATGATTGTGATTTATGACCCCTTGACTGCCATCAGGTGAGAGACAGTGATTGCTAACACAGCAAAAGTCCCAGAGTTGGGGTATTTCAATGATGCACCTGTGTACCTCATTCTACTCACTCTCTTTGAAGATACCAACAAGAATATCCTAAATTAAGGAGCAGTATGTATTGACCAGGCAGAATTGTGTATATAAAAACAAATGTATATATTAGAGCAAAGGATTAATGAAAAAGTAAGAAAGACCTTAGGTGCAAAGTAGTTAACTCAACTGCCATTTTTATCTTCCTCTGTGATCTTTGCTTCCCTAGGTCTTTTTATAACCCACTTGCTGTCAGGGCTTACGTAGCCATAGCTTTAGTATATCTGCTTCCTTCTCCAATTCATCCCCCCTTGTCTACAAAAGAAGGTGTTAGCTATACTCTCCAAACCCCGTTATTACCCTGAACTTTTGATCCATCCTGACCACCTTTCCTGGCAGAGAAATGCTGCTTCTGAATTGCTCAGGAGGTGTCTGTTGTCAGCTGGGTTCCGTCCCCCAGACCTCGGTGTTAACTGTAGTTTCCCTGATAGAATCATGACACCTCCTTCTTCTGCCACCTTCTTATTAAAAGAGGACAGACAGCCCCTACCTTTTTTTCTGATCTGGCTGATAATAGCTATTCAATAACTCTTTGTTGAGTTGCATTGGATTGAACATGGCAAATCCTGTTATGCCCACTGTAACATGGTTTATAGATACTAAAGAGCTATTCACAGAGGGGACAACGAGGCACGATCAAAGAAAAGACACGAGGCAGGAGAAGTGACAGAGTGGGGGCCTCAGAAAAAAGTGGTGTTTTAGGTGAATCCCCGAGGAGAGAACGGGGGGAGGAACAGAAGGGAGGGCGTCAAGTTTGCTAAAGAGAAGAGGCATCAGCCTGCCGTTGCCATCATCAATCTGAAGTCATTGATTTGCTCCCAGGCAACTGGGCACTCGATCCTGTTACAGAATACAGATCAGGCAAGGCCGAGCTTCAGAGGGATTAGGATATCTTTGTGCTATGACCAGATGGATCATCACCTGGTTGGACCTTGGTAAACACACTAGGATGCTGAGCGAGTTGTGGGAGCTGCCTTCTTCCCGAAAGTCCACTCCTTTACGCCCCAAGCAAGGATGTAGAACACTAACATCAGAGCCAAGCTGACCTGGACCAGGACCCTGGATCCCTCCGTCTCTTCCTCTCTTCCCCGCCCCCCTGCCCAGAATCTTACTCCATTCTTTCCTTCCTTTTTCCACAAATATTTATCAAGTAGTTTCTAACTACCAGGCATTGTAGTCGTAATAGTGAACAAAACCCTAACTCTTACAATCTAGTGGGAGAATAAGCATTAAACAAGTAAATACTGATAAATATAGATTTACAAGTTGCGTCAAGGGTTACCAAAAGAATGTACAAAGTGTGATCTGTAGAAAGGATGGTTGAAAGTTTCGGCTTGCCCAGGGCAGTTCTGGTTTATACCCATTGTCCTGGAGTATTTATTAATGGTACGTACTTCCACTCTTAAAAGCGTCCCTGTTTGGATGACTAATTACACTATCTCTCTACCTAAAAACTATGTGAGGGACTTCCCTGGTGGTCCAGTGGGTAAGACTCTGTTCTCCCAATGCAGGGGCTCAGGTTCGATCCCTGGTCAGGGAACTAGATCCCACATGCATGCCACAACTAAGAGTTCTCATGCTGAAACTAAGAAGCCTGCATGCTGCAACTAAGAGTTTGCATGCCACAACTAAAGATCCCACAGGCCGCAACAAAGATCCCATGTGCCGCAACTAAGACTTGGTGCAGCCAAAATAAATAAATTTTTTTTTTTTTTAAAGGAAGAAACATCAGAGGTGTTTAAAAAAAAGCTATGTGAAAGCACCTAACACAATACCGGGTGTGTACCAGATCCTCAACAAACATTATTTGTATCCCATTCAAATTCACATTTAACTTCCAGAGTCAATGTGCCCAGATGTAAACACCGCAGTGCCCCAGGCATCTGCCCTAATGGCGTTTCTACCCTGGACCTTCACCATCACAGACATCATCAGAATCGCTCAACCCCAGAGCTATCTAAACTGCCAGGACAGCTTCTGACCTTGTTTCTAAATGCCCACAGCCTCACACCTTCCATCCTGGTGGCCTTCTGCATACAGGATCAGCAGGCAGAGAATCAGAAAGACCCTTGCTGATGGGCAGGGTCTATATCTGCGAGCATTGTTGTGTGTGTGTGTGTGTGTGTGTGTGTGTGTGTGTGTGTGTCGGTGTGAGCGCGCGCGTGCATGCTTGCATCCCCAGGGGGACCCAAGGAAGTTTTTTCAAGGGATTTGGACTGGACCTTTAGGAATGGGAAATATTTTATCAGGTGGCTATGGGTTAGGGATGAGGGAGGTGACAGGGAAAGGGGAGAGGGCTTTCCAGGGCGAGCTGAGCCACAGAATGGAGGTGGGAGAGCTCAGCTGCCGGGGTGGGTATGCAGCATATCCAACAGGGCAGCTGTGAGGAAGCTCATGGGCAAGGAATGTGGCTTCTTCCTGTGGTCCAATGCTCTCTTCTCATTAAAATCAAAGTCTTAGGCCCTTTATTAATCTGATTTTTAATTGAAGTATAATAACTGTTAAAACAATTAAGGCAGTGGAACAAAGTGCTGCTTGTCGGGAATGTTGTGGCGCACAAGCTCTCTCAACCTTGAGAATCAGTACCATCACTGAAGAGTCATCAAAACGGCTTGGGCGAGGCAGAGAGATGGATGAGTCAATAGTACTTCAGTCCATTCAGGCCCCCAATCTAGAAACCCTAGAGACGTCCTAAAATTTAAATCCACCTGAGGCTCTCTCCCCTGCTTAAAACCTTCCAGTGACTCCCCATTATTTGTGGGATAAAGGCCAACGTCCCTGACATGCTATTCAAGGACGTGTCCTATGTGTATCCAGGGCGGAGCGCAGAACACGGCACCAGAGAGAATATGATGTTGAATGATAGATGCTTTACAAAGTGACTAGGTCCGCAACGTGGAGACTAAGCGGAAGAAGAGTGCCCGATAGGCACTGATGGCAGGGGTGCAGATGAAAGACGATGAGACCCGAACTTGAGCGTGGCCAGGGCTGCTCAAGAAGGATGCCCAGGAAGGGACATGGGAGGTGAATGCGTCCCCTCCTGCCCTCTCCTCGGCCCCCTGAGTCCCTCAGAGCCCAGGGCTGCTTTGTGGAGAAGTCTCTATGCTCTGGGGTGATTCCCTGCCTTCTCCTAGAGGAGAAAGGCCTGTGTTGCTATAACAACTTGGCTGCAGCTCTTTTAGACAGATCCGTTTCCTTAAATCATTTAAGGAAAATTAGCTGCCATAACAACACGGAGCAGTTTTTCAAACAGAGCAGCACAGGGCTGGGTTTTTTTTTTCCTTGCTTGCCTCCTGTAATCCTCAAGATAAGCTGCTCTCTTTCTGTCAGATAAATAAATAAATTATCACATGTTTACGCGCAGAGTGAGCGACACGGTTGGATAACACGTGCAGGACAAACACTCATTCACACACACACAACATAGAAATATGCAGAAAATGCACATGTTCACATACATAAATCAGAAACTATTTTTATGTAAACATGGTAAATAAGAGATAGACACAGACAAGTATATGGTTCTACACAGTCACACAAAGGAGAGGTACACAAACGTACAGACAGCACAGTGTCACAGTCAGTTAAAAAAGAAGGAAATGGCCCATGAGGTCTGTTCTTAGGGTGAACAGAGGTTTCTCTGGTCACCAGACCAGAAGGCTCTGAGATGGTGACTCTCACTAGAATCCGCAGGCCACCTGCATGTTAGTACCTGACAGTCTGGCGGGAGAACCCTGCCGGTGGAAGGGTAAGTTCACCTGGGCAAGGACGGGCGTACCGGGGAGAAGGTTGGAGGTGTCCCATCTGCATCCCACACACACACTTAGGAGGGAACCAGGAGAGCAAGAGGCACAGCCACGGCATCTGGGGCGGGATAATTCTTTGCCCCCATGGCAGGATGTTTATCCGTCCCTAGGAGCAGACTGTGCCAGCCCAGGTGAAAACCACATCCCCGGGGCGTTTGCAAGCTATCTCACCAAGGCCTCAGGAACTTTGGAATCTGGACAATGGGTTCCCAGATTTTTGTTTCATCCCCACATCTATGACTTTATTATGCCAGAGGTCCCCTGCAGGGAGAAGCTGGAACTATGTGGGCTGATCTTTGTGGCAGCAAGAGGGCCTTGCGGGGAATGTAACTCCCCCATCAGAGTGGCTGAACCATGGATTTGCTTGGTGCTCTTAGGCAAGTCTCTTCCCCTCTCTGAGCCTTCATTTCCCCCCATCTATACACTGTAGGGGTTGAAGGATAATCTCCACAGGGCCCTTCTGGCTGCAAGTCTGTGTCATCTTGGAGTTGTTTCTTGGTTATGTACGCTGCACTGCTGTGCAGGATTTCACGCCAAGGCGCAAAAGTCCTGGCTGCTGCAGGGAAGCACAGGAAGCATTCCCGGAGTGAATGCCTGTGCAGGTGCCCAGCACATGGCAGAAGCTCCATCAATGTCAGTTTCCTGAGCCTCGGTGTGCCCATCTGCTAAAGGGAAGAACAGTCCCTGACCTGCTTAGCTCGCAAGTTGGAGAGAGACACCCCATTATATGAACATGAAGCGTTTTGTAAAGGTGAGGAAGGATTATTGCCGTGGGGCAGCATGGAGAGGAATTCCCTGCGGAAATGTCCAGCCTGCCCCGGCTGCTAAAGGTTTCAAGAGGAGTAGGTGCAATGCTCTCACACCACTGCCATAGGCCACACACGTGGGTCTACTCCAGTGCTTTCTTCCACTCCTAGCAGCAGGGCCCAGGAAATCAGTAAACAGCCACCAGGAGAAAGGTTGAATATGGGAGTAAAGGCTGGAAGTAAATGTGGTATTGTAGAGGGGGCTCTGAGTTCATGCAGTTTTTACAGATTTTCCTACAACAGTTTGAGATGGTTCATGAAACTTTAAAGAATTTTAAGAGAAATCATTACTTTTCTAAAGGGTAACTTCCCCCTATCATAAAAGGTGTCGTTTTTCTACCTCTCTAGATTATAGCTTGGACTGTGGCAGGAGCAGGGTGGATAGATGGAGCTCTCATGTCAGAGCAATATTCCTGTCAAGCTGGTTGTTTCCTCCAATTTCTCTAACATCTTTCCATGAAAGATTCTGGATGCCTCTCACCAACTAACTAGATACATATTGTTTCAACTGCATGGGGACCAGCAAAGCTTCTAGAAGTTTCCCTCTGAGTCAGGTCAGTTAAGCTCTCTGTGTCCTATTTTCCCTATCTGTAAATTGGGATCAACAACGCCCATCTCATGAGATTTCTCTCGGGATAAGATAACATGCACATAAATAACACTCAGTAGTAGGTATATTAAAAATGGAGCTATTGAGATTTTATGCATTTCGTCATTACAGCACTTACCTCACTGTCCCCAACCCCACCTCCAGCTCCTATAGCCCACCACAGACTGTGATCCCACCAAGGCCCTGAACTTCACCTTCGTCACTTCTGTATCCCTAACACCCAACGCAGGGAGGGCACAGGCCTGCCATGAATGCGTGTTGGGAGAGAGAGAGGAGAGACAGGCGGGTAAGAAGAAATCCACTCATCAGAACCTGGAATGAGCATCTGCACAGTGTTTGAAAAATGTGTGGGAATCTGATGAATACAGAGGCATGGACGTATATACACTACTAAACGTAAGGTAGATAGCTAGTGGGAAGCAGCCGCATAGCACAGGGATATCAGCTCGGTGCTTTGTGACCGCCTGGAGGGGTGGGATAGGGAGGGTGGGAGGGAGGGAGATGCAAGAGGGAAGAGATATGGGAACATAGGTATATGTATAACTGATTCACTTTGTTGTAAAGCAGAAACTAACACACCATTGTAAAGCAATTATACCACAATAAAGATGTTAAAAAAAAAAGAGAGAGAAGGAAAAGTATTCAAGTCAGGAGACACGCTTAGCCACTCTCAAAATCCCCCTTCTTCAGAACCCACCTCCAGCCCTACCGCTTCTAAGATATCCCTGAACACTTTGGCCCAAAGTCTATTGATAGACTTTGCTTCTGTCTCCTAGTGGTTTAGCCCATCAACATTTATAGAGTGTATTCCATGGGCTTGGCACCATAGAAGCATCTCCTCTGACTATAGGTTCCATTTTCTCAGCTAAATTGCAAACCCCTCCAGTGCAAAGGATCTGCCTTCCCCTCCCTGCTGCCCTGGGCAGGGCTGGCTACTAGCTGGCAGCTCAATGAGGGCCTCTTGAACATTGATTGAAATGCAGTTCTCAGGAAGGGTAGCTGTTTGGATGTCTGTAGGCAGCCCGCAGAGCTGGGCACACCTCCCGGTTAAAGCGCACATCACGCTGTGTTTTAGTGATAGTTTCCCTGCCTCCTTTATGCTGAGCTTCTCAAGGATAGAAGCTCCATCTTTTCCAGCGTGCCTCTCCATCACCTGGCAGGGTCCCACGCTTGGTAGGTCCTCAAGGATGGTTTGGGGACATCTTGGCAGCTCCCTCATCTGACCCATTGCCCCTTATCAATATAGCACAGGAACATCCCAGAGAAATCGACCTCCGCAACTTTCTCACCGTGCTGCATTTCCATGGACTCATCTTCGTTCCTTCATTTTTTGCCCCTGCTAATCCCTTGTCATAAAATGCTCTCACATATGGAATCTTCTCAAGCTTACAAATTTGAAAATTCCAGAATGTTAGAATCCAGCCATGAGGATCTCCGTCACAAATCTGAAAATTCTAAAATTCTTCTCCTCAGCCCTCTCTGCTGCCCGTATCTGTTCCACTTACCCTGGTTTCTAGGTTAGACCAAGCGTGCTTCCCCATTTTTCCTATCCCATGAGCACCCAATTATCCAGGCCACAGTGAGTTAAAAAGAGGTCTCTGTGGACAGCCTGAGAATAATCTGGGAGTAACCTCTTTACACTTACCCAAACACTCCAGCTTAACTCCAGGTCATCTCTTCCAGGAACTTTTCCAATTCACCTACCGCACCCATTTCTCACCCCTCCAGCAAACTCCTCCCCTTCTCCTTTCCAGGCCCCGGGACCGAGAGCATTGGGATCTGCACACAGCCTGCCACCGCATTAGAGGCTCAACTGAGCTGGCCTATGACAGACTACAGGTTACATTTTAGGGTGTTTTGTGTTCAATGTGTGTGGAACTTTTCCAAGAGTTATTTTTGGTTGTTACTGTTGGGAGACTCCTGAGCTAAGGATGAATTCACGCTGGTACATCAAATAGCATATTGCATTTCAGAAATCGGCCTTAGCCATGGGAAATCAAGTAAGTCAGATGCCTAATTAGTCCACCATTTACCGTGCTGGAGAGAGCTGAATTCTGATGAAAGGGACCAGACTAAGCACTGTGTCCAGCAAGAATTGAACTGTCTAACCTTTCATCCAGAAATTGCCCCATCCTCCTGAAGTACTAATGCCCACCTCCCAAGCCTTGTACTGGCCCCAGGTGTCTGGCTGTGAGAAGTCTTATCAGCCTGGACACAACTTGACCTTCTGTCCAATGAGCTTTGATGCTCTCCCACTCAGCAAGCCATTCCAGGCTCCTATTTCTTGCTTTTACTACAAAGCTAGTAAAGTGTATACATAAACGAGTAACTTCCCTATAGCCTTCAAAAGGGAAAAATCATTCATTTATCCATTCAACACACATTTTCTGAGTCCAAGCCCTGTATACTGGAGTACAAAGGCAAATAAGAAACAGTCCCTCCCCTCAAGGAGCTGATTATCCAGAATAGAGCAGTGGATTTCCAACTGCTTTTAGAAAAATTGCAAGAGGTCTGAGGACTCCCTCACATGGGGCTCCTCTCCATTTTAACCAGAAAAGTATAAGTTTGTGGCTAAGAGCTCAGGCTCAGGCCCAGGTTTAAATCTTATTTCAACATTCAATGGCTTTGCTACTTTGGGCAGGTCTCTTAACCTTTTTAAGCTTCAGTTTTCCTTGTTTGTAAGAAGCTGTTGTGAGGATTAACTGAAGTGATCCATGTGTCCTGCTTCAGGCACTGTACCGTCACTGTGCCAGGCACATTTATTCTCAAAAGATTTTCACTATTATTAGTATAAAATATGTGTTTGAATAAAGGATTCCAAGGCCATAGAAAGTCTGCAAACCCCTGGTCTAGCGTTCCAGACTCAGTAAACCAGTGATGGCACGACAGGGTGGGAAGTGTTACGATAGACAAGGGATCTGGGTACCATGTGGGAAAAGCAGGTCATCCCAACTGGACTTGGTGTCAGACAAGACTTGCGAGAGAACGTGACCTCCGAGATGAGCCTTGAAGGAAGCATAGGAGTTGTTTAGACAAAGACCACAGGAAGTATTACAGGCAGAGGGAGCAGTGTGTGTGAAGACATATGTACTAGACTGGTGAATATACTCAGGGAATTCCAGGGAGTTTGGTATATGGGGATGGGAGGAACTCAGGGCAAGGGACTGGAAGTAAGATTGGGCTCTAGGCAGCGGCCAGTCATAAAGTCCCTGGCTACCCCAGGGAGTTTGGACTTCATCCTGAAGCCGTGGGAGCTTTCCTTCAGGGAGCAGGGAAGACATGAAATTTAAAAGAGAAAAACAATGTTATTATGACTTTCTGGGGTTTAAAATATATTGGTGTGTTTGTAGCTTTAGCCAGCAATTACAGTACTAGAAACCTAGGCTAAAATAATCTGATGTGTGAATAAGGATTTATGCAAAAAAAAAAAAGTCCACAGAATCATTATTTATAAAACAGTAAGAAAAAAACCAAGAAAAATTGAAACGCCTAACAGTGGGAAACTGATGAAGTATATCACAATACGTTCATGTAATGGATGTTATAATATTGTGAAAATGTCTATGCTGCACTTTTCAGTGAAAAAAAGATAAGATAAAGTTGCATATGTATTATATGTTAAGACATATATAACAACCAGGTTCAAAATGTACACAAAAAGAATGGAGGTAAACGAGATGTTAACAGTGGTATTTCTGGGTAATAGGGTTGTTTTCTTCTCCCCCCTTTTTTTATGTTTCCCAACAGTTTTCCGTAAATATATGTTAACTTTAAAATTGGAAAAAAGTTATGGAAGGAGGAGGGGACCTGACTACCCATATATGAGGAGGGAATTTATTTTATTTTATAAAACAGAACCAAACTCATCAGAGTCAAGTGCTTGGTTCTGGGCCAGTCCCTAGGATAAGAACCTCATGAAGCCAGGTCAGCCCACCTTATAGAGGGAAACTGGAAGCAGTCGGTATCATTTGTGCATCCATCCCTCTAAGTAGCCATCCTTTTATCTATCTTTCCATCCAACCATCCAGCCATTGTACCTCTGCTCTGTTCAAAATGCCTGTCCCAGGGCTTCCCTGGTGGCGCAGTGGTTGAGCGTCCGCCTGCTGATGCAGGGGACACGGGTTCGTGCCCCGGTCCGGGAAGATCCCACATGCCGCGGAGCGGCTGGGCCCGTGGGCCATGGCCGCTGAGCCCGCGCGTCTGGACCCTGTGCTCCACAGCGGGAGAGGCCACAACAGTGAGAGGCCCGTGTACCGCAAAAAACAAACAAGCAAACAAAAAAACAAAACAAAACCAAAATGCCTGTCCCAGAGGTACCTATATCCAGGCTCCTAACATCCTAGGAAGTCTGTTAACTCCTCTGCACCCTCTTTGTAAGCATAACAAAGACTTCTCATCTCCCCTTCCCCGGAGCAAACCTCAGATTGTGCCCTTTTCCCCTACTTTGGCCCTTTGCTCGTCTGCTAAGTCTTTGGCTTTCAAATACTGTCCTGTCAGCCAGGACCAGAGGCAGACCCTTTACTTTCAGGGAGGAAGAGCAAGAGCTCTGCAGTCAAAAATTGCCTCCAGCTTCCAATTCTGCCTCTTCCTGTCACCTCACTTCTCTGAGCCTCTGTGGCTTTATCTGTGAAATGGGGTAGTAGCATCTCCTCACAGCGGTGTTGTGAGAAGTAAAGAAGACCCTGCATAGAAAGCACTCAGCACTTAGCGTGATATTTCCTAAGCTGGTACATTGTAAGCACTCAATTAATGTTAGCATTTATTCTTACTATAAGCTCAAATCCAGTAATATACAGTAACTGATATTTCAACGTTAATTTCACAAAGCCATCTTCAGAACATTGTCACTATCTTTAAACTGTAGCATTAAAAAAACAGCTATAGTTCTGATTATCGCAAGAGCATTGCCAGAAGTTCTTAAAAGATAGACTGGGAGCAGGTCTAGCCTTTATCTCAGCTTCTCTGACCACTCCCCAACCTCCATCTGTGACTCAGGCTTTCTTCAGCTGAGCTAATAACCCTTAATTGGGTGACACTCAGCTCAGTTCCAGGCATGGAGCCTTTCTCTCTTACGGCTTCCTATATTTGTCTGTTCTGATCCATTCTGTGTGGATTTTACGGTTTCACCTCTGGTGGGCAAGTGGATTTCCATCATTCCCAGGTTTTGGGTATATGTGCATGTGTGTTGGGGCAACCTGCTATAATCCCTAAGGGCTGACACCAGCAAGGATCGTTCTAAAGTGAATACCATTGACTGTGATCCTCCAGACCCCTTGGGGTGATTCCAGACCCCACAGGTGGCATGGGGTGGGATGCACTAGCAGAGGCTCTGGAGGAGGGCTAGCTGGAAGGCGGAGTTTGTATGCTGGTTGGCAGCTAAGGCCATTTGTCAGAAATGGCCTCTCACTGGCCATACCTAGAGGGCATGTCAAGGCCAAAGCTTTTCTTTGGCACCACCAGTGCACACTCAGCAGTCGAAAGAGTTGACTTACTCAGGCTCCCTGTTACAAGAGGACAATTTCTTTCCTGTTAGAGTTTAGCTCTAGGCTGTGACCTTGCAAACTCCTCCAATTGCTAAAGCATGTTCTTTAATAGACATTTCTGTTACGTGACAGGACGTTCTTGTGCAGATGGGGCAAATGAAAGCAGCTGCTTAGGATCCTAGGCGGTTGGTGGGCTGAGGAAGGGGGAAGGCGCTGATATTTATTGAGCATCTATTAAGTGCTAGGCATTGTCTCATGGAACCCATCTAACAGCCTTATGAACTGGGCGTCATTATCCCCATTTCTTAGCTGAGGAAACTAAGGCTCAGCATGAAGGACACCCCCGCCCTCACCCCACCGTAATCTCTCCCGGTGCTCACATCTATCACTCCACAGCAAGCTGATTGCTTTACGTGCTCGTTTTTCTCTACTCAACTGTGAATTCCTTGAGGGATAAAACTATGTCTCTGTCACCTCTGCATTCTCTTGCCCAGAGCATAATGCCTAACACATCAGTAAAATGTCAGTTAAAGGAAGGAGCAAATGAAAAGCGTTAGAACCTGCAAGGTCACACAGCTGATGGGAGCAGAGCTGAAGTGGAGTCAGAGCTGTCTGATCCCAAAGCCCGTTTCCTGGTGCAGGTGAGGTGAGCGGGCTCCGCAGGGGCCGAGCAGCCAGCAGGACTGCAGCAGCTCTCAGGAGTCTCCTCTTTTATCTCTAAAAGACATGTAAATGGCCAACCTAGAAAAGAGGGATTCTGTTGATCTGGCCTCTTCTTGAGTATGATGACACCTCTGTATAGCACCTGTTCAGAATGACCCCCATAGTCTTTATGTCCAATTGACATTATAAATGGATATACCAGCTTTATTCCGTTACTTTGGGTACCCTGCCCTTCCCCCCAGCACTGTAAGGAACACTTGGAATGAACTCCTGGATTGAACACGCCAGGCAAGTCAGGAGGTGGATGGAGTCCTGAGTGGGGTCAGCTGACACCAAGTCAGTCAAGAGGTTAGCGCCTCAGGATGCCCCCTCTTTATTCACAGACCGGGGCACCACCTGAGAACACGTACATCCCCAACTTCTCCTGACTTGGGTACTTTTGACCTTGAATTAGTAACTTAATTCTGGCCTTCTGGGGTTTCACAGCTCACTTAGTAGAGCCAGAGAACTTCAGAGCTGGAAAAACTGAAGAGGTGCCCCAAACTAACCTTTCATAGAAAGAGAACATAGAGCACATGAGCCCAGGGCAGGGAGCTGGCCCGCCCGAGGCCACAGGGTAGGACTGTAGAGCTGGGGCTCACACTCAGGCCCCCACCACCTCCGTAGGGTGGGAGCACATCGCTTAGGCCCTGGGGATGAATCACTAGCACATGGGTCTTGTTATAATTTTTTTTTTTTTTTTTTTTTTTTTTTGCGGTACGTGGGCCTCTCACTGTTGTGGCCTCTCCCGTTGCGGAGCACAGGCTCCGGACGCGCAGGCTCAGCGGCCATGGCTCACGGGCCCAGCCGCTCCGCGGCATGTGGGATCCTCCCGGACTGGGGCACGAACCCGTGTCCCCTGCATCGGCAGGCGGACTCTCAACCACTGCGCCACCAGGGAAGCCCTGTTATAATTATTTTTGCTAATTGGTCTCAAAGCTGTATCGTTTTCAGAGCACTTTCACATATCAGCAGCCATTTGACCCTCACTGCCATGTTGTGAGATAGGGATTACTGTTTTGTTTCACTTTGCAGGTAGGGAAACTAAGCCCTAAACGTTACTAAGACACTTTCCCAAGAAACAGAGTCAAGGTTCAATCTTTGTTCTTCTGACTGCAGGTATCCCCCAGTCCAGCCCAGGGCGGAGCACACAGATGGATGAGTCAAAAGAAGGGAGGGGGCTTCCCTGGTGGCGCAGTGGTTGAGAGTCCGCCTGCCGATGCAAGGGACACGGGTTCGTGCCCCGGTTCGGGAGGATCCCACATGCCGCGGAGCGGCTGGGCCCGTGAGCCATGGCCGCTGAGCCTGCGCGTCCGGAGCCTGTGGTCTGCAACGGGAGGGGCCACACAGTGAGAGGCCCGCGTACCGCAAAAAAAAAAAAAAAAAAAAAAGGGAGGACCGAGAGGAACAGGACAGAGGGTCAGCACTGTTTCCTTTCCCTCTTTTTCCCCTTTAACAAAGCCCCCCAATTCAGTGTCCCTTCCTAGACCACCAAGCCTTTCCCAAATGCCTCCAAGGGAATTAAGGGTGGGGCAGAATAAGGTGTGAGAGAGGCAGTAGGAATTCAGGGTCCAAGCCATCGTCAAGGGCAACTCAAGGCTAAAAGAGCAGAAGTGGCAGACTCCAGGACAGAACAAGTCAAATCCTGAGGAACAAGGAGCCAGACAATGGGTTGGGTGGGTGGGGGCAGAGAAAGGGTAGAGAGAGTCTCCACGGGCATACGGTGGGAGAGATGCCAGTAAAGACAAGAGACGTCACACGAGCAAAGGTGTGTAGGAAGAGGACAGGAGGAAGGAGGTGGGTCTGACTGGTGTACAGTGTCCCTTTGGGGGAAGGAATGGCTTTTAAAAAAAAGTGAATATATTCTAAAGGGCCTCAGAACACAGGCTGAGATATTTGAGTTTTATCATTTGGGCCAAAGGGAATATTGGAGGTCTGTGGGCAGGGAAAGAGCAGAATGGCAAGCACGAGCTCTGATTATGCAATCGGTATCAGGGTTTAGACTCAAAATGGTGCCCCCTTTAATCTGACAGTCTGCTTTGGTATAATTTGTTAAAAGTGACAAAATGTCTCATTTTGCTGCAGTTCATTTTGACCTTTCTTAATATTAGAAAGTTAATTTCAGAAGGGAAATAAATGTATTGGTGTTGTCACAGTCATAAAAAGATGAATTCTGTACTGTCAAGTGGTTTCTTTGAATGAATCCATCATGCTCTAAAATGGTTGCCTTGCAACAGCCAGCATCTTCCCAGCTCCCTCCTCCTCTCCCTTCCTCCCTCCTTCTTTGTTCCTCCCTTGTCTCTTCCATCCCTCACTCCTTCCATCTGCCAACACATCTACTGTGATGTGCTCTGGGGAGACAGAGATAAAGGCACGGTTTCTACTCTAAGGCAAGACACACTCTAATGGGGAAGACAGGAAAGGAAAACCAGCCATTGTAGGTGTATCTAAATGCCAGAGAAGGAAAGAGCCCGAGCTGAGGGAAGGAGCTGCCCATTCTGCAGAGGGAACGCCTGTTAAATTAGGAAATCTGCCCTGTAGTAATAGGACTTGGGTTGACTCTGATTAGGAGAAAGGACAGTAGGTAGGATTCTGAAGGGTTGGGTTGGGTTGGGTTCTGGTCCCATATTCCACGTACACTATTTCACTTAACCTTCACAGCTTTGTTGAAAGGGTCTTATTGTTCCCATTTTTTCAGAAGAGAAAAATGAGGCTCAGAGAGATGAAGTGATTTGGCCTGCCTGGGTTGTAAATGTCGCACACAGAGTTAATGCCAAAATCAACGTGGCTTGCAATGTACTGTGCTTCATCTCCAGCTAGCTATAGAGAATTATTATTTTTCTTATTTTATTGGCATATAGTTTAGTTACAATGTTGTATTAATTTCTGCTGTACAGCAAAATGATTCAGCCATATATATATATATTCTTTTTCATATTCTTTTCCGTTATGGTTTATCCCAGGATACTGAATATAGTTCCCTGTGCTATACAGTAGAACCTTGTTGTTTATCCATCCTATATAGAATAGTTGGCGTCTGCTAATCCCAAACTCCCAATCCTTCCCTACTCACCTCACCCCGCAACCACAAGTCTGTTCTCTGTGAGTCTGTTTCTGTTTTGTAGCTATGTTCCTTTGTGTCATATTTTAGTGTCCACATGTAATTGATATCATATGCTATTTGCCTTTCTCTGTCTGACTTACTGCTCTTGGTATAATAATCTCTAGGTCCATCCATGTTGCTGCACATGGCATTATTTCACTCTTTTTATGGCTGAGTAACATTCCATTGTGTGATACCACATCTTCTTTATCCATTCATCTGTCAATGGACATTTAGGTTGTTTCCATGTTTTGGCGATTGTAAATAGTGCTCTATGAACATAGGGATGCATGTATCGTTTCGAATTACAGTTTTGTTTGGTTATATGCCCAGGAGTGGGATTGCTGGGTCATATGGTAGTTCTATTTTTAGTTTGTTAAGGAACCTCCATACTGTTCTCCATAGTGGCTGTATCAATTTACATTCCCACCAACAGTGTAGGAGGGTTCCTTTTTCTCCACACTCTCTCCAGCATTTATTATTTGTAGACTTTTTAATCATGGCCACTCTGACTGTTGTGAGGTGATACCTGATTGTAGTTTTGATTCACATTTCTCTGATAATTAGTGATGATGAGCATCTTTTCATGTGCCTATTGGCCATCCGTATGTCTTTGGAGAAATGTCTGTTTAGGTCGAGAATTATTTTTTATTAGACCACATGGTGTACTGTTATTAACTTCACTACACCAATTATGCTCATTAGTTTTGTAACCTTGGAAACCCAGTTCTTTCCTCTCTCTGGATCTCAGTTCCCCATTAGTTCAATGAAGAGGTTGAACCGGCTCTGCCCTCCCCTGGTTGTAGAGAACTCCTGGGATCTGAGGGCACACTGTAATCCAGTTCTTCTCAGACCTTAATGGGCAGGAAACACCTGAGTATCTCCTTAAAGTTCAAGTTCTGATCAGTGGGTCTGGAGTGCAATCTGAGAATCTGCCTTTCTAACAAGCTCCCAGGTTATGCTGATGTTGCTAATTCAAGGACCCCATTTTTTTTTTTTTTTTTTTTTTTTTGCGGTACGCGGGCCTCTCACTGCTGTGGCCCCTCCCGTTGCGGAGCACAGGCTCCGGACGCACAGGCTCAGCGACCATGGCTCACGGGCCCAGCCGCTCCACGGCATGTGGGATCTTCCCGGACCGGGGCACGAACCCGTGTCCCCTGCATCGGCAGGCGGACTCTCAACCACTGCGCCACCAGGGAAGCCCCAAGGACCCCATTTTGAGTAGCAAGGCCTCAACCTATGGCAGGAGCAAACTTTGGGGTACAGGGTGGACGCACTGAGGGTGTGAGTTTAAGATGGCTGAAAGGAAAGCAAGCAGTAAAGGCGATCTTACTCAGATCTGGTCAGCAATTGGAGTTCTGGGTTCATTTTATTACCACGGATTTTCACTATCTTGGGTTTAAAACCAGTGATTCTCTTAAGAGATTAAAAGGAAGAAAATTGAACTTTTAAAGTCTCAAAGAAATCTTTTCTACAGTAATCACATCTGTTTTAGTGCAAGGTGCGGCCTGATGTTTCCCCCGGAGCTCAGATTTCTATCTCAGATGAATGCAGCTGCAGCTCTCCTGTGGGAGGGCGACTGTCTCTCTTCCCTCCTCACATCTTGGCGGGGGACGCAGCTTCCTTCCCAAGCTTCACCAGCACACTCACAACTTCCTAAAGCGAATTTCCTAAAGCCCTTCAGGGATCCCTATTACCTACCGGTTGAAGACCCTCCAGCTTGGTATTCAAAGCTTTAGACTCATGTCTCTATACTCCTGTGCAGGAAACTTTTACTCTTATCCTAATTGCCTGTTCCTCTTCTCCCAAAAAGGCACGTGTCTCACCCACATTCACGTTGCCACTCTCTTAAGTTCGCATTCATCCCTGCACCTTCACCCCCGCACGCTCCCCTCTAATTGGACTATTACCCCTCCCCTCTCACTGGCCAGCCCTCAGAAGTCTACACAGCGTTCAGGTTTGTCTCCATGCCACCACTTCCGGGAAGGCTTCTGTCATTGTCATGGCTGTACATGAGTACTTACATGAACCCATAAACTATTTTGTTTCCTTTATTTCTGAGGACAACTGTGCTAGGTAAGTATCACCCCCATTTTATGTATGAACAAAAAGAGACATGGGGATTCCCAGCCAAACCTATTGAACTCTGAAGTCTGGATTCCTTCTTTCGCTCCTTTGCTTTCCCCAGCATGTTATTTGTACATCTTTATGCGTGTCGTGACATACTCCTTTGGTTTAGAGCTACTTTTCTTTCTGATGAGAGGAGAAAATAGTTTCACTGGGTAAAGAGGGTGAGGTAGAATGGCCTGAAAGATTGCTGGATGTTAGAAGTAAGGGGACGGCCACCAGGGTGATGCAAGCTGGGGAAAAAGGGGCATATTTGCCGACCTGTTTTCAATGGAAAGCGCACAATAGAGCCTGCAAAGTGTGCAGAGCCCTTTCCCTTACGTTATCTCATGTCTCAAGATTACCTTCTTTGGACTACGTTTTGATAGATTCCTATGATTATCCTCAATACCACTGGGTCCCTTTCAAGCCAGTTGAGACTAATGAGTTAGAGGCAATCAAATCTTAGAATGTCAGAGCCAGAAGGAAAATGAGAGATTCTTGTCCAGCCTCTTCATTTTGCAAATGAGAAAACTGATGCCGGAAGGGAAATGACTGCCTCAAGGTCACACAGTGATTTAATGACATAGATTCATTTGGCATTTATTGCATCTTTTTGCTTAGCATCTTCCATTTCAGAGGGAGGTGCTTCTGGGTGAATGTGTGTCTTAGTTAATGCCAATAGTCCTTCATGTGGCAAAAGTACAAGAAAGAAACCACAGCACTCTGATTCATCGTAACCTCTGCCAACAGAGTGGGCTGCCCATGGTTTTCTTTTCATCGGAGGGTGACCTTGGAAATCCAGACCTATGACACCTGGCTTTTCCTCCTTATACTTTTCAACTCTTCCTCTAATTATTTCTAAATAAGTACTTCAAATGCTCACAAACACAGCCATTATCCTCATGGCCTGAATTCATAATTATTGCATGACTAAAGGCAATTTTGAGCATGAGAAAAACACAGAACACATTTCTGCAAGAAACTGTGCTGTGGACTTCCCTGGTGGAGCAGTGGTAAAGAATCCGCCCGCCAGTGCAGGGAACATGGGTTTGAGCCCTGGTCCGGGAAGATGCCACATGCCGCGGAGCAACTAAGCCTGTGCGCCGCAACTACTGAGCCTGTGCTCTAGAGCCCACGAGCCACAACTACTGAGTCCACGTGCCACAACTACTGAAGCCCGTGTGCCTAGAGCCCATGCTCCACAAGAGAAGACACTGCAATGAGAAGCCCGTGCACCACAACAAAGAGTAGCCCCCGCTCGCCACAACTAAAGAAAGCCTGTGCGCAGCAACGAAGACCCAATGCAGCCAAAAATAAGTAACTGAATGAATTAATTAATTTTTAAAATTACTTAACTAAAAAAAAAAAAGAAATTGTGCTGTATTATTTGGTTTTTGCTATGGTAACAAATGACCCCAGTAACTCAGTAGTGGATAAAGCAAACATTCATTTCATATTCATGTTCTGTGAGGGCTATGAGTGAGTCAGCTGCCACTCTGCTCACATATCTTCTCGCCTAGGTCCAAGTTGAAAGTTCATTCCCTGTCTGGGATCCACTCTTGTCATGGCACGGGGCAGGAATGCCATCCCTTTTTTCTTTTTTTTTTTCTGGCCGCGCCACGCTTCTTGCAGGGTATTAGTTCCCCAACCAGGGGTTGAACCCACGCCCTCTGCAGTGAAAGTGCAGAGTCCTAACCACTGGACCACCAGGTAATTCCCAATGCTATCGCATTTAAAGCTTCCACACAGAAGTGGCAGATATCGTGACTGCTTACCTTCCATTGGCCAAAACTTGTGCCAAGGCCAAGGCCAAAGTCAGTGAGGTGGGGATACACATACTCCTCTTGGATTCTTGGGCAAACAAAATGACAATGGGAGATCCTTATTACAAGGAAGAGAGAATGGTCAGGAGCAATGGTCTGATCCACCAAATTGCCTTGTGGCTGAATCAAAGTATGACTTCAGGGAAGTCATTTGCCCTCTTCGGAGCCCAATTTCTGATCTTTAAAATGAGGAAGTTGACTTAGGGGAGCAAATTAATGTGATGGAAAGAATCAGATATAACTGAGTTCAAGTTCTAGCTGTACCTCAGACTAGCTGTGTGGTTTTAGGTAAGTTACTTAACCGCTCTCTGTTTTCTCATCTGTTTCTTCTAAAATTCAATCCCGTAGTTTGAAAAAAAAAAACAGAACGGCTTCAACCTGTTAATGATTCTCATAAACTCTTGTTTTTCACCTTAGAAAACATCTTTCAGGAAATAATGTCTCCTGAGAGAGAACTTTTTCTTTAGAAGATGTGATTCTTTTAAGTTCTGTTAAACTTAAGAAAAACTGAATTCAGTACCTTTTTTTTTTTTTAATTCTGGTGCTTTTTTTTTTTTTAGATGTTGGGGGTAGGAGTTTATTAATTAATTTATTTATTTTTGGCTGTGTTGGGTCTTCCTTTCTGTGCGAGGGCTTTCTCTAGTTGTGGCAAGCGGGGGCCACTCTTCATCGCGGTGCGCGGGCCTCTCACTGTCGCCACCTCTCTTGTTGCAGAGCACAGGCTCCAGACGCGCAGGCTCAGTAGTTGTGGTTCACGGACCTAGTTGCTCCGCGGCATGGGGGATCCTCCCAGACCAGGGCTCGAACCCGTGTCCCCTGCATTAGCAGGCAGATTCCCAACCACTGCGCCACCAGGGAAGCCCCTGAATTCAGTACCTTTTAAAATAGAAATATTCCTAGCACACTGTGCTTTTATAAAGGATTTTCATTTAGCCATCTATCTGGCCAGCCAGCTATACTTTGTCTGTATGTGAAAGAAGTTGTTAATGGTCATTATTTCTGGGTTGCAGGATTTCAAGTGATTTGTTTAACTTTCCCTTTGACCTGAGACAATGCCCAGACCCTAGCTCTAAGCTTCCGTAGGAATCGACACCCCTACCTTTCCCCACCTTCGTTTGCATAACTCACTGGATCCTGAGCTCTCCATGGAGACCCCACATCTTGAGGAAGCCTTCTCTGACCCAGCCATCCCAGGGCTTAGGTTTCCTATGCCTATGTCTCCCCTGAGAGTACAAACTCCTACTGATGCAGGAACTGGGACTAATTTATCTTTTTAGTCCCAGCACTCAGCACAGGGTCTGACGCTTAGTAGACACTCAGTGAATATTGTTGAATAAATTAATAAATGTGGTTCTGTTTCGTTCAAGCAAGTTGTGGATTCCCACAAAGCGGAGCTCCCAGCCCAGTAGCAGGCGCTCCAGCCCTCTGGCAGAGGTTGGGGTCAATGGGCTTTTCTCAACACTGCTTGGCAAGCTTGAATTCTCTGCAGCTTCCCTCCCTCCCTCCTTCTTTCCCTCAAGGGGCCAAGAGAGCTCTGTCTCTGAGCCTAGCTGTTTATTTTTCTTTTCCCCGTTGTGGAATGTTGCAGCACTTAAACTTTAAAAATAAAGGGATTGATTTTTATCTTGAATTTTTGTTTGTTTTTTTTCTGACTAGGGAGTTAAAAAAAAAAATCTTATTTCCTCCACACCAATAGAGATAGTCTTACACAGACAAAGAGGCATGCAAAATGCTCATCTACAGTATGGCCTAGTGATCGTGGCAGGAAAATAAAAATGGAGTCAGTATTACTACCAGAGCTCTCTCAGATGGAGCCAGTGGGCCACTGAGGAAGTGTGACTTATGCATGTCTCAGTCTGGATGGAATCTGACCTTTTGACCACTTATTGACCTAATGAAGGCATCCAGAAGATGTGCCAGAAGCTCAAGATACTTACTGGACCTTTACCCTAATATAAACCGTGACAGCCTATCTGCCTACTGGACCCTCACCCTAAAATAACTCGTGATTCCTTAAGAGCAAATATTTCCTGACTGTCAGAATCAATCACAATTCTCACCCGGTAACTTTAACAACCTCCTGGCTTTTTGTCTTTATTACCCCCTGGCTCTTTCTCTTCCCCACACATTCCTTCAGTTTTACCCAAATCTGTGTCTCCCGAATTGCAATTCTTTTTTTTTTTTTTAACATCTTTATTGGAGTATAATTGCTTTACAATGGTGTGTTATTTTCTGCTTTATAACAAAGTGAATCAGTTATACATATACATATGTCCCCATATCTCTTCCCTCTTGCGTCTCCCTCCCTCCCACCCTCCCTATCCCACCCCTCCAGGTGGTCACAAAGCACAGAGCTGATCTCCCTGTGCTATGCCGCTGCTTCCCACTAGCTATCTATTTTACATTTGGTTGTGTATGTATGTCCATGCCTCTCTCTCACTTTGTCACAGCTTACCCTTCCCCCTCCCCATATCCTCAAGTCCATTCTCTAGTAGGTCTGTGTCTTTATTCCCATCTTACCCCCAGGTTCTTCATGACCTTTTTCTTTTATTTCCTTAGATTCCATATATGTGTGTGTGTGTGTGTTAGCATACGGCTCATTGTTCTTTGAGCCTTGATGTTCATTATTGTTCTACCTGGTTAAGGGCATATGCTTTGCAGTCATGCAGATTGGCTTTAAATTCTCTTTCTTACTCAGCTGTGTGACCTTGGGCAAGTGAGGCACCCTCTCTGAAATTTCCTTTATTGTTAAAATGAAGATACCCTCTAAATCTCTGGCTTATGTGAAAATTAAATGAGATAATCCTTGTAAAACATAATACGATGCCTGACAGTCTCATTAAAAGGTGAAGATTGCTAGGTTATACCAGCTAGCCATAACACTTGCCAGGGCCAGGCACTGTTTTCAAAAGTACTTTATTTGTATTCATTCTAATAGTTCTCACCACTGAAAGATAGGTATTATTATTATCCCCATTCTGTGGGTGAAGAAACGAATTAAAGTAACTGTCTGTGCAATCCTGCAAATAGTACTGGCCCCCGGGAATGTGGGCACAGTGTGTAGTCGTAGTGCCTACAACTGTCTACCCTTGGGGTGAGACGGGCATTGGCTGAAGCCAGGACCCTCCCCAACTATCCTCTCCCATCCCCTGCTCTTTCTTGCTCTCCGTGACCCTGCTTTGGAAGTCAGGCCACCTGACATGAGAATCCCTTCTCTCCCACCCTTCGCTGAAACCCAGAGCCCTGGGCCTCTGTCAGTGAGCCTCGGCCTGCTTCTTAACCACTTGTCAGGCTGCCAGAGGGCTGGGTGGCCTGTCCGCTTTTCAGGGCAGCTGACAGAGCTGGGAAGGCTTGGCAACGGCTTTAGCTGTGAACAGAATCTCAATGAAGGCTTTGGCCCAAGCTATAGTGGGTGTTATGACCTGGAGGCTCTGCCCTGGCAGTCGGGGAGGAGAGTAAATATTGCAGGTTCAGGGCCCAGCTTCAGCCCCTACCCCTCCGCTATGGGATGGTTTCTTGTCCTCAACTGTGGTGAGAGCTGTTCAGTTGTATTTGATGCCCACTTTTCCCCAGATTGTGTGTCTGTGTGTGTGTGTGTGTGTGTGTGTGTGTGTGTGTGTGTGTGTGTAGTGGGGAAGGAGTGACTCTTATTCACCTAGAAGCTGGTTTCCTGGGGTAGAGAAGGGTCCAGCAGACAGGGCATATGGGAAGAGGAAGGGAGAGTAAGGAGGAGAATTACAAGGAATCTGAATCCACTGGGAAAGTAAAAGTCAGAGGGAAGTGAAGGCACCTTGGAAGATAAAAGAAAGTATATAGACTATCTTAGATCACCTAATCAGATACTTTTCCACCTAAATGTGCTTAATGACTGAACATAAGAATTCTGGAGGTTTTGAGGTGGGAGGACAAAACAGCCGCTTACAAAATTTATTTAAACATTATCTCTTATCTTCAAAATGTATACAGCCTAAACCTAAATATACAACATAAACCCCAGATAGGGCTTCCCTGGTGGCACAGTGGTTGACAGTCCGCCTGCCGATGCAGGGGACAAGGGTTCGTGCCCCGGTCCGGGAAGATCCCACATGCCACAGAGCGGCGGGGCCCGTGAGCCATGGCCGCTGAGCCTGCGCGTCCGGAGCCTGTGCTCTGCAACGGGAGAGGCCACAACAGTGAGAGGCCCGCGTACTGCAAAAAACAAAAACAAAAAAACCCCAAATAGGTTTCAGTCAGCCATTTCTTCATTCTCACCTTCAGGGATGCACCCCCTACTCTACTGCTCCAGACGCTGCCACCCTCCCCCGCACTGGTGCCATGGGATGCCTATCTGTTGTGCGTTCTGGTGCCTAAAAAATCACCCTAACCAATGGCCTCAATGTGGGCAGGAAGGATTCAGCAAGCCCTATCACGTGTCAGGCACTGAGCAATGGGGATGCAGAGATGGGTTAGACCAGCCTCCATCCTCAGGCAACTCATGGTGCAAAGGGCGAGGCAGACCCAATAGCGGGCAATTATGGTGCAGCATAGTCAGACTGGAGTAGCAGTGGCAGCTTCCACATGGGGGACACATACTCTACTCCAGGCATTTTTACATTATCTCTAATCCCATCACCACGATCCTGGGGCAGATGTTATCAGGCTTATTGCAGAGATGAAGAAA
The DNA here is from genome assembly GCF_011762595.2 of Tursiops truncatus. Taxonomy (NCBI): domain Eukaryota; kingdom Metazoa; phylum Chordata; class Mammalia; order Artiodactyla; family Delphinidae; genus Tursiops; species Tursiops truncatus. The sequence goes on from NC_047034.1 coordinate 144,020,458, forward strand.
CCTGGGGCTAACCGAGTCATACAGCTGATAGGTGGGGCAAACAGGATTTAAATCCAGGTCTCTCTTATTTCAAAATTTGTGTTCTTCCTGCTCTATTGACTCCTGTAATAAAGAAGAGGGTGATCTAGGAGGACAGAAAATAAACCCACCCTGGGACGGGTGGTCAGGAAAGTCTTCCTGAAGGAAGCAATGCTATATTGAGTCTTAGAGGATAAGTAGGAGTTGGCCAGGCATCCACAAGCAGGGGAAAAAGAGAGTTTGGGGGATGGGGAAGGTCATGTGATAAACGTGGAGCAGTGATAATGACATGACTTTCTTGGGAGTTGAAGAGGGTCCTAGGACTAGAGTGAATGACGCTATAGAAAAGTGATGAGATGTAATGAGGCCAGAGAAATGGGCAGGGCCAGATCATGAACACGGGTAGGGCTTTTCACAATCGAACATTATCCTCAAGTCCTTGGGGAAGTAGTGGAGGTGTATCAAGTGGAGGAGTGACATGGTCAGATCTGCACTCAGGAAAGTTATCTCCAGCCACGTGTAGAGGATGAACTGAAGGACGAGAGACTGGAGGACCTCTCAGCATCTATCCATCCATCTCCATTTGTCGCCATCATTTATCCATGTCTTGGTCTCCTCTGTTTTGTCTCTGCTTGCTTGTATCTGTCTAATTATGAGTCTCTACCTCTCTCTGACCTGTCTTATTTATCTGGTCCCTCGGCCTCTCCATATAGCCCTAGACAAGGCACATCACCACTCTGAGACAAGGGTCCCTCATCAATAAAATGAGGATCATAATGCCAGCTTGAAAAGGTTAGATTAGGGATTAAGTGTGATATTGCATGTGAGATCTTTTTATATATTACAAAGTACCTTACAAACATGAAGGCTTATTGTTATCTAGCTACTGCTCTTTCAGGTGTTGTATTTTGTTTTATATATTTTTTTGAACAAACATTCATTGATCATCTAGGCTGGGCACCTGCTGTGTATCTTGCAAGAGAGGGAGTTTACAATGAATCAGAAACAATACCAGCCTTCTAGAGGATCGGAGTAGAAGTATACAAAAAGTTAGATTAAAAGCCTCTGTTATATTTTTCAAACTTCCCTGTCTATTTCCCTGTCCATCTGTTCATCCATCCATCCACCCACCCATCCACCCATCTCTCTCTCTGGCTCTGGTTGTGCTTACATCTGCATCCATGGTCAGTAACTGATGCAGAACCATCCAAGCCACATTGGCCCTGACTTGCAATCCCCTCCTGTCTACAGATCACCTTTCACCATGCAATTTTTCAAAGGCTGTGCCCTTAACATAAGGGAGAAAAATAAACTGTGAGAAGACCAGTTTTGGATGACTTGGAAGGTGCCTTCCTTCTTTACAGTTTTAGGACTCTCTCTACCCCTTCCCGCTACTGTGGCTCCGGCACTTTCCTGAAGATTTGAGCTGATCTCACATAGATCTGACACTACCACATTCTATAAATCAAGAAAACTAGGTTGAAAGGCCTGAGGAGCCAATGTCATTGAATTCTACCATCTCTGTGACTAACCCAGTACTGTCAGATAGTCCCAAGGCAGTTTCAGACATCCACATCTTTAACAAAGATTGTAAAGAGTTCATGGTGACTTTGCCCTATAAGCCCTGTGTCTCTGAAATGTCCTTTAAGAAGTAGCATGGTATAGTAGGGAACGAGTCCTATTCTGCTGCTTATAAGCTCTGTGTCTTGAGTCAAGTTACTCAACCACTCTGGGCCTCAATGTCAAAATTAACAAGATGAGGATAGTACTTCCTCTTAGGGTTGTTGTAAGGACTTAGTGATATAATGTCCAGTGTGAAATGTTTGGCACAAGACCTGACGTTGTATCCTCAGTGAATTGACTCAGGGTTGGAACTCAGATTTATTTTTCCCTGGTAACAAAACATACTGTCACTAACCTGAGCATCGGACTCTGTGGTTTTGTATGTAGGTATGTGCTTGTGTGTCTGAAAGCAGATGTGTCTGTGCAGGTATAGTTGGATACGGCTATGCTGTAAATTTCAAGGCACAACTTATACCTGCAAAATACCAGAAAAGTGCTGCTCAGTGGAAATTTCTGTGAAGATGGTATTCTTTTGCACTGTCCATTAACAATAGCTACCAGCCACACATGACTTTTGAGCACTTGCAAATGTGGCTAGTGCAACTGAGGAATTAAATTTTTTAAACTAATTTAAATTAATTTAAATGCAAATAGTTGCAAGTGACTACTATAAGAGACAGTGCAGCCCTAGACTATTCCCTTGTTTCTGATGACACCTGAAATAATGATTATGGGATTAAAAGAATTCCTGAACACCTGCTATGTTTTAGGCACTTGGACATGCACAAACTCATTTAACCCATGTCAGCCCTGTGAGAAGAATGGCCTTACTGCCACTTCCTGTTTGCTGACAAGGAAATTGAGACATGGAGAAATAGAGCGACTCCTTCAATGTCACCGAGTCAGTTCAGGTTCTGAGCCTAGATCTCCAGTTCCAAAGCTCTTCTCTTTTCATGACCTATGCTCATGCTGCCTTAGAGCAGTGTTTCCTATCTGCCAACTGCAGCCACTGCCTCAGGGAGCACTCAGGGGTGGTGCCTGGGGGCAGTGAAGCCCTTTCAGTGGGCCTATGAGACCCACCTGATTTGGCCCTCTATCAACTCTCTGACCTCCTCTCCTATGACCCTCTGCTCTGTCACCCTGCCCTAGACACCGGCTTCCTTGCTTTTCAATGATCTCTTAAGGCATGCTCCTGCCTGGGGTGGGGGTGGGGGAGAGGTCTTCCTACAGGTACTTCCCCCAGTCTGTCTCCAGGGTGCAAGTATAGTTAGGAACTGATCACTCCATCTGCAGGATGGAGAGTGGATTTGGGTGGTGAGGGAGGGAAGGCGGCATTTTCAGTGGAAACAGAGAGGTCAGTTGGGTGGCTACTGCAATAGTCCGGAAGCACAATAGTCAAAATCCAAGCCACTGACCTTGCCCAGAGCCTCACAGACTGCTAAGTGTCAGAGCTGGAATGACCTACGAGATCATCTGGTGTAAGCCCTTCTTTGAAGAATGATGAAATTGAGGTCCACAGGATTTTCCCAATGTTGGCTGAGTTGGTACAGGGGCTCCCATCTCCTGATATGATCTTTTGTCTGCTATGATTTTTTTCCTGCATTACAAAAGCATCATAAAAATAGATGTTTCACTACAAACAACAGCTTACCTCCATTCCAACCCTTCTTTCGTTTTTAGAGACAGCCCCTAATTCTTTTCTTTTTTAATATAAATTTATGTATTTATTTTTGGCTGCGTTGGGTGTTCATTGCTGCGCGCGGGCTTTCTCTAGTTGCGGGGGCTAGTCTTTGTTGCGGTTTGCGGGCTTCTCGTTGCAGTGTCTTCTCTTGTCACAGAGCATGGGCTCTAGGCACGCGGGCTCCACTTGTGGCTCATGGGCTCTAGAGCACAGGCTCGATAGTCGTGGCGCACAGGCTTAGTTGCTCTGCAGCACGTGGGATCTTCCCGGACCAGGGCTCAAACCCGTGTCCCCTGCATTGGCAGGCGGATTCTTAACCACTGAGCCCCGCAGGGAAGTCCCGTGACAGCCCCTATTTCTTAAAGGCCACTGAGTCACCTAAAAGGCAGGAATTCAGTTCTCTCTAAACAAAACAATTTTTACAAAGAATGAGCAAGTCTTCCCCCAGAAGTCTGAGCATGTCCTCCAGAGAATACAGAAATTCTAGAAGATGTCTTGGAAGAAGATAGAAAAATCTTATTCTATTTTTTAGAAATGAAGGAAAAAAAAAAAAACCCAAAAGCTCAAAGATAACATTTCTGATGCCTGATAATATTCTTCTCTCATCTCTCATTTCCCCACAACTATTTTGTCTTAAGGCTCTGGGAGCCTGTGGGAAGCTGCTGTATGATTTTTATCTCTATGATTAAAGTGTTACACTTTATTGAGTTCTTTACATCAGCAGCAAAATCTGCGATGCAGGGTTTTACATAACACCTCATTTTCTTCTTGCACCATTACTGTTATTAAGCTGGTGTCAATAAACAGAAAATACAGCTTCTCTCACGATGTACTCTTTATTTTTGTTCCAGTAGCAAGAAGGAAAAAAGGGCGGGGGTGTGGGGGAGGGAGAAAGTACACAGACACAACCTGGAAGAATTTTTTGTCCATTATGTCCCTTTGATGTCTGCTCTTCTCTCTTCCTGTTTCGTGTCAACATTTCCCACAGAAGGTGGAGGATGGAGATCATCTCTGCTGAGGGCTGTTTTCTTCTCCATGATTAACTCGTCCTTTTATTCATTCAACAAGGATTTCTTCAGCACTTACTATGTGCCAGGCTCAGTGCTAGTTGTTGGAGATGTAAAGATTTCAGGTCCTGACCAGTGCTTGTTCCAGTGGGGGAAATAGACATACATAACAATAATAATGAAACAGTGAAATGAGTATAACAAAAACAGAGGGTTGATTGAAAACATAAGTGAAAGCGGGCATGGTCAACCGTACTCAGGTGTGTTAAGGAAGCCTTTAAAGAGGAAGCGATGCTAGTCTTGGGCCCTAGAGGATGGGTAGGTAAAGCAAGGCTTTCTTGGCCAAGGGAATGGCACAACTGAAGCCTTGCAAGGCACAGAAGAGCATGGCATGGTCTGGAACTGTCAGTTTGGCATGAGGAAAGCATCAGATGCCTGTGAGCAGACAATAGGAAATGAGATTGGAGATGGAGTCAGGTCTTTGAGGACCTGATATTCACATACATAAATATCTTCTATGACTGCTGTTAATCCACCCTCTGGACGCCCTTAAGACCAGGCCAAAATTAGAGGCTCAAGGCAGAAAGGCATAGTGGGAAGAACGTGTACTCTGGATAGAAGATCTGGGTTTTATCCTTGGCTCTGCTACTTCCTAGCTGTGTAATCTTGAGCAGTGTAAAATGTAAAGTGGCTATGGTGAGGGTGACACAATGATTGTGAACAAGTTTTGTAAGTCGTTGATAGTATATTATATGTCAAAGGAAAGGGGGTGGGGGAGAAAAATTCCAGACAATTCAAAGAGCCAGAGAAGCTATAAACTCATCCTATGTGGCTTTTAAAAAATAAAAATTTTATAGGCGTATTTTTGATTTACAGTGTTGTGTTAGTTTCAGGTGTACAGCAAAGTGATTCAGGTATACATATACATATATTCATTCTTTTTCAGATTCTTTTCCTGTATAGGTTATCACAGAATACTGAGTAGAGTTCCCTGTGCTATACAGTAGGTCCTTGTTGGTTATCTATTTTATATATAGTAGTGTGTGTATGTGAATCCCAAGCTCCTAATTTATCCCCCCTGCTGCCAGACTTCCCCTTTGGTAACCATAAGTTTGTTTTTGAAATCTGTGAGTCTGTTTCTGCTTTGTAAATAAGTTCATTTATATCATTTTTTAAAACATATATTCCTCATATGAGTGATATCATATATTTGTCTTTCTCTGTCTAACTTACTTCACTTAGTATGATAATCTCTAGGTCCATCCATGTTGCTGCAAATGGCATTATTTTGTTCTTTTTTATGGCCGAGTAATATTCCATTGTATATAGGTACCACATCTTCTTTATCCATTCCTCTGTCAGTGGACATTTAGGTTGCTTCCGTGTCTTGGCTTTTTTTTGTGTGTGTGTGGTACGTGGGCCTCTCACTGTTGTGGCCTCTCCCGCTGCGGAGCACAGGCTCCAGATGCGCAGGCTCAGCGGCCATGGCTCACAGGCCCAGCCGCTCCGCGGCATGTGGGATCTTCCCAGACCGGGGCACGAACCCGTGTCCCCTGCATCAGCAGGCGGACTCTCAACCACTGCGCCACCAGGGAAGCCCTGTGTCTTGGCTATTGACAAAGGTTTTTATGTGGATGTGGATGAGGGAGACTGCACTGTCTTGGGACATCCCTTCAGACTAAGAGATAAAGCCTAGTTTGTCCCACACCTCCTTGTCCAACCCTTGCTCACCTCTCACAACTGCCCCCTCACTCCTTGCTGCTTCCTGGATGTGTGATGAGTCCATGACAATCAATCTCTTCTATTCAGAGGGAGTGAGAGCCTGCAGCAAAGTAATAGCTTGAGAAAACCCTTGTCCTCATGCCATTTGCATTCCAGCAGGGAGCCCAGGTGTTTGAGTATGTGTATATAGGTTTTTGATTTTTTTTTAACTCTTGTTCTGATTCTGTATCCTATCAAAAATGTGCAATAATGCTTATGTCTAACTATATTAATAAATAGCCCTATTCTTATAGGAGACATATGATTGCATGGGAAACGTGTTTTTTCACACAAATAGCCATGTTTAGGAAAAATCAACTTGTTTGAATCAAAATGTCATAACCTAAGACCCTAGACCATCTGATAGCATCCCATTCTAACTGGGGACAAGTACCTAGGAGGCAAACATCCAACTCAAACTTGTAAGATGATGACACTCTCAATCTCAGGGAATGACCCACCCTCTACCCAGTCACCCAAGCCAGAAACCTGGGAGTCAGCCCAAATTTTGGTCCCATACCCAGCACTGGCAATCTTACCTTCCAATGCGCCTCATATCTGTACCCATCTTCTCGTCCTCACTACCCTACTTTGATTCATAATCTTGTCTTTTTTCAATTAGTCTTCAGTTGGACTCTGACAAAAATGTCCCAGCCATTTCATGCCTTTGAGGCTTACAACCCCCAATTCTTCCTCGTCACAGCCTCCAGAACAATCTTTACAAAAGGCACATGTAATCATGTTATACTTCTATAAAATACTTCTCTGGCTCTCCATTTTCTACTTTGCAAGACAAGCCCCAACTCCTTCGTGGCTTGCAAGGCCTTCCATGAATGGTGTCTAGACTCTTCTCCAGCCCCTCTCCTCACCCCACTGCCCCTCCACGCCATACCCTTCAATGGTGCCAAGCCCCCGATAGTTCCCTGAACGGGCTGGGTGGGTTTTGGTCTTGGGGATTTTGCTCACACACTCCCTCTGCCTAGGATGCCTTTCTCTCTGCTGGCAGCTCCCACTTTCTCACCCACTTGGTGAGAACCTTCTGGTCTTTCAACGCCTTGCTCAACAGTCTCCTGTTCCACAGTCTTCCCTGACCACCCAGCGAATGGATGTTTCCTTCAGCTGTCACTTCACCCCATCTTCACACACACCTCCCAGAGCACCGGAAGCCTTATGGACACTTAGGGGTGGGGAAGGGGGACAGGAGGAGAGAAGGAGTGAAGAGAGACAAGAGAGGAGGAGAGAGGGGGAGGTGGGAGTGGAGGAAAGAGCAAAGGAACTGCCATGGGATCCCTCCCTGTACCTTTCTCCTCCCTGCCTCTCCCCTCGCCGCCTGCACCGAATAAAGCAGGTAGGAACCATCTTAGAGTTCTCTAGGACAAAGCGCATAATTTCGGCACGAATGCTGACACCCCTGAACGGTTCTTTGAAAAGCAGTGATATCTACGCTACGGAATGGGAAGACTGCATTAGCTTGGAGATGTGGTTGCACTGCCGTCTTGCAGTATTTCTCTCCCCACAGGGCCGTGCCAAGGTTAAGGATGATGCACTCAGGTCTTAAAGGAGATGAGGTGGGAACGGCTGGCAGAATCTGTCCTCAGAGGCCACAGTAGGAGAAACTCAGTCCTTTTCTTGTTTTGTCTCATCTTCCTGCTCAGACTGGGCTTTCTGCAGGAAGGCCTGGCTTTTCCATTTGTATCTATGTCCACTCTAGATGCAGGAGTGGACACCTGGGGGGACCCCCAAGGGTGAGAAGCAAGCAGAGGCTTTGGAAGCAGTGTGATGTATGTTAGAATCGCATTTCAGACCCTAACCTGCTATGAGATCTTGACAAGTCTGTCTCGGAGCTTCTTCTGAGAAACTAAGACCACGATCTTATTTACTTCAGTGAATTGTTGAGAAAATCAAATGAACTCATTGGTGTGAGAATGGTTTTTAAACTCTACAAATGTGCAAGATAATGGTTATTGTCCATAGATGTTCTATTGAACAAGGAAGAAATTTACATTTATGTAAGCTGGGTTCCCAAGCCCCTCTCACGTCTATGCTCCTATACCCCCTGCACCTGTCTTTGAGCCTTCCGTTGCACATGCAATTACTTTTTAAATGTCCATCTTCCCTGTAAAGTTTTGAACTCAGAGAGGTCCATATCCCTGGTGCCAAGCACAGCACTTGAACGAAGTATCACTGTGTGACTGAAAAGAATGTATAGATTGTATAATCTGCCAGATGTTTGGCCAGGTGCAAAGCCAGTCACCGCATTCGACTTCATGGGAACCCTGTGAGGCTGGGATTATTATCCCCAATTTTTAGATGAGGAAACTGTGGTGCAGGTCATAAAGCCCACCCATGGCTAAGCTGACACTTGAAGCCAAGTCTGCCGGATCCCAAAACCATGGAACTCTTGTGACTCCCCTCTTCTATCGTCGTCATCATTGTCTCAGTCAACATGGGGGTCACCAATCACTGCTACAGTAAGCAGGAGACACAGGTCAGCAGTTCTTCTTTTGTTCTGGGAGGGTCTGTTATGAACCCAGACCGCTTGTGCTGAGTCTTTGTTCTCTCTCCCTTTTTCTAGGCAGGAGTGGAGGAGGGGATGGAAGCCAAGGAAGGCTCCCTCCTGCCAGGCCAGACCTGGCTCTTCCCGGATCCTTGGAAGAGATGTAGAAATGCCTCCATTTACATGCACATCCTACTTTTCATTTCTAAGTAGAGTAGGACTGTAAGAGTAGAAAAATAATTTTACTCTTCACCTTGCTGCTACTGGTGCTTTTTCCCCACACCTAAGCATTACTCTCACAAATGTCCTTTGCCCTGAAGTTTATTCTGCGGAGGCCAAAGAGGCCACAGATGCAGAGGCTGGGTGTTCTGAATAGCTTAGAGTTGACAGCTTAGCCCTGGATCAGAAAGACGTGGGTTTGACTTGCAGCTCTGCCCCTCGTGAGCTCTTTGTCTCAGTTTGATAACAGTGCTTACGGCACAGGATTTTTATTACAAGACCATACATAGGAAGCACTTAATAAATATCACCAGCTTTTGACGATGGGGTCATGGTTAAGAGCATGGATGGTAGAGCCAGACTGTTGGGGTCCGGCCAGTTACCGCTATGTGGTCTGGGGGATCCCTTGAAAGTTACTTAACCTCCCTATGCCTTAGTTTCCTCACTTGTAAATGATGTTTCTATCAGATAGGGTTGTGGGAGGGTTCGTGAGTGCCTGGCAGGTAGTAAGTACCACAGTGCTATTATTATCCTCCCTCCATAGCTCCGCTGGCTAGAATCTAGGCCCTGAGACTCCTAACACCACGCCCCGCACAGCCCCTTTCTCTGAGTGCAGGATACCTGGTCCGTTCATTCACTTACTTATTTTGTCACTCAGCAAATGTCCCTGATGACTTACTGAGTGCTGGGCCCTATAATACACCCTGGGGATGCAGAGGTGAGCCAGGCATGGTCCCAGCCTTTACTGGGTTCACAGACCACTCCCCCCCTCCTTCTTAAAACCTTTCTTTTTCTCTTGGTTTTCATGAAACCACACTGTCCTTTTTAATTCCTCCTTCTCTGGTCACTCCCCAGACTCCTTTGCTTCTTCCTTTACCCAAAGTCTCAACCTTAGCAGGTCCCAGGCTCAATCTTGGGACCTCTTCTGGATCCACACTCTCCCCCAGTGACATCAAGGAGCACCTCCACGCTAATGATGACCATATTTACATCTCTAGTCCAGTCTTCTCCCCAGCGCTCCATTTTCATATATTTAACTGCCTACCTGACATCGGTATCTGATAGTCATTGCAAATGCAGAGATCCACATCAGAACTCCCGAATTTCTCACCACCCTTCCAACTGGTCTGCATCCCAGTTTCCTCCATCTCTCTCCACAGCACCACTATCTGCTCAGTTGCTCAAGGCATAACCCCTTGATCCATCTTTGATGCTTCTTGCATAGAAACTATGTGCAGGTCCTATAGAAGTGTGGCCAAAATATTTATCAGATATGTCCCTCTCTTTTCATCTCTACTGTCACCACTTCAATTCAAGCTACTATGATCTCTTAGGAGACACCAGCGCATCTGCTTCTACTCATGCGCCACTAAAATCCATTATCTACACCGCAGGCAGGGTAATGTTTTCACAGCATTCCCCTACTGAGACGGCTTCCACTGTACATAGGAGACACTCCAAATTCTGACTCTGGCCTGCAAGGCCCTGCGTGAGCTGGACCCTCTCCAGGCTCACCTCCAGTACTAATCATGATACAGCCATCGGCCTTTCCTCTGGTCTTTGAAAATACCACAGTCATCCTTGCTTCAGAGCCTTTATTTACCCAGAATTCTCTTGCTGGCCTCATTGAATGGCTTGTGGTTTTCATCCTTCAAGGCTCAGCTCAAATATCAGAAGCCTTTCCTGATCACGCTACCTCAAGTAGACCCTGCCCCGTCCACTCACTTATTCACCATCCTGTGGCTCACCCCAGGCATTCCTAGCGTGCATTACAATCTGCTGTCACCTTGCTTAGCTGCTGTTCATGGCAAGTCGTCCCCACCTGGAGGCCAGCTCCCCAAAGGCAGGAACCTCTTCTGTCTTGTTCACCCCCAGGTCCTGGAACATAGTGGGTTCGTAGTAAATATTTGTTAAATGAATGAAAAAACTGGATGATAAACACCTTAACAGAAGAGTATTTTAAAAATCTGTGGGAGTCCAGAAAAGAGAGCTGCTGTCCCTGGGAGAGTAAAGGGAGGCTACACAGACAAGAGGCCGTTGGGCCTGTCAGTGAAAGATGAGAAAGAAGTAACCAGGAGGGGAAAGGGAGGGGGAGTAGGCACCCCCCCGCCCCCCCACCCCCACCGCCACAGGAGTAGCAGACACAGAAGCACAGAGAGGAGAACCTGCGTGTGCTGGGCAAGTTATGGGGCGGGGGGGGGGGGGGGGGGGGCGAGGGGTGGGTGTCAGCAAGGCTGGAGAGTAAAGAGAAGAGAAGCAGGAGACAAAGAACCATAGCTTGGGCTTCCCTGGTGGCGCAGTGGTTGAGGGTCTGCCTGCCGATGCGGGGGACGCGGGTTCGTGCCCCGGTCCGGGAGGATCCCTAAGTGCCGCGGAGCGGCTGGGCCCGTGGGCCATGGCCGCCGGGCCTGTGCGTCCGGATGCTGTGTTCCGCGGTAGGTGAGGTCTCAACGGTGAAAGGCCCGCGTACCGCAAAATAAAGAAATAAATAAAGAGCCATAGCGCGTCCCCTCGGTGCCCTAGGCTGGCTGCCTGGGTTTCTTTTGTGGTTGTGCCTCCTTTTGTCCCCACTGATTCATTGCATGCTTTTTATTTTTTGTGGCAGGAATGTCAGTCCAGCCACACCCAGGGCAAGGAGAGAAGCCTTAACTTGGCCACTTCAGAGATCTAGGCTATGTGTGATAAAGGACATCATTTTGTCTCTTAGAGTCGCTCATTTGTTGTTGTTGTTTTTTAATTAATTAATTTTTATTTTTGGCTGTGTTGGGTCTTCGTTGCTGCCCGTGGACTTTCTCTAGTTGTGGCGAGCAGGGGCTACTCTTCGTTGCTGTGCACGGGCTTCTCATTGCAGTGGCTTCTCTTGTTGTGGAGCACAGGCTCTGGGCACACGGGCTTTGGTAGTTGTACCTCGTGGGCTCTAGCGTGCAGGCTCAGTAGTTGTGGCACACGGGCTCTAGAGTACAGACTCAGTAGTTGTGGCGCACTGGCTTAGTTGCTCCACGGCATGTGGGATCTTCCCAGACCACGGCTCAAACCCGTGTCCCCTGCATTGGCAGGTAGATTCTTAACCACTGCGCCACCAGGGAAGTCCTGCTCAGTTGTTTTTAAGGAAATAATTCTCTATTTTTCTTAAAATTTCTCCTTCCTGCTTTAGGACACGTACCCTGACTTCCATAAGTATCTACTTTAACTTCTGAAAAACAGACAGGGAGATATTTTAGGTGACAATAAAAAAAATAGATTTGGGGCTTTTTTGCCTAGGTCCATGGGGAAAGAGCTGCCTCGGGCAAATCTGAGCAGGGGAGTTGTCTGGAAGCTCTCTAACCCTCCTTGCTCTCCCCACCCCCCAACCTTTCTGAGAGGCTAAGCCTAAGCTTCCTTCCTGGGATGAGGGCGATCGCCTTGCTGGACCGCTAGCTCCTGCGAGCACAGCAGGATGCCCGGCGTGGCTTGTAACCAGAGCCTGGGTTTGAGTCTCTCCACTTCCTGCTGCATCCACTGGGGCAAGTTACTTAAACTCTCTTAGCTTCAGCTCCCTCCTCTCTACAAAGGGAACACTAAAGCAGTTTACCCTCCTCAACTTGTCCTTATCCCCACCTAAGCTTCCGTTTCTTTCTCATCTCCAAACCTGAGATAAATCCCTCTGCCCTTCCTGGGTTGGGTTTCCCTTCTTTCATTGGCTTGAATATGTGGTCCACCCTGAAGTGCTGCCCTAACGTGGAGGACTCAGCCCACATGATAGCACCAAGCTCAGGCTTTGGCTTATGCCGCCTGATGTGAAGCAGGGAAGCAGCTCAGAATGGAGGGGAGAAAAACCCCAAGAAAACAAACCAAAAAAAACTAACCCATTTCCTCCGCGGTGTCTAGGAGGAAGCAAACTCCACGCTAAATTATGTTCCAAATATGCCCTAAGGTAGTTTTAATTTTATTGGCACTGCTTTTAATTTACTCTTTAGGCCCCTGATTGCAGGATGAGCTGTTGGCTGCTGGCAAGGGGACAGCCCTTCATTGCTCGGTTTTAATTAAGTTTCTTAAGTTCAGAAGGAAAGAACAGAGATGCTGTCCCCGCTTCTATTCTCAATCCCAAACTGTAATTAAGGGCCCTGAATTAGCTGCACACCCCTTGCTCTGACACAGCCACAGAAAAGTACCTCATTTGACTGCTGGAAAAACATTCAGGTGCAGCTGTTCATTCATTTAATTCACTCATTATTCAATCAATTCACTGATTCATTTTCTATTCATTCCCTTACCAGACCTCTAATGATAACCTACTATATACCAGGCCTTGCTCTGGTCCTGTGGATTTAAAAATTCAGCAATGTATGGTTCCTGCCCTGAAAGAGTCCACATTCTAATAGTAGATGGAGATAAACAAAGCATTATTATGCCATGTGGTCAGTGCCAGGAGAGAGAATTATGAGAGCACAGAGGAGGCTGTTAACTCATCCCTGAAGGATAAAATAATGCTATTTGAATTTATATTTTGTACCAGTCGGATGAATAATATTAGATGCTATAACAAGCAATGCCCAAATCTCAGTGGCTTGATACAGTAAAGGTTCGTCACAGTCTGATGCAGGTCAGACGACTCGCCTGGCCATTTTCCTCTCAATGTTGATTCAGCGACCTAACCTTTTTCCTTCTTACTACCTATCCTTTTTCCTTCTTATGATACCATTGTTTTTACATGTAGCTTCCATGCACAAGAGCAAGGATGTGGGTGACTGTGTGCAAGTTTAATGGCCAGGCTTGGAAGTGACACTTGTTACCACTGCCCACATCCCATTTGATCCCAACCAAATATCAAAGTAGACGGGGAGATGTCTTCCATGGTCCAGGAAAAGGAAGTGGAACTGGTGAGCATCCACTTAGTTTCTGCCTTAAATATTAAGGTTGAGTCAGAGTTAGCCAGATAAAGAGATCATGTATTCCAGGCAGAGAAGACATTCATTGTGTGTAAATGTGGAGACAAAAGTCACAAGCATAGAGGTTTGAAGTACTCCAGGCAGCACTATAGGACTGTAGTGTAGAATATCAGACCAGAATTGGCAAGAGCTGAGACTAGACAGGGGCCAGATCACGCAGGACCTATGCAAATATATTAAGGAGTTTGGACTCTGTCCTGTGAGCAACAGGGAATGGTAGAACAGTTTTAACTAGAGAATTTTATTTATTTATTTATTTTTGGCCGTGTTGCATGGCAGGTGGGATCCCAGTTCCCCAACCAGGGATCAAACCGGCGACCCTGCAGTGGAAGCACAGAGTCTTAACCACTGGACTGCCAGGGAAGTCCCAATTTGTTTGCATTTTATTTTTTTATTTATTTAAAAATTTTTCTAAAAAAATATTTATTTTCCTTAATTTCTCTTTCTGACCTTTCATTGTTAGTGTATAGGAATGCAAGACATTTCTGTGCATTAATTTTGTATCCTGAAACTTTACCAAATTCACTGAATAGCTCTAGTAGTTTTCTGGTGGCATCTTTAGGATTTTCTATGTATGGTATCATGTCATCTGCCAACAGTGACAGTTTTATTTTCTGTCTTCCAATTTGGATTCCTTTTATTTCTTTTTCTTCTCTGATTGCTGTGGCTAGGACTTCCAAAACTTGTTGAATATTAGTGACGAGAGTGGGCAACCTTGTCTTGTTCCTGATCTTAGAGGAAATGCTTTCAGTTTTTCACCATTGAGAATGATGTTTGCTGTGGATTTGTTGTATATGGCCTTTATTATGTTGAGGTAGGTTCCCTCTATGCCCACTTTCTGGAGAGTTTTTATCATAAATGGGTGTTGAATTTTGCCAAAAGCTTTTTCTGCATCTATTGAGATGATCATATGGTTTTTCTCCTTCAGTTTGTTAATATGGTGTATCACATTGATTGATTTGCGTATATTGAAGAATGCTTGCATCCCTGGGATAAATCCCACTTGATCACGGTGTATGATCCTTTTAATGTGTTGTTAGCTTCTGTTTGCTAGTATTTTGTTGAGGATTTTTGCATCTATATTCATGAGTGATATTGGCCTGTAATTTTCTTTTTTTGTAGTAGCTTTGTCTGGTTTTGGTATCAGGGTGATGGTGGCCTTGTAGAATGAGTTTGGGAGTGTTCCTTCTTCTGCAAACTTTTGTAAGAGTTTGAGAAGGATGGGTGTTAGTTCTTCTCTAAATGTTTGATAGAATTCACCTGTGAAGACCTCTGGTCCTGGACTTTTGTTTGTTGGAAGATTTTTCACCATTGCAACAAAAAGAATAAAATACCTAGGAACAAACCTACCTAAGGAGGTAAAAGGCCTGTACTCAGAAAACTATAAGACACTGATGAAAGAAATCAAAGATGATACAAACAGATGGAGAGATATACCATGTGCTTGGATTGGAAGAATCAATACTGTGAAAATGACTCTACTACCAAAGCAATCTACACATTCAATGCAATCCGTATCAAATTACCAATGGAATTTTTTTACAGAACTAGAAAAAAAAAATCTTAAAATTTGTATGGAGACACAAAAGACCCCCAATAGACAAAGCACTCTCGAGAAAAAAAAAAAAAAAAAACGGACCTGGAGGAATCAGACTCCCTGACTTCAGACTCTACTACACAGCTACAGTAATCAAGACAATATGATACTGACACAAAAACAGAGATATAGATCAGTGGAACAGGATAGAAAGCCCAGAGATAGACCCACGCACCTATGGTCAGCTAATCTCTGACAAAGGAGGCAATGATATACAATGGAGAATAGACAGTCTCTTCAATAAGTGGGGCTGGGAAAACTGGACAGCTACATGTAAAAGAATGAAATTAGAACACTCCCTAACACCATACACAAAAGTAAACTCAAAATGAATTAAAGACCTAAATGTAAGGCCAGACACTATAAAACTCTTAGAGGAAAACATAAGAAGAACACTCTTTGACATAAATCACAGCAAGATGTTTTTTGACCCACCTCCTAGAGTAATCAAAATAAAACCAAAAATAAACAAATGGGACCTAATGAAACTTAAAAGCTTTTGCACAGCAAAGGAAACTATAAACAAGACGAAAAGACAACCCTCAGAATGGGAGAAAATATTTGCAAACAAATCAATGGACAAATCTCCAAAATATATAAACAGCTCATGCAACTTAATATCAAGAAAACAAATGACCCAATCAAAAAATTGGCAGAAGACCTAAATAGACATTTCTCCAAAGAAGACATACAGCTGGCCAAGAGGCACATTAGAAACTGCTCAACGTTACTAATTATTAGATAAATGCAAATCAAAACTACAATGAGGTATCACCTTACACCGGTTAGAATGGGCATCATCAGAAAATCTACAAATAATAAATGCTGGAGAGGGTGTGTAGAAAAACAGAACCCTCTTGCACTGTTGGTGGGAATGTAAATTGATACAGCCACTATGGAGAACAGTATGGAGGTTCCTTAAAAAAGTAGAAATAGAATTACCATATGACCCAGAAATCCCACTACTGGGCATATGCCCAGAGAAAACCAAAATTCAATAAGTCACATGCACCCCAATGTTCATTGCAGCACTCTTTACAAGAGCCAGGTTATGGAAGCAACCTTAATGTTCATTGACTGAAGAATGGATAAACAAGATGTGTTATGTGTATACAGTGGAATATTACTCAACCATAAAAAGAAAATAAATTGGGTCATTTATAGAAGAGACGTGGATGGACCTAGAGACTGTCATACTGAGTGAAATAAGTCAGAAAGAGAAAAACAAACATCGTATATAACACATATATGTGGAATCTAGAAGAATGGTACAGATGAACCAGTTTGCAAGGCAGAAATAGAGACACAGATGTAGAGAACAAGTGTATGGACACCAATAGCAGAAAGTGGGGGAGGGGGGCATTAGGTTGGAGTGGGATTGACATATATACACTAATAGGTATAAAATAGATAACTAATAAGATCCTGCTGTATAGCACAGGGAACTCCACTGTACAGTAGAAACTAACACAACATTGTAAAACAACTATACCCCAATAAAAAAATTTTTTTTAATAAAAATATTTATTTGGCTGTGCCGGCTCTTTGTTGTGGCACGCGGGGTCTTTGTTGTGGCACGCGGGGTCTTTGTTGCAGTGTGCAGGATATTTAGCTGTGACATGCAGAATCTTTTAGTTGTAGTGTGTGGGATCTTTAGCTGCGACATGCAGGCTCTTAGTTGCAGTATGTGGGCTCTAGTTCCCTGCCCACGTATCAAACCTGGGCCCCCTGCATTGGGAGCATGGAGTCTTAACTGCTGGACCACCAGGGAAGTCCCTTGATTGCATTTTAAAAGGTCGCTTTGAAGCAGCAAAGAAACCAGGTCAGAAGCTATTGTAGTAGACTAAGAAAGAGATGGAACTCAAATCAGACATGGTCCCTATCCTCAAAGAGCTCATAGGCAGACAGACATACTTTTCAGCCAGATTACAGTAACAAGTATACAAGTATATCTATACAGTATTCAAGTATACTTATACAGTAACAAGTATTGACATCAAGGCCCAAGCAAGAAGCTGTTTGGAGAAGGAGGAATTTATTTTAACTGAGCATGAGAAGAAATCATAAAAAGTTTAAGAAAGCCATATCTCTTCTCTCTCATCCAACAGCAACTTTTAAAGATGGGGAAATTGAGGCACAGTGAAGAGCTGCTACTTATTCGTGGTCACAGATTATGTTTACATTAGAACCAGAGGTAGGAACTCTGCTCTGCCTTCCCTGCTCCATTCTAATGAACCAACATAAGTCCATAAAGCCAGTTTAGGCACAAAACATCATCAGGATGGTGAGGAAATTAGTATTTGTGGTCTTTGGCATTGCCAGCATAGTGCTGAATATGTGTCATGAAGAGGAAAAAGAACTAAGACTTCAAACTCAGACCCTATGCAGGCAAATTCCCTAGATCTTTTTCTACTCCAGGTAGACTTTAGACTCTCAGAGTGGGAGGGGATCTTAGAAACTAAATAGTCCTTTAACATTGTTTTGAAGATAGTAGCCAATGCAGTTGGATACAAAAAAGAAATTAGAAGCGTAAAAACTGGAAAAGAGGAGATAAAATTGCTAAGTGTATGTGGTACGATTGCAAACCTGGAAAATACTGCCCCCTTTATTCACCTCAGTCATCCTCACCTCCTGGCTGTTCCTTGAACATGCCAAGTACATTTACTTCTCCTTCTACCGGGAAGACTATTAACCTGATATCCTCAAGACTAACTCTCCTACTCCATTCAAGTCTCTGTTTTTCCAGAACCTCTATTACTTTCTATTCCCTTACTATGCTTTATTTGGTTCCATGGCATTTATACCTCCTGACATCTAGTATTTTTATTAATTGGTTTATTTTCTTTCTCTTCCATAGAATGTAAACTCTTTGAGATCAAGTGCTTTCTGTTGTGTTCATTGCTATATCCTAGTGCCCAGAACACTCTGTGGTGCATATTCCCAGTGCCTAGAACACTATATGACATGTGGTAGGTACTCAGTGGTTATTTGTTGAATAAGTAAGCAAATGAAAACTCAAAAAAATAAAATGAGAAATTATTATAAGAACTAATAGAATTAGTGAGGTGTCTGGGTACATATTTAAACCATTGAAAATCAGAGCCTTTATATGTATAAAGAACTACCAGTTAGAAGATTTAATGGAAGATATCATGTTTACAACAACAACTAAAAATATAAACTGCCTTGGCATCAAAAAGAATGTTCAGGGTCTATATGAAGGGGAAAAAAAAAAAAAAAGCTTTTTCAACTTTCTGCTGTACCCAAAAGAAAATGGAATAAATGGAAAGTCAAAGCATATTCTTGGATCGGAAGCCTCAAAGTGATAAGAGTCTTGACAGGATTGGGGGAGCAAGGAAAATTAAAGAAGCTAATTACAAAGATTGTATAGAAAAATATGCAAGAAAATCCAGGAAAATATGGGGAAAGAAGCATAATGAGGTGATACTAGCCCTCCAAATATTAACATACATTATAAACTTAACATAATTAAAATTGTGTAGTACTGACACCCGAATAGACAAGTGATTAGAAGAGAATAGAAAGTCCAACAATCAACCCAAATATATACAAGAAAGTTATATGGTAAAGATGGCTTTTCAAGTCAGTGGGGAAAAGATGCACAATTTGATAAATGGTATGGGACAATAACGTTTAACCCTTACCTCACATCCTACATCCATGTAAATCAAAATTGAAATGAAATTTTTAAATATAAGAAGTGAAACAATAGAAATAATAGAAGAACCAATGAAAGAGTTCAACCCGGAAACCACAAAAGGCTGATAAATCTGTCTAAAAAGTTAGATTAAAAATTTCCACATGGAAAAAAAGTACTAGCAGATGTAAGGTCAAATGACAAACTGAGCAAAAATATTTTTATACTACACACAAAGGCTAATTTCTCTAGTATATAGTTTCTATAAATCAATAAGGAATAAAGCCCTGAAACCCAGTTTTTAAAATGGACAACGGAAATCAACAGGCAATTCATAGAAAAGAAAATGCTAATAGTTCCTAAATATGTGAAAAATAATAACCATATAATAAAAGATAATTATACTAAAAGAAATTCAGATTAAAACTAATCTTAGATATCAGTTTCACCACCCAATTGGAAAGTATCAAAGAGTTTGATCACATCCATGTTTGCAAGATAGTCATGAAACTGATGCTGTTATACTTTGCTAGGACTGTAAACTGGTCCTTCTAAGGAGGTCAGTTCATCAGTGTCGATCAGAATCACAAATGCACCTAGGACCCAGAAATTCTACTTCTAGGAATTTATCCTACGTGTAACTGTATATGTGTGAAATGGTATTTATAACAGAGTCAATCACTAAGACTTTGTAACAGAAGGTTGGAAACAAATGTCTGTCAGTGGGGAACTGCCTAGTTTATATACGACTGTTTAAAAAAATGAGGTAACCATGGACTGAGAAAGAATTCTCTCTAAGATATGTTGAGAGGAAAAAAAGTTGATCCAAAAATTGTGTTTTTATTTTTTATTGTGTTTTTATCCCATGCGGCTTGCAGGATCTTTGTTCCCCAAGCAGGGACTGAACCCAGGCCCTCAGCAGTGAAAAGCGCAGAGTCCTAACCACTGGCTCACCGGGGAATTCCCCAAATGACGTGTTTTTAGTGTGCTACCTTTTGTGTGCGTTGGGGCAAAGGGGGTAGGGGGAGGAATATCTACTTGTTGGTGTGTAAATGACCTCTGGAAGTTTGTATGAGAAACTGGTAATGTGAGATGCCTCTGGGGAGTGTGCCTGGGTGCCTGGAGGACAGGGGTAGAAGGGAGATTGTTCATTGTAAATTCTTTGATATCTTGTTGACTTTTGAACCAGGTAAATCAATCAATATAATTCACTTTACGGTTATTTAAAGTAAAATCACATTAGGTGCCAGGTGTCAGGATGGGGCAGTGGAAGCCACTCCAGGCTGGTTTTCGGAGGAGCCAGGTTCTAATTCTTATTCCTTCACTAACTTGCTGGCTGACCTTAAGCAGGAAACCTCCCCACTCCGAGCTGATCTGGGAAATGTCAGAGAAACTGGTTTCTAATAGCTCCCACATCCAGAGATATAAACGGCCGTTTTTCCTTACCCATTTCTTAAGTCATCTCTCTACCACCTCCTTTCCTCTGCAGCTCATCAAAAGCTCAGAGGAAAAGACAGACAATTGAAGAAAATAAAATTGCAAAGAGGACTTGTATAGGGCTCCTGTTGATTCACTGCGTATTCCGCCTCCAAAGCTGAAAATGATGAGTTTAATATCACCCAGCGCTCTGCATCTTGTATCTCTCAGAAGGCAGCTTACGCCACCCAGAGAACTGGGAGCTCAGCAAGACATGATCTTTCACTCCAAGTCTGAGGCAAATGAAATGACAGTCATGAGGCCCACATTCTAGAAGCAACATGGTTTTCATTTGGTCTTAACTTCGTTTGAAAGTGTCCCAAGGAGGGAGAATTCTTCCAAGCCTGGATTTTTCTTCTTTCCCAGGACTACATGCTAGAAAGCAGATGGAAAGGTGGCCAGGTCTTGCCATGACTGTTTCTAGTCTTACCCATTAATGGTGATACGTTCACTGTGTCAAGGGTCAGGAGACCTGGGTTTCAGTCCCAGTTATTCCCATGTTACTCTCAGAAAGGACAGATATATAGGAAGAGAAAGTCAGATTTGAGGGACATTGAAGTTCTAAGGGCCTGAAAATTCCCCCGTTCCTGGCAGTCGATTGCAGTGTCTGGAATGATCCCTCTGGGTGGTTTATTCATTCACTCTGCATCCGGGTACTGAGCATCCTTCACAGACAGGCACTGGGTGCTTTCCAGGCAATCCCCCTACCTTTGGGGAGCTCATAAATGAGAAGGTTAACAAATAACATTGCACCAAGCTAGGGAGTGCCTTAAATACATGTGAGCAGAGAGCAGAGAGAGACTAGTCACAGTTACCTTTATAGACAACAAGGTTATTTTTTCCCATACACTATGTATTATTGGGGGGTAGGTGTGGCATCATGAAGTGAGGTTAAATAAAAGAATTAACTAAGATGTCCTATGTAAAGCTCCCAGAATGGTGTCTGGTGTCATTAACTATGCAGTAAATGATAGTAATGATTATCGCTGAGTTGGATTCCCACTCTAACTCTCTAGGTTGGAATTACCTGCTAATGGTAGTGCTCTGAGACCCTGAAGGCGGATGGTGTTAAAAGTAAGGAGAGGGATTTCCCTGGTGGCGCAGTGGTTAAGAATCCGCCTGCCAGTGCAGGGGACACAGGTTCGAGCCCTGGTCCGGGAAGATCCCACATGCTGCAGAGCAACTAAGCCTGTGCTTCACAAATACTGAGCCTGCACTCAAGAGCCATGAGCCACAACTACTGAGCCCACGTGCCACAACTATTGAAGCCCTCACGCCTAGAGCCCGTGCTCCACAACAAGAGAAGCCACGGCAATAAGAAGTCCACGCACCGCAACGAAGAGTAGCCCCCGCTCACCGCAACTAGAGAAAGCCCGCACACAGCAACAAAGACCCAACACAGCCAAACATTTTAAAATAAAGAAATAAAAAAATAAATATATTAAAAAAATAAAAGTAAGGAGAACTTGATCCTTGCTACTCTCAACCCCTCCAATCACATTGCAGATAGTTGCTACATCTGAAGAGACATAGGGCTAGCTCACAAGGAAATGTGTGTGTGTGTGTGTGTGTGTGTGTGTGTGTGTGTGTTTAAGGCATACTCTGTGGCCCCGATGTCTCATTTGTTATCCTTTCTCTCAACAGAAAACAAGCCTGGAGTTTTATATTGACATCCATGCCCACTCCACCATGATGAATGGCTTCATGTATGGCAACATCTTTGAAGATGAGGTGCGGTTCCAGAGGCAGGCCGTCTTCCCCAAGCTCCTCTGCCAGAATGCCGAGGACTTCTCCTACGTGAGTGAAGAGTTCTCAGTCAGGCAGCCCCAGCTTCCCTCCCCAAACTGCCCCCTCCCTCCCATCACCACCCTGTCTTTCCCCTCACTCAATTCAGTTTGATTTAACATTTCACAGAACACCTACTCTGCTCTGGGTCTTGCGTGGGTGATAAAGATAGAGGTAAACAAGCTCTGCCTGTACCTGCAAGCAGCTCATCACCCATCAGGGAGGGAGACTCTCTGAAAAGACAGCGCTTGGTTTGTCCGAGGAGCTGACATTGGTTTCGTTGATCTGATTCCAGCGCTAACAAGAGAAGAAACTCACTGAGCATCTCCCAGCGCCAGACCCTGGCCCAGGGTCTGCTTTCACAGACCTTTGGCCTTCATTCTGTTAGAAGGAGCCTAACATGTCTGCTGATGGGGGTCATATGTCCACCATCCTCTTCCTCCATAGCCCCTTCTGGGCCCCAATTTCTTTGTCAGTAATTTGTGGGTGATAATTTTTTGCCTTGCCTGCCTCGTAAATTCCTGGGAGGACACATGCAATAATAGATATGAAAGTACTCTGCAGGCAGTAAAGATCTCAACAGACTCCAGAGACTGTTGTTACTACCCCCTTACATGCCAGGAAGGACTGGAGAGGCTGTGGACTGGTAGTTAGAATAATTTGCAGCAAAAAGGAATATTGAGAAATGGCAGGGAAGATAAGGAGGGGAATCAACCTGTGGTGGAAGCAGACTTGGGAAAGAGTTTTTGCACATTTTTCTTTGTTTTGATACAAAATCTCTGAGGCCTGTTATTTCCGTGTGGCCAGAGGGGGAGAGGCCCACAAAGGGCATGGTAATTTTTGAAGTTGATGAGCTGAAAACGTGCCTGCTCGTTGCTTCAGGCCTAGACATTAGTGGAGGGAGGATGAATTTCTCCATGAGGTAAGATGCTTTGAATCCCAGAATCTTGGCATGCCCCACCAGGAAAGGAACTGGGAGACTATTTGGCCCAATCCAACACTTTATACCCAAGAGACACTTAAAGCCCAGAGAAGTTGGGGATCTAGGACAAGATCCCTCAGCATTTGAAACAGGTAGAATGAGATGACTGCTCATTAGCAGCTTGGGGATAAAAACAGCCGTGCTTATGTCTGTGGCAATCTCTGGAGGATGGCCAACGCTTGTCTTTTTGAAACCACTCCAGTTTCAGAGCAGAGTGTGGTCTTCTGGAGGAGACCCTGGGAGACTGTGATTCTCCAGGAGGCTGGGCCACAGACTTCAGAGACCCTCACAGGGGTGAGGTTTCCAGGGTCTACAAAAAGGGTGTAGTCTAGGAGCTTTATTTCTGGCCTTGCCGGATGGCGTTCCTGCATTGCAGCCTCCTTAAGAGCTTAGGGCTTGGGTCAAGGTCATCTATCCTAGTCCAGCCTCTGTCTCCCCTCTTCTCTGATTCTCGGTACCCAAGTCTAGAATGAGAGAGTTGGATTTCACTACATGAGCTTCAACTTCAACAGTCCTTTCTGATCTGAGACTCTAATTTTCTGATCCTTTCCTTTACGTCAAAAGGCACACACACATACATACACACAGCTCTCTTTCTTTCAGTGTCTCTATATCTGTCTTGTTTTGCTGTTTTCTTTCTCCCTCTTTCTCCCCACCCCCTCTTCCTTCTTCTCTTATATTCTGCTGAACAGGCATGCCTTCTCTTATTAAAACCAGGTTCTTCATTTACTGCGATTTCCATGGGTTAGCATAGAAAGCCCTTCTAACCACAAGTGAACTGACCCTCACAGCTCTGTAAAAGAGATGTGATTTTTACCACCGCTTTACAGATGAGGAAACTGAGGCTTAGACCAATAAGGCCAGTTGCCTAACATCTCACACACTTTTGAAGAGAGGACTTGAAATGCGGACCTGCTGGCTCTTTCCTCTCTATCCACTGTGATGGGTGGTAGTAGACACCCAAGTAAAGAAGAGCCGTGATCCCTGTGCTCTGGTGATGCTGAGCACGAGTTCAGCTGTCCCTAACGGAGGGGGAGCTTTGTGAAGGAGGGTTGGGGTGTCTGGAGTCACTTAGTCCTGGTCCAGGCCTGTGTCACTTACTATGAACTTCCATTACCTCACCTTAGAGGGGAAACTTTACGACACCCCTGTCGAGGGGGTGAAGCCTAAATGAGATACTATATGGGAAACAATATCATAAAGTTGAAAGCAGTGCCCAAATTTCAGTCTTGATTATCGTAATATCATCCTTATTCTCTGTCTACTTTTCCTTGCTCCCTCTGTCCCCATTCAGATTTCCACAAATCTTTGCTAAATGGCAGTTACCATGCCCTAAGAACTGCGCTAGGTGCTTTCATTTAATTGTTTGTCTATTTAATCCATCCTTACAATAATCTTGCAAAGTGGGAGTCACATCCCACTTTTCAGATGAGGAAGCTGAGATCCAGAGGTGCTCGCTCAAGGTCCCATACCCAGCAGGTGTCCAGCCCTGATTCTCTCCTCCCTTCTTTGTCTCTCACAGTCCAGCACGTCCTTTAACCGAGATGCCGTGAAAGCAGGAACTGGCCGTCGCTTCCTCGGTGGGCTGCTGGACCACACTTCGTATTGCTACACCCTCGAGGTTTCCTTCTACAGCTACATCATCGGTGGCACCACGGCCGCTGTGCCCTACACAGAGGAAGCCTGTATCCTTCGTAGGTCCCCCCCACCCCCCAGCCCTGGGCCAGCTCGCATCCAGCTGAAAGTACCCAAGTCTGCCAGGATTTACCAAGCAGGTCAGGAATTTGGTCTCCAACTCAGGTGAGGGCTGAGACTCTGGGGTGAGGATGGACATGACTGGTTCTGCTGGTGTCATCTCTGGATTGTCCTGTTTGCTCTCTGCCCTCCTAAAGGACACCCCCCTCCATCTGCCTGTGCTATGCCTCAAGTCTTCCTCGGGCGCTTGGACCCATGGCCGTCCCATACCTGTGTTGCTCCCCTCTCTCTCTCTCCCCTCTGTCCCCTCACAAAGGAGTGAGTCTTCCATCATCTAAAGTATGTAAGTACACAG
This sequence comes from Tursiops truncatus, assembly GCF_011762595.2. Classification (NCBI taxonomy): domain Eukaryota; kingdom Metazoa; phylum Chordata; class Mammalia; order Artiodactyla; family Delphinidae; genus Tursiops; species Tursiops truncatus. Next base: position 144,045,680 of record NC_047034.1, read on the forward strand.
GCCAGATGCTCATCCCGGGGCTGCTAAGGAAGACTTTGACAGTCTTGGCCCCTCCTTCTCACCCTGAACATGTCTCTCTCTCTCTCTTTCTCTTTTTTTTTTTAAATTTTTTATTGGAGTAGAGTTGATTTACATTAGTGTGCCAATCTCTGCTGTACAGCAAAGTGACTCAGTTATACACACACATACATTCTTTTTTTAATATTCCTTTTCATTATGGTTTATCCCAGGAGATTGGATAGAGTTCCCCATGCTCTACAGTAGGACCTTGTTGTTTATCCATTCAACATGTAATAGTTCACGTCTATTAACCCCAAACTCCCAGTCCATCCCTCTCCTTCCCCCACTCCCTCTTATCAACTATACGTCTGGTCTATAGACCAGACGTCCATCTCTCTGTGCTTATGCCCCCGCCCTTTGTCTTCCCTCTGTGCGCACGTTCCCTTTCGCTTGTCTGTACCCGCCTTGTCCCCTCTACTTTTATTTATTTATTTATTTATTCATTTATTTTTGGCTGCGTTAGGTCTTCGTTGCTGCGCGTGGGCTTTCTCTAGTTGCGGCGAGTGGGGACTACTCTTCACAGCGGTGAGCAGGCTTCTCATTGCGGTGGCTTTTCTTTGCTGCGGAGCATGGGCTCTAGGTGCATGGATTTCCATAGTTGTGGCATGCAGGCTCAGTAGTTGTGGCTCACGGGCTCTAGAGCACAGGTTCAGTAGTTGCAGCGCATGGGCTTAGTTGCTCTGCGACATGTGGGATCTTCCCGGACCAGGGCTCGAAACCGTGTGTCCTGCATTGGCAGGCGGATTCTTAACCACTGTGCCACCAGGGAAGTCCCCATCCCCCTCTCCTTCTGTCTGTCCCTCCAACTCTCGCCTTGTGTTTTTCTCTCCTTACTTCATGTGATGTGTTCCTCCCTCTCCTCCTCCATCTTCTCTCCTTTCCCCACCGTCCTTTCCTCTCTGTCTCCCCTTAGCCTCCCTCCATCTTCCCTGCCTTCCTGCTCATCCTCTGTGCATCTTTCTCTCTGCCTTTGCATTTCCTTTGCCAACTCGCTTTTCCTCTTGGCTTCCTCATAAAATGTCCCCGAAAACCCCCAAGCCTGTCATGATGAAATTAGAGGTCGCTTTCTAGCTTGCTTGATTTTTTTAGGGATCATTTAGTAATTCTAGTTTCCTGAGTATTGATTTCCATTTCAAGGTCAGTACATAAGGGTTGTGACAGATTGTGACAGTTTCTGCTTTTCTTTACTTTTTGTTTTTGGACTGACCCATTTCTCCTTTCTGAACACTTAGCTTTCTCAGAGAAAGAATTATAGTTGATGGAAAAGAAAGGGAAAGGATAATATTAACTCTCTATATACAAACTCTCTCTCCCCAGAAGTGGAAGTGCTCCTTTCAGCCTTGATTGAACCCTTGGGGAGTGTTTGTGGAGTTCTTACCACACTCTGTGCAGGAAAACTTCCTTTCTGGTCGAGACATGACTTAGCACTAGTCCACCCTCGTGGTTGCACGAGGGTTGCACCCTCGTGGCTCTGGAGGGTCCAGTAACCTAGCTGGGGACATGGGGGCAGGGTGATGGCCTCAGAGGGAGGGACGTGCAGTAGGCAGACGAGGTGTTAGACCAGTGTTCCAGATCCAGAACCTCACTGGAGAGACTGTGGTAAGAACTGAGGGAGAGTCCCCCCGCCGCCCAGTCACCGAGACCGGGACAGTCACCTTGAAGTCTGCTTTAGTAACTACCTGGCTCACCGGTCAATGGAGTAGGCTCTGCTCTGCAGCAGAGGACCCTTGGTTTCCAAAGTCCTGGCCATCTCTATGTGCCACACTGCCCCCATACACACACACACACACACACACACACACACACACACACACACACACACACACGATGGTGTGCGGCCCATTGCTTCCCCAGGATCCGCTAACTCCTGTGCTCCACGCATACGCACATTCTGTGCTGCCCCTGCCTAGCTTGCCCCTGATGTGGTGGCAAAGGGGACAGAGGGAGTTGTCTGAAAGAAGAGTCTGAGCATGCGCACCAAAGGTATCCCACATGTGAGCCTTATCTCAGTGAGATAAGGGTCCCGCCAGGTGTGGCCTGCACTTAGTTTGTGGCTGATTTCTGATGTCCAGTTTGATGGGTTCTCCTACCCTATCTCAGCACCTCCAACATGCTTTTGTGTTAGAAGCAAATGTTTCTCTCAGTGGAAGTCCCCTCCCTTGACCCAGGCCCAGGGTTTCCTCCCCTCAACACCCAATCCTCATTCATCAAAAGTAAGTACACCATTAGCACATGCCAGGTATCCTACTAGGCACTGGGGTAAAATATTGACCAAGAAGCCATGGTCCCTGACTCACAGAGCTTTTGGTCTATCTGAGGAGCCGGAAAAGGAAAGAGGCAGTTATAATCTGTGGGGTAAGTTCTGTGGTGGAGGAATTCCAGAGAGCCATGGGAAATGTTCATTTAAATGTATATATTGAGTGTCTGCCATAAGCCAGGTGAAGCTCTAGGCACAGGGGATGTGTAGCAGGGAACATACTGAAGACAAAAATGTCTGCATATGGGGATAGGAGGAGACTCAAACACAGTTTCGGGAAGTCAGGGAAGGCTTCCCGGCGGAAGAGACATCTAAGCTGAGTTTTTAAGACTGAGTAGAAATTAGGCAGATTGCTTGGGGTGGGTCGTTGTAGGAAGGGCATTGCAGACAGAAAGGGGAGGAAGGAAGGTGGACTGTTGGAGCTGTAAGGGGTCGGGTATGGCTGAAGGACTTCAGATGCAGGAGATGAGACCAAAATGGCAGCCTGTTAGGAATTTAAATGGTAAGGACTGTGAAGAGCAGTAGAAGGGCTTTAAAGAGCAGTGGGAAGCCCCTCTGGCTGCAGTGGGAAGGTTAGATTGGAGGGGCCAAGGCTGTAGACAGAGACACACTAGGAGGCCGTTATGACAATCCAGGTGGGAAATGACTCAAGCCTAGACTCGGGTGGTGCTGTGGAATATTTAGAATGTGGCACTGAGAAGACTTGGGAAGTTATTGGTTGGGGATGTCGGTGGGGACCAGAAGCCAGCGTTTGGAAGGGGTTAAGGGTGATGGGTAGCGAGGCTGTGCAGGAGCTGAACAGGCCGCGGTGCTGTTGGGTCACCCCATCTTATCTGTCATCTAGGGGACAAGAAGAGGAATCTGAAGTTTCTCCAGAGAAGTGCAGGCCAGTTCAACACACATGAGTGTGATTTAACCTGGTTCTTGTTTGAAATGCATTTAAAAAAAAAAAAAAAAACAGAGGGAGACTTCAGGCAGACAGATTGTGATCTTTGTTGGCTGCTGGCTCTGTGTCCCAATCAGAAAAAGAAATTACATGGTCTGATAGGAATGGCAATATGGTCTGGGAGGAAGCGTCCTCTAGACTGGGAGTCAGGAGACCTGGATCTGATGACAGCACCAACATCATCCCACCCTTCGGCAATCCTCCAGCCGCCCTGAGGTAAGCTTCATCACCCTCACAAAGGCAACCAAGAACCTTCCTGCTTTCTTAACCCCTGCTATGGGAATAATATTCATGAAAAGAGAGCAGACTTTCAATTGAGACAGATCTGGATTTGAATCCAGGCTCAGCCATTTACAGGATGTGTCACCACGGGCAAGTTATATAGCCTCACTGTGTCTCAGTGTCCTTGTCTGTAAGAGGAGGACCTAGTAACGCTCAACCTCTCTGAGTTGCAAGGAGGTTAAATGAAATAATATATATGAGTGTGCACCGTAAGCTTTAAATATTAAGCGACTATTGGTTAAAACATCGAAAAGGTTTACGTGACTATGAATGAGGACCCGCATTTATGTTAAAGAAGGTTGTCAGGGCTGTGAGAGCAGAAGACCAGGGGCTGTGTTGGTAGGGTACGCGGGGCAAAAGGCCTTGGTGGGATCACCGTAACGGAGGACCTGGACCTCAGAACGCCATGTGGTTCACACAGCGAGTGGGTATGTGCAGTTCCCATGGTGAGGGGTTTTAATTCTGTCATCCAGAGTATGCCCTTCCCAGCATCAGGGCGCATGAAGGCCACATTAGCTAGCCAGAGGGTGCTGGGTGAGAGGAAGACCAGAGAAGAGCTAGGGGAGGTGGAGAATCCTGAGGGATATTTCACCAAGGCCCACAGTAGTGTCCACCTCCTTACCTTCCAGAACATATGTATCTGTCGGTTTAATTTTTCTCCCTGGAAAAGCAGCAGCTAAACATTACCAGGATCTTGCTCTCTGGCTCTCCTCCCCACTACATCAGGGTCATATAGCCATAGACACTGATGCTTCCCTAGCTGTGTGACCTTGGGCTGGTTATCTCACCACTCTGAGCCCGTTCCCCCATTTGTAAAATAAAAATAGTAATACTCACTTTGGGTGAGGCTTATTGGGGTAGCGAAAAGATGCAATAGATCTCCAATCCCCTTGCACTGCCTGGCACCTGATAGGAACTCAACAAATGTTCCTCTGTCACCACTTTTCTCATCTCCATGCAGACTGCATGACTTTCCTTCCACTGGTTGAATCTTCAACCCGATGATCTGTCTTTGAATCCAGCAACCGGGGGTTTGAATCCTGATTCCATCACCATTACTGGGTAGCCTCAAGCAGGCCCTGTCCCTTCTCTTAGGCTCAGTGTCTGATACTTCCTACCTGTCAGAGCTGCACAATGAAACTACGTGTGGACTTGTCTGTATTCTGGTTCCTTCCAGCTCTAATATTCTAAGATTTTTCTGATTCTAAAATTTAAAATTTAATAATTCCCTGTTTAGATGAATTTATGATATCAAGAATCCACAGTTATGTTATGTCTGAGTCTTAAGACTGAGTGACCCCATGAGCATGAGTTTCAGTCCAGTAGGGAAAATCAGCACAGAAGTGTCCTGGACAACTGATTAAGCCAAGACGATAGCTATTTTCATTCTTTTAGTTAAAGGGTTCTTAATCGAGGGCTTTATGGATGGGCTTCAAGAAGAGCCTATGAACTGTCTAAAATTTATGCAAAACTGTGAGTACAAATGTGGAGTTCATTTTCTGGGAGGAAGACTTCTAACTTTCAACAGAATCTAAATGAAGCCATCCTCAGAGGCTGCTGCCCTGGCTGGTGGTCTCTGTTCAGGTTGTAGCAAGAATACAGCTCTGGTCAGAGGCGTGGGTGTGAGTTCCGCTTTCTGTCATTCTAGCTGAGGACCCTAACTCAGTTATTTAACCTCAGTTTCTTCATCAGGAAAGTGCAGATAATGATTATGTACTTCACAGTGTTGTTTGGAGGGTTACGTGAGAGAAAGCGGATAAATGACTGGGCATATACTCAGTGCCATTAAATATTAGCTCCCTTGCCTTTCCTTCCTGTGGTTTGTTGTTTCTGTTGTTGTTGTGAAATGATAAATTCCTGAGAATTTTGGACCATTCTTCAGAAACCTTATTTACATTTTACTGGCCTGCCAAGTAATAAATATGCTCTGTTCAAACAATTTTTTAAAAAAAAAGAGAGAGAGAGAGAAAGGCTAAACTGGAATCATAAAATAACCCAGAGTTTCTCTGGCCTTTGTTTATGGTCTGGTTACAAGCCAAAAGGAAATAGCTCTTTGACATAATGGATGAGAAAAACATTGGAAACACAGACCTTGGGCCCTAAGCAGACTGATTTCCACACACACTTATAGCTGTGGACACCTTGAAATCAGAAAATGCTGTCTCTAGGAGAAGGGAACGGCTGCTGTAGCCAAGACGAAATGCAGAGCTTTAGAACTCAGTTAGTTATCTTGGTCTCGAGTCAGAGCCCACTACGTGCCTTGTACTGAGTCCTCTGAAACATACAGCAGACATTGAAGATACCATTTATATACTCATCCATCCCACAAAACTCGCTAGACACTAGAAATAGGCAGATGAATAAGGCATGGTTCCTGCCTTCAAGAAGGAGACAGTTTTGAGAGGAGGGAAAAAGGTAGAGACAGCAGCACAGAGGGATAAACGATCAGGCAGAGGGAAGCTCTGCTGGTTGGGGATGCACATGGGAGCCATCTAACCCTGAAGGAGCGGTGAAGAAGGAGAAGGAAGGAGGACTTCCTGGAGGAGGAGTAACTAGGGCTCAGGCCTCCAGGGTGGATGGGATGCAGGCAGCAGAAGCAGGGTAGAGCCACCTTCCCGGTAGAAGGAGACATACAGGAGAAAGCCCAGATGCCAGAGAGAGGATGTGTCTCCAAAGTATTGGAAGGAAGTTGGAGTTGGGCCAGAAACAGTAGGTGACAAATAAACATAGGCAGAACCAGACCACGAATAGAAGGAGAAAGATTTGTGAGCTACGTAACAGGTACATTAAACAAGAAACAGCGTACAATTATAAAATATGTTTTGTCTCCCATTGACCCTGCCCATAGATGCGTATAGATTCTACATCTAGATCTAGAGATATAAAAGCTCTTACAAACCCCAAGACTTTCTAATCACTCTCGGGAAATTAAAAGTTTTCTAATTAATTCTGGTCACCAAACAGTCTCAGTTCAGCAATGACTGTGTCTCGTCCAATCAAAGCCATTGAACCTCTTCAAAGTAAAACCTTCCACATCCTCTAGCTCAGGCCTGTCTCAGACAGGCTGCTCGAGGTGACTCCTGTTTCCCCGACTTCATTTTCAGCCCTTTCCCCCATCTGGCTAACCCTAGATATTTACCCCTCCAAGGCAGAGCAGCATGAGGGACAGGAGGAAAGTGTAGGAAAGGTCTTGGGTGACTGGTACTCCCTGAGAAGGCCTGGCAGTCCCTTGTGGGCCTCCTCAGACACACCTGCCCCGGGGCTGGAGAGCGCTGATGTGGGCAAGTGCATGAGCTCAGGCCGATTGTTCATGGGTCCTACCTGAGTCCACGGTGATCTGGGGTTCACCTCCGTTAGGGCACTGCACCCTCCGGTGGCCCTCTTGTCTGACGGAGAGCTAAAGTTTGCAAATCTGGTTTTCTGGTTTCCTTTTGCAAGTCCTGCCTGGTAGTTTCCTACCTCACTTTGCAATGTGCTATCTACAGACTTGGGATCTCAGCAAAACCAAGACTAAGACAGTTCCATCTTAATAACGTGTTCTATTATCTAACTGGTAGAATTGACTATTTTGGGTGATGGCTTGGGTGTGGAGGTAAAGGAAGAAGTCAAGGAAGATGCCCAGTTTCTCAACTTGAACAACATGGCGGACGGTGGCGCCAATCACTTAAACACAACTATTGGAGAAAGGGGTTGGAGAGGGGGATATTCTGAGCTCTGTTTGGGATGTGTTAAGTGTAGGGGGCTCATGTGACATACAAATGGAGAAGTTTGGTAGGCAGATGGTTCTATGGGCCAGAATTTCTGGGAAGAGACCTGGGCTTCAGACAGACTCTTCCACAAGCTACTGTAGAGTCATAAGGAAGGAAGGGATTTTCTTGGTGTGCACCGTCAAGGTGGGCTTTCCCTTGAGTTGGTGAAAAGAATGCTGGGCTGGGAATCAAGATCCCAGTTCTGGAACAGTCTTCTGCCCTCCTCCCCTCATAAAGCTGTGTGACCTTGGTTAAATCATTTTACTTCTCTGGCTAAAGCCTGGTACTAGGTAGACCCTCAGTGAATGTGAATGAATGAAGGAATGAATGAAGTGGAAGGAAGCTTCACCTGCATCTGCTAGTTGGCTCACTAATAGGACAGTGAGTGTGAATATGTGTGTGTGCTGTGGTGGTTATCAGGTGGAGGGGAGTACTGCCTGGGTTTTCTTTCTTGGGGAGGAAGCTTCACTTTTTATACAGAAGAGTAGGAAGCAGTCAGGTCTGACCTGTTGGGTGGCAAGGAAAGATACCCAGGTACTTCCCAGTTCCTACTTGTGATGGCCAAGGTCAAGCCTTTGTTAAGATTCATAAACAAAATAATGCTTTGCAAAGAGGGCTTTGGGAACAGACGACTAAACGGGACTGAAGCCGGTTAGAATCTTTTTTCTCCTCCACGCAGACATGGACTAGAATTTGGTCTGTAAATACAAATGCTTACTAAATGGCTGAATGACTGGCTGAATGAATGAATGATTAATAGTAGTAGTAATAATGGTAAAAATAATAATGTTGAGATGTGCTTCATGAGGTGGGATGTGCTTCCTGCATTACAGGATTGGCTTTGCCTCCAGCTTGCCATGTAGGTTTGGGGAGTTCCTTTCTCTTTGGGTCCAAATTTTCCTATCTTTCGATTAGAAGATGAAATGATATGATCTCCAAGTTTATTTCCAAATCATTAGGTAGATAGATAGACAGATAGATAGATAGATGGATATAGAAAGAATCATTTGATTTTTGGCCTTTGAGATAAGTACCTTTTTTAAAAAAATCTTTATTGGAGTATAATTGCTTTACATTGTTGTGTTAGTTTCTGCTGTATAACAGAGTGAATCAGCTATATATATATATATATATATATATATATCCCCATATCCCCTCTCTCTTGCATCTCCCTCCCACCCTCCCTAGCCCACCCCTCTAGGTGGACACAAAGCACTGAGCTGATCTCCCTGAGCTATGCGGCTGCTTCCCACTAGCTATCTATTTTACGTTTGGTAGTGTATATATGTCCATGCCACTCTCTCACTTTGTCCCACCTTACCCTTCCCCCTTCCCGCGTCCTCAAGTCCATTCTTTACGTCTGTGTCTTTATTCCTGTCCTGCCCCTAGGTCCTTCAGAAGCTTTTTTTTTTTTCTTAGATTCCATATATATGTGTTAGCGTACAGTATTTGTTTTTCTCTTTCTGACTTACTTCACTCTGTAGGACAGTCTCTAGGTCCATCCACCTCACTACAAATTATTCAATTTTGTTTCTTTTTATGACTGAGTAATATTCCATTGTATATATGTGCCACATCTTCTTTATCCATTCATCTGTCAATGGGCACTTAGGTTGCTTCCATGTCCTGGCTATTGTAAATAGAGCTGCAATGAACATTTTGGTACATGACTCTTTTTGAATTATGGTTTTCTCAGGGTATATGCCCAGTAGTGGGATTGCTGGTCATATGGTAGTTCTATTTTTAGTTTTTTAAGAAACGTCAATACTGTTCTCCATAGTGGCTGTATCAATTTACATTCCCACCAACAGTGCAAGAGAGGTCCCTTTTCTCCACACCCTCTCCAGCATTATTTGTAGATTTTTTGATGATGGCCATTCTGATGGTGTGAGGTGATACCTCATTGTAGTTCTGATTTGCATTTCTCTTAATAACTAGTGATGTTGAGCATCCTTTCATGTGTTTGTTGGCAATCTGTATATCTTCTTTGGAGAAATGTCTTTTTAGGTCTTCTGCCCATTTTTGGATTGGGTTGTTTGTTTTTTTGATATTGAGCTGCATGAGCTGCTTGTATATTTTGGAGATTAAACCTTTGTCAGTTGCTTTGTTTGCAAATATTTTCTCCCATTCTGAGGGTTGTGTTTTCGTCTTATGTGTTCCTTTGCTGTGCAAAAGCTTTGAAGTTTCATTAGGTCCCATTTGTTTATTTTTGTTTTTATTTCCATTTCTCTAGGAGGTGGGTCAAAAAAGATCTTGCTTTGATTTACGTCATAAAGTGTTCTGCCTATGTTTTCCTCTAAGAGTTTTATAGTGTCCGGCCTGACATTTACGTCTCTAATCCATTTTGAGTTTATTTTTGTGTGTGGTGTTAGGGAGTGTTCTAATTTCATTCTTTTACATGTAGCTGTCCAGTTTTCCCAGCGCCACTTATTGAAGAGGCTGTCTTTTCTCCATTGTATATTCTTGCCTCCTTTTCAAAGATAAGGTGACCACGTGTGCTTGGGTTTATGAGATAAGTACCTTTTACATATAGGGAAATTCAAGCCCAAAAAAGTCAAATAACATGCCCCGGGCTGCTCTCTCAATTCTGCCTGGTGGGCTTTGTCTTACTTTCCTCCCTGCTCTACAGTTGGCCCAGTTTCCCTTCCTTTCCTGTAGGACAAAACCCCACAGAGGTTGGGACCCACCAGCCAGCTCTTGCCCATCCTATAGCCCCACTCTCTGTAACCCCTGCCCCCAGTCTTGACATGTTTGTAGTCTCTGATCACCCAGACGTCCTGCCACCCAGACCCTGTCTCTGTGGTACCCCAGCTCAGCTGCCTTGCTCTTTGTGAGCCCTGCCTTGGCCCTCCCATTTCCCACCTCCAGATCAAAGTGCACCTTCTACCCAGGCCTGGAAAACCAAAACGTCATTACCTTCCCGCAGCCTCCCTCATCCCCCCAAAATGAGGTTTCTAAGGGTTTTATCTGCTATTGTCAAGTTTATAGCCAAAATTCGAAATGCTGTTAATATTACTGACAGCAGAGAGGTACAAATTACAAAGTTGTAAAGTTATTTTATGGTGCTAACCGTCCGCCTTCACTAGCAGCACTGCAAGGCTCCATGGAAACCACGTTGCTGATAAAAATAGTTGATATTGTCTCAGGATCATGGCTGTTCGCTGACAGTCAGAGAAATTCCAGCTGCTTCTTCAGAAATTTGAACCTGTTTGTTTATATTCAAGTTCACTTGCACACTTATATACACACTTACTTGTGTTTCTATTATCTTACTGTACAAATGTGGGGAGAGGCCCCAAAGTAGCAGAACTTTACCCCAAGTCTGTTCCAACCAGTTGCAGATTTGGGTCTCTGAGCAGCCCCAAGGACACTGAGAGGGACTGTCTGCCACATTGTAGGTGTTTAATAAGTAATTGTGGAAAGGATGAATGCCTGGAACACTTGAAGGACTCAGGCAATATTGAGAACAAAGGTATTGAAAATTTCTGTCTTTACAGTAAACAAATAAAACCAAAGCAACTTTGGAAGCACTGCTTTGGGGGAACAAGGTCTCCTATGTGGTAAGTTGCCTTAGGCATCTTTGTTGACACTATAAAACTCCACGTTAGCCCACAAGGCAAATGCATCAACCCGCACAGCCACCACACACTGTTCCCGTGCCGGAATTGATGCCGACTGGCTGCATTAACGGAGGCCAATGTTGCGAGCAAGGAGGTGCTGGCCTTTCTTTGCCTTGTGGTGTCATCGACCCCTGGAGCCCTGGGTTCATTGCTGCCTACCCCCCACCTATGCAGGCCATTGAGAAAATGGTGCATGGCCTCTGAAGACCTAGGATGGGAGGGGAAGATAAAACTAGATTTACCACGTGTCCAGGTTTGCCTGGGACTGAGGGGTTTCCTGGGACAGGGGACTTGCGGTGCTAAACCCAGGACAGTCCTGGGTAAAGCAGGATGATTTGTTACCCTACCCAACACTGTCGCCTGTGAGGAACTGGCCAAGGAATCGGGGGTATTCTCCTTAGAAAGAAAACATCTGGACTCTTTGCTTTGGTCAATTTCTAAAGAGTCATCATGCAGCAGAGGGCATAGATCTGTTCTATGTGGCCCTAGAGGTCAGAACGAGAGCCAGTGGAGGCAGCTCCAGCTTGAACCTCTACGTGGGGGAGAACGGAGACCACACTTACTGAGCACTTATTATGCGCCAGGACCTGGCCTGGCTTCTGGGGGTGCAGCGATGGGTGGTAACAGCGTCTGCCTGGAGAAGTTCCCGTGCGGTGGGCGGACAGGTGAGCGAGTGGCTGCAGCACAGTGTTGTGACAGTGGGGGCACAGAGGGTGGTGAGAAGCAGCACCGACCTGGAAGGGGCTTGCAGGCCAGGCAGGGAGGGCAGCGTGTGCAGAGTCTGCAGCCCTGGGAGAGCTGCTTCCCTCCTTTGGGCAAGTCAGGGGCTTGGGGTGCAAGTTGGGGAGTGAGAGTCAGTGAGGCTGGAGAGGTCTGTGGGAGCCAGTTGGTGAAGGACTGATGATCTGCTGGAAAACCAGCGCTGCAGGGAGAGCATCATGGCAGCGGGGAGGCCAGGGGGACGGTCAGGGGAGATAGGAGCGGGCAGCGGATAGATGGGTACCGCCTCACCCAGTTACACTCCTCTGCTCTGCCTTCTTCCCGCTCCTTTCATCTTTAAAAGGATGTGCTCCCTGGACACTGGCTCTGAAATTAAGTCGAAGGTCCCCCTTTTCCTGATTTCCGGAGGGAACCAATAATTCCAGTTTCTCAGATCGTCACATCTGACCAGAGGTTTGGGGCTATCTTTTTTTTTTTTTTTGCCATACGCGGGCCTCTCACTGTTGTGGCCTCTCCCGTTGCGGAGCACAGGCTCCGGACGCGCAGGCTCAGCGGCCATGGCTCACAGGCCTAGTCGCTCCACGGCATGTGGGATCTTCCCGGACCGGGGCATGAACCCACGTCCCCTGCATCGGCAGGCGAACTCTCAACCACTGCGCCACCAGGGAAGCGGTTTGGGGCTATCTTATTGGCATTGTTGTGAGGTGGACAGTGTTCTGATGTGAGACTCTTGAGCCCTGGACTTTGTTCATCCGGTTTTGGCCACTGACTTGCTGTGGGCGTGATGCTCAGCAAATCTCTAGTCTTCCCTGGATCCCACTTTCCCATCTGTGAAATGGTGGGTTTGGACAAAGGGCCTCCATCCTCCAGGCCTCATTCAAAGGGCCTATTGAGCTTGGGTCTAACTCGCGTTTATTGAACATCTATGTACTGGGCACAGTCATCCCTAGGATTTTGTTAACCCCCTGTGGGCACAGCCCAGGTGCCACAGGTCCACCAACCCTCCCTTTCTTCCAGAAAGATCTGGAGCCAGCACCTCAAATCTCACTTCCCAAGCAGCAGGCTGCATGCCCGGTGGGACACGCTGTCTGTCTGGGGTTTCTTATCCGTCAGTATTTTCCTCAAGATGATAAATGTCCTGCCAAGAAGAGGAGGCAGCTGCCAGCCCTGTCCGAGGCGAGGGCCCTTAGCTGAAGCTGTGGCCGTGCCTGGCGTGTTGATGTGTCTGGAGAGGCAGGAGGTGGGAGTTGTGACCGGGAGGATGAAAAATGGAACCTGGAAGGAGCAGGAGGTCAGGACCACTGCTCTCGGTCTGAGGACATTTTGCCATGAGTCAGTGGAGACAGGAGAGGAGACAGAGGATGCTTGGATTTCCGTTCAAAGCAAAATATATTTATGATACTTACAGAGCTCCTACAGGATGCTGAGCCCTGAATGGGCCATCAGGAAGTGAACAGCCCTTATGGGTGTATAAAGTACATTCAGAGCCATCATCTTGTTTGATTCCCCCCAGCAGTCTAAGAGATGAGTATTATTATCTATCTTCATAAACGGGGAGGGGGCGGTGCATGTTGTCCCTGAGTGTCTGTCCTTAGCCACAACCAGTTCCCGGCTCCAAAAGTGCAGAAACAGTCGAATAGAGGAAGCCTGCTCAGGTGACAGCTTGTAGATGGTGGAGCAGTCCCCTCCCAGAAGCTTGGATTTGTTTCTTCCTTTACCAAGTCCAAATCTCAGTGCCCTACTAGAGGACAGTTTCTTTGAAGAAACCAGCCAGACGGTTGAGCTAATTATAGCTGAGATGTAACTAAGAGATGCCATTGTTTGACAAGAGGAGGAAAAGAGCTTGGTGTTTGGAGCCAGGCTGACCTGGGTACAGATCTTGGCTCTGCTGTTTACTAGTTGTGTGACCTTGGGCAAGAGACCTAAGCTCTCCGAGCCCGACTTTGCCTATCTATAACAGTGATGATTATGCTACTTACCTCATAGGGTTGTTTCAAGTAGACAGAAACATAAAAAAAAAAAATCTCAGGTGCCTAATGAATTACCTGGAACATGGTAGGCACTCAATAAATAATAATATTATTACTGTTTCTGGTCAAGTACTGAATTGGGTGAAATCTAAGTAATAAGTATCTGGACCATCAGGAATCAGTGATATCAGTGCAGGCTGGAGGTTTCATGGAAATTTCCATGAAGCGTTCTTAAGATTCTAAAGGGGTTCCTAAGATTCTTAAATAGCATCAATCCTTTTCAAAGCGTGTTTGGATTTCTCAGCTATCCCAGTAGAGTCAGACTCCGTCATCTGGATTCATGTGCCTGGTTTAGAACTTCTCATCAGGACAAAGTCGTCTATGGTCAAGATGTGGGACTGAGACCAAGACTCAGGGTGTGACAAGGTTAGGTATTTGGTGCTCAGAGACAATATATGTAAGCACTCCTTAATCCTGGTGTTGAGGAAACAGTAACATGCTTAAGTTCTCCTTAGGGAAGTTACAGACGGGAGAGTGCCGTGACTTTTATTTTTTTTAATGTGATCACAAACAAGTGACACCCCACCTCAGTGCCCTGGTGTCGCCCTCTCCCTGCCGCTGCCCACCTTGTGAATGCTTGTGCAGATCAGATGGCAGAGTATTTAAGAAATGGTTTTGAAAATTAGTCTTCCCTGTACTCAAGGAAGCGATGATTCTTGATGAAGGGGAGGAGGGGGGCCCATGGGGAGAAGTTGGAGGGACACTGCCCTTCAGGACAGAAATGTGGAATAGAGTAGGGGCGGGGCGGGGCAGGGCCAAAGGAGGCACTGGGCTGGGACAAAGGCAGCCAAGGGGGACCCAGACCAGGTCATGGCCCATCCTGTGTCTGCAGGGATGTGCACAGGATCCTGGCTCCACTGAGAGCTGGTAACCCACAGACCTGAGCCGGAGGCTCGCCTCTCCTCCCCTCCCCTCCCTCCGCCTCTCATCTGCCTGCCTGGTGGTGACCACCGGCTGCGGCTCCAGCTCCGTTGCTGTTGTCTGGGGTTGAGGTGCCCTCTCCTGGCCCCCAGGGTGCATGGCTGCCTTTGAGAGTCTGGCTTCATCCCGCAGAGGGTTGGGAAGCCGCCAAGTCCTTTGTCTGGGCTGGGAGGAGGGAGGGACACATCCACTCACCTCTCCCAGTTTTCTCCCTGCATGGGCATCCCCCCTCCCGACTATTTCTTCCCTCTCCCCTCTGTCTCTGTCTCTCTCTCCTCTTCCCCACCAGTCTTCTCTGTCAGTCTATTGGACTCTGTCTCTCAGACAGACACACACACTCACACAGTGTCTAGTGTGCCCTCCTTCGCCTCCACCTGCTGTCTTCTCGTTCCCCGCAGCCTCCTGTCTCCCCTCTCCTGTCCTCCACTTTTCCTTTCTCTCTCCTTCTTCCTCATTAGTACCCTTCCTCTCTTAAGACAAACAGGGGAAACGTTTTGCACCAAATCTGCATTGGATTCCAGTGTCCTCTGCTTACACTCTGCTGTGCAGGTGCGCAGAGCTCCAGCCCCTTAACTGGTGGTGGTGAGGACTAAAGGGGCACAGGCAGCCTCAGCACTCCTTCCCCTTCCTTCCCTGGCAGCCCCACTAGGCTTTCTATTCTTCCTCTCCTCTCCAGTCCTCCGCGCCCCCACCCTCTTCCCCCTTCCCCTCTCCTCATACCTCAGTACAGATTCAGATTCAAATACCACTTATCGAGCTCTTCAGAAAAGCGGGGACTTGACCTTCACCTTGAAGGAGCTGTTTTTCAGGGATCACAGTCTGTCTTTTCTGCCTCCCCAAGTGGGCAGAGTGGATTTTTGACCAAGTGTGCCATCCGGGCCTGTGAACTGAGCTAAGGGACAACCAGAGGGTGTAAGGATGTCAAGGGAGTTCCTCTTCCCAGTGCGCCCTTGGTGGGAGTGCGGGGAGGAGTCATCTCCCGAGGTCCCACATGACGTCCTGGTGCATGTGTCGGTGGGCCAGTTACTTTAACGTGCTCGCCATTTGTTTACTGTGTGTGCTAGTTACAACAAAAGCCCATGCCACCCTGAAACCACACAAAGAATTTCCCAGCACTGAGCTCTTAAGGAAACGTCTCACCCAGGGCCCCATGTTGGGAGGAGTGACCTGTGGCCTCTTAAGCGTTCCTTCAGCAGATGCCAGCACCAGTGTCACGAGGTTGCCTCTCACAGTGTCCCCCGAGGAGAGCCGAGGGTACAATCCCAAACACGCTCCAGGTCGCAGCGATCTGACAGCTAGCTGGCTGCTGCACTAACACAGGCCGCGTCTTCCACACCTCCCTCGGGGAAGGTCGAATCTCTCAGCCCAGCCACAGAGAAGCCAGGACAGCCAACTGGCCCAGGCTTAGGCAAGGGCCAGGACTGGAGGTATATGAGCCGGTGTGGTTCAGTGGTTAGGAGCCTGGGGTTCTGCAGTCATACAGATCTGGTTTCAAACCTTAGCCCTGCCATTTCTGAGCCCTGCACAACTGTGGGCAAGTTGCTTCACCTCTCTGGACCCCAGACTCCTTATCCACCGAAGAGAGATAATGGTACAAACTTCCCAGGGTTTTTGTGAGGTTAAATTAGAATGTAAGTACTTAACATGCTGACTGTCTCCGAGTAAGGAATGGTAGCTCTTATTACACATTACAGTTCTGTGTGATCACTTCATGGGGATCTGCTGAGTAGGTGGTCCGGAGGCCAGCTGGTTGGGGACCAGACTTCCTGCCTGATGGAGAACCACCCGGCCCCCCATAGAGACACGGGCAGCCAGACAGCTAGTTTTAAAGCAAAGCGGATTTTCCTCTTTTGAGTTCCCCACAAGAACACTGTGACTGTAGTCTGCCCCACTTAGTTACACTAAGGGCAGACTGGGAAATCCCAAGTTCACTTCCCTTTGGCTAAGCATTTTAGTAATAATATTTGCAAGTGAACTTCTCTGGCATTTCTGGGAATGCACAGCATTTAAAGCACGAGAAGATAGCTGAGTCGTGGAAAGTTGGGAAGATTTTGAGAGAAGGAAAATATTGATTGATGTCTGCCATGTGCCAGACACTGTGCTAAGTGCCTTGTTCGCTTATTAAATTCCCACAGCAGCCTTATGAAAGAGGCACCATTTCTTTCTTGCACATGAGAAAATGTTGGCTCAAGATACGAACGTACCTGAGGTCACACAGCTGACATGGGGCAGAGGCAGGTTCTGAACCTACAGCCCTGTAAGCCCACAGCGCCTGCTCTGCTCCTGTGCTTACGATTTCCCTGCCTCACCCGCACCCCTCCCCAACCCTCCAGCACCCCCTGCTCCTTGGGGAGGCAGCAGACCTCCAAGCCCTGGCAGAGCAGACCCCTCTTTCCAAATACGCCAAGTCATACCGTCCCGCATCTGCTCTGGTTTTCTTCTGAGTGGCAGAGGGTTTCCACTTGGCCTGAACTCCACCACGTCTCCTCACCAGAAGGTGACTGAGGAGGGAAAGTTACTGGGCTCTGCTGAAAGTCATTTTTAGATTCTGGAGCAGGACAAGTAGGAACAATGACTTCACATGTGCATGACTAATTCAAAGCACTTTAATCTTCAAAATGTCAAACTTTATGGTCAGTGGCTGTTCCACAGTGAGCAGTGGCACTGCGAAAATTAAAATAGCAGGATGGCAGGGCGTGGAGACCGGGCGTCTCTGTAAGGGCAAACAGTCTCCAGAGGTGATGGCTGGAGCTGTGGGCCAGCTTTGAAGTACAAACTGAACCTACAACGTCATCGTAAGTGACTAACCATCTAAGATTAAGATGTTTCAGGCAAGTGGCCCGCATTAGCGTGGATCTTTGCCACAGCCCTGAAAGACAGGCATTGTGGACCCCATTTGGAGTAAGAAGTGGGGGAGGAGATTGAAGCTCAGGGCAGTTAGGGGATTTGCCCAAGGTCATGTAGTTAGCAAGTGCCTTTGCAGATTCTTTTTTTTTACATCTTTATTGGAGTATAATTGCTTTACAATGGTGTGTTAGTTTCTGCTTTATAACAAAGTGAATCAGCTATACATATACATATGTTCCCATATCTCTTCCCTCTTGCGGCTCCCTCCCTCCCACCCTCCCTATCCCACCCCTCTAGGTGGTCACAGAGCTGATCTCCCTGTGCTATGCGGCTGCTTCCCACTAGCTATCTACCTTACGTTTGGTAGTGTATATATGTCCATGCCTCTCTATCGCTTTGTCACTGTTTACCCTTCCCCCTCCCCATAGCCTCAAGTCCATTCTCTAGTAGGTCTGTGTCTTTATTCCTGTCTTACCCCTAAGTTCTTCATGACTTTTTTTTTCTTAAATTCCATATATATGTGTTAGCATACGGTATTTGTCTCTCTCTTTCTGACTTACTTCACTCTGTATGACAGACTCTAGGTCTATCCACCTCATTACGAATAGCTCAATTTCATTTCCTTTTACGGCTGAGTAATATTCCATTGTATATATGTGCCACATCTTCTTTATCCATTCATCCGATGATGGACACTTAGGTTGTTTCCATCTCCGGGCTATTGTAAATAGAGCTGCAATGAACATTTTGGTACATGACTCTTTTTGAATTATACTGTCAGCTTTCAAAGTCTGCCCTGTTGCTGCCACATCAGTTGCCTTTTGCCTTCATGGCTTAAAAGCAACATGAGCTCATCCGTGTTGGATCCATCAATAATCTAAGACCAATTTGGAACAAGTAATTAATGTCTTACTTCATATAACCTTAGATCCGTGTCAAGAAACAAGACCTTAGGAAAAGTCCATTGGGTTCTGGCCTTCTGAAAGTCAGAGGATCCAGGCTGGAAACCAGACTACCAGAAAATTACTGTATGAATGGGAGAGTTTATCTTCCCTCTCTGGACTTTTGGTTTCTTATTTATAAAAGTGTTAGAGGGAGTTGTGCAAAATCAAATGTTTACCAAGCACCCACTTTGTACCAGGTCCTGCTCTGGGCATTGGGAATCAAAGACGAATAAGACATTACTTCTTCCCACATGGGGGCAGTTGAACCAAGGAGTCTCTACTGTCCTTCCCAGTTTGGACATCCTACGAACTCAAATTCAGCCATAAGGAAGGATGAAGCGTCAAGGGACTTTGACCCTATACAGTGTATCTTAGCTCTGCTAGAACCTAGACCCAGTGTTTGGAGCTGTACCCCAGTGGGCCCAGGGTCAAAACATACACAGAGACCCCTGGGTCCAGATAGACAGGCAAGTGAGCACATAGAAACCCAGGCATTGGCCATTCATTTGTTCAATCGTTCACTCATTCGTTTATGGAGGAGTTTCTGAGCACTCCTTCTGTGTCAGCCACCATACTGGGTGGCTAGAGATATAGAAAAGGGTCAGAGGAGGCCCCAGTATTCCAAGATTGTATGTACAATCTGATGGAGAAGTTGATGTGCAGATATTACAATTAATGGACCTTCTAGGGCCAGGCCAGAGACATGACACCACATGTATTCAGGAGCTGGGAATGTCTGGAGTTTCAAGCACCAGGAAGGACTGTGGGTTCAGTACTCTTCCTTGCCGCACTGGTGTGGGGCATATCTAGGTGACCTCCCTTGGCAAACGGGAGGCTAACAGAACGGACCCGGCTGGAGGTCTCCAACGTGCCAGTGCAGTGTGGCTTGGCACTGGCTATTCTAAAGACCCACCAGGAGAAGAGCATGCCACAGGGAGCCACTGCCACTTTAGCCTGGCTCCAGAATGAGCACTGCGGACCCCCCTGCAGCCTGCAGCCACGCCAGCCTGGAGCCCTACCTTCTGGCAGAGTTTATCCTACATCAGTCAAACCAGCCACCTGCAGACTTGGGAGAGAGAGAATGGAAAAGGTGGATGTTGTTTAAAACACATGGATACAGCTATTAGGGGAGGGAATGCTTGGAGACAGGGCTGAGCGGAGAGGTGAGGTCCTTATCTACGTGCCCTACCCAGGAGTGTAGGTGCTAGTCATGATGAGCGAGGGATGCCGTGATCTGATTTGCAGGATTCTCGACCCATAGAGAAAGGCAGCAACCATAAGACCCACTGGAGCTGGGGGGCCAGTAGACTTCCCAGCTGAGCTTTCCATCAGGTTGGCCTGTGAGGACCACAGCATCTTCTGTGCTCCTAGCTGTTGGGGAAAGTGTATCACAGAGATTCCCACCAAGGTACTGATACCACAGCCCATGCACAGCCTCATGAGGCCTGGCGCAGCCCAGGCTCTAAGGCCAGTAACCTCCAGAAAAAGGCAGCCCCTCCCTTCTTCCTTCACTGTGCAAACAAATATCATTTTCTCTGTGAGTCACAGCATGAAACATTGGGAAGTACTGGCTTAGCGTAAGGGGTCCAAGCCCTCCCCACCCTGCCAAGGACATGCTGTCTGCTCTGACCTGTTTCCTTCCCTGCAAGGTCTGTCTCCTTCAGGCCCCAGACATGTCTCCCTTCTCTCGGATGGTGGGCAGAGAGCAGAGATCCAATGTTGCACCTTTGCATCCATAATATACTGTCTGAGGATTTTTTATTACCCTGTCGAGACAAAGAGCGATGGGCTGCATTTAAATTCAGGACCCAACTGACTGCAGCCCTGTGTCTGAATCCTTCACAGCAGCCTCTGCTGTAGCTCCACGAGCTGCCCCCAGGCTGGTCTGTCTACACGGGGCCTCTCTACTGGGTCCGCTGTCCCCACTTCCTCTGTCTCCCCTCCAGTGCTGGGCATCACATGTGCTTAGATGCCGAAAGAAAGGACAGAGATGGTGTGGTGTAAGCCCAGACTGCTCTTGGAGCTCAGGAATGTCTGAGAGTAAAGAGGGCCGGAGCAGGTGGGGACACCTTCCTGGAGGTGATGGACCTTGATAAGATTTAGCAAGGCACGGTAGCTCACAATTTACAAGGCCCTCACATACACAGACAGGGGCTCAATGAATCATCGTCACAACCCTATGAAGGAGAAACAATGATTCTCATTTTCCAGCTTAGACAACAAAGGCTCAGCCAGGTAACATAACTTGATGGAAGTACACTGCCAGTAAGTGATTGTATAAGTCAGTGTTCTCCAGAGAGACAGAGCCAATAGGATGTGTGTCTATACAGAAAGGAATTTATTTTAAGGAATTGGCTCTTGTGACTATGGAGGCTGGCAAGTCCCAAATCTGCAGGGTGGGCCAGCAGGCTGGAGACCCAGGGAAGAGCCGATATTGCAGTTCAAGTCCGAAGGCTGTGCACTGTACTCAGGGGAGGTCAGTCCTTTGTTTCATTCAGTCCTTCAGCTGATTGGCTGAAGCCCACCAACATTATGGAGGGTAATCTGCTTCACTCAAAGTTCACCAATTTAAGTGATAATTTCATTCAAAACATTCTCACAGAAACATCCAGAATAATGTTTGAACACTTATCTGGGCATCGTGTCCCAGACAAGTTGATATATAAAATTAGCCATCACAGTGGTAGAGCTTGTGTCTGACCCCAGGTCTGTTGGCTTCAGATCCTGAACTTGACTACATCAGAGCACCCAAAGTGATCTGTTCTGGACTTTAAAGAAGAAGAATTTGAAAGAGTGGCATTTAGTTCATTTTAACAAATATTTATTGAGGGTCTTCATTGTGTCTAGCTCTCTTGATATTGAGATTCAAAACAAAACAAAGTGGCATCCAGCCTCACAGTCTAATGAAGGAACTTTACCGTCCAGTAATGAAACAGGGAAGGCGTTCTGGAGAGTAGATCATCCTCTGGAGAGTAAAGCCTGAATGGTAGAACTGAGCATGTTAAGAAATTGGCCTGTCTTGACTGGTGAGTTCATACAAGGGAGACTTAGGAACTGAAGTTGGAAAAGTCCTTTGGGGCCAGATCATAGAAAGCCTTGGATGCCCTAGTACTAATTTGAGGTTTTAGCTTATAGGCAACAGGGAGCCAAAGAAGTTTCCTGAGCAAGAGAGTAGCACGAATAAATTACTGTATTAACAATAGGAATGGGTAGTGTATATAGGAGGAGATAGGGAAGGGGAGTCAGGTTAGTTTACCCTCGACCAGTGAGCACGTCCTCTTGATATGATTTGGAAGCATTGTGAAATCCATACTTCATTATCCAATCAAGAAAGAAACATCTAGGGACTTCCCTGGCCATCCAGTGGTTAAGACTTTGCCTTCCAGGACTTCCCTGGTGGCGCAGTGGTTAAGAATCCGCCTGCCAGTGAAGGGGACACGGGTTTGATCCCTGGTCAAGGAAGATCCCACATTCCGTGGAGCAGCTAAGCCCGTGCGCCACAACTACTGAGCCTGCACTCTAGAGCCCGCAAGCCACAACTACCGAGCCTGCATGCTGCAACTACTGAAGCCTGCACGCCTAGAGCCTGTGCTCCACAAGAGAAGCCACCTTAATTAGAAGCCTGCACAGCGCAACAAAGAGTAGCCCCCACTCGTCACAACGAGAGAAAGCCCGGGTGCAGCAACGAAGACTCAACGCAGCCAGAAGAAAAAAAAAAAGACTTCACCTTCCAATGCAGGGGGTATAGGTTTGGTCCCTGGTCAGGGAGCTAAGATCCCACATGCCTCGTGGCCAAAAAACCAAAACATAAAACAGAAGCAATATTGTAACAAATTTGATAAAGACTTTAGAAATGGTCCACATCATAAAAAAATAGCAGGAAGAAACATTTGGCAAGGGCCAAGAATTTCTGCCACCAACTGACTTCTCAGTGAAGTTTCAGAATTATGGAAGGGACTTGGCTAGGTGTCAGGCAATGCCCTGGGAGTTTTCCATAATCTCAAAACAATCATGTGAAGAAGACAGGGCAGAGATTATTCTTCTCATGTGACTGACGAGGGCATTGAAGGTCAGAGAGATGAAGTAACTTTCCCAAGGTCACAGCTGGTAGATGTGCATGTCAGGGTCTGGACTAGCCTTGTCTGATTCCACAGCCTGCACTCTTAACCACTAAGCGGCAGTAGAGGGTGGGGCTGGGAGAGTCCCTGGTGCTTGAGTCTTGTAAAGAGAAAAGAGGAGTACATGGAGGGGCAGAGAGAAAACCCAAAGAGTTGAGGAAACAGAGACCATTTTTTTTAACATCTTTATTGGAGTATAATTGCTTTACAATGGTGTGTTAGTTTCTGCTGTATAACAAAGTGAATCAGCTATACATATACATACATCCCCATATCTCCTCTCTCTTGCGTCTCCCTCCCACCCTCCCTATCCCACCCCTCTAGGTGGTCACAGAGTACCGAGCTGATCTCCCTGTGCTATGTGGCTGCTTCCCACTAGCTATCTATTTTATATTTAGTATGTATATATGTCCATGCCAATCTCTCATGTCGTCCCAGCTTACCCTTCTCCCTCCTCGTGTCCTCAAGTCCATTCTCTATATCTACATCTTTATTCCTGCAGAGACCATTTTTTGAAGACTCTAATGCCTTACCAAGGCCTGAGTCAGGAGTAAATGCTGGAAATAGAGACCCAGTCACATCTGGAAAGACAGAATGTTGGCTGGTGGAGCTCAGAAGAGATGGTGATCCTTTGCCAGAATTAAGCTCAGCTCCACTCACTGTCCAGACTGTTTCCATAGGTCCTGGGGAGAGGGGTCATTTCTTACTGTGAGTGGAGTCCTCTGCTGGACATTCATCTCTACAGCCGTCCAGTCCTTCCAGAGTTAACCCTCTGGTGCTGCACTGGAGCAACCTCCAGGAGAGGGCAGAGATTTCCTGGTGTGCTCGCATCTGTAACCATTGTCTTACCTGGTGGGAGGCATCATCTGCTGTAATTAGGCTTCATTAAAATGCTGATTAATAACATCTTGCCTGGGCCAGGCACATGATGGGATTGGCCTAGTTGCTGTGAATGTTAGTGTTCTTTGCAGCTGTT
The DNA here is from genome assembly GCF_011762595.2 of Tursiops truncatus. NCBI lineage: Eukaryota > Metazoa > Chordata > Mammalia > Artiodactyla > Delphinidae > Tursiops > Tursiops truncatus. Next base: position 144,069,150 of record NC_047034.1, read on the forward strand.
TACACACAGCTAACACCCCTGCAGGACCCAAAGGGGAGGAGACAGCGGAGGCTGTGAAAATGCCCCTGCACAGGGGAACCAGATGCAAAGAGATGGCAAGAGATGGAAATAGAGTCTGAGCATGGAGGACCTTGTGGGCCAAGGTAAGCTCTGAGTCTGTTACAGATGGAGCATCACCAACTGGTGGCCCATGGCTGACTCCTTCCCACAGATGGTGGGTTTGACCAGAACAATGTTTGCTGGCTGGTGGTTGGTTTAATGTTGAGTTTGAGGGTCTAGGAGCATGGCTTTCTCTGTTCAATTTGCCACTATGCCCCCTATTGTTTCACACCTATCATTGCACATACTTACATTATAAACCCATCTTCTGAAGACATTTGAGCTTGTGACCCTGGTGTATCTGATGGGTAAGAGGTGAGGCTGTAAAAGAGAACAAGTTAATAGGCAAGGGACGTGTATAAACGAAAACATAGACATAGAAAGCCACGGAGAAAGAGCTGGGATCAATGAGGTATTGTGGGGGCCAGAGTGTATGAGGAGGAACCCAGAGACAAAGATGTGTGGATTGTCCAGGGTCCTCCACGACCTCTAGTGTGGCAGAATGCAAGTGTAAGGTGGGGAGTGGGAGAGATGGGTCAAGAGAAAACTGCAGAGAAGACAGCAGGAACCAGAGCCCAGAGGGAGGCCTTGGATACCATGTTTAATAGACTTGGGCTTGCTCTAGAGAAAGCATGGAACCCATCAAAAAGGGGTTTACGTCAGAGAGAGACATGGTCATACCTGCATCTGAGAAATGTCACTGTGGCAGCAGTGATAAGAATGGATTGGACAGCAGCAAGGAGAGAGGCTGTTGCAGTCCCCTCAGGTTGCTGATGCAGATGCAACCCTGAGGCCTGAACCAGGGCAGAGGCAGTGCAATGGAGAGGAGGAAGACACAAAAGCCATTTCTGAGGTGGACTCCACAGGAGATCCATTTCTGAGGTAGACTCCATTGGTTTCCTACCTTGGGGAGACAGCAACACTCCTGGCTGGTTGGAGCCCTGGCTGCTGGGCCCACTAGGTTTATAGGAGAAAGTACATAAATGGAGGAATATTGACCTCACCCCTGACCTTCTAAAGAGGAATCGAGGCTCATGGGAAGACCAAAGTTCAGGGTGAGAAGGGAAGAGGAAAGACTCTGATTTGGGTTTCTTAGTCTCTCCTCTCTTGGCTTTCACTATAGCAGCCAAACTTTGCCAAATTTTCATCTGAATTCTCACAGCTAAGCCTGATTTTACAGGTCAGAACGCTAGGCTTCCCAACGATCAGCTACCTTCCCAAAGCTACTGGTGGTCGGACATTTTTTCTGTCATATCATTTCCATATTTAGGAAATTTATTTCTTTTTCTTTGTATCTATATGATTGCTGTCTGTTTATCTGTAAGTCACCTTTCATATTTATTTCTCTCTCTCTCTCCTTCTATGTCTTTTTGTTTCTGAGAGTTTCTCTTGGTGTGTTATTTCTCTCTGTATCTCTACCTCTCTGTGTTTCCCTCTTTTTCTCATTTTCTCTCTCTCTCTTTGTCCCACCCTGCCTCCCCCCTCCCTCCATCCCTCTCTTACCCTATTCTGTCTCTTTCTCTCTATCCCCAGTTCTGATTAGACAAATGACTCGGGGATGCAGCCAGTCTCTGCCCGGTGGCTAAGCTAATTGATGGCTGCTATAGAATTGCCTAAACAAGGAACTCTTGTCATTAGCAAGAGATGGGTTGCCTTGGCCTACAACTAGGAAACCTTTGAAATCCTGCATCTAAATTGCCATTCTTTTGACTGCTGCTAGTGATGCTAATTAGTTGTGTTAATTGGATGTTTTGATATTTGAAGAGTAAAGCAATCCAACTCCTTTCTCCAGAAAGCCAAAATTATTAATGAACTTGGCAGCAGTCTTGGCTGTCTTTCCACAGTGGGCACAGCCAAAGATTTTGGGGCAGGGAAAGGGGTCATTCTGAGGAAGTGTCTTGCTATTTTCTGGGGAGAGGGAGAGGCTACGAGTCTGGCTATGGAGTTTCTTAGTGGTGAAATCACACAGTGGGACAGGAGACCAGAGACCACCATTTGGCATTGCTCTGCCATTACCTGCCATGAGCCAGGGCAACCATGCTTGAACTTTTGTATCCTGGTGCCTAGCACCATGCCTGGCACACAGTTAGCATCTAACACGTATGATTGAATAACCAATATGAGCATTGATTTGGGAGTCAGATTCAAATCCCAGTTCAACCACTTTCTAGCTTGATGATTTGAGCAAAAGTGACTTCACCTCTCTGGTCTCAGATTTCCCTCCAACCACATATTAGTGAACTGTTCTCATAAATATCATTTTCTCCCACTTGCTGTATTTTCATCCCATCACAAGTGGTACCTGGTACCCTGCCTGCCTAACCTGCCTCATGATCTGGCTTAGATTATAAAACAATGTGCTTAAAGCTAAGGAAGAGATAGGTACGGAATTCCTTGGGTACATAGAGAACAGAGCAATTAAGCAACTAATTCAGTCTTGAGGGATCTGGGAAGATTTCCTAAATAGGACAGATTTTTGAGCTGGGTCCACAAGGGTGATTAAGTATTCTCCAAGAGGATAAGCAAGAGTGGAAAAAGAGGAAGACACTCCACAAGGGCCTGAGAGCCCAGAGCCATGGATGAGCCCCTCACTGCTCTGAAATAAGAGGCATAAGTGATCTCTTTCAGCATTTTTCAAGGGAGAAAACTATAATCCAGGGCAGGAACAAGAACTAGGGAAGGGGAAGGTTGGGTGTGGTAGAGAAAACTTGACATCTCATTCACTATTGGAAGGAACTTTCTTTAGGAAGCCAAGCCCAGTCTCGTCTGGTTAATTGACTTTAGGGATGTTTTCAAACACCATAAGGAAAGGCATAGCTCGGACAGATTGATCATGAGTTTCAGAGACCCAGCACAAAGATTAATGAGTGACTACTGCATCTTAAAAATGTCACCAAACCAAACTTGGGTCCGTTTGCCCGCCACACAACAAAGCCAATCTAATGACACCAGGTTGTGGTGAAGGAAAGTACAGTGTTTATCACAGGTGCCAAGCAAGGAGAAGAGGCAGCAAAAGACCTGAACTCCCTGATGGCTTTCAGGGAAGGGTTTTTAAAGGCAATATTTGGGGAGGGTTGCAGGGTATGTGATCAGCTCGTGGACTTTCTTCTAAGTGGTCGGTGGTGAGGTACCAGGGTGATGTTTTGGGAATCTCAATCATCAACCTTCCGTTTCTAACCAGTCTATGTGCTTATGCTCAGCATGTAGTCACCAACCTTCACCTGGTTGGGGTCTTAGTTACTGCACAACAACTCAAAGATCTGTGTCATATTGTTATGTATATCCCTTGAGGAGCTAGGACTCTGTTTTATCGCTGAACTCTTGTTTAAGCTATCAGTACTTTTCTTGCTTGACTGATTTTCCTTTATTTCTGCATTCCCTCACTTCTCTAATAAGTAACTGCTTGAGTCTGCTCTTTGGAACTCAGGGAAGGCCTAGGACACTAAAGCCTTTTTCTAAAAATAAGAAACATGGGATATGGAGGGGTTTTCGTACCCAGGAGGGTCCTGCAGGGTCCTTCTCAGTTTTAAAAGTGTTGGTAGAGCTGATCTGATTTAATCTTCCCTCTTAATAGAAGAAAGAAAGAAGGAAGGAAGGAAGGAAGGAAGGAAGGAAAGAAAGAAAGAAAGAAAGAAAGAAAGAAAGAAAGAAAGAAAGAAAGAAAGAAAGAAAGAAAGAAAGAAAAAGAGAGAGAAAGAAAAAGAGAGAGAAAGGGAGAGAGAGAGAAAGGGAGAGAGGGAGGGAGGGAAGGAGGGAGGAAGGAAGGAAGAAAGGAGAGAAGGAGGGAGGGAGGGATTATCAAATATTTAAGGATCACCTACCATGGCCCAAGGCCTAGGATAGAGAAAGATGCATCAGACACAGTGGCTGTGCTCAAGGACTAGTCTGAACCTGAACATCTCAAGACACAGACACAGTTGGGTATCTCTCAGTATCCATGGTGCCCAGCATACACTGGCTCCAAGAGTTAGTTGAATGATTGATTGAATGAACTTAAGGAGACAGGGAAGAAAAGACATCCATATATATCTTATGTCACCCATGTGTATCTTATACTATGGGTGGAAAGCTGCAGGTATTATGAAAGAGGAGTGGAGTTCAGAGGAGAAGAGAGTGCTCCCAAGAATAAGGTTCAAAACTTTCATGAAGGACGTGGTGGGGTGTAGGCTAAACCTTGAAAGATGACCAGGACAGAGACTAAGGTGGAGAACAAACACGAGCAAAGGCACAGGCTCTGTTGGTGATTATGTAACAAGTGTCCACTCAGTGTCTACTCTGTGCCCGGTACTGTGAGAGCAATGGGGATACTAAACTGCTCTCTCAGAATTTATAATCCCAGAGAGGAAAGAGGCAGGAGGGTGTGTGTGTGTGTGTGTGTTGGTATAGACTGGAGGAGGACGGTGGCACAGGATTAAGGGGAGGGACTGGTGATTTGGCTAGATCAAGAACATTCAAAGGATCTAAAATTTCAGATTATGTTAGGCCTTTATTCTCCACCAGCTATAAAAGGTGTTTGATGTGGAAGGAAAGGAAACTAGCACTGACTGAGCTCCTGCTACACACCAGTGAAAAGTGCTTTGCATACAAGATTCTTATTTAATCTTCTAAACCACTTTGAAGTAGGTCTGTGTATCCCCATTTTACAAATGAGGAGGCCCAGTTTAAGCGACTAGTTAGCGGTGGAATCTTTGTGGCTCCACAGTCCTTGAGGATTTTTATACAGCATCATGCTGATCAGACAGCAGGCTCATTCTGTACCCTCTCCTTGGGCCTTAGTTGATTGGGGGTTGGGAGGAGTGTGTGTGTGTGTGTGTGTGTGTGTGTGTGTGTGTGCACGCGCGCATGCATACATGTGCCTGTTCGTATTTGCCTTGCCTGCATACAGGTACCAACTGTGGACAAGGGAGATTCTGATTACTTCCGTCCAATTAATGCTCTGTTCACTCTTGCTGTCTCCTTGTGATTAGAATTAATTGCTGCTGATTACACCGTGTGGAAGAGAAAGGACAGTCATCAACAGTTTGGCTTGGCGGATAAGAACATTGTCATGCAAAATAAAGCTGGTTCCTGAGGACTTGAATTAAGAAATTCTCTCTGTTGGAGAAAGATTAGGCATTCTTTGACCAAGATCAATGTTCTATGACCCTATCCAGGCAGGAGGACAACATGCTCCTGTTCTGGTCAGCAGCAAAGATAAAAGCAAGTGAGGCAATATATTTATTTGGAAAATTGATTGTGTATAAAAGCTAAGTGATTTTGCAAATCTCTTCCTCATCTGTAAGATTAAGACACTTGACGAGGTAAACTCCAAGGTCCTATATTAGTCAGAATTCCTTCGGTTGCAAGTGACAGAAAACCCAACTCAAAACTGACTTAAGTAAAAAGGGGAATTAATTAGCTCACAAAATTTTGAAGGCCAAAGGAATACTGGTCTTAGGCATGCCTGGCTCAAGAGACTCAAGCAGGGTCATCAGGACTTGATGTCAATCTGCTTCCTGAATATTGGCTCCATTCTCTCACAGGCTCTCTCTCCTCCAGATGAAAAATGGCAGCTCCTGGTGGATATCCCATCCTCTCACCATTAAGGGCGATTTCCTCTCTCCCAAGTCCAGAACTGAGTCTCATTGGGCTTATGCCACGGCTGACTAATCACTGTGGCAAAAGGAATTCAGTGCTCTGCTTGCCAGGAGAGGGTTGACTCTATCCCCATGGAGAGTCTGGGTGGAGTCAGCTCCTCCTGAGCCACAGGGATTGAGAATGGGCATTCAATGGGGAAAAGTGGGGTGTTATGAAAAGGGAACAGATTAAGAGCAGGAAACCAAACAAGGCCGATGTCCACTATTGGTACCTCCTGCTCAGGCATTTTATGATCCTCTAACCACTGCTGCACTGTCAAGTTCAGCCTAGAAAATATGAAGGTCAGTGAAGTTCAGGGAGGACTTGAAGTCAGGAGGTGTGTTTAAAGGCATAGGAGACAAGAAAGTATTTTTGAGCACCTGCTTTATGTTAGGGTCCGTAACGAGTGCCCTCATGTTCATTGTCATTCAATTTTCACAAGACTTGATTTAGTAGCCATGATCATTCCCACTTAGAGATAAAGAAATTGAGAATTAGGGGGTGAACCACTTGTCTAAGTATGTATTCATTTACATATTCTTCCCACAAAGACTTCTTCGGTGGGATTGTATTTGACTGTGGGGGAACAAGGATGGGGAAGATGCCGGCTCTGCCCTCTAGGACCTCACAGTCTAATGCGGAGAGAGAGGCAAAGAGCAGTGGAGATCATGGGTGCGGTGGGTTCAGTCCCGGTCTGGAGGGTGCCAGGCCATTCTCCCTTTTGTCCCCTCCAGGCACAAGTCCAAGCTTCCCTGCTCTGCATAGGTGGGACATTGTTCTGAGAGTCTGCGGTTCAAGAGGAGCTCTTGTCCCTGGAGGCCCAGTGGTACTCAATTGGCTTCACCCTCCAGCTATAACTAGTTGTCAAAAGAACCTGGCTCCTCTAGCCCAGGATCACCTTCACCATGCTAGAGGGTCATCGTTTCCTCCACAAAACCTCTTCATCTCTGCATCCAGGCTATCGTTGGTGATAGTCAGGGCCGCCTCTTTCTTCCCTTCATCAGACAGTCCTTCTTCAAGGATCCCTGCTTCTGGATTTTTCCCGCTTTGCTAGAGTGATAGAGGACGAACAAGGCCACTTTCCCTTCTGGAGTTTGTGATGTTTGCTTTCAGCCTTCCTCTCGCCAACGTCCGCGCCTCAGCATTTCTCTTCTCATCACCACATTCTCTCCATCAGTCACCAGGAAGTGGCCTCCATTTCTCCTCCCAGCAAAGTCCTGAGACAACCTTGGCTCAGGAAGAAGGAGGGGCCAGACTGGGCTCCAGATTCCTACCATTAGCAGCAAAACATGAATTGAACACCTAACGTGTCATACACTCTGCTGGGCACAGGGGAAATGGTGGCAAACAAAACACACGGATGTTGCCATCGTGGAAGTTGGTAGTCTAGCAGAGGAGACAGTATCCAGGCCTACATATATGCATGTAAAGTTACCAACGTGAAAGGACCGTGAAGGAGTGCCAGGGGGTCCAGGGGGGGATATGATGGTGGCACTGACACGGACAGGAGGCTTTCTTGAGGAAGTGGCAATTGAGCAGAGGGCTAAAGAATTAGTAGGAGTTCCTAGAGCCAGTGAGGCAGGGGGTCTGCCATGGAGGGAGAATGGAACGGCACAGAACTGGTCTAAGAAATCCTGTTGCCCAAGGGATAGATGAGAGCGTGAGATAGAACGTGACTTGTTGTCTTATTGTTACTAAAACAGAGCAGGACTGAATGAGATACGGAACAGGCATGTTTGATACCCTGATGCTGAGCAGACCCTGGTTAGTGTTTGTCAGAGGCGGAGAGGCAGCCAGGCAGACAGACAGGCCAGCTGGCTCAGCAGAGGTGTGGGAGAATGAGAACAGAAAAGAAAAGCTCCAGAGGAAATACGTTCCATCCTAAAGATTGGATAAATGTGTTAGTCTCATGGGAACTTTAAGCCCAACTTGTTACCCATCCTGGGAGTGGGATCACATCAGCTTTGCCTGACACGAAACCAAGATGTCCCCCAAGGAGCAGTAGATACCAGGAAATGACAAAAACCAGACATTACAATGGAGCTTCATTGTAGGAATCAGAGGAGTCGCCTGGCACAACTGTGCAGCAAAATTAAATTAGGTAAGAAGGGTGCCGAGGAAGCCACTCGAGGGAGCACCAAGCTCCCTGGCTTCTAGAAGCCACATTCAGATGTCCTATCCAGAAGCAATGGGGACACCTCCACCCGGTTCCTCAAGATAAGAACCTGGTATGTTAGCCTCGATACCTTTCCCAGTTCAGCTACCTCTGTAAGCACCCTACATTCAATCCCCAAGTCATGTCAGTTTTACTTTACAGATATTGCTAATTCTATCCCTCCCTCCTTACTCCATGGCTGTGTCCTACCTCAGGCCCTCACCAGCCTCCCTGGATGAGAATGTCCTCCCCGTCTCTAGTGTTGGTCCCTTCCAAACCATCCTCCACCAGGGCCACTGGAGTGATCCTCCCGACGCCACATCTGCCATTCTCTCTCCCTCCCCTGAGACCCTGCCATGGCTCCTCATTTCCTGCAGGATGAAGCTCACGCTCATTACATCACACAAGGCACTCATGACCTGTCTTCATGTGTTTCTTTCTTCCTTCTTCATCTCGTAGAAGGCATTCCAGCTGTGCCGAATGTCTTAGAGTCTTCAGAGGGAGGGCCAGGCCTCACCCTGCTCGCACATCGTGCCTCTGCCTTTGTTCAGGGATGCCTTTCCCTGTCCTCTTTCTCTTTTCACCTGGCCAACTCCTATTGTTCCTTCAGGTGCTCCAGATTTCAACCTTATTCTTCACCTGTGTGTTTATTGCCTATTTTCCCCACTGTGATATGAGCTCCGTGAGAATAGAGATCCTGTTGTTTTGTGCACAGTTGTATCTCAGCAGCTAGAAAAGTACACATTATGTCATAGATTCTCAATTATTTGTTAACTAAATTGTTCAGTGAAGACTCGTCTCAAAAACAAAAACAAAAACCACTGGCCCCCGCCCCCCGCTCAGTTCAGCTCAGAAGTCTAAGACGTCTTCCGGGTCCCTCCAGCGTTCATGCTTACCTTCTGCGCCCCGCTTCCCCTCCCGCCTTCTGCTGGAGTAGCCAGTGCCCTGCACTGCAGTTCTTATTCACAAGGCTTCTCCAAGGGCTGCTCAAGGGCAGGGACTGACTTCTCATCCCAAACCCACAGCAAGTGGCCCAGAGCCTTACATGGCACATAATCAATTTTGAATAAATGAATGAATTCATTTGAAGACAGTGAAAGTACTTTTCCCATTTAGGTTATTACAGAATATCGAGCACAGTTCCCTGTGCTATACAGTAGGTCCTTACTGGTTATCTATTTTAAATATAGCAGTGCGTATGTGTCAATCCCAACCCCCTATTCTACACTCCCCCCAACATTTCCCCCCTGGTAACCATATGTTTGTTTTCTAAATCTGTGAGTCTGTTTCTGTTTTGTAAATAAGTTCAGTTGTATCATTTTTTTTTAGATTCCGCATATAAGCGTTATCATATGATATCTGTTTTTCTCTGACTTACTTCACTTAGTATGATAATCTCCAGGTCCATCCCTGAAACTAAGACAACATTGTTAATCAACTATACTCCAATATAACATAAAAATTTAAATAAAATAAATTTACAAATTAAAAAAAAAAGTTAAAATAATTTTTTAAATTATAGCATAATTTTTAAAAGCCGTAGGGCTTGGAATTGGACAGACCTGAGCTTAAGTCCTAACCAGTTGCTGGCTGAGTCGTGTTAGACAAGTGACATCTCTCAACCTCCGTTTTCTAACCTGCAGCGTGAGGATAGTAAAATCTACCTTGCTTGTGCATAATAAATGAAACCAGCACAGTGCCTGGAAGATAGGAGGTAGTCATAAACATTTATTCCATCCCCTGAGTTTCAAGTTCAAAACAATAGTTAAAAAGAAAATAGCACAAGGGTGAGAAAGTCATAAGGTGTTAAAGCCAGGAGGACCCTAACGCTTGCAACCTGCTCCAAGGTGCCACTGCACGAATATTTACTTTGGTCTTTGGTCTTGTTTTTATTGTACACCAGCGGAAGCTTCTGATAACATCTATGAGCATCTCTCAGAGAAGCAGGGCCTCCTCTTAGGCTGCAGCACATCCAAGTCCCAGCAATTGCTGAACAGGGCCCAGCCGCACAGGCACAGCCGATTCCGAGAGGCAGTTGCCAGAGCTGTGGTCAGCCATCAGTGGGAAAGGGAGGTACTGCTGGGGAATTGCTGGAGCCTAGAGTGAAGGAGGAGGGGAGGAGAGGGAGCCACAAAGCGAGCGATAGCATGGGGGCTGGAGGGAGAGATTATTAACTTCCCTCTTGGGTGAGCAGGGGGCCCGAGATAGACAGAAGGGCTATAAATAAAGCAGTCCAGGGGAAGTCAGGAAGGGAGAGGTCCTCGGAGGCTGAGGTGTGCTAGAGATGGAGGGGGCCACGGTTCCTGCCAGAGTGACTGGAGGGGGCGTTAGACGTCCATCCTACGAAGGCAAGGCAGCCCGTGAGGGCAGCTTCCTTTCCCCTCCCGCTGTCTCCAAGGATCTATTCAAGGAGTACTTCTTCCAGGTAGGGCTGCTGAGGCAGCCTCCCAGTCAAGCTCTGACCCACTTCTCAAGCTCCTGCCCATGCCCACCTCTCTCGTTTCACCCGCTGCATCTCCACCAGATCCTGTGTAACCCCCGGACCAGTGGTTCTCACCTAGGGGTGAATCGTCCCCACGGGGAATGTGTGACAATGTCTGAAGACATTTTTGGTTATCCCAAAAGAGTGGCGGATTCTGCTGGCGCCTAAAGAAAGAGGCCAGGGACGCTGCTAAACGTCCTACAGTGCGCAGGACAGTTCCCTACACCGTGGGCTCATCCAGCCCCAATGGCAACAGTGTCTACACTCTCAGCAGCCCGAGGCAGGACCGCCAGTCTTTGTTTATATACTCAGCATGTGTACTCTATAAGCTGTTACATGGCCCAGCACACAGGAGGTTCTCGGTAAGTGTCTCTTGAGGGAATAAATGAGTAACAAATGATGAATGAATGACAACAACATTCCTAATGTTGTTTTAAGTCCCAAAATCCCCCTCGCTCATCCCTTCCAGACTCAGCACACTATACCTGAGGTCAGGTCTCCATGTGTCCTGGCCCAGCCAGCCTCTAGCCTAATTTCTCTTCTAAATACACTGTTAGAGGGACAGGCACCACCCTCACACCTGGTAAGGCTGTCCCTCGTCTGAGGGGCGGGAAAGGATATCCCCTGCTCCAGGGATGCACTCCTCCTAGGGAAGAGCAGAGAGAGAGTGAGCCTTCGGACTAGAGGTCACCTAGGTCCACCTCCAGCCAATTTTATGGGAGAGGAAACTGAGGCCCGCAGCATGGAAGGACCTGCAAGGTCTTATCCCTATACATCCAGGAAACAACTTTAAAAATAATTTCTTTCTCTCTCCCTCCCTCTGTCTCTCTGTCCTTCTTTTTCTCTTTCCCTTACCTTGTTTCTTTAGCTTGTGTGTTTGTCTTCTCCCTGCTTCTGTTCAGAGGCCTAACATGTGTAAAATGACTCTGGAAACAAATTTGAACCTGACATACCCTCGTCCTTAAAGAACTCATGCTTTGTTGGCAATGACAGGCTCATAAATAATAGTGATAATTTTAAAAGCTACTACATAGCAACATTGTGCTGGGTGCTTTGGATATACCATTCCTAATCAGCACAATTGTACTGTGAGGTAGGTAGCATTATCCATTTCAGAGATGAGAAAACGGAGGCTCAGAGAATATAAGTATCTTGCCCAGGGTCACACAGCTAAATGTACAGCAGCCAAGATTAAAACCCACGCTTTTCAGATTCTAAAGCCCACATTTAAATGTACAACAGTATACAGTGTCAGGGGACAAGGCTTAAGACCAGATTATAGAAAGCCAGGAATGCCAGATTTCAGAGTTTAGATCTTACCCTGTAGGTGACAGGGAATCAGCATGGGGTTGTGAGTCAGGAAGTGACAAGGTTAGCAATTGTGAGAATGGGACTCTCAGCAAAAAAGGGGAGAACTTGAAGGCAAGAAGACCAATTAGGAGGCTGAAGCACAGTTCAGGTAAGAGATAAGGGTCTGAACTAAAGGACTAACGGTGGTAGAAGAGGAGGGGGCAGGGTTACGACGTGTTTAAGAAGTAAAATAAGCAGCACGTGGTCCGTTACAGGTATTTCCTGCCCTTGAGAGGCAGCAAATAATGCAAGTACAAAGGACTCTGGAGTTAGACATAGTTGGGTCCCAATCCTGGTAAATCCACTTGCTGCTTGTGCAGGAGGTGTTGGACATCTCTGAGTGACACTGAGGGTCTGGTGGGTGGTGCGGGTAGAGCGCCCAGCACAGAGCCAGAGCTCCACCCCTGACACTCACAGCGTCTTCACCCTCAGCTCTTAGCTAAGCAGGTGAACTCAGGGCACGTACTGTAAGCCCCAAAGATGTCCAGACCTCAATCCTTGGAACCTAGAGATATAAATGTTACCGAATATAGAAAGGAGGTCTCTGTATATGTCACTTCTAGGGATCTGGAGGTGCGAGAGTATCCTAGATTATCTGGGTGGGCCCTAAATGCAATCACATGTAACCTTATAAGAGGACGGCACAGGGACATGGGACCATAGAGGCAGAGACTGGAGTGATGTGGTCACAAGCCAAGGAACGCCGGCAGCCACCAGAAGCCAGGAGAGGCCAGAAACGGTTTCTCCCCTAGAGCCTCAAGACGAGTGTGACCCTGTTACCACCTTGACTTTGGCCCATTGAAATGGATTTCAGTCTTCTGGCCTCAGGAACTGTGAGAGACTACATTTCTGTTGTTTTAAGCCACTGAGTGTGTGGTACTTTGTTTCCGTGGCAATAGGAAATGAATATAGAGCCTCATAGCTATCTGCAACTTTCAGCATTCTTTAGTGGTTTGGACACCTCCCCACCATTTATACCTGTGTGCTCATCTCCAGCCTCTTCTCTGAAGTGAGCCTCTCAGAAAATACCCACCCTCTTGAGTGGTACTTCACTTATCAAAGAGGAGGTGTCCCTTCCCATCAGTCTGTCTCTCCTTTCCTTCTGTCTGTCCTTCTCTGCCTTTCTCTCTGTCTCTGCCTCTATTTGTGCCTTGCTCATCTCATTTACTGTCTCTCCTCTTTTTTTTTTTTTGCGGTACGCGGGCCTCTCACTGTTGTGGCCTCTCCCGTTGCGGAGCACAGGCTCTGGACGTGCAGGCTCAGCAGCCATGGCTCACGGGCCCAGCCACTCCGCGCCATGTGGGATCTTCCCGGACCGGGGCACGAACCCGCGTCCCCTGCATCGGCAGGTGGACTCTCAACCACTGCACCACCAGGGAAGCCCTACTGTCTCTCCTCTTATGCCTGTGTTTCCCTGTTTCTTTCCTTTGTCTCTTTCTATCTCATCCTCTGCCTTTCTCCCTTTCCTTCCCCCCATCACCCTCCCTGTTGTCTGCAGTTGCATGTTTCTCTCCCTTTCCTTCTCCCTCTCTCAGTGTCTCTCTCTCTCTTGCTCTGTCTGTCTGTCTCTCTCTCTCAGTCTGATTCTCTCTCTCTCTCTCTCTCTCTCTCTCTCTGTCATCCACTTCGTAGGTTTCTGTCTCTGCCCCTCACTCCTTTCTCTCCAGTTTTCAAGTTTGAGTTTCTCTCAGCCCCCATCTTTCAGCTCCATCCTGACGCGTTTCTCCCTGTATCTTCCTGTCTGCTTGCATCTCTCTCTCTGTTGGTCTCTGCCCCTGCCTCTCTCTCCCTGTCTCTTCCTCCCTCCTGCTGTGTCTCCCTGTCTTTCTCTCCCATTCATGGCCTCCTTACCTCAGGGGGTGCCTCAGGACTTGCATGGCATTGGAGAGGAGTCTGCAATTATATCTGCAGCCTCTGCACCTCACTCAAGAGACAGATTCATCTGTTTAGTCATGCACCTGTCTGACACCATGGGAGGATGGGTGAGGCAGGCAGAGACAAAAGATCCTTCGCATCCCACTGTTCTTCTGCCGTTACCTAGAGGCTCCTGGGCAGTTGCCTCTCAACATTCCAGCAGCGCTGTCAGCCTTACCAAAGAGAACTCACTTTTCCTTGGCCGACTCCTCTGCAGAATTAATCAGTCCCCTTTAATGATAATCATCTTTTGCTGGCGTGAGTAGGAGTGTGAGAAGAGAAAGAATTCTAGGTGGGGACTTCCCTGCAGGGAGCAGGCAGGAGTTAAATTTTCGTATTTGGAGGCAGGATGATGGCAAGGAAAGACCTTCATGAGGACAGGGACTGTGTCTGTTTTTCTTGTCATTGTATCCTAGGTCCTAGAATGGTGTCCGGCACGTCATGATTATGTGAATGATGAATGAGTGAATGAATGAACGAATGAATGGGCTTCAATCCTCTGTGCGCCAGTATCTGGTGAGCCTCATTGGACAAGTCCCTTCTGATTTTTCATCTGCAAAACGGGGATAGCGGGACTTCCCTGGTGGTCCAGTGGTTAAGACTTCGCCTTCCAATGCAGGGGGGGCAGGTTCGATCCCTGACCGGGGAGCTAAGATCCCACGTGCCTCGGGGCCAAAAAACCAAAACTGAAAACAGAAGCAATATTGTAACAAATTCAATAAAGACTTTAAAAATATGGGGAGAGCAATCAGACCTGCCTGCAGCACACATCTGTGGGGAGAGAGGAAGCGAAATATGGTATCTGCTGAGCGGGCCGGACCTCAGCTCCCTGCAGGGCAGGGAGGCGAAGAGTGCTGAGCGGTGGTTCTGGAAGAGCTGCAGGGAGTGAGAGGTGTGGAGCCGGCTTCAGACATGAGGGCCTGGGGAAGGAGCAGGCTGGGGAAGGGAGGCCACAGGCCAGGCGGGAGGATGGGTATGAGGTGCGTCCCCTCTGGCTTTGCTCTGGGAGGTGAGGGGGAGCTTCAGTCGGTCAGGAAACTGCCACGTGCCAAGAAGGAGGTGTTCCTCAATCCCACCCTGGAGGCTGACTGTTATCCCCAGTGGTGGGATTGGGCTGGACTTAGCAGGAGACCAGTTATGAAGTGACTGGTCAGAGGTCCTGTTTCAGACGAGGAGGGTCACTCATGCTCGATGCTGCCCAGGTGCCCCGCCTCCTCCAAGCCCGCTGAAGCCCCACTTTGATCCATGAGGACTCCTCTGACCACTCTACTTTCTGCTGCGATCTGCTGCCTGCCCCCCAGCCCTCCCCTTGCCCTTTTCCTTACCTGCTTCATAGCGCGCGTCACTGTCTGGCATCTCAGTCATGTACGAGTGTACTGGATTAGTGGTTCGTCTCCAGTAGCTAGAATGTAAGCTTCATGAAGACAGGGATCTCGGTCCGTTTTGTTCACTGTGCTAAGCACCTAAATAACTTGGCCCAGAGTAGGTTCTCGATGAATATTTGTTGAATGAAAGAACGAGGATGGGATTTTTCATAAGCTTATGGTGTTGAGGCCTTTGCTTTAACATAATGTTAACGCTGGAAAGAACTTGAGAGACTATACATGTTACCCACAGAGAAGTTAAGGCCAGAGAAAGGAAATGGCTAAGGTCACACGGAAAGTTACCGATTGAAACCAGGTTGGTCTCTTGATTCCCATTTATGGGCTCATTCAATGCACCAGACCTGAGGCCCTGAGATAAGAGAACAGAGGGTCCTGCAGTCACTGCCATTCTCCCAGGACCCTTGGATGCCCTGAGAGCCAGGGGCAAGAAGATGGAGAGGGAGCAGAAGGGAACAGGCCATGCAGTGAGCAAAAGTTTATGGCGTGAGTAATCCTAGAGAGGTGGTGGTTCAGAAACCATTTCCGTTATTGATATCTTCCTATTTCTGATTGAGGGCCTGGGTGTCCAACATCTCACAGGCATCTTGAACTCAAGCTGAACTCCTAACCTCTCCCTGAGCCTTTCCTCCCTCAGTCTTCCACATTCCAGAGCACAGCACCCCCATTCACCCAGCCACCGGGGCTAAGTATGGGGAGTCACCCTTCCTTCCTTCCTCTCTCTCAAGCCCCACATCCAACCTGTCAGCAGATCCTGCCAGTTCTTCCCCCCACGACATATCTTCCCATCTCTACTGCCTCCATCCTGGTCCAGGGCCCCATCTTTCCCCTGGACCATCACTGTATTCTCCTGTCTGGCCTGCCTGCTTCCACGCTTGCTTTCTTATTTTTAGCAAAGCAATGACCTGACCTTTTAAAATTATAAATCAGACCATCTCATTTTCCTGCTTAAAATTCTTCATTCACTTAGATGCTTCCCATTCACTTAGAAAATCCAGAGTCCTGAAGGTGACCCAGAATAATGTACCACGTGATCTAACCCTTGCCTCTCCCTCCACACTAGCCCTCTTTCAGCCTGTGTCTCCCACCCAAGGACCCTTCCCACCCACGTTTCCTTCTTCCTAGATGCTTCCGTACCCACTGCCCACTCTCAGTTCACAGAGGCCTGCCCACACCCCCTTTCTAAGGCAGTACCCCATTGACCTCAGGTACAGACTCTGCATTTTCTTCCTAGCACTATTAAAATTGCAGTTATGTATTTATTCAGTGTTTTTGCATTACTTTGTTACCGTTTCTGCTTCTGGATTTAAAAATCCTTGTCTTGGTTGGTTGTTTTATGTTTGGTTGGTTGGTTTTTGGTTTTTAATTTTTGGTTTTTAACCACAGTATATACACTGCGCCTTCTAGAGAACTTGAACATACTAGATGATCAATAAAACGTATTGAGTGAACAGATGATAAATACAACCATAGATAGGCCCTGGTTTTTATTGCCAACAGAATACAAGTTTAAATTCCATAATTTGACATTCAGAGCCTTCGCTAATCTGACGCCAGCCTAGCATTGCAGCCCCACCTTCCCCTCTACACTTTAGCTCCCTTGGTCCACGGGCCCTTCTCTGTCTTATTTCTGGCCCAGGATCACGGGCCCCAGGCCCACTCCCCGCTTCTACTGATGCTAATCTCTCTCTTCCTCCCTCTTTCAGATTTGTCTTTGTCTGTCAAATCTTGACTGTATACCCACTTCCATGAAGCCTTTCAAAATTCCTCCATTTGAAATTAAATCTCCAACATGTCCACAGAATTTAGTGTCTGAATTTATGGTCACGCTCAAGAGAAGAGAAAGCATGCATGGTGTTAAAAGACACTCAGGTTACCCTTCCCCCTGAGAGTGAAGACTGCCGCCACGTCCTGCCTGCCGTACACAGTGGGGTGTTACTCCAGGACCTTGCTTCAGACAGGTCTGGACTCAAAGAGGGCTAAAAATCCTCAACAGGAACTCTCCGGTAATTAAGCAGCACCCAGCAACAAATGAGCACAGGTCCCTGGCACGCCCTCAAACTTGCTTTTCACTAAGTACCATGATTTCTCCAAATACCTACCATATGAACTCAGAATAATAAAACTCCAGAAGAGAGTAACCTCAGAGCCCTGCTCCACCCCTGCTGTGAGACCTGGGAGGGCCAGACAGAATTTCGAGGTCAGGACCCTCACTTCACCCTCAGCCGTGTGGCTGACAGGGTCTTGGTGCTCCAACCAGGTGTCAGGTCTGTGCCTCTGAGGTGGGAGAGCCAAGTTCAGGACATTGGTCCACCAGAGACCTCCTGGCTCCACGTAATATCGAATGGCTCTCCCACAGATCTCCATCTCAGAGCAAAGACCCAGCTCCACTCATCGACCAGCAAGCTACAGTGCTGGACACCCTATGCCAAACAACTAGCAACACAGGAACACAACCACACCCATTAACAGAGAGGCTTCCTAAAATTATAATAAGGTCACAGACACCCCAAAACATACCACCGGATGCTGCCCTGCCCACCAGAAAGACAAGATCCAGCCTCATCCACCAGAACACAGACACCAGTCCCCTCCACCAGGAAACCTACACAACCCACTGAACCAGCCTTAGCCACTGGGGGCAGACACCAAAAACAATGGGAACTATGAACCTGCAGCCTGAGAAAAGGAGACCCCAAACACAGTAAGTTAAGTAAAATGAGAAGACAAAGAAATATGCAGCAGCAAAGTAAAAACCCACCAGACCAAACAAATGAGACGAAATAGGCAGTGTACCTGAAAAAGAATTCAGAGTAATGATAGTAAAGATGATCCAAGATCTTGGAAATAGAATGGAGAAAATACAAGAAACATTTAAAAAGAACCTAGAAGAACTAAAGAGCAAACAAACAATGATGAACAACACAATAAATGAAATTAAAAATTCTCTAGAAGGAATCAATGGCAGAATAACTGAGGCAGAGAAATTGATAAGTGACCTGGAAGATAAGATAATGGAAATAACTACTGCAGAGCAAAATAAAGAAAAAAGAATGAAAAGAATTGAGAACAGTCTCAGAGACCTCTGGGACAACATGAAATGCACCAACATTCGAATTATACAAGTCCCAGAAGAAGAAGAGAAAAAGAAAGGGACTGAGAAAATATTTGAAGAGATTATAGTTGAAAATTTCCCTAATATGGGAAAGGAAATAGTCAATCAAGTCCAGGAAGCACAGAGAGTCCCATACAGGATAAATCCAAGGAGAAACACTCCAAGACACATATTAATCAAACTATCAAAAAATTAAATACAAAGAAAAAATATTAAAAGCAGCAAGGGAAAAAAAAAAATAACATACAAGGGAATCCCCATAAGGTTAACAGCTGATTTTTCAACAGAAACTCTGCAAGCCACAAGGGAGTGACAGGACATATTTAAAGTGATGAAAGGGAAAACCTACAAGCAAGATGACTCTACCCAGCAAGGATCACATTCAGATTCAACAGAGAAATTAAAACCTTTACAGACAAGCAAACGCTAAGAGAATTCAGCATCACCAAACCAGCTTTACAACAAATACTAAAGGAACTACTCTGGGGAGGAAACACAAGAGATGGAAAAGACCTACAATAACAAATGCAAAACAATTTAGAAAATGGTAATAGGAACATACATATTGATATTTACCTTAAATGTACATGGATTAAGTGCTCCAACCAAAAGACATAGACTGGGCTTCCCTGGTGACACAGTGGTTGAGAGTCCGCCTGCCGATGCAGGGGATGCAGCTTCGTGCCCCAGTCTGGGAGGATCCCACATGCTGTGGAGCAACTAAGCCCATGAGCCATGGCTGCTGAGCTTACATGTCCGGAGCCTGTGCTGTGCAACGGGAGAGGCCACAACAGTGAGAGGTCCGAGTACTGCAAAAAAAAAAAAAAAAAGATGTAGACTGGCTGAATGGATACAAAAACAAGACTGGTATATATGCTGTCTACAAAAGACCCACTTCAGACCTAGAGACATATACAGACTGAAAGTGAGGGGATGGAGTAAAATATTCCATGCAAGTGGAAATCAACAGAAAGCAGGAGTAGCAGTTCTCATAGCAGACAAGATAGACTTTAAAATAAAGACTATTACAAGAGACAAAGAAGGACACTACATAATGATCAAGGGATCAATCCAAAAAGAAGATATAACAATTGTAAATATTTATGCACCCAACATAGGAGCACCTAAATACATAAGACAAATGCTAACAGCCATAAAAGGGGAAATTGACAGTTAACAATCATAGTAGGGAACTTTAACACCCCACTTTCAGCAATGGACAGATCATCCAAAATGAAAATAAATAAGGAAACACAGGCTTTAACTGATACATTAAACAAAATGGACTTAATATTTATAGGACATGTCATCCAAAAACAACAGAATACACTTTCTTCTCAAGTGCTCATAGAACATTCTCCAGGATAGATCATATCTTGGCTCACAAATCAAGCCTTGGTAAATTTAAGAAAATTGAAATCGTATCAAGTATCTTTTCTGATCACAACGCTATGAGACTAGATATCGATTACAGGAAAAACTCTGTAAAAAATACAAACACATGGAGACTAAACAACACAGTACTAATTAACCAAGAGATCACTGAAGAAATCAAAGAGGAAATCAAAAAATACCTAGAAATAAATGACAATGAAAACACAACAACCCAAAACCTATGGGATGCAGCAAAAGCAGTTCTAAGAGGGAAGTTTATAGCAATACAATCCTACCTCAAGAAACAAGAAACATCTCAAATAAACAACCTAACCTTACACCTAAAGCAATTAGAGAAAGAAGAACAAAAAAACCCCAAAGTTAGCAGAAGGAATGAAATCATAAAGATCATATCAGAAATAAATGAAAAAGAAGTGAAGGAAACGATAGCAAATGTCAATAAAACTAAAAGCTGGTTCTTTGAGAAGGTAAGCGAAATTGATAAACCATTAGCCAGATTCATCAAGAAAAGAAGGAAGAAGACTCAAATTAATAGAATTAGAAATGAAAAAGGAGAAGTGACAACTGACACTGCAGAAATACAAAGGATCGTGAGAGATTACTACAAGCAACTATATGCCAATAAAATGGACAACCTGCAAGAAATGGATGAATTCTTAAAAAAGCACAACCTTCTGCAACTGAACCAGGAAGAAATAGAAAATACAAACAGACCAATCACAAGCACTGAAATTGAAACTGTGATTAAAAATCTTCCAACAAACAAAAACCCAGGACCAGATGGCTTCACAGGCGAATTCTATCAAACATTTAGAGAAGAGCTAACACCTATTCTTCTCAAACTCTTCCAAAATATACCAGAGGGAGGAGCACTCCCAAACTCATTCTACGAGGCCACCATCACCCTGATACCAAAACCAGACAAAGATGCCACAAAGAAAGAAAACTGGAGGCCAATACCAATGATGAACATAGGTGCAAAAATCCTAACCAAAATACTAGCAAACAGAATCCAACAGCATATTAAAAGGATCATACACAATGATCAAGTGGGGTTTATCCCAGGAATGCAAGGATTCTTCAATATAAGTAAATCAATCAGTGTGATAAGCCATATTTAAAAACTGAACTATAAAAACCATATGATCATCTCAATAGATGCAGAAAAACCTTTTGACAAAATTCAGCACCCATTTATGATAAAACCCTCCAGCAAGTAGGCATAGAGGGAACTTACCTCAACATAATAAAGGCAATATATGACAAAACCACAGCCAACATTGTTCTCAATGGTGAAAAACTGAAACCATTTCCTCTAAGATTAGGAACAAGACAAGGTTGTCCACTCGCACCACTAGTATTCAACATAGTTTTGGAAGTTTAGCCACAGCAATCAGAGAAGAAAAAGAAATAAAAGGAATCCAAATTGGAAAAGAAGAATTAAAGCTGTCACTGTTTGCAGATGACATGATACTATACGTAGATAATTCTAAAGATGCTACCAAAAAACTACTAGAGCTAATCAATGAATTTGGAAAAGTAGCAGGATACAAAATTAATGCACAGAAATCTCTGGCATTCCTATACACTAATGATGAAAAATCTGAAAGAGAAATTAAGGAAACGCTCCCATTTACCATTGCAACAAAAAGAATAAAATACCCAGGAATAAACCTACCTAAGGAGACAAAAGACCTGTATGCAGAAAACTATAAGACACTGATGAAAGAAATTAAAGACAATACAAACAGATGGAGAGATATACCATTTTCTTGGATTGGAAGGATCAACATTGTGAAAATTACTATATTCCCCAAAGGAATCTACAGATTCAATGCAATCCCTATCAAACTACCAATGGCATTTTTCACAAGACTAGAAAAAATTTTTTCACAATTTCTTTGTAAACACAAAAGACCCTGAATAGCCAAAGCAATCTCGAGAAAGAAAAACGGAGCTGGAGGAATCAGGCTCCTGGACTTCAGACTATACTACAAAGCTACAGTAATCAAGACAGTATGGTACTGGCACAAAAACAGAAATATAGGTCAATGGAACAGGATAGAAAGTGCAGAGATAAACCCATGCACATATGGTCACTTTATTTTTGATAAAGGAGGCAAGAATATACAATGGAGAAAAGACAGCCTCTTCAATAAGTGGTGCGTGGAAAACTGGACAGCTGCATGTAAAAGAATGAAATTAGAACACTCCCTAACACCATACACAAAAATAAACTCAATATGGATTAAAGACCTAAATGTAAGGACAAACACTATAAAACTCTTAGAGGAAATCATAGGCAGAACATTCTATGACATAAATCACAGCAAGATCCTTTTTGACCTACCTCCTAGAAAAATGGAAATAAAAGCAAAAATAAACAAATGGAACCTAATGAAACTTCAAAGGTTTGGCACAGCAAAGGAAACCATAAACAAGACAAAAAGGCAACCCTCAGAATGGGAGAAAATATTTGCAAATGAAGCAACTGACAAAGGATTAATCTCCAAAATTTATAAGCAGCTCATGCAGCTCAATATCAAAAAAGCAAACAACCCAATCCATAAATGGGCAAAAGACCTAAATAGACATTTCTCCAAAGAAGATATACAGATTGCCAACCAATACATGAAAGGATGCTCAACATCACTAATCATTAGAGAAATGCAAATCAAAATTACAATGAGGTATCACCACACACGGGTCAGAATGGCCATCATCAAAAAATCTAAAAACAATAAATACGGGAGAGGGTGTGGAGAAAAGGGAACCCTCTTGCACTTTTGGTGGGAATGTAAATTGATACAACCACTATGCAGAACAGTATGGATGTTCCTTAAAAAACGAAAAATAGAGCTACCATAAGACCCAGCAATTCCACCACTGGGTGTATACCCTGAGAAAACCATAATTCCAAAAAGTCATGTACCACAATATTCATTGCAGCACTATTTACAATAGCCAGGACATGAAGCAACCTAAGTGTCCATCGACAGATGAATGGATAAAGAAGATGTGGCACATATATACAGTGGAATATTACTCAGCCATAAAAAGAAATGAAATTGAGTTGTTTTTAGTGAGGTGGATGGACCTAGAGCCTGTCATACAGAGTGAAGTAAGTGAGAAAGAGAAAAACATGTACTGTATGCTAACATATATATGGAATCTAAAAAAAAAAAAAAAAAAAAAAAGAAATTGCTTCTGAAGAACCTAGGAGCAGGACAGAAATAAAGACATAGATGTAGAGAATGGACTTGAGGACATGTGGAGGGGGAAGGGTAAGCTGGGACAAAGTGAGAGAGTGGCATGGACATATATACACTACCAAATGTAAAATAGATAGCTAGTGAGAAACAGCCACATAGCACAGGGAGATCAGCTCGGTGCTTTGTGTCCACCTAGAGGTGGGATAGGGAGGGTGGGAGGGAGATGCAAGAGGGAGGAGATATGGGGATATATGTGTATGTATAGCTGATTCACTTTTTTATAAAGCAGAAACTAACACACCATTGTAAAGCAATTATACTCCAATAAAGATGTCAAAATAAATAAATAAAAGACACAGGTTCATATGCCACCTCTATCACTTTCGAGGCACAAGGCTCTGGGTCAATTATGCAAACTCTGCTTTTTTCAGTTTCCTGTTAAATATGTGTCGAATTGTGCTTTGACCTTGCAGGGATGTGGTGGGGGTTATCGACAGTAAATAAGTACACTGTACGGTGCACAGGGTATGCTGGGAAATAAAATGCTAGTTGCTTTTGTAAAGGTGAGAATGCAACAGCCTGTTTGCTAGTATAGTTAGTTGGGACGTTAGTTTCCTCTTCTAGACTGTAAACAGAATTTGTCTAATTCTTCTTTAAGCTCAATCTCTGCCCTTCTTCATGCCAGTACACACATGGGAGCAGCCCCCAGAATGTTAGAATGAATGAACAAATGAACGAATGAATGAGAATATCCCAGTCCTCATTGCCTGTTAAAGCATCCCACCAAGTGCTGGAGCTATTGACGCCCACCCTTTACTTTAAAACAGCTCTGGGCAGAAGTCACCAAGTGAGTCTGAGTTTCAGACAACCCCAGACAAACCCTCCTGCTTCTCTGATTCAAGGGTCCTGATCCCACCTGCTGCCTGTTCCTGCCCTCTGTGAGAAGCCCATCGGGAGCTACAGAAGAATCTGAGGAGGATGACAGTTTGAATTCACAGGCCGTTCTGAGGTTTTTGTTGGCAATGAAGAGTTGGGAGTTTTCACCCCAATTTTTTTCTCTCTTATTTCTGCAGTATATTGGAAAAGGTTCCAGCCAAGAGAGCTATTGCTTTCTCCTTGCCTAGATCTTAAATCTTTGTTCAAAGACAACTTGTTTTCATTGAAAATGTTCAGTCAGTCTCTTCACTCCTGTCACCCACGTCCCATTTCTTGACTCCAGCAGGGCCAGTGCAGTAAATGATCTGGAGTGAGGCTCTCAGGGCTTAGGAAATATGTAAAGAGGGTTGTCCCTGACAAGTCCCACCTTTAAAACGCTGTCTTTTAAACAGAGCTTGCTAAAATGATCAGCACCTCGCTGAGGGACATTTTACTGCAACAGCCCAACTCCTCCACCTTGTAGAGCCCAGGAGTATCGAGTACCAAGGAGATCTCCTAGGCTTGCTTCCAGTCTGGGCGAGTCTGGCGTTCACTGCAGATCAGGAGGAAGGGTTCAGGCTTCCCTCTGGCCCCATTCATGCACTTACTTAGTCAGCGCCCACGTGTTAGTGACATACCTCACCACCATAATCCTGTGAGGCAGCCATTGTTATTCACATTTTACAGGTGAGGAAATGAGGGCTCAGGGAGATGGGAAAGGCTCTGCGAGGCCACGCTGTGTCTCAGTTCTCCTCTGCTGCGTAACAAATCTCCCCCAAACTTAGCGTTTAAAACCACAGCTATTCTCTCTTGTGTTCTGTGGGTCAGAAATTTGGGAAGGGCTCCCCTGAGTGCTCTTAGCTTGGCATCTTTGACGCAGTGACAGTGAGACAGTGGCTGGAGCTGGAGCTGGAGCAGTAGTGTGCTGGAGGAGCTGCTGCGGGCTGGCCAGGAATCTCTCTCTAAAGTAATCTCTCCACAAAGTCTCAGGGCCTCTCCCTGCAGCCCCTCCATGGGCTAGTTTGGGCTTCCTCACAGCATGCTGGCCTCAGGGCAGTCAGACAGCATGCCTGGAAGTTCAGGGCCCCAGCTGGAACATTCGAGCAGGAAAGGTGCAAGTTATATCTGCCTTTCTGGCCTCTCCTCAGAAGTCCCACACTGTCACTTCTGCCATTCCTCTGGTGGCAAGTGAGTCACAAAGCCCACTCAGCTTCAGAGAGAGGGGATACAGATGCCACCTCTCAGTGGAGGGAGTGTCAAGGTCACATCATAGAATAACAGGTGAGATGGGAGACATTGTTGCAGACATCTTTGGAAAGTACAATCTGCCCCACACAGCACGTGGCCGAGCCAGGATTTGGATTCAGATTAGGTACATTTGATTCCAAAACTTCTACTACAATCTTTCAGCCCCGTCCACAGGAAGCTCTCCCTTCCTCTGCGCCCCTGTTGCTCTTACTGTTTTGTTTGTTTGTTTGTTTGTTTATTTTTGGCTGTGCTGGGTCTTCGTTGCTGCGTGCAGGCTTTCTCTAGTTGTGGTGAGTGGAGGCTCCTCTTCATTGTGGCACATGGGCTTCTCATTGCAGTGGCTTCTCTTGTTGCAGAGCACAGGCTCTAGGTGCACGGGATCAGTAGTTGTGGCACGTGGGCTTCAGTAGTTGTGGCTCACAGACTCTAGAGCACAGGCTCAGTAGTTGTAGCGCACGGGCTTAGCTGCTCCACAGCATGTGGGATCTTCCCGGACCAGGGCTCGAACCCGTGTCTCCTGCATTGGCAGGTGGACTCTTAACCACTGTGCCACCAGGGAAGCCCTGCAGCTCTTACTGTTGACACACGCAATGGTGATTTGGTCACCCCAAGCCAGCTAGAGCCTGGCTAGATTGAAGCAGCCAGCCACTTCTGCAGGCCCTGGTGGCGAGACTGCCTCCAGGGTCTGCTGGTCTGAGAGCCCATGCCTGACACCAGCTTGTGAACTTTTTAAAGGAGGGGACAGAGAAGGTCGGTCACAACCAGAGGAAGAAAGCAGGTGGCAGCCCCAGAGCACAGCAAGCCTGCGGCACGTCTCACTGTCTTAAACAACTCGTCTGGCGTTTCTCCTTCTCCCACCAGGCACTGGCCTGGGATGACTCAGCCCTTGACAGAAAAGGTGCTTTCAAGTTGGGAAACAGCCCAGAGTGGTGGAAAGCTCACGGTTCTGGAGTCAGACACTCCCAAATTGGAGTCTTGACTCTACCATTTCCAGTTATATAGCTTTGGACAAGTTTCTTAACCTCCCAGAGCAAAGGGGAGATAAAAATGCCTTCCTCCCTGGGTTTTTTAAAATGCATATGTAAGCAAAGCGCCCGTGTGATGCCAGGCATTACATAAATGCTGGTGTTCATGTCCTGGGCCACATCCAACGCCAGCTTGGAGACGTCTTGAAGAGAGTGGTGAGAACTCACTCAACTGTCCACAGATGCTAGCCCACCTCCATGAGCCTGGGTAGAATGGTGGCTGAGTGGTACCCAGTGAAGGGGCAACTAAACTGAGGTGTCTGGAAGCTGAGAAGGAGTCTGCCCTGTAAGGCCTGTGGGCAGAGGGGAGAGTGGTCTGGGAAGATGGAATGGAATGGACAAAGGTCTGGAGGTAGAAGAAGTTCAGTATCACTGGAGCGTGAAGGTCGAGGGGTGGAAGGTGGGAGGCAACAAACACAAAGCTGAGACCTAACTACAAAGGACCCGGTAGATCAAGTTCCAAAATTTGAACCTTACAGGCAACTGGGAGCCACTGAAGGGTTTTGCTCAGCTGGGTAGCGTGGTCAGATCTGCGTTTTAGAATAACTACCCTCCCACCCCACCCCCACCAGCAAAGTTATAGAAGATGGAGTAGAGACAGGCACTCTTATGGCAGGAAGGCCATGAGGACAGGATGACAGCAATTCAAGGAAAAGATGGTGCTGGCCTTTTCTAGGGGAACAGCAGGGACCTGGAGAAAAGTGGAGAAACCGAAGAGATAGGAGGTCCCTTGGGTAAGAGTTGGTGATGGCTTGGACGTTCAGAGCTGAGAGATATGAGATAAAAGATAAGTGCTTTGAATGAAGTCAGTTCAGAAGCCACGGAAGTAGGGGGCAAGGGCACCAATCATAGACCTGGGAGAGGAGTACTGTGGGAGGCTTTACTAAAGAGACATCACCTAACTGGAGAATTGATAGTTAAAAATTAGCCAAAGGGAAGGGGAAGGCGCTTCAGGGAGAGGTGACAGCTCACGTGAAGCCCCAGAGTTATAGATGATAATAGGTAATACATAGAGCATGTGCTCCATGTTGTTGAATAGATCATTGCTGTGCTAATTTATACTAAAATGTTAATGGTCAATATGGAATTGACCCTTTTCCCCTCCCCAGGGAGTTTGTACTTTAACAGGTCACGAACGCTTACCCTAAGGATTCGTAATTGGTAGATTTCAAGGTGGAACGGGGATACTGTTTAGGGTGAGAGGGTTTTATCATTGTCCCCAAGGTTACCAAAGTAGGTGACTAATCCCCGGGGTCAAGTAGGCCCTGGTCTATATGCAACAAAGGGTCTCTTGCCCTCGAGTCTTGCTTATCTGCCTCCACCCCAAGCCACCTGAAGGCAGACCATGGAAGCCCAGTGATTCCCAAAGGGGTGCAGTAGGTTCTGAAAGCTCTGAACACAGGCTTCGGGGTAAGACTACCTAGACCCCTATCCTGGCTCCTCTCCTTCCCAGTTCTGTGACCTTGGGCAAATTATTGGACTTCTCCACATCTCAGTTTCCTCATCTGGAAAATGAGGAAAATAATAGTATCTATCAATAATATTTAAGGTTTCGTGAAAATCAAAAAAGACAGTCCATACAACACTTAGAAGAGTGAGTGGTGATACTGTTTTGTGACTGTTCTCACTTTTCTTACTAGTCCAGAGTTGCTCCTTAACACCCACCCTTGCAGATATGAAGCTGGGGCGGAACGTGGCGAGAACGTTCTTGGATTATTACCGGCTGAACCCCATGGTGGAGAAAGTGACGATCCCCATGCCAAGGCTGCGGTAAGTGCTGAGCAGAGCAGCAGGGCCTTGCGTCCTGCTTAACTGGCTTCTTGTTGGGGGCAGCTTCGCTTAGCCTCTCCCTGTCCCTCGGTTTCCCATCTGTGTCACGGGGAAGATGATTGGCCCTGCCACAGAGAGTGTACGGAGCAGAAGGGATTAACAGCACATTTCCTGAGTTGAAGTATAATTATGGGGTCAGACAGTGAGGGGTTGGTCACATTTCTGGGTCTAACATGGGAACCGACAGGGATGGAAGTTGCTGGGAGGCTGAGTCCAGCCACTGTTCCAAGCTAGTCTGGGTGTTTCCGTATGCTACTTCATCTGATAGCTCCTATGTCATCTAGGCTCATAAGGTCTCTGATCCTTCAATTTCCTCATCTGTAAAGTGGGGACAGTGGTGCTCACTTAGAAGATTATTAAGAGATGTGTGTTAGAGCACCCTGCACAGTGCCAGGCATGTATGTACCCCGAGCACATGAGAGTCCCCTTCTATCAAGATGCAAAGCCTCAGGGCTGAGAAGACACATCCCTTAGAAGTTTCCCCTCAGGTCCTCTGCTGGGGCCAAGTTCTTGAGCTGGTGAAGAAAGAAGGTTAGGAGATGAGTGTCCTTCCTGAGGGCTGGACCAGAGCCCAGAGTGCTGGGTGTTCCCATGACTGCTGGCGGTGAGCCCAGTGAGCATTTGGGCAGTGACACCCAGTGGCATCTGGAATGTGCTGGCCCCGTCCTACCTCTTGACCTCATCTCCTACTCTCCTAGTGGTCCAGCTTCCTTGAAGGACATGACGACATCCAACTTACTGCTCCTGCCAAACCAGTCTTCCCACTGACCTTGCCCATGACCTTGCCCAAATGCTTTGCTGTCTCAGGGCTTTTGCCCTGATGTACCTTCCTCCCTACCTGTTATTAACAAAACACAGTGTTAATCACTACTATTTATTGAGCAAAGTACTTTTTGTATATGGTCTTATTCAGTCCTCCTAGACAATTTATTCCTCATATTACAAATGAGGAAAAGGAAGCTCAGAAAGGTGACGAGAATTGCCTGAGGTCAAAGATACTTTGGCAGAGGCAGAATTTGATCCTAGGCGTTTATGATTCTAAAGCTGGACTGAAGTCCAGCTAAGCTCCACCTCAGTGTGGGTTCAAATTCTGTCTCAAGCTCATGCTAGCTTGTGAGATATTAGGCAAGCTTCCTGGCCTCGTGAAACCTTTCTCCTCCTACCTAAAGTGGGCGTAATAAGGATGGTTTTAAAAATTAGATACAAGCGTGCTGTAGTGCCTGGCCGCCAGCAGGTGTTCAATAAATGTTTCCATCTCCTCTGGCTTCTGGGGTGCAGTCCCAGATTTCCAGACAGCTCGTCACAGCCTGGGGCAAGTCCCTGGTCTTCTCTGGTTGGGCTGGATGATCTCTCAGGACCCACGTCCCATCAGGCTGGGAGTCCCACCTCTTGAGTCCCAGCTCCACAAGGAATCTGCAACACAATGTACTCTGACTCATACTTTGTCTCAGGTTGTTCCCCCCGATCCTGGTGGATTAGTCTTCAGAAGGAGCACCTGTGTTTCTTCTCTGTCCTCCCACAGTGCCTAGGCTGTCCTGAGCATGCGTGCATGTATACATCCCTTCATTCACTCATTTAGGGAAAACAACACTTTGTGCCAAGTGTCTGGGCAGAGGGGGTGCTTGAACGAGTAAATGATTAAGGCGTGACCCCGACGTTGAAGAGCTCACCTCTAGAGAATGGTGCTCAATTCATCCTTAGAAGTCATTGGTTATGTTCTTAAAAATGTAAAGCTCTGTAAAACTCAAAAGAATTGTTAGAATCTCATTTACAAGTTAATTTGGGGATTGTCTCTTTCAGGTCCTCTGTCAGCCTGAATAAAATTATCCCGATCCTTTCCCACTTTGTTCTTGAATGTTGCATTGTCAGTAAAATGGTGCTGACACCCAGGGAGAGTAGCCATCATCATGATGCAGATGAAGTGTTGAGGCCCAGGGAGCAGACAGGATTGGTCACAGCCATGGCCGGAGCCAGGCCCCACCATCCCCAGCCTGGTGTTCTCAGCATCAGTTAGTGAAGAGTTCTTTGAGATGGGGGAGGCAGGACCCTGAAACTGGGTCTAAAGCATTCAGGGGAGTTCAGGGCCCTGCTCATGGGACCTCATTTCCCTGAGCTTTGCAGCCCTCGTTAGAGAAGAGCTGGAGAGCTCATTCCTCAAAGTTCATAGCCTTGAGGACTTGTGGTAAATGCGCCCACCCTTCGCCTAAGAAAAACAAAATAAAAACTCTCTCCATCCCCACATCTCTACCTCATCAAACTATGAATATGTCTTAGCTCTCAACTGGTCAGCAGTTCTTGAAAAAATGAATCTCAGGAGGATACAAGGCTCTGATGTGGGACTTGAATACTTCCCAATTTTTGTATTATTTTCCACCCAAGCATCAAATAACATACATGAAAGAGCAGTTCTGGTTTTAAAGGAAAATTATATGTTTTGACTCAAAATTAATCTTTGTTTTCTCTCATGTCTACGGACAATTATACTGTGTCAGTTTCCACCCACGTGCTGGTAGGAGCCTGTCAGCATCCCTGGGTGCTGTGCCGCCCTTCGGGGAAGGTCCCTGGGGAGGCCAGGATGTGGGCCTGAGAGTGCAGGCTCAGGGACATGGCGTTGATGACCAGAGCTGAGACCCCGCGCTTATCTCGACCACAGTGACACAAAATGCCCCAGCGAGGTGCATACAAATTAGACAGGGGAAATGAGCAGGCCAGGTAAGCCTCTGTGCGGAGACAGAGCGTGAGCACGGAGGGTGGGCCTCTAAGTGTAAGGCGGCCTCAGGCTCAGTGCCGGTGGGCTGCCTCCACGCTGGGGTTTGGGTATGTGTGTGCGGGGCATGGGGGTGGGAATCATCAGCTCTGCATCACACTGGAGCCCACCACGTGGCAGGCCCTGCAGTGAATGCTGGGGGAACATAGATAACCTTTGCCCATCAGGAGCTCAGATTCACAGAGGAGAAAGCATGTACACATGCAAAGATAGCAAACAATACTGAGCAATGTGTAAATGTGCTCAGTTACCTCTCAGATTGTGCCCTCTTTCAAAACACCGTCCATGGCTTCCCATTTCAGTTCATCTTCTGGCTGTTCAAGGCCCTGGCCTACATTTAAAACTTCATATGCAGCCTCCTAGCACACACCTTTCCCTTGTGAGCACCTTCTCCACCCCACCGGCTTTCCCAGTCAGCAAGTCATACCTCCATGTTCATCCTTTTCCTTCTTTCTGGAATGTTCTCCCTTACTGTCTGTAGATGACAAATGCCAACGTATCTTTCAAAGCCCAGTCCAGACATCATACCTCTGTGTTTTTGTCCTTGCTCTCCACCTGAGGTAGAGCTCCTTCCTCTCTGCTGGATCCCGAACTGATTTTGCACACACGTGTGCATGGTACGTCCCATAGCGTATTGTCACAGCATCTTTGCATGCTGTGACATCTTTGCATGTCTGGCTCCTCCACTAGATGGGCTGCTCCTTGAGGAATTATTTTATCACTCCTGTATCCTTAGTGCCAGGTGCAGGGCCTAGCTGGGAATAGGTCCTAAATAAGCCCTAAATGTATGAATTATAAAATGGTAGAACTGAAGAAGCCCCTAAGAATCGTCTACTTCAACCCCTTCGTGTTATAGTGAAAAGTGAGACCCAATCAGAAATTACTCTCCCACACCATCTGGCAAACATTCGGCAGCCAGCAGGAGTATCCCAGGAAGGCTTCATGGACGAAGTGGGGCTTGAACTTGGTTTCAAAGGACATGTAGAATTCCAATGGATGAAACAGAAGGAGGAGAGAGGGCATTCCAGGTTGAGGGAAAGGTTGTAAAAGGCAGGGAGCTGAACCTGAAAAGACACATTCTAAGGCAATGACAGGCCAGGATGTTTAGGGCAATAGAGGTGATAAAGATGGGACTAAAAATTCATTCAATTCATCAAACAACCTTCAAGCATCTACTCCATACCACTCAGGAATTGTAGAGAAAAATCAAATGCATCCAACCCACAGTCCCGTGAGAAAAATAGCTGGGCAAAGAACTCCCTAGAAAGTGGTGTACTACGAGATTAGGCACAAAGTGCTGCAGAAGCCTCTGGAAGAGAGAGGCTTACTTTCTGGGGAGTCAGCTTCCCAAAGGAGGTGAGTCTGGAGGGCACGATAGGAAAAGGAGCATCTCTGTGGGGCCCAGGTGTGAGATGCTTGCCTACCAGTGCCTCTCTCTGTGCCCCCATCTTGAGCTGCAGGTGCTCTTTGGCTCTGTAATGGCCCCAGAGTCATTCTGCACGTTCACACTCCTCCCCAGCCACTGCACACCCTCTCCTCACGCACACCATCTGCCTGGGGCTGCCCTACCTGTGATCATACCTGGGCTTCACCCGCAAAGAAACAAACCCATCTTATTTCCCATGCTTCCTTTGGGTGTGAAGACCCGCACTCTCAGTGACATATGAATGACACCTTGTAATCGGCAAAACTCTTCCCCAACCCCATTTACCAGAGCCTATGATGCAGGAAGGACATGGGCTCTACTATTTTAGAAATGAAGAAACAGAGGCTAGAGGAAAAAGGGACATCTTCAAGATCACGTCGCCTGTAAACAACATTCCAGCATATGTTCCAGGCTGTTGATGGGTACTAAGATCTAGGTGTACCTCACCCATGCTAGATGGCCTTCCTATGTTAGCAAGGTCCCTCATGAGTGTGGAATTTTAGACAGTGAGGCTTCCTGGTAGAGGAGCTACATTAGGGCAAGGTGTCCCTTTTGTGTGCTGCCACCTGTTCTGTCTTTACCTTATTCATGACTCATCGGCAATGAAGGAAAATGATACTCCAGGGTCAGAGCATCATGGGTTATAAGAAGTCACATCTTGAATCCTAAATCAAACAGCCCAAGAGATTCCCATATTTGTGGCATTACCATTTTCTTCCATGCATTATAGTTCTTTATTATTTTGTGTAATTATTTTGTATAACTGTCTCCTCTACTAAAGTGTAAGCAGCCTGAGGACAGCATCAACGTCTGACTCAACTTTGTCATCTCCAGAGTACAGTGGACCATACCTAGCACCTAGCACCTAGCACCATGCCTTTGTAAGTTATAGTAGGCAAAGGAAGATGCTAGGTGAGTTTATTCATATTATCTCATTTAACCTCACACCACCCTCCAAGATTGGAATATTTTATCCTCGTTTTGTAAATGAAACTCAGAGAAGTTAAACAACTTGCTCAAGGTCATCCCTCTCATATATGGCTGACCAGGGAATTCAGTTCAGTTCTTTCTGGATTGGCTAATCTTTCCGCTGCAAATAAATCTTAACCCAGTGCTTGAATGAATGGCACATCAGTTTGTCACTCAACAACATAACACACAAACAAGGCCCCGTATGAGGAAAAATGCAAACTGGATAAACTGGGTCCCTGCCTATCAGAAGCTCATAGCCTAGTGTGTGAGCAGAACAGACAGTGAATAATTGCTGAAGAGTAGTGTTAAAGGTATTGCATTGGGTGCTGGGTGCTGGGATACAGAGATGAACTAGACACATCTCTGCCTTCAGAGAGCCCCCAAGATTGTAGGGGAAACAGACCCACCATGAAATGCCATAATTAGGCTATACTGAGAAATATAAAGGGAACTCTGGAGCCCATGATGGTTATGAAGGGAATGAGCTCCCTGGATCTGCCAAGCTGCAATTCATCTATGGGTTCATGCCCATCCCGTTGTGAAATGGATAGAATGAGTTAGAATCAAGTTGGAAGTGTGGAAGACTTGTAACTATAGGACAGTTAGGTTTTCTCCAGAACCAGAATGATACAACGTATCCATCCATTCATCTAACAGTCATTCCATTGAGTCATGCTGCCTGCTTTGAACCAGGCCCTGGGCTGGGTTCCTGGGATGCAGAGAAGAGGAAGTCAAGGCCACTGCTCCTAGGAGGTCACAGTCCAGTGGGGGGAGATAGACATGCACACAAATGATTGCAGTACAGCGTGTATATGTGCTGTCTTTCTTCTCTCTTTCTGTTATCTCCCCCTTTACAGGAAAGAACGCCCCCCCTACAAGCACCCACTCCTGCGGGGCCCAGCCAGCAGCCACCCCAACAGCAAAGGGGGCAAGAAGAGCTCAGTGAACCACAAAGACCCTTCAAACTCTTTTTAAGGACGTGGAGTCCGGGGAGGTCTTGTGGTGGCAGGAGCATGCATTTTCTGCTGGGGCATGAAATTAATCACCCTTCTCTAGTTTCCAAGATAATGGCTGTGAGATAATGTATAAGCTAGTGAAAGGGAAGGGAAAACATGAGAAATTTCATCATCGATTTTCCCTTTTACCAGTGGAAAATCAATTGTGAGCCTTCACCTTCAGGCTTAAGAACAAAATAGGAGATTCAAACCAGATGAGTACAGATGCTATTTTCCACAACATAGAGACCCTCACAGGAAGAGAAAACCCACACGTCCCTTCTCAGGTCACTGCTTTCCAGCCCCTTTACTGTTCTAAGTTGTGCCGTTACTACAGATGTTTACCTTTTAGACTAGGCTACAGTTTTCGCTTTTAGAAGTGCGGTGTCCACATTTGCTGACCCAGAACAATAGCAACAACACGTACAACGCGAAGACAAATGCACTGTTGGGAACAATGGGACAGAATTTTTGAGATCACGATGGTCTTAGACATACGGTTAATTTATGAGCTGCATGCTCCCTGACTCCCCTAAACCCCAGCATGCAACTTCAGAAAACTGCTCTGAGAGCTATGTCCCAATGACCTGGGTCGTTTCATTGAAACTTTAGCTCCTAAAACAAAAAGTAATAGACACACATTCCAAAAGGTCTCTCATGGTTAAGATCTCTAGATCTTGGTGTCTGAGATCAAACCTGACCACTGAAGACAAGGACATGGAAAATCTGCAACAGGGGGGAGGAGGCAGACCGCCAGGGACAGGAGATGCAAAAGACAAAAGGATGCACTCTGAGGCAGGTGGGGATGATAAAATAAAACAACAGCAGGGGCAATTCCCAAGGTGGACCAAGCTCAAAATTGTACATTTTTCTACGGAGTAAAGTGCCTTTCATGATGAATGGGTCCAGGGGAGTCGGCTCCCTGCCTGTCTGTGAAGCAGCAGGCTGAGTCACCATGACAGCCTGCTAATTAAAATGACCTCCCGGAAATAAGGATTAGGAGATAGGGAGAGAAAGAGAGGCTCAAGGGAGGGAGGGCCTTTAGCACAAAGCTTCAGTTTAGGATTCTTTTGTTTTGGGTTGGAGATTTTCAAACTTTGTTGCAAAAATTGAGAGCAAAGCTTGTGCTCCCTTTGCTTATTGCTTTTCAGAAATGAAAACAAAGAACCATATGTTAGTCGGCTACAAATGTTGTGTTGTATATACAGCTTCTCCCCTGGGTTCTTGTTGCCCAGAAGAACACAAATAAAGTGCTTTCTGCAGCTCCTCTGTTCCTCTGGGTGTTCTTGGCACCTTTCCTTCTAGGTCTCTCACTCCCTCAAGAACCAGCTGGTTGACCCAATTTGGTGTAACGCTCACTTTGCTGTCAGGGACTCTGTCATGAATATAAGGAAGAACAGTCAAGGCTTGACTTTCCAGCAGCTCGTGCAGCAGAGTCCTGGGGAGTTTATTTGAATGCAACCGTCTCAGCACGAGCGAACAGTGTGTCAGAGCTTTCAGAAATGAGAGCATCTCTTGAGATGGCATAAATAGAGACAGAGCGCATAAAATCAGAGGTGATAGTCCAGATCTACTTTTCCCTGGTCAGACTGCTTCCATAATGTGACCATATTTAGGCCCCCCCCTTTTTTTCTTTTCTTTTCTTTTCTTTTTTTTTTTTTTTGCGGTACGTGGGCCTCTCACTGTTGTGGCCTCTCCCGTTGCGGAGCACAGGCTCCGGATGCGCGCACTCCGCGGCATGTGGGATCTTCCCGGACCGGGGCACGAACCCGTGTCCCCTGCATCGGCAGGCGGACTCTCAACCACTGCGCCACCAGGGAAGCCCTAGGCCCTCCTTTATTTTTGGTGCTAAGGTGGATCATTTTATAGATTTATACTGCATATTAAATAATGACATAGTACATTTCCAATTTACATTTTACTGGGAGTGAACTGATATCCATTTTAGCAAATCTTCATTGACATAAAAAATCATTTATTTTCATCAACTTTTTATCAATAGAATATCCTCAGTTACAGACCCACTTTTTAAAAACTGTGTTGATTAATTAGATCACAGGCTTTATAAGCTCAGGCACGCTAGTGGAGCCAGGCAGCTCTGGGTTCTAATGCTGCATTCAAACCTTGGTTCTGTCTCTTAATACCTGTGTGATCTTGGGTAAGTTATTTAACCTCTCCGAATCTTAGTTTCCTGTAAGATGGTGATCATTATGTCTACCTCATTACAGTAGTTATGTGGGTTTGATGAACTTAGGTGTGGGGAATGTCAGCAAATGTGCTCAATAAATGATAGCTCTTATTGGGAGTGTGGCCAGGATGGTGAGGGGTCTGCAAATCATTTCCCATTGGAAACGGATGAGAAGACTGGAGCTGTTTATCCCTGAGATGAAAAATAAGAGGGAGCAGGGGTAGGAAAGCAAGATCGCAATCTCTAAAAAGTTGAAGAAAACATCTTGGACATTCTCTTTGTCCAAAAAAGCAAACTTGTTCTATGTTGCCAAAAGTAAGAACCAAATCTAGGGAGGTAGTCTCAGTAAGACAAATTTCAGCTCAAACGTGAGGAAAACCTTCTAGGGAATAGAGTTGTCGACCATTGGATGGGCTCCGTTGAGAGACACTGAGTTCCCCAACAGTAGAGGTATGCAAGCAGAATCTGACTGAGCATCTGGAGGAACTCTAGGGGGATGCTGGATGCTCCGTGGCATCACCTCCTATTCTATAACTCTGAAGAGAAATGGCATGAGATGGGACTCACATTCCTGATGTCAGACAATGGAGTGTACAGTACAAAAAGTCACATTTAACACTAAACAAGTGACATTAAATGTCTCTGAATTACAGAATATGGACCTGCTAACATTCAGCAATCCTTATGAGGGAAAAATACATGGATAAAAGGCAGACTGTAGGATGTGTTTGCAAAAGGGATGTCTGTATCTCCACACTGGTTGCCAGTGGACTTCCCTGTGGCCTCAGCCTGATCTGCAGCTCCCTAGCTTTCTCAGGCCAGGTTATATCTAATGGTCTCAGGTTAGAGGGGAAGAGTTTCAGCACTGAGATGGAGGACAGCACCAAGCCGGCAGGTGAACTGGCTAGAAGCTACCAGCCCACCCAGCCCCAGCAGGGGGCGCTGTAGCCTCTCTTCTTGTCTGCTCTCTTCCTTCTCAGGATAGAGCCGCAGTGGGTAGAACCGGCTACCAAACCAGTGTACTAAGGAGAGTGAGATGATTATGCAAAAAGGAGGGGAGGAGAGGGAAGGGACACGCTGGGCCTCTACCTGGCTCTCACACAAATCTCCATAAACAGTGCCAGTTTTGCTCTGCATGAGTCCACAGGCTCAGAGACAGCTGTGGCAGAGAAGCCACAAGCCGGAGGCCACCCAGATGCTTCGTGCTGAAGCCCACAGTAGAGGCTGGGTCACCTGCCTCTGACGATGTTTGCTTTGCTGCTGCTGCTTCTGCCGCAGCAGGAGGAGGCCTTCAGCTACTCTCCCAGTTGCCTCTGAATGGGGGAGGGGCACAGGATGAGCGTTTGTCCTTTCACTGTAATTCAATGACACGCCTGAAACTTGCCTAAGAGGCCCCCGACTCATTTTCCTAAGTAGTGAGTGCAGTGCCAAGCATGGAAATCTGGAGTGATTAACATTTGTAGAGCATCAATTCAATTCATAAATATTTTTGAACATTTACTGTGTGCCAGGCATCGTGCCAGATGCCTTTACATCCATTGCCGCATTTGATACTCCCAACGGCTTCTTGTGATAAGTGTCATTTTCTCATTTCTCAGGTGAGACAATGAAGACCCCTAAAGGTAAAATACTTTGTTTGTATTCATGTAGCTAGTGAGATCCTGGATTCAAACCCAGCTCCCTTCCCACTACCCTATATGGGACCTTCTCTGTTAGTTTCCAGGTAAAATCAGGCCCAAACAGGAAAAAGATCAGGCCAAATCCTTTCATCATGTATTGCAGAGTTTGGCTAGTTATACTTGATCCAAATCCTAGAGGAATTTCTAGGTTTTCACCTCCTTTCTCTTGGACCCTCTCTTCATGTGTCATGGTTGCTTCTAACAGTTGCTCACTGATGTAACCCTGCTCTGACCCAGTCTGGCAGCTAGGTATATGAAAAAGCTGAGTCAGAGATTGAATTTTGAAGAAATAAAGGTACAAGAGCAAACATTCAACAGTTGCTCTCCGCACTAATGGAGCTCACACAGACAAAAGAATGGCATGTCACGGTACGTTGTACCTTGCAATAAATCAATATTCTATTAAACTGTACTGATGTCATTTAAAAAAAAAAAGCAGAAAGTAAGTTTCCAGGCTGGGTGTATGTGTCAAGATTTCAGGAACTTGTTAGCACCTGCCGATGAAACCCTACCTTCTTCCCATCTCTCATTCCCACACACCTGTCTGAGTCCCTACTGGGCACTCCAACAGGGTAGGGTTTCATTTATCACTTGACATGCAAAAGCTTCTAGATCTTCCAGGATTCCTGGAAGCTCAGCAAGGTAGTTGTTACCGGGCCCATCCCGGCACCTTCTGGGTTACTGACCCCAGGAAGCTAATCTAGTTCAAGTGTTGTATCATTCCCTCCTCAGTGTGTGAGCTGAGCCCACTGTGTCCCTCAATTTTTGTTCAGATATTTTCTTTGAGTCCTGCCTCCCGAGCACTTTAAGGGCACCAAGATTAGAGGTCGTTTCCCTTATGGCTCAGCTCAGCCACTGGGGTACCAGGACAGACAGAATAGGGGAGACATTATAACATAATAGGGACAGCCTGGGCTGAAAGAGTCAGGTAAACTGAAATGTGAATCCTAGCTCTTCCATTAACTAACTAGCTGTATGGCTTTGGGCAAAGAATTTAACCTCTTTAAGCTTCAGGATCCACATCTGTAAAATGGGAATGATAATACCTACCTCCCACAGTTATTGTGAAAAGTAAATATAATGACATCTATGTACAACACAGTGCCTCTAGTTAGTAATGTATTGTGCACTGAAACATTTGTTAAGAGGGTAGATCTCATGTTAAGTGTTCTTATAACAACAACAAAACAAACAAAAGACAGAAAAAAAACAAGGAAATGTTTGGAGGTGATGGATATGTCTGTTACCTTGACTATGATGATGGCAACATAGGCAGATACCTAATCTGCCTATGACCAAACTTGTCAAATTGTAAACATTAAATATATACAGGTTTTTGTATATCTATTATACCTCAATAAAGCTGTTTTCAAAATAGAATAACATCTCTAAAATACCTGGCATAGAGTAGAACTCTCTCCCCAACCTCCACCTTTAACTTGCCAGGATTGGAAACCCCTTTCCTTGAAGCCAAAGCTTTTCTCACTCCCAAATGAAGTGCAGAGAGAAGTATAAACCGTGCCCGCATGAGGACAGGAATGAGAGAAGTATCTAGCAAAATGACAGTCACACAGAGGGATCAGTGTCTTTGTAAGTTGGGGGCTCAGAACAGGTGGGAAGACAGCGCTGGACACAACGTTCTCCTAGACTGAATTGAGGCAGAACTGACAAGACTAGAAAGAGAGGGGCGTAGACGTTCTGCAAGATACCAGTTTTATTAAAATAACAACAAACAAATCTTAGTAAGATGTATAGGAGGCTCTTTCTCTGCTATTTTTGACCCTACAATGTCCCCAGGGTCATCTCTGTGAAGTTATCATACCAATACACTCTGCTAGCTGAAACTCAGGAATTCCCTGCAGCACGCTCACCTGTATTAACTCTATGTGCTCTCATCAAACTCAGGGTGCATGCTGGACAGGGCTTATTTTGTAGAAAGAAGAAACTGGTATCGGTGTAGTTAAGTCCCTTGCCCATAGTCCACAGCTCGTAAATAACTAGAACAGGACCTGGGTACACGCTTGACTCTGCCACATCCCGCTACCTCTGTGATCAACCCCAAACCTCACCACTAAGCTGACCAATTCAGGAAGTCATTCCTACGACACCTGTTTTAACTCCTTAATGCTTAAAATTCACTTGTTCCCCAAAGACCTCAGGTTTCTTTTTGGCTGCCCCCACGTCAGCCTTAAATCCAAACCTGCTTCTCTCTCTGTCACCAGCTGTCTTGGTTAGCGTCCTCTTTTCCCGCCTCATTGCCCAGGCTGGAAACCTTGCCCTTGTCATAATTCCCGTCCCTTCCTCTCTCCACATAGCCGGCCAGTCACCAAGGCTCATTGCTTCTGCCTCTGTGATGCGTCTGCCTTCGAGCAGTATAATGGCATGACTTTGGAGTCAGATAGTCCTGAGTTTTCATGTCAACTCCACCGCTTGTTACTGTTGTCCTTTGAATCATTTAAAGCAGAGTTTACTTTCCTCATCTTTAAAATGGGGACATAATACTTATTGGCAGGATTGTTGTGCATTTTCCTTCCTCTGCCTTGTCCATGCTCTTCCTCCGCTTCACTCCCACCACCACGTCCTGCCTGGGGTGCTGGAACAGCCCCCCCTTGACCTCCCTGCCTTCCGATGCTCTCCTCTAATCTATCCTCCCTCTCTCCAAAGGAGCACCCACGATCTCTATGATACGTGACCCCGTGTGTGTGGCACCTCTTTCAAATCAATCGCCCGAGCCAGGAGCTTGGATATCACGCCACTTCTGTGTCTTTCTCGCCTCCCTGCCGGTCAGTTGCCACATCCTGCTGGCCTTGCGTGCTCAGCGTTTCTCATATCCGTCTACCGTCTCCACTCTTCTTAACTAAAGAAAATCCTTCGAGACTTAGCTCAGATATTCCAACTCCATGTCATCCTCCCCAGTCGCAGTTGTAATGAACTGCTTCCTTTTCCTGTGTCCCCTAGCACTCTGCTGATTTATCTAGGTATCAATTACTTCACTGAGATGATAGTCACCTCCTTCATTACCATGTCATTTCTGAGAGCAGAAACTAGGTTTTATTCATCTCCATACCTCTCATGGCACCCAACACAGCTCCAGACCTATCACAGGCACTCAGTTAATGGAGCAGAACAAAAGAATGGACACATCTTAAATCCACAATTCCATCCTGAGCTTATCCTCATGGCTGGATCCTAATTACAGATCTATCTTCCCAAAGCACTGACCTCTCTGAGACATTCCACTGCTCAGACTTCATCCATAGCTCCCCCTACCTCCAGAACTAAATTCCAACTCC
Source organism: Tursiops truncatus (assembly GCF_011762595.2). Taxonomy (NCBI): domain Eukaryota; kingdom Metazoa; phylum Chordata; class Mammalia; order Artiodactyla; family Delphinidae; genus Tursiops; species Tursiops truncatus. The sequence goes on from NC_047034.1 coordinate 144,110,208, forward strand.
ACATACAAGGCAGCATGCATGGTAGAGGGCTTTGGACTTGCGGTCGGAAGTCCTGGGTGGTCTTCAAGGCTCTGCTCTCAAAGGACAGATGGAGGACATAGATTCATTGGGTTGGCCAAAAAGTTTTTTTGATTTATCATAGCTCCAAAGGATTAAGCTCAGTGAATTTTGCTCAGACTATTTTTATGAAGTAGAATAATGACAATATAAGGAAAACCCAAACGAACCTTTTGGCCAACCCAATACTTCATCTCCAGTCTTTTCTTGAAGGCCAAATTCACTTTTAGAGCCCAAGGCAATTAGGTCATTCTTCTCATAAGGATGAAAACAACTATCGTTGCTGCTTCTGTGGCTACAGCTACTACTTCTGCTGCTGCTACTGCTACTACCACCACCACCAGCACTGTCAGCACCACTGCTACTGCTACTGCTGCTACCACTACTACTATGGGTGCCGCTATGGCTACCACTACTATTCTACTACCACTATTTCTGCTGCTGCTTCCGCTGCTTCCACTATCACTATTGATGCCGATGCTGCTACTGCTACTACTATTATTATTAATCTGCTACTACCACTGCTACCAGTACTATTACTGCTACCGCTATTACTGTTGCTGCTGCTGTTACTACTGCTGCTACTATTACTGCTAATCTTCTACTACGACTACTACTATTACTACTGCTGCTGCTGCAGCTGCTACTCTGCCCCAGCTGAGTGCCTGCTCAGCTCCAGGCCCTGCACTCCGGGTTGCTTTGTTTTACATGTAATCCTCATAGCAAGCCTATGAAGCAGGTGTTGCTCCCTGAGAAGGAAACAGAAGCTCAGAGAGGTTAAGGAACCTGTCCAAAGTCACACAGCTCCTAAGTAGAGGAGCCTAGTTGTCACCAGACCCCCAGGGCTTACATTCTTTCCATTTTCCCCTCTGCCTTTTTGTGTACAGTCCTAAGATTGACAGAACGATACATAGGGAATGCTGGTTATAAAAAGCCTCTGCCTCAGGGAGCTCACCCGTTCATCTTTGTTCCTGTGTATGACCTCATTTTTGCCTTATTCCCCTGAGCCTGGCTCTAGGCGTTCTCCTCTGCAGCTAGATGTCTGTCCCTGCACGTCCTCCGTGCCTGAGTCTCTGCCTTTGAAACAACCGCTGAGAAACGATTGTCTTACAGGCAGAGCTGGCGCTACCCTTAGAGTTCTAACGACAAGAAGGAGGTTTTGCCAGGAGGTCACGATGGAGTAATGCAGAGGAGGCCTCTGTTAACCCACCTCCTGCGTTAAAAAGCAGATGCTAGAGGGAGTTTCCCCACTAAGTATCCTACAGACTTCCTCTTTCTCCACTCCAAACCACTTCCTGCCCCCAGGATTCAAATTGTAAAGGGAGAAGGATTTAAAAATGTAGACACTGGGATACAGGCTTCTGCTCCCAGCTCTGATACTGCCTGGCTGTATGACATTAAAAAAAACACAAAAACCCTTGCCCTGTCTGGAGTTACCCCAGAGCTTCGGCTGGTTTCCGGTTCTTACTCTTTAAAATGGGGACATAATCTTCAACCAACCTACTCTCAAGAGTATTGTGAGGATACAAAGAGAGGATAACTGGGAAAGAACCGTATTTTGACAAGTCTTTCCCAGTATTTTCTCCCCTCTTTCTGAGACCTCATAAAGGTCCCCTACCTAGTCCATGCCTTGCCTTTGACCTGGATTGTTCTGTCGTTAATTCATCCAGCAAAATTTATTGAACACCTGTATTTGCCAGCCACTTTTCATTTCTGTCTGCTGCCCTGATTGCTACCTGTCCTTCAAGACCCCTCCTCCAGGAAGTCTTCCCTGACCTCCCAGCCCTCAGTGCTAACTCATCCTCTGAGCTTCTAGAGAACTATTGTCTAAACCTTTCACGGGCCCTTAGCAATGGCTTTGGTATTTCACTTCTCCTGTTTATCAGCTCTATCTTCCCCACTGTACTTTGCCTTGTTCTTGGGGTGAGATGATTAGAGATGGCAAAACCAGTCTTACTCATTGCTCAGGTCCCGGGGCCCAGACAAAGGCCCTGCAGAGAGTAACCATTCACTGAGAATTGGCAGGTATTGCTGCTGCTGCAGCTGCTGACGATGATGATGATGATGGGCACGAAGATGAGATGCCTGCTCTAGCAGAACATTTCTGCGAGGCTGATGCCCCTCCTTCCCTCTTCCCACACCCCCTTCCCTCCAGAAGTTCATAAATAAGAACAACTCCTTAAATTTCTGGGAAAAGTGGAGCAAACCTAGCTTACAGGCCCATATAGAAAGCTGTCAAACTTTAAGGCTAAGAGCATTCATGGGAGAGAAAAAAAGAAAGGAGGGGGATGGGGAGGGGCTGGGCGACGTAGGAAAGGTGAAGTGACTGTGACGGATGTAAGTGCATGAGTGTGTGTGTGTGTGTGTGTGTGTGTGTGTGTGTGTGTGTACTGGTATATTTGCATTGTGCGTGAGGCTTTTATGAGTAACCTCCTTATATCTGAGTGTGTGACACGTGGGTGTGTGTAGCTGTGAATGTATGTTTGCATAACTCAGCATTAGATTATAGATCATTGTCGATTCTAAGCACATTTTATATTGCCTCCTAGTTTGAGGTCCTGGGCTAAGTTTCTGTTTGAAATTCTATCTAATCTCTTGACATTTCATCTATATTATTGCGTCATCCCCTCTGCCCAGCCTCCCACAGACTGTACCCAGAGGATGTCAGGGCCACCTCTCCTCCTTCCCAGTCCCAGGGAAGGCTGATGCGGGTTCCAGCCAGACCAGTCCCTCAGGGTAAGAAGCTCACCAGCAGCCCCTTTCCTAACCCCATCAGTGGGTGGCCTCGTGTTGACGGCTCCTTCCTGTATCTCAGCCTTCTTCGTGCTTCTGCCTGTTTTCCTCTTTCTCATTCTTCGACTGAAGGTTGAAAACACAACTGTGGCATGGTGTTGGGAAGGGAGAGACTGCTCTCCTTAATACCCCAATTCCTCTCCAAGCTGCTCCTGGAGAACTGAATGGTTCAGAGCCACGATTCCAGAACATTCTCTTCTGTTCAATTTTAGATGCACTCGCTGAGGGCCTGCTCTAAAGTAGGCTGAGTCCTGGTCAGTGTTTGGAAGTGGAGAGTGCGCCACTGTGAATATACACTTCGTTGCTCCACGGAGCCGCTCCAGGGGCCCTGAGACTTTGACTTTGCTGAAATGCAGACACACAGGACAGGGACTTTCAAATGTTAAGCCTTATTCATTGTGCATAGCTAAATTCATTCTTTAGCACATTTAGCATCCATTCACTCCTTCTTTTGTTCACTCATTCATTCAGCCTTAAGGAGACCATGTGATTATTAGAAAGAGCGCTAACTCAGAGGCTTGGATTTAAGCCTGATTCAGCTGCTGTCTTCTTCCTTCTGAATCTCAACCTCCCCTGCAGAATGGAATTAAAAAGGAGTGTTCTGCCTAATCCATGGTATTGCTTTAAGGAACTTCAGGGGAAATGGACTTAGTGGGGAGAAGGAACTAACCTTCTCCACATGCATCCATTCTACAACCACACAAGTGGACGGGGGTGGGGGCAAGGGGATCTTGAAATGATCCATTAGAAAGAGCTTGAACCAGAAGCAAAAGTATCTGGAATCAAATCCCAGTCTACTAGCATTTATGCAACTTGAGAAAAGTAAGTCTCCCTCTCCCAACCTCAGTTCGCACATCTATAAAATGAGCCTGTTGAATTAGGCAATCCCTAAAGGCTCCTACAATTCTGCCATCTTGGGAGTTCTAGGACCCCTCCAACCCAGTTGCCCACCCTGAAAGATGATCTCATATCGACCTTGAAAACCATGTCAGGTTTCTAGACCAATGCTTGGGCAGGATGTGTAGGTAGTAAACTTTCATACTCAGCTCAGCAGCACTGGTGGTGAGGCGGGCCTCCCAGAGATTCTTTCTGTCCTCAGACCTGATGCTGAACCAGAGGCCTCTGGAGAGATGAGACCAGCGGGTGACACGGCGAACCTTGCACACAGAAGGTGCGGTGCTGTGGACTTAATTAACATCACCGTGTAATAGATACCATGGAGCGTGTTTGAGCTGCCGGAGAGGACAAATAAAGCAATGTTTTATCTTAAGTGTTGGTTAACGGTGAGTAACAAATGGACTTGTGCTTTGCTTACTGCACTTCACTGCACAGCCCTACTAAGGCTTCCCTAGACCCTGTGAGAAGGCAAACCTGCATTTCAAGAGCATGTGTTATAAATTGCTTGCCAAGCAGCTGGAGAATTGGGACCCTGACCGGATGCTGTAATAGACTCGTGTAGAGAGGAGAGCACAGGACTATGGACTCTGGTATCTGACAGACCCGGGTGAGATCTGCTCTGCCATTATGGGACCTTGAGCCACCTCTATGAACTGCAGGCTCCTCACTTATAAAATGGGATTAATTAGTGCCTGGGCCACAGGAGGTTTGTGAAGAATAAATGACATGATGTAAATAAAGTCCCTGGCAAATGGAAGTGTCCTTCAAAGGTAACTATTATTATTAGTCACAATCACATGACTCTTAGGCTTAGCATTTCTAAGATAATCAGTCCAGCCAGCAGGCTGGCACACACAAGAGAAGCTACAGTCCCTCATCGTGAACGGATACCGAGGTGACAGTGTCTTCCTTCATCAACAGCAGGTGGTCATTCGTCCACCTCCAACAGTGTCCTTCTCTCCTCTCACTATAATACCATCAATCTTCCTTTCTTTCCCTTTCTTTCTTTCTTTCTCTCCTTCTTCTTTCCTCCCTTCCTCCCTCCCTTCCTCCCTCCCTCCCTCCCTCCCTCCCTCCCTCCCTTCCTTCCATTCATAATGCCTGCCATGGTATCTTAGTTTGGGTTCTTTCAAAAACAGAGACCTGGACAAGAAACTGAGAGCAAGCAGCTTATTTACCAGGTGATACCTGGAAGTAGATGAAAGGGAGAGGCAAAAGTGAGACAGAACAGGGAGAAAACCCAGTAAAGTGTGTATTAATGAGCTAATTACCACTGAGGGGAAAGGGCCTCAATTCCTCCAGGAACTTTCTTGGAACTGGTATAAAATCACTCCCCAGAGCTGTCTCCCTAGAAGACAGGGAAACAACTGAGGGCTGCCCCCTTGGGTGTAAATTCCCCTTCCCTTGCTCCTCTGTAAGGCTGATCCCTGAGGCAGCCCTGGTCCCGTTCCAAGTGCATGGAACTGTCCACCACGGCTGTGCTGAAATCAGGTGAACTGAGGAGGTGTGAAGCAGACAGCACAGGCATCTGCCACACATGGGCACAAGAGGGTCGAGTGAGGCCTGAGTGCATTGACGTTGCTGTCCCATGGCTGGTAAGTTTGGTAGGGACAGTGTCTGAGTCAACTCTGTATCCCAAGAGTCTAACAAGTGTCTGCACAGCATTGCATACCCAGTGATTATGTGCTGAGTGAAAGGATGTATGTATATAGGTATGTATATATGGGTGGATAGATGGATGGATAGCGGGGCATAAGGATGGATAGAGGGACTCTCTCCTTTGTAAGAGTAATTTCTACCTACAATGTAGCGGGTAAATGGAGGCTGGGGGAGGTGGGATGCAGATAGAGTTTGATGTACTGGGGTGACCAGCATGGCGCATGGGCAGGTAGATCAAGGAGTCCTCAGAAGAAATAAATCTAGAGCTGGGTCAAGCGAGCTGCACCAAATGGGTCATCACTGATGCTGGGCCTGTTGACGAAGTTGCCTCAACCTGGTACTTCAGCTTGGAATCCACACCACAAATGGTAGCCAGAAGAGTGGCTGAAATGAAATTGTGAGGAAAAGTAGTCTCAGGGCAGGATCAAAAGAGGGAGAGACTGCGTGTGTGTGTTGGTGGGGGGGGGGGGGGCGTGGCAGGGAAGGACAGTAGCCTAAAGCTTGGACTCAAAGGACCTCAGATTTAGACACTCCTTAGGCCTTTGCACAGCCTTGCCCTTACTTACTGTCCACTTTGACATTGCGTGAAAGCTGAATTTCCTTTTAGTAATTAGTGCATTTGACCAGAGAAAAGGAAAATAAAAACAAAGTGTTGGGATGTTATACATTTTGTAGGCATCTTTATTTTTTTATCATAGTTGAAATCTTGATCAGTTTCTACCAGTAACATTTCCTTTATCCCGATTATGAACATAATACTGCTTGTTTGGAAAACTCTGACATTTGAAAAATAGGAAAAAGCCTCAAGAAAATAACTTACCACCACCAAGAGACAGATAACTCAATGTATTTTAAATATATTTTAACAACAGTTAGATAATTTTATATTAACAATTTTAGACATTTCCCCCTATTGAGCTCCCCAGTTGGATTGTGTAATATATAATTTTCATATACAATTCTCCATGTCATTGAATATTCATTGAAAATAATTTTTGCTGATTATGTGATATTCTGTCATATGGGTAATACCTAATTTATTTTTGCATTCCCTCTTATTAGACATTTAGGTCATTTCCCATTTTTTTAATGTTAAAATTTTGCTGGTGTGAACACACATGTGCAAAACCCTTCCTATGCAATGTGTCCTTTAAGCTTCCCTACAAACCTCTGAGGTGAGTACTATACAGATTCTTTTTTTTACAGATTAGGAAACTGAGGATCTGAGAGGAGTTAAATGATTTGTTAAAGGTTACTCAGTTCAGGTTACCCTAAAACAGGCCCTGGGGTAAGGACCCAAGTACAAGGGATCTCTTTAAGAAGGGATCTCAAGAAAAAACAGTAGAGAAATGGAAGAGGAGATGAGGAGGGCAGGCAGCCAACGGAATGGTCATTAGCAAGCAAGTTGCCACCATGGATAACCAGAGCCTAACCCTGCTGGGGAAGCTCGGGGAGCATGTGTACTCATGTCGCAGGATTATCCCGCTCCAGGGGTGAGAGAGCTGGGTATTTTCCACCAGCTTCAGTCAGTGTTGGTTGAGGCTGCTCCCAAGGAGCCTGAATTCCCTGTCACTTCTAGGCTGCTGGGGGAGGGAGCAAAGCGGTCTCTGGAGGCCACATAAATGCAGGTGCTGGCAGTCAGAAGTTGGGCAGCATTCCCTGCAATGATGAGGGCAAGGGGGTAAGGGTGGGTGCTGACCGGGGCCACTAAGGTCTGTCACATAGCTAGTAACCATCAGAGCTGGGATTTTTTTGTTTTTTTTTTTTTGCAGTACACGGGCCTCTCACTGTTGTGGCCTCTCCCGTTGCGGAGCACAGGCTCCGGACGCGCAGGCTCAGCGGCCATGGCTCACGGGCCCAGCCACTCCACGTCATGTGGGATCTTCCCGAACCGGGGCACAAACCCGTGTCCCCTGCATCGGCAGGCGGACTCTCAACCACTGCGCCACCAGGGAAGCCCCAAGAGCCCATACTTTTAATGACCCGGCTTTACAGATTCACGAAACCTCCCTGTGACCTTGGGGAAGTCACTTCATCTCTCTGAGCTCCAGGATCTGATGGGAATAGTGCTCTCTGCCACATCTGACTCAAAGCACTGTCATGAAATGACAGCATGGATGTGTCAGCACCTTGCTTATCAGCAAGGCCAAGGTTGGTTCAGCATTACTGACCATTCCCATCAGATGGGTAGGAATCACTTCAGGCAGACATTCAGTGCTCTCCTGATGATATAGCTAATTAAAGGAAATTAATAGAAGATGGGCCGGTTCCCTGAGTTTATTAGCTGAGTGGTTTTCTAGATTAATTACATAGAATGCAATGTACATACAGCTCATTGAAATAAATATAAGTCCTTGATGAACTTTGGAGCTGTCCATTTTTCTGGCAAGAGGGAGATGAATACACAATTGCTTATCTCTATGCACTGACAATCTCCAGGTCTGGATTCTCCCAGGAGGAAGTTTAATTGCTCCATAAGCTTCAAATTCAAGGGCTCCTCAATGCTAAGATTCTGACGAGCTGCATTAGAGTAAAAATGACAAAGATGCCAGTTGACATACTTAATAAATATATGGTCCCTGAAGGGGCCGATATAGGCTGGTCATGCCAAGGAGGTTACCAATAGGAAGTCAGTATTTCTGCAGCCCTTCGCCGCCGACTGAAGTTCACATTTAAGGGTAAGGTCAAGCAAACTGGAGATTGAACCCTGGTCTGGCTGACTTCAAAATCCATGTTTATTCTAGAAGACCTGTTCTCCCCTGTGTTCTCTCCTGTCGATATATTACAGCTTTACCAACCACCAGAAAGTAAGTGTGAATTAGCTGCACAGAACCGCTTTTAAGTGGTAGCTATCTACACCGATTCCTACACCCTGCCAGGCCTGTGTAAGCATTTCTCTAGATTTTATTTTGGTAGTATGGAACATGAGTTAATATTTCAAAAATTTGGGTTTGAAAAACTAGCATGTTTACTTACTTCTAGGCACTATGGTTATAATTCAAGTAGCTTTCACCAGGTGAGTGATGGTGCCAATGCCTCCATCTACTACTACTAATGCCAGGAGATTCACATGCATTCTTTTATTTTTAAATAAATTTATTAATCTTATTTATTTTCTTTTTGGCTGCATTGGGTCTTCGTTGCTGTGCACAGGCTTTCCCTAGTTGTGGAGAGTGGGGGCTACTCTTCGTTGCAGTGCACGGGCTTCTCATTGCGGTGGCTTCTCTTGTTGCGGAGCATGGGCTTCCGTAGTTGTGGCTAGCGGGCTCAGTAGTTGTGGCTCGCGGGCTCTAGAGCGCACTGGGCTTAGTTGCTCCGCGGCATGTGGGATCTTCCCGGACCAGGGCTCGAACCTGTGTCCCTTGCATTGGCAGGTGGATTCTTAACAACTGTGCCACCAGAGAAACCCTACATGCCTTCTTAATCTTCCCAACAACCCTGAGAGGAAGGCATGCAGTCCCCATTTTGTAGATGAGGAGTTAGAGACACGAAAAGTAACACGCCCAGGGCCACAATGCTAGTAAGTGGTAAAGGGAGGATTCAAACATACTTCAGTCTGGCTTCAAAGCCCAAGCACTTTGACACCATGATAACACCTCCAACCATCTAGATGTTCCCCAGCTTTCAAACCCATGAATTGTGCCAATTCCATATTCTCATCTCTAGCCTAAGACTATCCCCAGAAATTCAGATTCATACAGTCAGTGGATCACCAGCTATCTCAGGCTTACACTGAATTTTTGATTTCCAGGTATGTTTTTATCCCTGCCCCAAATCACCCCCTCTGTCTTTCTTATCCATGCAAAAGGCAATACCATCTGGTTTCCCAGGCCAAATATTTTGTTGTTAATCTTGATACTTCCCTTTTGATCCTTCATATCTAGTACATTAACAGTCCTACAAAATACACCCGAAATCCATCCACCTCTCTCCATCTCCTCTACAGCCATTTCAGAGCAAGCCACCACCATCTCCAACCTGTGTGAATGCAACACCTTCCCCTAAGGATCCTGCTTTCACCTTCATCCCCCTGTAGTCCATCTTCCCCAAAGTGCTCTTTTTTAAAAAAATCATAAATCATATCATCTGCTACAGATTGAATGTTTGCATCCCCCCAAATTCATGTGTTGAAACCTAATGCCCAGCAGAATAATATTAGGAGGTGGGACCTTGGGAGGTGCTGAGGTCATGAGGCTGGAGCCCTCACGAATGGGCTTCACTTAGGATAATAACAACTATACTGGCTGGAAAACACCAAGTATGTTTAAATGCATTATTAGTTCATAAAAAAATTAGTTCAATTTTGTGGAAAGACAGGAAACCTCATTATCTTAGAAAACTCATTATCTCAAAAACTGGTAAATAGAGGGAAAGAATGAAAAATTTAACCTGCCTTTCCTGTGCAAACTAGGAAATGTGCTAACACCAAAAAGAGAAAATTAGACATTACCTTCTGTTTTATATATATATATATATATATATATATATATATATATATATATATATATTTTAATTAACCTGAATTTGATCAAGCCTCTAGATTCAACTACCAATTTTCATGAAATACAGAGGACAGAGGAACATATTAACTTGTACCATGAGGAAGCAGGTAAAAATCCAGACTTAGTTCACCTAAAAGCCAAATAACCTAGGTTCTTCCACAAATAAATTGCAAGTCAAAAGGTGGGAGCAGAGGGAGAAATCTTAGTTTGAAGAGACTAACGAAACACACAAAACAGGCAAAACTAATCTGAATTATTTAGGGATTCGCCCTAAATGATAAACCTCTGAAGAAATGCAAAGGAGTGAAAAACTATAAAAATGAAAGATAATGGTTACCTTGAGAGGGAAGGAGGAGGCTGTGATTGGGATGGAGTACACGGAGGGCTTTTGAGTTAGCTGGCGAAGTTCTATTACTTGACATCAACTGGTATTTACAAGGGTGTCTGCCTTAAAACAATCCATTAAGCTATTCTTTGTTTCATGTGATTTTCTATACCTGCATTTTATTTTATGATAAAACAATTTTTTAAGCCACTATGAAGAAAGTGATTTGAGTGGGAGAAGATACTTATACACATATAACCAACAAAGGAGTATATCCCAAACACAATTAAGGACTCCTGAAAATTCATTACAAAGTGATAATCAACTGTATCAGCAAACAGCTGGCAAAGTCATGTTGGCAAATTCGTGGAAAGCCTTATAAATAGACAATCTACAAAGCTGAGAGTACTGTGTAGGGATATCACAAGATTAGCCCTCTAAGTCTAAAAGGACAAGGAGAGGTAACAGTTCCTAGAACTCAGAAACAGAAAGAGCTGTTGGAGAGAGCTGCCTGCCAGGAGCTGTGACCTTGGATAAAAGGATACAGTCAGCCCCTCGTGACTCAGCAGAGAGAGAATTGAGGAACTAAATACCCAACCTCCCACACCTCCCCCCTTTCCTCCCTCCCTCCCTCCCTCTGTCTCTCCCTCCAGTGCTCTCCAGTGCTCCAGTGCTGAAGTCAGAGGATCAGGGAACCCGTGGCTGCAATCCATCTGGGTCGCCCCCAAAGACATAAAGCAGAGTGAAGAAGTTGTGAGTGGATCTGGAGGAGCAAGTGAAAGACATCCAGCATCTCAGCCCATTAGACAAATGGCCAAAAGACTTGAATAGCAGTTCATAAAAAGGAAACCCAAATGGCCAAAACTCATATGAAAAGGTGAACTTCCTTTGTAATCAGGGAAATGCTCATTCAAACCACATGGGACAATGGGAGCACTCTTCCACTGTTAAGTAAGTGTCAATTGGTGAGACTGAAAACAATTTGGCATTACCTAATACAGATGAGGATACTGCTACACTGTGACCCAGCAATTGCACTCCTGGGTATGTACCCTAGAGAAACCCATGCCCAAGTGTCCAAGAGGCATGCACAAGCATGCTCATAGCAGCACCATTTGCAATAGCCTCAAACTGCAAACATCCCACCTGCAGAATGGATGTCTACAGTGTGGCAGGTCCACATGATGAAATGCTATTTAAAAACGATAATGTTGCCACTCACAAAATCGGATGAATCTTAATACATTGCTGACTGAAAATAATAAGACAAAAAAGTATATAATGTGCGATTATATTTACATGAATTTACAAAACAGGGAAAACAAAATTGATTCATTTAGGCATATGCACTTAGGTGGTAGAAGTATAAAACAAAGCAAGAAAGTAATATCATAAAAGTCAGGACAGTGGTTACCCTTAAGGAGAGGAGAATGTCGGAAGGAAGGATCACAGGGGTAGGAGGTATTGAAGGCTGATCTTGAGATGCTGGAAATGTTCTATTTCTTTACCAGGATGTGTTACATTTTATGTTTTAAAAATGAGATTTTAAAAGGGTAGTCACTAAAAGATTGCTTGGAAGCTCTGTGGACCTGGGCAAAGCTCAACTGCCTGTGAACTTTACTACGAAATGATCCATTTTGTTCACTGCTGAATCCCTCATCCCTTCAACAGTTTTTCCTTAAAGCAGGTAGGTGTCCAGTAAATATTTGTTAAATAAAAGAATGTTTTCATATATGTCTTGTCTCAATAAGAACCATTTATGCCTCCCTCCCCAGAATATGGTATGTAGAAGAAGGCTGAGGGAAGTTCTTAGGTTCCCCAGACCTGTGGGGCGCTAGATTTGCAGACAGAGCTGAGAGTCCAGTCTGCTGGTGACTGGGTCTCTGCGCTAGCTAGGGAACTGTGCTAAAGTAAATCATACTATGCCTCGTACCCATATCCCTGACGCTACAGAATCCTTTCTGTTTGCTTCTGCTCATACTTGTGTAAATGTGATCATCTGATTGCAAAATAAACCTTCTTTACAGCGAGGATTGTCACACCCACTTAGCCGATGAGGGGTATGGTGGACATGGCTTGTTTTCTTTCCATTCATTTTACTTGTCTTCAGCTGTGTAGCAGCCAGGTTAACGGATGAGAGGTGGACCTTGATTCGTCTAAAACAGGGGTTGGCAAACTGGTTTCTGAGAGAGGCAGTTAGTAAACATTCTAAACTTTGCAAGCCATAAGATCTCTGTCTCAACTCTGCCACCACAGCACAGAAGTAACTAACTAGAGACAATCCATACACAGATGAATATGGCTGTGTTCCAAAACAACTTTGTTTACAAAAACATGTGACAGGGTGGATTTGGTCATAGTTCTCTGACTGCCTAGACTAGAACAGCTTTTGTCAACCAGGTTCCTCACTTGAACTACCCAACATAGAAAATGATTTGAATGACCTTGCTCTCAATTCTCCTGAGGATGGCAAAGACCCAGAGCAGTGGTTCTCAAAGCGTGGTCCTCAGTCCTGCAGCATCCGCATCCTCTGAGAACTTGATAGAAAGGTGAAGTCTCAGGACCCACTCCTGAATCAGAAACTCTGGGAGTGGGGCTCAGTGTTCTGCATTTTGATGAGTCTTCCACGTGATTCTGGTACACATTCAAGGTTGCTCTAGAGTCTAGAGTCATCAAGGAAAATTCTTCCTGTTGCCACAGTGTTAATTCAGGGGTGTAGCTAGGCAGTAAATGGAATTTCCCTCATCACAGGGATTGGTTTAGGAGTGATCCAATATGGAAAATTTTTCCGGATATCTAACGGGCAGCAGAGCAAGGGCACCAACCGATCAGAATATGTGCCAGACGTGGCTCCAGAGCAGGATTCTGGAGACCCTAATCCTTTTCTTGCTGAAGGGTCCTGGGGGAGAAGCTGGAGACGCCGGGGATAGGAAGAGACCATTAAGGGGAAAGCAGCTCTTGGGGGAAGTAGCTATTTACCAACCGTAGGGAAGTGTTTCACTATTTTAACAACTGGAACAGCTGTACCAGTGCAAGCCAGCTGCAAAGCTGCCCTGGTTTAATAGGCACAAGACAATATTTTCCTTAAGTCATTGTATAAACAACACCCTGCCCTTCCACTGCATGTGATAAGCATGTAGTCTATGAAGACACCAACCTAAAGATGTAGCCAACACAGGGAGTGCACAGCTGAGAGAGAGAGAAATGGAGCTGCTTTCCTGAAGGAGCCACTCCAAACTCACCCTACTTCTGGATGTTCCATTTACCTGACTCAGCTGGAGTTGAATTCTCTAACTATTGCATCTGAAAGCATTGCATCTGAAACCACACAAAAAAGAGGCCACGGAGTGGTATCGGAAGGAAAACATATTTCTGAGGGCCTGACTGAACTGTTCCCCTTTCCTCCTGAAGATCTGGATAATACAGACCCTCCCTTCCTCACCAGAGTGTCTGGTGGGGAACAGCCCAGGCACCCTTGGCCCCAGCTGCTCATTGGGCCAGCTGCAATGCTTGTGTATTAGTGAAATGCATCTGATCAGAGAGGCCAGCCTGACAAGTTCATTACATATCAATTTAATTAGCTGATTTACATTTAATTTACATTTCAATTAATTGTCTTTAGCAATAAAATGCAGCCTTAATAGGGTAATTTCCTGTTAGGCAATATGTAAAAGAATAAATAGTTGCATTGTGAGGAAGAATTCCTATTTTCAATTTTTTATTACCATAAATAACTGAAATAATTATTGCTCTTAAGGCCCACGTCCTCGTTCCCTTCTGGGCCTAATTATGAAGACTTAGTACCTCATTAAGCAAAATGATTTTGGAGCCATAGAAAAACATTACTTGAATCGTGACTCATTAGCTTCGACAAAAGAGGGGTGAAACTGTGATAGCAGACACATTTAGGGAGCTGAGGGATTTGACAGTTATTACAGGCCAGCCTTGTCCTCTCTGGGCCACAGACAGCATCACGATGGCAGGTGACTCTGTTTTGCATGCCTGTTGGGACATTGGTCTGGAGGGATGCTCAAACAGCCTCTTTTAAGTATTTCTGGAGGAGCTGCTCACTTCCTCTTGAGGCAGACATTGTAGAGCTCTGGATTTTAAAAGTTCTTTCTTAAGTTAAAATCTGCCCCCTCCTTGAATCAACTGTGGTAGGTGCCAGCTAGAGATGATGTTTTGCCAGGGGTATAATTATTATACAACCATAATCACGTATTAAGAGAAACTGATAGCACAGAATAGGCAGGAATAGAAATGAGCTAGGAACTGCTGAAGGGATAGCAAATGTTCTGAGAAATGGGGAGAATGAGACTGTATTCTGCGAGTTCTAGGGGTAAAGCTGCCATACAGCCAGGGTGAAAACTAGGGCTGGGGAAGGGATAGAAATTTGGGTCTGAAGAGTCAGACACCAGAGTCACAGTGCAAATAGGGCTGGCTTGTTCCTTGAAAGGGAGAATGGGCATTTCATCTGAAAGAGCAAGTACTAAGAACTGAAAACTTCAGGGCCAAAGTATGGGGTTACTTTAGGTGAGGGTTATCTTTCCTCAAAAAAACAGGGCAATCACTGCGGTCAATGCTGCCGCTAACCTGCCATGTCTTTTACACTCCCTTCGGTTGTCTTCAACAGCGCCACCACGTGGGAGCAAGACGCACAGCAGGACCGGAATACCCGGCCAGGTTCTGTACCGCTTTGGTTGAGAAAGCATAACAGACCCTAGTTTGAAGTTGATTCTTTTTCTTTTTAAAAAAAAATTTTTAATTTAATTTAATTTATTTTTTATACAGCAGGTTCTTATTAGTAATCCATTTTATACACATCAGTGTATACATGTCAATCCCAATCACCCAATTCATCACACCACCACCCCCCTGCCACTTTCCCCCCTTGGTGTCCATACGTTTGTTCTCTACATCTGTGTCTCAATTTCTGCCCTGCAAACCAGTTCATCCGTACCATTTTTCTAGGTTCCACATATATGTGTTAATATATGATATTTGTTTTTCTATTTCTGACTTACTTCAATCTGTATGACAGTCTCTAGATCCATCCATGTCTCTACAAATGACCCAATTTCGTTCCTTTTTTATGGCTGAGTAATATTCCATTGTATATATGTACCACAACTTCTTTATCCATTTGTCTGTCGATGGGCATTTAGGTTGCTTCCATGACCTGGCTATTGTAAATAGTGCTGCAGTGAATATTGGGGTGCATGTGTCTTTTTGAATTATGGTTTTCTCTGGATATATGCCCAGTAGTGGGATTCCTGGGTCATATGGTAATTATATTTTTAGTTTTTTAAGGAAACTCCATACTGTCTCCATAGTGGCTGTATCAATTTACATTCCCACCAACAGTGCAAGAGGATTCCCTTTTCTCCACACCCACTCCAACATTTGTTGTTTCTAGATTTTCTTATGATGCCTGTTCTAACTGGTGTGAGGTGATACCTCATAGTTTTGATTGACATTTCTCTAATGATTAGTGATGTTGAGCAGCTTTTCATGTGCTTTTTGGCCATCTGTATGTCTTCTTTGGAGAAATGTCTATTCAGGTCTTCTGCTCATTTTTTTACTTTTTTTTTTTGCAGTATTCAGGCCTCTCACTGTTGTGGCCTCTCCCGTTGTGGAGCGCAGGCTCCGGACACGCAGGCTCAGCAGCCATGGCTCACGGGCCCAGCCGCCCCGTGGCATGTGGGATCTTCCCAGACCGGGGCATGAACCCGTGTCCCCTGCATCGGCAGGCGGACTCTCAACCACTGTGCCACCAGGGAAGCCCTTCTGCCCATTTTTTGATTGGGTTTTGTTTTTTTTTTTTAATATTGAGCTGCATGAGTTGTTTATATATTTTGGAGATTAATCCTTTGTCTGTTGATTCATTTGCAAATATTTTCTCCCATTCTGAGGGTTGTCTTTTCGTCTTTGTAGTTTCCTTTGCTATGTAAAAGCTTTTAAGTTTCATTAGGTCTCATTTGTTTATTTTTGTTTTTATTTCCATTACTCTAGGAGGTGGCTCATAAAAGATCTCGCTGTGATTTATGTCAAAGAATGATCTTCCTATGCTATCCTCTAAGAGTTTTATAGTGTCCAGTCTTACATTTAGGTCTCTAATCCATTTTGAGTTTATTTTTGTGTATGGTGTTAGGTAGTGTTCTGATTTCATTCTTTTACATGTAGCTGTCCAGTTTTCCAAGCACCACTTATTGAAGAGGCTGTCTGTTCTCCCTTGTACATCCCTGCCTCCTTTGTCATAGATTAGTTGACCATAGGTACATGGGTTTATCTCTGGGCTTTCTATCCTGTTCCATTGATCTATATTTCTGTTTTTGTGCCAGTACCATACTGTCTTGATCACTGTAGCTTTGTAGTACAGTCTGAAGTCAGGGAGTCTGATTCCTCCAGCTCCGTTTTTTTCACTTAAGACTGCTTTGGCTGTTCAGGGTCTTTTGTTTCTGCATACGAATTTTAAGATTTTTTTTTCTAGTTCCATAAAAAATGCCATTGGTAATTTGATAGGGATTGCATGGAATCTGTAGATTGCTTTGGATAGTAGAGTCATTTTCACAATATTGATTCTTTCAATCCAAGAACATGATATATCTCTCAATCTGTTTGTATCATCTTTAATTTCTTTCATCAGTGTCTTATAGTTATTTGCATGCAGGTCTTTTGTCTCCCTAGGTAGGTTTATTCCTGGGGATTTTATTCTTCTTGTTGCAATGGTAAATGGGAGTGTTTCCTTAATTTCTCTCTCAGATTTTTCATCATTAGTGTATAGGAATGCAAGAGATTTCTGTGCATTAATTTTGTATCCTGAAACTTCACTGAATTCATTGATTAGCTCTAGTAGTTTTCTGGTGGCATGTTTAGGATTCTCTATGTATGGTATCATGTCATCTGCAAACAGGGACAGTTTTACTTTCTCTTTTCCAATTTGGATTCCTTTTATTTCTTTTTCTTCTCTGACTGCCATGGCTAGGACTTCCAAAACTATGTTGAATAATAGTGGCGAGAGTGGACATCCTTGTCTTGTTCCTGATCTTAGAGGAAATGCTTTCAGTTTTTCACCATTGAGAATGATGTTTGCTGTGGGTTTGTCATATATGGCCTTTACTTTGTTGAGGTAGGTTCCCTTTATGCCCATTTTCTGGAGAGTTTTTATCATAAATGGTGTTGAATTTCATCAAAAAATTTTCTGCATCGATTGAGATGATCAGATGTTCTTTTCTTCAATTTGTTAATATGGTGTATCACATTCATTAATTTGCATATATTGAAGAATCCTTGCATCCGTGGGATAAATCCCACTTGATCATAATGTATGATCCTTTTAATGTGTTGCTGGATTCTGTTTGCTAATATTTTGTTGAGGATTTTTGAATCTATATTCATGAGCGATATTAGTCTGTAGTTTTCTTTTTTTGTAGTATCTTTGTCTGGTTTTGGTAACAGGGAGATTGTGGCCTCATAGAATGAGTTTGGGAGTGTTCCTTACTCTGCAATTTTTTGGAAGAGCTTGAGAAGGATGGGTGTTAGCTCTTCTCTAAATGTTTGATAGAATTCACCTGTGAAGCCATCTGGTCCTGGACTTTTGTTTGTTGGAAGATTTTAAATCACAGTTTCAGTTTCATTAACTGTGATTGGTCTGTTCATATTTTCTATTTCTTCATGGTTCAGCCTTGGAAGGTTATACCTTTGTAAGAATTTGTCGATTTCTTCCAGGTTGCCCATTTTATTGGCATAGAGTTGCTTGTAGTAGTCTCTTAGGATGCTTTGTATTTCTGCAGTGTCTGTTGTAACTTCTCCTTTTTCATTTCTGATTTTATTGATTTGAGCCCTCTCCCTCTTTTTCTTGATGAGTCTGGCTAATGGTTTATCAATTTTGTTTATCTTCTCAAAGAACCAGCTTTTAGTTTTATTGATCTTTGCTATTGTTTTCTTTGTTTCTATTTCATTTATTTCTGCTCTGATCTTTATGATTTCTTTCCTTCTGCTGACTTTGGGTTTTGTTTGTTCTTCTGTCTCTAGTTCCTTTAGGTGTAAGGTTAGATTGTGTTTTTGAGGTTTTTCTTGTTTCTTGAGGTAGGCTTGTATAGCTATAAACTTCCCTCTTGGAACTGCTTTTGCTGCATCCCATAGGTTTTGGATCATCGTGTTTTCATTGTCATTTGTCTCTAAATATTTTTTGATTTCCTCTTTGATTTCGTCAGTGATCTCTTGGTTATTTAGTAACGTATTGTTTATCCTCCACGTGTTTGTGTTTTTTTACGTTTTTGTTCTCTGTAATTGATTTCTAATCTCATAGCATTGTGGTCAGAAAAGATGCTTGATATGATTTCAATTTTCTTAAATTTACTGAGGCTTGATTTGTGACCCAAGATGTGATCTGTCCTGGAGAATGTTCCATGAGCACTTGGGAAGAAAGTGTAATCTGCTGTTTTTGGATGGAATGTCCCAATATCAATTAAATCTATCTGGTTTATTGTGTCATTTAAAGCTTGTGTTTCCTTAATAATTTTCTGTTTGGATGATCTGTCCATTGGTGTAAGTGAGGTATTAAAGTCCCCCACTATTTTTGTGTTACTATCGATTTTGTCTTTTATAACTGTTAGCAGTTGCCTTATGTATTGAGGTGCTCCTATGTTGGGTGCATATATATTTATAATTGTTATCTCTTCTTCTTGGATTGATCCCTTGATCATTATGTAGTGTCCTTCCTTGTCTCTTGTAACATTCTTTATTTTAAAGTCTATTTTATCTGATATGAGTATTGCTACTCCAGCTTTCTTTTGATTTCCATTTGCATGGAATATCTTTGTCCATCCCCGCACTTTCAGTCTGTATGTGTCCCTAGGTCTGAAGTGGGTCTCTTGTAGACAGCATATATATGGGTCCTGTTTTTGTATCCATTCAGTGAACCTGTGTCTTTTGGTTGGAGCATTTAATCCATTCACTTTTAAGGTAATTATCAATATGTATGTTCCTATTACCATTTTCTTAATTGTTATTGGTTTGTTTTTGTAGGTCCTTTTCTTCTCTGGTGTTTCCCACTTAGAGAAGTTCCTGTAGCATTTGTTGTAGAGCTGGTTTGGTGGTGCTGAATTCTCTTAGTTTTGCTTGTCTGTAAAGCTTTTGATTTCTCTGTCGAATCTGAATGAGATCCTTGCCTGGTAGAGTAATTTTGGTTGTAGGTTCTTCCCTTTCCTCACTTTAAATATATCATGCCACTTCCTTCTGGCTTTTAGAGTTTCTGCTGAGAAATCAGCTGTTAACCTTATGGGAGTTCCCTTGTATGTTATTTGTCATTTTTCCCTTGCTGCTTTCAATAATTTTTCTTTGTCTTTAATTTTTGTCAATTTGATTGCTATGTGTCTTGGTGTTTCTCCTTGGGTTTATCCTGCCTGGGACTCTCTGCACTTCCTGGACTTGGGTGGCTATTTCCTTTCCCATGTTTGGGAATTTTTGACTATAATCTCTTCAAATATTTTCTTGGGTTCTTTCTCTCTCTCTTCTCCTTCTGGGACCCCTATAATGCGAATGTTGTTGCATTTAATGTTGTCCCAGAGGTCTCTTAGCTGTCTTCATTTCTCTTCATTCTTTTTTCTTTATTCTGTTCTGTGGCAGTGAATTCCACCCTTCTGTCTTCCAGGTCACTTATCCATTCTTCTGCCTCAGTTATTCTTCTATTGATTCCTTCTAGTGTATTTTTCATTTCAGTTATTGTATTGTTCATCTCTGTTTGTTCTTTTCTTTTTTAATTAATTATTTATTTTTGGCTGTGTTGGGTCTTCGTTGCTGCACGCGGGCCTTCTCTAGTTCCGGGGACCGGGGCTACTCTTCGCTGCGGTGTGTGGGCTTCTCATTTCGGTGGCTTCCCTTGCTGTGGAGCATGGGCTCTAGGCACACAGGCTTCAGTAGTTGCAGCACTTAAGCTAAGTAGTTGTGGCTCACAGGCTCTAGAGCGCAGGCTCAGTAGTTGTGGCGCACAGGCTTACTTGCTCCATGGCATGTGGGATCTTCCCGGACCAGGGCTCGAACCCATGTCCCCTGCATTGGCAGGTAGTTTCTTAACCACCGCTCCACCAGGGAAGCCCTGTTTATTTGTTCTTTAATTTTTCTAGGTGTTTGTTCTTTAATTCTTCTAGGTCTTTGTTAAATGTTTCTTGCATTTTCTCGATCTTTGCCTCCATTCTTTTTCCGAGGTCCTGAATCATCTTCACTATCATTATTCTGAATTCTTTTTTTGCAAGCTTGCCTATCTCCACTTCATTTAGTTGTTTTTCTGGTTTTATCTTGTTCCTTCATCTGGTACATAGCCCTGTGCCTTTTCATCTTGTCTATCTTTCTGTGAATGTGGTTTTTGTTCCATAGGCTGCAGGATTGTAGTTCTTCTTGCTTCTGCTGTCTGCCCTCCGGTGGATGAGGCTATCTAAGAGGCTTGTGCAAGTTTCCTGATGGGAGTGACTGGTGGTGGGTAGAGCTGGCTGATGCTCTGGTCGGCAGAGCTCAGTAAAAGTTTAATCTTCCTGTCTGCTGATGGGTGGGGCTGGATTCCCTTCCTGTTGGTTGTTTGGCCTGAGGTGACTCAACACTGGAGCCTACCCGGGCTCTTTGGTGGGGCTAATGGAGGACTCTGGCAGGGCTCACGCCAAGGAGTACTTCCCAGAACTTCTGCTGCCAGTGTCCTTGTCCCCACAGTGAACCATAGCCACCCCCTGCCTCTGCAGGAGACCCTCCAACACTAGCAGGTAAGTCTGGTTCAGTCTCCTATTGGGTCACTGTTCCTTCCCCTGGGTCCCAATGCACACACTACTTTGTGTGTGCCCTCCAACAGTAGAGTCTCTGTTTCCCCCAGTCCTGTTGAAGTCCTGAAATCAAATCCCCCTAGGTTTCAAAGTCCGATTCTCTAGGAATTCCTCCTGCCATTGCGGGACCTCCAGGTTGGGAAGCCTGACGTGGGGCTCAGAACCTTCACTCCAGTGGGTGGACTTCTGTGGTATAAGTGTTTTCCCAGTTTGTGAGTCACCCACCCAGCAGTTATGGGATTTGATTTTATTGTGATTGTGCCCCTCCTACCGTCTCATTGTGGCTTCTCCTTTGTCTTTGGATGTGGGGTATCTTATTTGGTGAGTTCCAGTATCTTCTTGTTGATGACTGTTGAGCAGTTAGTTGTGATTCCAGTGCTCTCGCAAGAGGGAGGGAGCGCATGTCCTTCTACTCCACCATCTTGAACCAATCTCTGAAGTTTATACTTAGACCAGCAGACAAATGAAGGGAAGACTCAGGAAAGACATATTGGACTTCCAGAAAATAACTCGTCTAAGGGGAGAGGGAAAGGAGAATTTGATGATTTAATTTTTTTAAAAGTGACCATATTTTCACCCTAATATTTTGGAAGAATTTGTTCCAGTCATAGGGCCACTAGTCTTAGGTTTCCCCTATTCCCCCAACTCGGAATCAGTTTGTCCATCTCAGCCCTTCAGAGATTAAATGATAGGATTTAGGTTCCTCATTCCACCTTTGCTCATTCCTGAATCACATTTCCAAGGTAAATGTCTTCAATCCCTGGCAACTACTTTTTTTTTTAAGGTTAAGGTTTTCAGATCCATTGACACCTTAGCCATTCTTATCTGGAAGTTATCAGATTTGTTGATTAGCCTTTTTAAAGCAGATAGCAAAATCTGAAGACAAATTCCAGAATCTGTCAGCACAATGCAGGGTAAAGATGGCAGCAGCTGCTGCTTCCCCACCAGCAGGGGGCGTCTGGAGCTACTCTTGCTCTTCCTGGTATTTAGCTTAGAGCAGTGCGTCTCAGCCCTACCAG
Organism: Tursiops truncatus; assembly: GCF_011762595.2. NCBI lineage: Eukaryota > Metazoa > Chordata > Mammalia > Artiodactyla > Delphinidae > Tursiops > Tursiops truncatus. The sequence continues at coordinate 144,132,271 of NC_047034.1, forward strand.
ACCCCACACTCCTTTTTTATAACAAATATTTGATCACTCTCTTATCTATACGAAATTCACAGAAAATAAAACTTGCCTACATGTACAACTTTTAAAAATAGAAATATCATTCTAACCGTACTATAAAGTAGAAATAAAAGAGGAGTAACGTAAAATAGAATAAGATGTCTTTCCATATGTAAATACTCTGGCAGGACTACAAAAAAGATACAATAAAGGAGCATATGCCTTCATCTCTTTATAAAATTACGTTAATGTCAGACCTACAGATGCAAACTGACTCAGGCAGGTATGTTGAATTGGTGATTGAAATATTACCGCTAACTGAGAATGATGTGCTTTTCTAAACTTTTGTACAACTCTCAATAGAGTTCCGAACAAAATGTAGTTTTCTCTTGATTTAAAAGGAAGTCGCATTATCCCAAGGTTAGGGTTAGGGAAAACTGCTCTGTATTTAAATCATGCAAAAAAGAGTTCGATTTTCCATGTGAAATGAAGTTGGGCTGTGAACTCTAGATATTTATAAATAAGTTTTTCACTTCTAAGAAAATGTGGAGGGATAGGATTTGGGGATGCTGGACAATTCTTCGGTGTGTAGGACTACCTGACATTTCTGAATATCTCCCACTAAGTGGCAGGAGCACCCCCCCCCCAATTATTGTGAGAGCCATTTTTAAAAGACCCACATATTTCTGAAATACCTGCAGGGTGATATCATCTTCATGAAGAACCACTCATCTAGAGCAATGCAGATTGATACTTCAGTTTCTCTTCCTTCAGATCCCAATTCCTCTTTGAACGAGGATTTCTATCCTGAACCCAGCTACCCCGCCTTACTCTTATCAGTGTGCAGTGGCCTAGGGATGTAGGGTTGGTCCAGTTCTTATATTCTTAGCTGTTCCTTCCTGAATGGATCACTCAAGAGTCTCATCCAGACGATCAGCACACTCTGAAGGTCATGAAAACTCCCTTTCCTTGATTGTGGTCTTCTTTCTGGATCATGAGGGGTCCTGCACGTCCACCTTGGGAACATGTCAGTGTCCCACCACTATTACCTCGTATGCACCATGTCTGTGCTCACTGGCCAGATTTCCAACTGCCAACACCTGTGATTCTCTGCTTTTTCCAGTGGCTGGAGCCTACTCAACCCTCATGGCAGGCCAGAAGGGCTGGAATTAACACTGTCAACCAATGGCTGACGGGAATGGATAGATAAAGACCTCAGATTCTTCACCCCTAGGACAGGATAACTCTAAGATGTATACTGTACATTGGCTCTGAGTGGGCTTTAACCTCAGTAGCCCATAATGGGAACCTGCTTGAAAACATACCCTTTATTGGCCTCCTTCCTTCTCTGGTTAGTTTCCTGGGATCACCCCCTCAATAAACTACTTACACTCAAATAATTGTCTGATGGTTCTTGGGGAACCCAAACTAAGACAGGAACTGTGGGAGAGCGATGCTTCCAGGAATCCTTTTTACATAAGTTCTCTTAGGTCTCCTGGGGAGAAGCAGTGACTGAGACTTGAAACTGATGGCTGAGCCCAGATTCCTGCCACTTGAATCCTCAAGTGAACTGGATCTCGCAGGGTGCCCTCCCCCAGAATGCTCAGGTTCTCAAGGAATTCATCCTAGAGTAGGAGACCAATGGCTCCTGCCTTGGAATGTTTGTAGTTTGTGGGTTGGCTGGGAGGAATGGTGTTTTGTACTTGATAACTGTCTTCTGACCGGACCCTGGATAACATGACCCACACTGATCAAGAATAGATATGAAAATCAGAAAGGGCATTAACCTTTGGTAAACTTTATAAAAAGCTGTTTTCAGTAGATTGCCAGACTCTCTGAAGTCTGACTGAGGGAGTTTTCACTGGCTGGAGAGACTTCCCCTTCAAGGACCATTGTTACAGGGAAAACAGAAAAACAAGGGTACAAGTGAAGAAACAGCTCTAAAAGAATGACAGTAATGGCCGCAGAGGTTCCGGTCGCCATTCTTTATTGTGGTGGTAGTAGCTCCAGTTGACAAACAAGGCCACAAAGAGGTGGAGTGGAGAGCGACTGTGGTACCCAAGACTGAACAGCCTCAGCAGTTCCTGCGGGCACCCTAAACCACCCAGCCCCAGTGGGGAAGGGAGAGATCTGGGGCAGGCTCCAGAGCCCCAGTGGCTTTGTGGAGTGGGGACTTGAGTCAGAGGCCTGCATTACTGGTAACTATATTCCTTTTCATCAGCAGGGCAGGGGGACGCTGATCCGAGAGAGCAAGCAGCACATTTTGCTTCTGTCAGCGCATTCCAAGGCAGCCCTGTAACTTCAAACTAGACAGGGGCTTTCTTTTCTTCTTTACAGCTTATTGGCAAAGTATCAAATGTTTTATGGGGCAAATGCTGCCATCCGTCCAGCTGTGCTCAGCAGTGCCTGCCAGCGAGGATGTTTCAGTTGGGACTCACACTAGGGTAACTTCAGATTTAAAAGCCTGCCTCTGAATGCATCTCTTCATGCCCTTTAAATGTTGCAAATCAAAAAGGTACACAGGGGCCTTGGTGATTGGCAAACTTTCTGTCACAGGGATAAGAATATAGCCCTCTGTGTGGCCAAAGCAGAAGGGGTGAAGAGGAGGGAGGGGAAAAACACGGGCAGCTTAGCCAGGAGGTCAGAAGCCGCAGTGGACAAGCAAAGCCAACTTCCCTGCTGAGGTCAGACAGGGTACCGATGACACCTCACCCACCACCAACCGTATCAGGCATCCCCTTCCTTTCAGGCATCAGCGCTATTGCTCCTGTTCAAGCCTCTTCTTCCTCCTTTCCCTCCCTTTCATGTTTATTCACTCATTGAGCACCTGTCCACTATGTGTCAGACCCAGAGATTTATTGTATGTTCAAGAAGCACTGGACCCTTCCCCTGTTCTGTGTTCGCCTGAGGATACGTTTTTGTAAGTAGCATGAAGATTTTAACAGCAGTCTTCTAAGACCATTGTCTCTTCCACTCCAATTTCCCCTTCGCCTCACTTGCCTTCACATACGGAGGCAATGAGGTAGCCATAGGCGTTTTAGGAAGTTGAGTTGAAGTTTGGGTTAGTGGGTTATGTTTATGTGATTCACAGCCACTCCCCGTGAACTGTTCAGTTACTGTTAGCCATCCCCAGTGTAGGAATGGCTTCCAGGAATACTGCCACTGCCCACGGGACCGACTCACCAAACGTTGTCACCAAAGGTTCAGGGCCTCAAGAACAAAGACATTGGCAACAATGTGATGAGTGAGTGCTGTCAATTTAGAGAGTGTGAAGATTAGGATTGCACAAGATGCGCTGAATTCTTATAGCACCTAATACAAGAAATTCAATAGAGGTTTCTAAAGCAACGGTCTGAACATTCTACAAAACGTGACAGATAAGGAGTTCCAAAGCTAAAATGAACGCTTCTGAATTCTGCAAAATAAAAATCCAAGTTTGATCAGTCATGCTAGAAGAAAGACCAAATTATCTTTCTGTCCTCTGAAAGGAAAATCATTTTACAAAAATTATTGTCATATGAAGAGATGATCAAAGAGAAAATCCAGGAAATACTGGAGAAAGGTAGTCTAGAGGTATATCAGACAATTAATAAAAATAATGTGATTTTTCTGGATTTTGAAATTTTAAAAATGTCTATGATTTGTTCCCTCATTTTGAATAAATATTCACTTTCTTACTTTTCATTATAAATTTTGTATTCTTTTTCTTAAAGGGACCTCCAAATTATATAAGCTTCAGGGTCCAAAAAACCCCGAACCACTCAGACTCAGTAATAACTACTGCACGTAAAATAGCTAAGACCTGGCCCTTGACTTCGAGGGTCTCCCAGGTCACTGGACCAGCCTCATACACAAACCAACAATTACACAGAGTGTCACCAGGAAGTTCAGGGTCTTTACCTCACTTCCAACCCTCAACGCACTCTGCTTGTTTTTCTATTCAGATATGAATTTTTAGGAGCTCACAGATCCTACTCTTGAGATGCTTCCATCCCTCCCTTCCCCCCCTCACACCTGAGGCATTCTCAGGCCCCTCCTCCCCACACCCAAGCCTCAGAACTCATCCCACTTCCTGTGTAAAGCACTTCTGTCCTCTTCACTGCGCTAGACTACCCTGCGTGTGTCCTCTGGGTTTCCCTTTTCAAACCTGCAGAGATGTCTTGAAATTATTTTTCCAAACACACACAGTTCTCTCCAGAAGGGGACTTAGGCCATCGGCTTTAAAATAACATTTTATTTCTTCCCCACTTGGTCTATCCCTGACTTTTTCCTCTTCCCTCATCTGGCCACCTCAGCGAGCTGTGTTCTCTCCTGCACAGCTTTGACAAAATGATTAGGAAATCAAGAGCATCTAGAGAGACTTAGTGGAAATAAGATGTCGTGAGCACTGAGGAAAGTGGCCCAAGCACAGTGCTGGGCTGGGTCCCTTTGGTGCAGAACGACAAGTGACGAGCAGGGCCGTCCCTATCCAGACTGGGAGCTCTGTAAGGACAAAGGCTTTGTCTTGTTTTCCTCTGTATCCGTAATTCTGGGGGGCAGGGATTCAATAAATATTTGATGAAGGGAGAAGAGAGAGACTGAGGGACATATTGGCACTGAGATTCTTTGTCTTATAAAAGTAATCCTTGGGTTTCCCTGGTGGCGCAGTGGTTGAGAGTCCGCCTGCAGATGCAGGGGATGCGGGTTCGTGCCCCGGTCCAGGAGGATCCCACATGCTGTGGAGCGGCTGGGCCCGTGAGCCACGGCCGCTGGGCCTGCGCGTCCGGAGCCTGTGCTCTGCAGTGGGAGAGGCCAACGGCAGTGAGAGGCCCACGTACCGCAAAAAAAAAAAAGTAATCCTTTCTGTGTCTTCATTTCAAAGAAGTCTTCCCCTTTTCTATGTACACATTATTTCTCCTTCCCTCAGGCTTTAAGGAACATGTGTTAGTCCACCTATTCAGGGCCAGTCCCTCCACCTGTGCCCTTGACCTCAGACTCTCCTGAGTCCTCCAGGCAGAGCTCCAATAATCATCTTCCTGCTCTCAGTTTCAGCCTCTCTCCAACTCTCCGCTGCCTCTCTTTGCTCATCCTATAACCACACTCAAACCTCACCCATCCTTAAGCATATACACACACCCGCTGCCCTCCACCTTCTGGACTGTATCCCCCCTATAAATGGCATCTACAAGCTCTCCATTCTGCTGCACGAGCTGTCTCTACTGCCTTATTTGGCATTTATCCATTAACTGAAACTTATCTAATGAAGGTCACTGATGACCAACTTCCACATCCATGAAGCCCTTTCTTTACTCACTTTACCAAACTCCTAACAGCACGGGCACTGACAGTCCTCACCCCATCCCCGAAACCCTTTCCTCGATTGGCTTCCACTAAAACTGCTGCTTGTTCTTGTGCCTCCCAGGTCTACCTCCTTCACGGCTGGCAGCAAGGTGATCTCTGTGAAGGAGGCTCTGATTTTCCACCTGCACTCTCTCCCCTTCAAGAGCGATGGAGTCACCCCATCTGTGGGCAGACTCTCCCTCTTACAATGGTCAGGCCAGGGTGCTGCGGCTTAGAGGGCCACTAACCACTCAACAGTGTATCCAAAGAAGAGCGAGGGGAGATGATGGGCGGGAAATCTGAGCCACGTTAAAGCAGGAGGAGGAACAGGGGCTGAGAAACCTGGAGAAGAAAAGATGTCATGGAGACTGGAGAGGAAGAAGCAAATGTGTTTTAAGCAGCTCCAAGCTATTAAATGGATTATTGAGTGGACTAGCTGAGGAGGGAGGTTTTGCCTCATTGTAAGAGAACTTCATAAAGGTCACAGCAGCCATATAGCAGTGGAAAGGGTAGCCTCATAACACCAGGGCCTCTGATAACCTCTGTGGCATCTTCACGTGAATTAGAGAAAGGTGCTTCTTTCTGTAGCAGGTTGAATCCTGACACAATGGCACTCAGCGCCCACTCACTACTTCGGGCAGGTGCCCTCGTGCAGAGCATAACTCATACCATCTTATATCCTAACTCCGTGGAAGCAGGGAGCTTTCTGTCACTGGGAGCATTCAGCCAATGACTGGATGATCTGTTTTAGTTATTTAGGGAATATGTTTTTAAAATACTGCTTACAATGATCTAACCTGGCTATGAAGATGTACTAGAGATAGAGGGAGAGGGAGTGAAGGGAAGAAACAATGGAGTGGGAGGGGGAGAGATGGAGAGAGAGGAAGGTGGAAGGGAAGAGAGATGAAAAGGAAGGGAGATGAAAGAGGAAGAGAGAGAGCAGAGAAAGAGATTGATTGATCATTTTAGTCTTATAGTACCTAAATATGCCCAAATCCAGGTGCATCTTCCCTGTTTTATGAGCAAATAATTTCTAGTTGGGTCTGCCACAGATGTTAATTCCTATCCAGTTATTTTCCTGTCTTGCCTGCTTACTATTTGAGTCCCAATTTTGTTCCAGGTGGTACCATGGGATGAACAATAATTGGTCTATGCCAGTGGTTCTTAACCTGGCTACACAGTAGAATCAGCTGTAGAGTTAAAAATTATACATATTTATATAAATTTATATGAAATTGTATATATATTTATATAAATTTATATCAAATTGTATATATTTATATTTCATATTTATATAAATGTTATAAATATTAGCCTTATATTTATACATTTATTAATATTATACTTTTATATTAATATTTATATAAAATCATGTTTGTATATTTATATTAATATTTATACTAAATTTATGAGTATTATATTTGTATATTTGTTAATATTATTTTATATATTTACATTACATGTTTATAACAATATTTATGCAAATTTTAAATAGAATTATATATATTTGTAATATTTATATTATGTATAACTTAATTTACTTATATATATGTATTAATATATATAATCAGAACCTTTGAGACTGAAGCCCAGGCATCTATAGTTTAAATATTCCCCCAGGTGATTCCAGTCAGGATTGCGACGCACTGATCCTCTGACAGTAACATTCTTTTCCCATTTGTGAGCTATTCCACTCTAGCCTCCTGTACAGCTTGAGGAAGCCATGTGACCTAGCAAATGAAGGTCTGTTGGGATCCTTCTGGAAAAGCTTTTATTTTCCTATAAAAAGGGACAGGCATGACATTCTGGTTTATGGGCTCTGCCCTTTCTCCTTTTTCCCGGTGTGGCTATGTACAACCAGCCTGAAGACAGCCAGCATGAAGACAAAAAACAGTTCAAATAGCAACAACGATATCAACAAAAATGTGCTAAAGACAGTGAAAGGGAAAGATAGGCCTGAGTCTTCAAACCAGGTAAGTATCTGCAACATCCCTCTCCTGACCACCTTGAGACGTTTTGTTATTTGATATTCTTAAATATCTTTATTCTGTAAGCCAATGATAATTGAGCTTTCTGTTATTTGCAAGTAAAAGCAATTTACCTGAGTATTTGGTATTTTCTTAGGACGAAGGCTATTGTGATTGAAAAAAAGAGAAGTATAGCCCATGCTAACGTTCAGAGTTCAGAAAATGAGTGTTCCTAGAATGACAATGTACAATGGATTTGAGATCCATTTTTTTACTGATTGCAGCTTGCTAGGGCTGTCATAACAAAGTACCACAGACTGAGAGGCTTAGACAACAGAAATTTATTTTCTCATAGTTCTGGAGGCTAGAAGTCCAGGATCAAGGTGTCAGCAGGATTGGTTTCTTCTGAGACTTTCTCTTTGGCTTGTAGATGACCATCTTTTCTCTGTGTCTTCACATGGTCTTTCCTCTGTGTGTATCTGTGTCCTAAAATCCTCTTCTTAGAAGGATACCATTGGATTAGGGCTCATCCCAACAACCTCATTTAACCTTAATTACCTCTTTAAAGACCCTCTCTCCAAATACAGTCACATTTTGAGGTACTGGGGGTTAAGACTTCAACCTATGAATCTTAGGAAACACAATTCAGCCCATAATACTGGTGACTACGATTTGGCCAGGAATAGGGTGTTCATGATTGGCTTAGATCAGTGGTTCTCAATTCTGACTATAATCACCTGGAGAAATTTTAAAAATATAGATGCCTGGGCTTCCCCGGTGGCGCAGTGGTTGAGAGTCCGCCTGCCGATGCAGGGGACACGGGTTCATGCCCCAAACCGGGAAGATCCCACATGCCGCGGAGCAGCTGGGCCCGTGAGCCATGGCCACTGACCCTGCGCGTCCGAAGCCTGTGCTCAGCAACGGGAGAGGCCACAACAGTGAGAGGCCCACGTATCACAAAAAAAAAAAAAAATTAAAAAATATATATATATAGATGCCTAAACTTTGCTCCCAAGCATGCTGATTTAATTAATCAGGGTGGGACCAATATATATTTTTACACATTGTCAACCATTATTTCTCTAAGTGAGAGGTGGTTAAACCAACTTTATTTATTTTAAAAAATTCCCAGAACTTTTAGGAAGAGGTGAGAAGTCAGGCTTGTTCTGATGGGTAGACACTGAGGGAGGAGCAGTATAAAAAGGGGTCTTCAGTGTAGGGGTCAGGCTGCATATCTTGTTCAGGAAATGCGGAGAGACCCAACTCATCTCCACTCTTCTTTCTTACAAGAACAAGGGGAAATGAAGACGCCCAGAGGCCTTGGCAGCCACATCCGCTTGAGAAAGAATATCCAAACTGGAATTCCCAGGGGTGCACAGGGTGGGAGGGCAGTCATTTGGTGCCAATATGGCCTTATGTTTTTTGTCTACACTCTTAATTAATAGGCCTGATTTATTTTCTGGGACTGGTATTAGACTTACATTTTGTTGAAACTTGCAGGTGCCTAGGAAGGACTGGAAGGGGCTGCTTATCACCTAGTGTGCTAGGTAGGAAACCACCTCCAACAGACAATGCCCAGGCATTATTTGTTTCCTGAGAGCAGGACTTGAAAAGTCCCCTGAGGTCACTATTTGTGTCATGATTTTTAAATTTGTAATTTCTGTTGCAAAATTAATTCTGGATTCGTTTAAGAAATTCACAGTCAGCCTTTTTAACTTTTAGTCCACCTGCAATTTTTTTCCCTGAACCCAGGGCCCCAGCAGTGAAAATGGCCAGTCCTAACCACTGGACTGCCAGGGAATTCCCTATCCACCTGCAATGTGACCAAATCAAGTACTGTATTAGTTTCCCACTGCTGCTGTAACAAACTACCACAAATTTAGTGGCTTAAAACAACACAAATTTATTATCTTACAGTTCTGGAGGTCGTAAGTCTGAAATGAGTCTGGTAAAATCAAGGTGTTGACAGATCTGCTGCCTCTGGTTCCAGTTCCTAAAGGCTGTCCTCATTTCTTAGCTCATGGTCCTGTATCACCTTTTCCCCCTCTGCTTCCATTATCACGTTGCCCTCTTTCTGACTCTGACTCCTCCTGGTTCCCTTGTGATTACATAAGGCCCACCGGGATAATGCAGCATAATCTCCCCATCTCAATGTCATTAACTTGATCACATCTACAAAGTCCTTTGCCATAGGAAGCAACATTCATAGGTTCTAGGGATTCGTACGTAGATGTCTTTGGGAGGCCATTATTCAGTTTACCTCCAGGACTCAGTGCTCCAGAAGGTTAAAGCTTGGTAGCTGTGGACACAACCAAATGATATCTACATCAGCATCTCCTCCTTCCCCCAGCAGCTACCTAGCTCCAACGTCACAAGAGGACCCTTCCTTGTTCAGAAAGTCTTCTCTAAGATGGATGTGGCTTACCATCGATGCAGTGCTCCTAGCTATTTGGGGACCCTCATACGGGTACCCAGGTCCTTATCTTTCCTGCAATGGAACCAGTACAGTTGAGTCTCAGGAGGCTGCCCCCCAGGTTGGAAGTAATCCCAATTCCAGCAGACCCAGTTTGTAACTAGGGCTCAGAACTTTTACAGTGTCTCCTCCCACACCCACTTCTTGCTTTCCTAAAGTAAGCTGGCCTGTTACGCGGCCATTTTCTCTAAGGCTCTTATATGAGAAATGGGAAGTGATTCCTCATTGGCTTATTACTTTCTAAAACTCAGTCAGAGGAATGGCAATCTAATTATTATTGGCTGAACTGGCATATCTTACATAGGGACACAAGCTTAATAAAACAAAGTATTCTTTAGGGTATGTATTATTATAGCTGCATAATGCATATCAAGACAAAACACATTTTTCCAAGGGGTACAATTCATACTGTTCTATATAAGAAAATTCTTACCACAGAGTGATTCCTGCTTTATCTTTTCATTTCAAACTCCATCAGAAATTTTAAAAGTCTTGTTTCTCGTAAACCTTCCATACAATGCTCAGTGATAAATAAGCCGGCAGTCCAGCATTAGAGGTTTAGAAATAGTTCTACTTTAAAATACACAGAACCATTTTGAGAATCAGCTTAAGTGATAGAAATGTACTATCAGAAACACAAATTTATATTCAGACACAAGATCATAATAACATATATAACATATTCTATTAATATAACAGTTACTGTTGTCATCATGATTACCTGGTTGTATTGTATCTTAAACTAAGTGGCATGTTTGCTATTGATAATATTAAACTAATAAATAATGAGAGCCAGCATTTTATAGCAGAAAGAAGGCTACCTTTGGAACAGGGCAGACTAAAGTTTACAGTCCTGCTGGGTCAGGTACTATCTGTGTGAGTGTGGGCAAGGATTTACTCTGATTTTGCTTCCTCGTTTTTTAAATGAGGATTCAAATACCTCGTACAGATGTGTGGGATATATAATTAAGGATATAAAGTACCTTGTACAATGCCTGTATATAATGAACCATCACTGAATGGTTACTATGGCTATTCTTATTGTTATTAGGCTTATAACTAATGAAGACACTGACTTTGTTGCCACTACGTCAATTCCTTTACAGAGACTGAACATGAATGAACGATAACAGAGGCCTTTAAGAATGTCTCTGACCTTCTGACCATTTAGCCAGGGAGTCTAAGTTACCATTCTCCCTTCATAAATGCAAAGTTGACTATATAAAAGGAAAAAAAAATGTTCTAACCTATTCCCACCAAGTATTCATCAAATGAGGTAGGATCTCTGGGAAAGATTAAGAGCTTACATTTTTTATTGGACTTACTTCCCATAAAATTTCATAGAGGATAAAAGGAGAGGAAGTGTAGAAGTGGTACTATTTCTGTTTTATCTGCTACCTGCAGTTATACAGCTTCCTGAGATATCGTTAATTATAGTGGTGCCACTCACAATGCTGCTATTCAGACCTGCTAGAATTTTCACCAAAAACTCTACACCTGGGGCTTGGAAATTGGCAGCTGAATTTTTGTATGAGGCTGAAACTTGAAGGCTCTGACAGAGGCAACACCTTCAAACTAGTCACTATAGACTGAATATTTGTGTCCTCTCCCCAATACACATGTTGAAATCCTAATCCCCGGTGCGATGGTATTTGTGGTTGGGGCCTCTGAGAGAGAGGTAACTAGGTCATGAGAATGGAGCCCTCATTAATGTGATTAGTGTTCTTACAAGAGACCCCAGAGAGCTCTCTCACCCTCTTTGCCATGTGAGGATACAACAAGAAAATGGCTATCTGAAGCCCATTAAAGGGCTTTCACCAGAACCCAACTGTGCTGGTACGCTGATCTTGACTTCTGACAGGACTTCTGGCCTCGAGAACCATAAGAAATAAATTTCTGTGGTTTATAAGCAATCTGATCTATGATGTTCTGTTCTAGCAGCCTGAACTAAGACAGGAGCTGTGCAGAGAGAGCACAGAAACTGATGAGGTGTTTCCCCAAAACTTCAAGGCTGAAGGATGAGCTTTACATGCACAGGTGAGACCACCTGAGGCTTGCCACTTAGCAGCTGCTACAGGGTTGGGAGCAGAAGAGAGATACTTGAGATCAAGCAGTGCTAGGGGACACTGGATTTCTGAACCTTCCATTGTGGACAGATCTTTTTTTAACACTTTGTTAATACTTCTGGAATCCAGCTGATACACCAGAAAGGCTGCACTTTAGAAGAAAGGCCCACACTAGACCTGCCTTAACAAAGTCTATAACCAAGCCTGGCAAAACCCATAGGAGAGACAGAGTTTGGAAAGTTGGGTCTTACCAAGTTAGAGGGGCTATAGAAACATCTTGGGCTTTCCACATACCTGTAGTAACAACTTATCGCTAAGTCTCCACCAGTTTAAGGCAATTAAACTGCCGGTAATTAAACTGCCTGCTAATTAAACTGCCTGCTAAAACAAGAGTAATTAAACTGCCTGTAATTAAACTGCCTGCTAAAACAAGAGTCAACACTCTTCAGAGAAAAGATAATAGATAACCCAGAATCCAGGGTCTTACAATGTGTATTCAAAATATCCAGTATTCAATTAAAAAAATCATTAGACACACAAAGAAACAAGAAAATGTGATTCATAGTCTTGAAAACATGCAGCTAATAGAAACAGAACTCGACCTGGTATAGATGTCAGATGTCAGATATAGCATACTACAACTTTAAAGCAGTTATTGTAAATATGTTCAAAGAATTAAAGGAAAATATGTTCAGGGAGTAAAGGAAAATATGGTCCTAATGAGTGAGCATGAAATCTCAGCAGACATGTGGAAAGTAAAAAAAAAAAAAAAAAAAAGACTAAATGGAAATTTTAGAACTGAATAACACATGAACTGAAATGAAAATTTTACTGAATGGGCTTAACATCAGATTAGGGATGGCAGAAGAGTCAGTTACCTTGAAGACAGATAAACAGAAATTGTACAATCTAAAGGATCTGAAAAAAAAAGATTGAAGAAAAATGAAGAGAACATCAGAGATCTGTGGACAAGAGTATGCAGTCTAATATATGCTCTTATTTTAGAATCCAGATTCCCAAACCAGGACAAGACAACAAAGGAAGGAAAATTATAGGTCCAAGTTTCTTATGAACATATATGCAAAAACCTAAATGAAATACTAGCTAACGTAATACAAAAGCATATTCACAAAACAACAAAGTGTAAGACAACAAGGAAGGTTCAATATCAGAAAACTATCAATGTAATTCATTTCACACATAGGCTAAAGTTGAAAGCCCATATGATTATCTCAATAATCAGTGTAGAAAAAGCATTTGACACTGTTCAACACCTACTTTCTTTTGTATGAATTAATATAGAACTAAGAATATACAAAAAAAAAGAAAGAAAAAAATAGTGTCATGAACTCCAACATACCTGCCATCAACAATTACATGGCTGATTTGTTTTATCCATACCCTCACCCACTGTCCGTCACTAACAACTCCCACCTCCACTGGAGGTTTTTAAAGCAAATCCCAGACATCATATTTCATCCATAAATACTTCAGTGTGTGTGACTTTATAAAAGATAAGGGCTCCTTTTTTTTTAAGAACCAGACCCTGGGCACTCTTATCATTCCCCCCAAAATTATCAAAAATTCTTCAAGATCTTCATATATCCAGTGAGCATTCAAATTTCCCCTCTTGCCTCATAAATACTTTATATTAGGTTATGTCTCTTTAGTCTCTTTTAATACACAGGGTCCACAGGGTCTCCCTTTTTGTTTTTATTTTTGTTTTTCCTTTGCAATTTGTTGAAGAAAAATCATATTGTCTTCATTTTGCTGCTTACATCCCTATTTTGTTTCACCAGTTAGTTACTTTAAATATTGTATTTCCTGTACATTGGTGACTTATTTGGATGCTTGGTCAGATTCAAGTTTGATTTTTTTGGCTCGAAAGGTGGTATTTTGTTGCATTATCCCGGAAGGGGCATAACGTCTGATTATCTCTTTTTGTGATGTTAAGATTGGTCAGTGTGTTTAAGTGTTGTCGAACTGACCTATCTATGACAAAAATCCTCATCAGCTTTTCACTGATGGTTTTAATAGCCATGAATATTCTTATTCTTTATTCTTCCTGTTCCTTTATCTCTGGGAGTTTTCTATAAAGAAAACTCATCAACTCCTTGGTCACCCTGAGGTATAGTTCCAACGAGAAATTCAGTATGAATGCTTGATTCTTTCTTTTTATTTACCAGATTTCAGAATTAGTTGGTTCTTAAATCACCCAAAGCTGACTCATGCTTTTTTGCCCCTTTGAGTAACTTTACCACCTCATGGATTTTTAACACATCTGATGTGTTTTGATGCAATACAATTATCATCCCTTTTGGTGCTTGTGGTAGGCAGAATAATAATCCCCCAAAGATGCCTCCATCCTAATCCCTGGATCTGTGAATGTATTATCTAAAATGGCAAAGGGAGAGTTAAGGTTATGGAATTAGAATTGTTAATCACATGAGCTTGAGAAAAGGCAATTATCTGGGTGGGCTCAGTGTAATCACAAGAGTCCTTAAAAGTGGAAGGAGAGAGGTAGAAGAGTAGGTCAGAGTGATGCACTGTGAGAAGAACTTGACTCTTCTTTGTTGGCTTTGAAGATGGAGGAAGGGGATTATGAGCCCAGGGATGTTGGTGGCATCTGGAAGCTGAAAAGGAAACAGATTCTCCCCTACAGCCTCCGGAAAGGAACCCAGCTGGTCCTTTGATTTTAGCCCAGCGAGACCTGTGTCAGACTTCTGACCTACAGAACAGTAAGATAATAAATTTGGGTTGTTTCCAGCCTCCAAGTTTGTAGTAATTTCTTATGGCAGGAATGGAAAGCCAATACAGTGCATATCATCTCTGTAAGAAAAAAAATCAATAGTAACAATGAAACAAACAGAGAAAATATTCCGAACAGTAAGAGTTTAATAGGTTTGACAGATAAATTATAAAAATAAAATTTTCTCTACAGTTGCAATAACTAGCAAATATAATGAAAAATAAGAAACTGTTCTCAATAGTAGAAAGAAAAAAACTATAATTAATCACCTAGGAATTAAGTAGGACATTTATGCAGAAAACTTGAAAACTCTAGTAAAGAACATAGAAGACAAAGTGATAGAGAAACATTTTATGTTCTTGGATGGGATGATGCAATATTACAAAGATGTCAATTCCCTGAATTATTCTATAAATTTAATGTATAACGATAAAAATTCCAGTTGGGCTGCTTGAGAAACTTAATAAACTTACTCTAAAATAAAAAGAAGCAATAAAGGATCACAAATAACTAAACAATCGAGAGAGAAAAAGCGAGAGAGAGAGAGAGAGAGAGAGAAACTTGCCGAATGGATATTAAGTCCAGTAATAAAGCAGTGTGATATTGTTACAAGAAAGACAAATAGAACACAGGGACAGAATAGGAAGCTTTAAGACAGAATTTTACGTAGTTAATATATGATACAGGTGCTGCCACAAATAAATGAGAGGAAGTATAGAATGTTTTGTTGGTATTGTTGGGAAATCTAGCTTACTCTCTAGCAGAAAAAACAAAACAAAATAAAACCTGGATCCTGGATTCCTAACACCATGTACAAGAATTGAGGCCTGATGGATTAAACATCAAAATGTGAAAAGTAAAACTATGAAGTGGATAGAAGAAGATATAGGACATATTTCTGTCACCTAGGAATAAGGAAGACTTCTTAAAATGTCAGAAACAAACACAAAATGTAAGGCAAAAATGATTGATTGATTTAGGTATTTCTATTAACTGAAGTATACCCTGGATAAAGTTTATGAACAGATGAAAAAGGGAGAAGATATTTGCATGTCTGAAACTGACAAGGTATACATAACTAGAGTACAGAAGAGTTCTTGTAAGAAAGACAAAAACTCCAGCAGAAAAATGGGCAAAGAATCTGAGCAGAAGATTGATCGTAAAGAAAGCAAAAATCTTATAAACATGTAAAGATATGCTCAGATGCATCAGTAATCTGAGAAATTCAACAATGAGATGGTACTTTACATCTGTTACACTAGGGGAAACAAGAAAGCTTGATAATGCCAAGGTTGGGAAGAATGTGAGGGCATAGTTACACTCAGGCATTGGTTGTAGATGTGTAGACTGGTGTGGCATTGAGGACAGCAACTTAGAATTATTTGGTCAAACTAAGAATACTCATAACCCGTGACTTAATTTATGTTCTGTTTGTGACACATTATATGGAAAATTAAAAGACCAAGCACAAACTAGGAAGATATATGCAACATATAATAGACAAAGAATTAGTATCTAGAATATATGAAGAACTAATGTACATCAGGAGAGAGGGAGAGGGATGGAGAGAATCCAGTAGAAAAATGGGTAAGAGAACTACTAAGCAGTTCATAAAGAGAAATTTGAAAGACTCATAAAACCATGAAAAGGTGCTCAACCTCAAAAGTAATGAGATGCAAAATAAAACCACAATGAGATACCTAGACTACACAAGTCCAAATACACAAAAATTCAACATTCAATACCAATGCCAAATGTTGGTGAGGATGTGGAAAAATAAGAACTCTTACACACTCCCCGCAGAGACATTACTTGGTAGAACTACTTTGGAAAATGGTGTGGCATTACCTATTAAAGTCCCACATGTGCAAAACTTAACACCCAGTCAATCACTCCTACTCTAGCATACATGCACTAGTGGACATGTACATGTCCATAACAACATTGTTGACAATAGCTAAAAATGGAAAGAATACAAGTAACCATCAATAGTAAAAAGCATAAATAAATCAATGTATATTCATATGTTATGTTGGACATATTCCACTGTCTAACAATGGAAAAAACTTCCTGTTACACAACATCAAAGTTGGGAGAATCCTACAGCAGAAGAGTGAGAGAAGCAAGTCACAGAAGAATACATATAGTATTAATTATGTTTATATAACATCAATAACAGGAAAAAGTTAAACAATACCTTGTTTAGAGATGCAATCATGAATCGCAAAAGTATGTAGAAAAGCAAGGGAATTACTGTAACAAAAGTCAGGGTCGTGGTTATTTCCCGGGCGAGGAAGGCAATGCAATGGTTGCGACATATCTCTGGTGCTCGTAACGTTCTATTTCTTAAGCTGGGTGTTAGTTGCACAGGTATTTGCTTTATTGTTATTATTGTTTAAGATGAAATTGTTTCATATACTTCTGTATGTGTAATGTATTTCGCACTAAAAATGATTTTTAAAACGATTGGCTTGGGCAATCTCTTAGATTTCCTTAATCATCGATGGTCTGTGGCCCAGCCACTTTGCAACTGGACCTATTTTTGGCCCCTCATTGACAGTTCAACTTAAAACAATATACACTGAGATGCATACACAGGTGATTAGACGGGAAACCTTGAAGGGAGGGGGGCGACGCACTAACGAAGAATCGCAGAATGGGAGACTCGGAAGAGGAAGGTGATTTGATTGAGGCCCCTCTTCTCAGGGAGGCAACCTTTTACTTGAGAGCTCCTGAGGTCCAGTCCTGGTTCTGCCTTTGAATTGAGCACGTCTCTTCTCCAATCCTGTTTTCTCATGCTGGCTTTGAACACCGTAAGGAAATTCAAATAAGAGAACGAATAATCGTTATTCTTCTTTACAGTTTGGGAATTGAGGCCGCGGGGGGACGCCACTAGCTCAAGTTGCCACTGCCACGTTGGAACTCAGGGCTCCTGAGTGCAGCACCCGGACCTGCGCACCGTCCTATTATACAGCTATTCTCTTCTTCTTCTGGCTTTGGGCCCGTAGCTTGACGTCACAGACGAACTGCCCCGCCCCACCCCGCCTCGCCCCACCTCGCCCCGCCCCGCCCCTTCGGAAGCCCCGCCTCCTCGAGCGACCCCCGCCCCTCCCGTCGTTCTCTGAGTCCCGCCCCCAGCTGCTCGCCCTCGAGCGGCGGCTCCGGCGCGTCCCCGCTATCGTCTCTTCCGGCCCCGCCCCTCCCGGCTGCCATGACAACGAGTCCGCGCCCCGCGCAAGGCTGCGGCTCGGGCGGGACCCTGGCTGGACCGCGGGCCCCGGCCTGGGGGCACAGCTGCTACCGCCGCCGCCACCTCGTCTCCTCCCCGTTCCCGCCCCGCGTCTCCTCACCTCCCTCGGGTCCGCGGCCGGGGTCCCTCCCCGCCGCCCCAACCCTGCGCGGATGCCGAAGGTGAAGGCGCTGCAGTGCGCCCTGGCGCTGGAGATCCGCTGTGTGAGTACAGGTCGCGCCCCCATCGCCGCCGCCTGGGTGTCGTCAGCCCCCGGAATTTACTAGGGTCGCCGCCTCCGTTCCCTTCCGAGAACCCCGGGTCACCGCGAAACCTCCTCCACCCTCCGAATCATCCCTATGGAGCTTTGATCCCGTGTCATTTGGCTCTTCCCCAACCTCAAAATCACGAACGCCCTCCCACTCCAGCCACACAGAGGCCTGACGCCCCCCACCGAACCCCTCCACCTCAGCTCCCCTAGCTTCCTCCCAACTTCCAGTTTGGGTTCCTTCAAATCCTTTCCAAACCACTTTCGAAAGTCCTCCTCTCTCCTCTCAACTTTCCAGTGAATTGGGTGGGGGAAGAGTCTTCTTTTAAAATTCCTCTTCTCTGCTCCAGTTCTTTTAGTGAGAGTATTACTGGCCCGACTTCTCCCCAGCCTTCGGGGGGCGGGGAGGGGTGCTTTTCCTCTTTCAGACAGATTAACAAGCTTCTGATTAGTGAAGGGGCCTTTCCTCCACACCCCGCAACCGAAATATGTCAGCATTGCACACAGCACCTTGCCATCTACCCCAGGGCCAATACCTCGGAAACCATTTCAGGCCCCTCCAGCCCCCAAACTCTCCCGATGTTGAGAAGGAACCCCTATCCTTCCCTTCACTCCAAGAAAGGCACCAGCTTTTAGAGAGACACTACTAATTCTCTAAACTTGCTCCAGAGGACCTTCAGCCCCACCCAGTCACTCTCCAGACATGCTGAAGAGGATAGTGTCCCCCCAGCTTGCTGTGGAAATCCAGCTGAGGCAGAGAACCCCCTGCCCTTCCTCAAGTGAAGGGCCTTGGACCTCTCCATGCCACGAGCAAACACCATCCCTCTGAATAATCTTACAAGACCCTTCCAAGGGGTTTTGATCTCCTTCCCCCTCATTCTTTACAGGACCCTCTCATTCTCCTCTTCAGATGAAATCTCCAACCTCTCTCTTCTAGAGGAAATCCCCCCAAAAGTCTTTCCATACCTCCATTTTAGACCTGCAGGCAGTTTGGAAACAAAATTCCTCCTTCAGTCCTTTTTTTCTTTTTCCACTTCTCTAAGTCCTTTTATTTCTCATCTCTTTCATCTCCCAGCAAAACTCTGTGTGTGTGCGCGCGTGTGCTTAAATAGCCAACACCATTTCTCTGGGTGCTGCATGGAGTAGCCCTCCCCACTTCCTTCCTGCACGCCCTGCGGTCAAGGCTCTCCATCCCCCCACCACAAAGCATCCTCTGCTTTCCTTGCTGTCTTTCCTCACATTACAATGAGGCCGCTGTAGCACAGTCCCTGAAACCTCCAGGGAAGTCACAGGACTGTTTTAGGTCTTTGGCTAGGTCTTAAAGAAAGGAAGGCCGGGTAGGGCAGAGTGTGAGGCAGGCTTGGAGAAGAAAGTTTCTGGCGCTGTCGCTTTATCTTTAAGGCTGCAGAGATTTTACTCACTGCAGTGTCAGAAACTCTATAGTATTGGCTTCAGATGTTTTTTTCATCCCACAGCTGCCAAAGCTTGGCAGCCTTTTTGTAAAGGAGTATTCATTTGGCAAAAGAATACACGAAGTTCCCTGAACCGCTGCGCCCAGGGCAGTTAGTAAAACTCCTGAGTTCGGCCTCTCTAGACTTTGTTACTGGCTGCTGCTTCCTCTTCTGCTAACCAATGCAGTTTAGCAGCCTGCGAGAGCAGCTGCCTGACCGGACCGGATGTTGCTTTCCTTCCTTGGTCAATCCAGACCTGCTTAGAGCAAGCACTTGGTGGTAACTGACAACTGCCTGAAGGGGTCAGAGAGAGAGAAGTTATTTCACTACCCTTTCTCCCCAGTATAAGTTGTCAGGCGGAAAGTGAACGGCTGTATAATAGAGCTTTGTTGTTCATCGTGGCTTAAGAAATTATGCAGGTGGAAACATTCCTGTTTCATTTTTTTCAACAGACATTTGAGTCACAGAATTTTACAGTTCTAAGAAATCTTAGCTTTCATTGGATTGAATTTCTTTTTATGGGTGAGAAAATCGAGGCTTAGCTTGACTAAATGTTTTTCTAGGTTTGCACAACTATTTAGGGGGCAGATCTGCAGGAAGACGCTAAGTTTTCTGACCAGCAAAAACCCCATTAAGTGACTCTGATGCTCAGAAGGAGCAAAAAAGACCGTTAATAACCTCACACATTAAACAAGCTTGATTGATTTGGCTTTGATTGAATGGAGGAATTCATGTGAGCATAGATATTTTTAACATCTTTTCAATTTCATTTTTTTCAATTTCATTTAATTCTTTACATTTATGGGGTATAAAAGTCAAAACTGTATAAAATGATACACTCTGAGAAGTCTTATTTCCAGCCCTTTTCAAACCTGTTTTCCATCTATTTTCATCTGCTGTAGGTAACCATTTTTATTGGTGTCTGATTTATTCTTCTAGTATTTCCCTTTGTAATATAATCAAATAGATACATACATACACACACACACACACACACACACACGCACACTGTGCACTCCCCCCTTCCCATATATATTTTTTTACTTTCCTTCACAATAGGAAGCATATTATATAAGCTAGTCTGCACTTTGCTTGTTTTCTTTCCTTAATGTATCCTGAAGATCACTCTAGGTAAGTGGGCATCTTCTGTAACCTCAACTCTTTATTGACATTTTCCAAACATACAGAGTAGTTGGGAGAATAGTACAGTGAATATATTCCATGACCTATGTACGTTAATTTGATATATCTTTATATTTGTATATGTATAAAAATAAATATTTTTTACCAAAAATATGAAAGTAAATTGTTGCCTAAATACTTCAGCATATATCTTCTAAAAATAAGGACATTGTTCTAAATAACCACAATACTATTATCACACCTAAGATAATTATCCATAAGTTCTTAGTATCTAGTCCATTTCCAAGTTTTCCTAGTTGTCAACAAAAATGGCGTGTATAGTTAACTTTTTCAAACCAGGATCCATTCAAAGTTTACATGTTGCATTTGGTCGTTAGGTTGTTTTAGTCCATTTTAACTTAGAGCAGTTCTACTGTTTCTTTCCCACAATGTTTTCCCCCCTCCGTGGATTTATATAAATTCATACACTCATACAACCATTATTTGGATCAAGATTTAGAACACTTCCATCGCCACAGTAAATTCCCTTGTTCCCCCTTTTAAGCCCCACGCAGAGGGAACTCCTCTTCTGATTTCTATTAGGGAAGATTAGTTTGCCAGTACTTGAACATCATATTAAATGAGCTATATAGTGTGTAATATTTTGTGTGGGCTTCTTCTGTTCATCGTATTTTTGAGACTCATTCATGTGCTGTGCCTATTGGTAGTTCCTTTATATTGTGGGGTAGCATTCTATCATGTGATTTGTATCATGTTCTGTCATACACCACAACATGTTTACCCATTCTCTTTATTGTTGATTATTTGGGTTGTTACCAAGTCGTGGTTGTCATGGATAAAACTACTATGAACATTCATTCCTATAAAAGTTTTTTTATGCACGCTACCTTTTGGAGACCAGACTCGGATACAGAATATCCCATGTTGTGTTATTGTCTGAATTTTCCCCCATCACGGTGATACTTAATTTGTTCTTCTAAACTGGAAATTAAGTGTTTTATTTCTACCTGCCTGTTTGAAGTGGGGCACTTCATTCCATTCTCCCCTTTCCATGTTTATTTTTTTGCTGTAGTCTTGTATTTGTGGTATCTCATGTTTAATACTGTGGTAATATGAGAGCAAAAACATAGTAAACATGAAAGGTTTTGGTGTATAACGCAATATTTTGTGTTGCTCAACAGAGCCGTGACTTGAGAGAAAATATGTTGCTGGGAAGAAAGTGTGACTTTTCTCAAGGAATCTTGGGAAAATGATGTAATATGCCAAAGTAACTTGTTTTTAAAGAGCAGCCAAAAATTATATTTCCCATCACTTACACTTTTAATATTTGAAACATCATATCTTTGATATGAAAAACTATATTTGCTGCTTCTTCACTCTACCTTCTTCTTCTTATTCAGTAGTGACATTTTCATGAGATGTTTTTAGGTATATAGAAGGAAGAAATTGGAGGTATAAGAGTAAAGCCCAATGCCTGGGCAATAAAATCAGCCAATTTGCTTTACGTGAATTGTGTCAGTTTGGGGTTAGTCTGTATTGTATAATTCCCATTTTTCTTCTCTATACTCACCTCACCTCACTACCTCACTCAAATTATTGATAGCATTGAGGCAAAGAGATCTGGGTACTTTTCAATCACAGTTCATCTGAACATTCGTAATCGTTTTCTGGTTTCCTTACTCACTTATGCTGCAGCTGGTAGTAAATTTCCCTGGAATACAGACTTTTTAAAACTTTAACTCTAAAGTACTTCAAACTTACAGAAAAAGAAAACCTAAATACTGTGATCTCTCCCCACCCTGATTTAATAAATCCTCATTTTACATGTTTCCCGCAAATTTTTGTTTTTAAGAAATAAAATGTTACAGATGTAGTTAAGGCCCCTTTGCACCTCTTGCTGAAGCCAATTTTCCTCCGTCCCTTCCTAGAGGTAACATAATCAATATCCTGAAGTTGGAGTGTATTCTTTTCATTCAGGTTTTTGTAAGCTTACTCCATATTTGTGTACGCCTACGTACTACGTGTACTATTGTTCTGTTATAAAACTTTACACAAATGGTATCATACTGTAGGTATCCTTCTGCAGATCTGTTTTTTCCACTTCACTGTTTCTGAAATCTGTCAGTGTTGATTCTTACAGATCTAGTTAATTTTCTTAATTGTTATGTAATGCTGTATATTTATATGACAGTGATTTAATTCCTATTCCCCTATTGATGGACTTTTAAATACCAGTTTTCCTCTTTTTTAATATTACAAACAATGTTGCAGTGAGAATATTTGAACATACCTTCTGGTGTCCATGAGTCAGTTGTTCTCAAGGGCAGATATTGTGCCCTAGGGAGCATGCTAGAAATCTGTGGGCTACCTTGTTTGCCATAGTGGTTGGGGGAGATCCTACTGGTGTTGATTATCTGGTATTCTGCATGACTTGACTGTCCCATTGAATATGTATATGAAAACCTGTTTATAATTATTAGAGATTAAGAACCTAACTCTGTTTTATGTTTAAACACAAAGTCTGTTTTTTTTTTTTTTTGGGAAAAAAATATTTTTAAATACAGTGAATTTTCCACTAATGCAATTACCATGTAAATTGAGGAAAGAGTGTACTTTGTTTTGTTCGGAACTCTGGTAAGAGTTTACTCTTTCAGAAAATTATGGCATCAGTGGCAACTCTGCTTGTGTTTGAGCTGCAAATACCTATCATTCAGCTTTTGAAACAGACCAGTTCATGTTGATTCTGTGAATAGGTGCAAATATTGTATCTTCTAGCTTAGTTCTGCCTGAGCGTTTACACATAGAAATATATAATTTATTTTATTTCTGTATTTTTTTCCGTTATGGCATTGGTTTATTTTTTAGTTATGTGTATGGGTAAATTGCAAAATAGTAGTTGTAAAAGGAGGGTGTTGGATCTTGTAGAGACCCAGTGCTCTAGGGAATAGATTTAGAAATGGAACTACCAAGTCTTAGGGAATTGGTTTCATTTCCTAGGGCTTCCATAACAAATTTCCTCAATTTGTTGTCCTTGGAGTCTTAAAGGACAGAAATTTATTCTCTCACATTTACTGGAGGCCAGAAGTTAAAACAAAGGTATTGGCAGGGCAGCGCTCCCTTAGAAGGCTCTTGGGGAAGACCCTTCCTTGTTCTTCTAGCTTTCAGTGTCTCCAGGCATTTCCAGAATGTGGCTGCATAACTCCAATCTCCAATCCTAGAGGTTTCCTTTTCTGTGAATAGCCAGTTCATATCCTTTGCCCTTTAGGAACATAAGAGTTTTTTTTTTCTTGTTAAATATATTTTGAACACCACCAACCTTTGTTGGTTATATGTAATGTAAATGTCAAAGATCTTCTAGTTGAAGCTTATTTTTTCACTTTGTTTTTGCTCTTTTTAGTAATGCCTTTTGTTTTTATTTTCTATTTTTTGTTGTTATTGTTGCTGGTAAACAAAGAATGCTGAGTCTTTAAGTTAACTTTTTACAGAACTATAGCATATATTCAGAAAGTGCACAAATCCAAAGTGTGTAATCAACACCCAAATGGATGTTGGGTGGCAGCCACTCCACCTGCCCCCCCTTCCCCTCCCAGAGGTAACCACTATCTTGACTTCTATGACAACAAATTTTGAACTTTTGAAGTCAGCCTCTTTCTTTCTCCCTCCCTTCTTCCCTCCCCTCCCTCCCTCCCTCCTTCGACGTTTTACGTATAACTTCTTTGTGAGAATTCATCCATGCTGTTATGTGAAGCAGTAATTCTTTATCCTTTCTATTGTTCCCCCCCAGCTTTACTGATATATAATTGACAGATAGCATTGTATAAGTTTAAAGTGTACAGTATGTTGATTTGATATGTTTATAAATCGCAAAATGATTACTACCATAGTATTAGCTACCATCTCCATTCTGTCACATAGTTGCCATTTCTTTTTTGTGGTGAAAACAATTAAGATCTACTCTCTTAGCGACATTCAAGTATATAATACAGTGTTATTAGTTATCGTCACTATGCTGTACATTTGGTACCCAAACTTGTTAATCTTATAACTGGAAGTTTATACCCTTTCATCAGTATCTCCCCATTTCCCCCACCTCCTGAATCCTTGGTAAACACCATTCTACTCTCTGTTTCTCTGAGTTTATCTTTTGTAGATTCCACATATAAGTGATATCTTACAGTTATTTGTTTTTCTCTGACTTGTTTCACTTAACGTAATGCCCTCAGGGTCCATCCAAGTTGTCACGAATGGCAGGATTTCCTTTTTCCTGATGGCTGAATAATATTGGTACATATATATCACATGCTCTTTATCCATTCATCCATTATTCATTGACAGACACTTAGGTTGTTTTCATATCTTGGCTGTTGTGAGTAATGCCATTGTGAACGTGGGAGTGCAGATATGAGATCCTGATTTCAATTCCTTTGGATGTGTATCCAGAAGTGGGATTGCTGGAGCATATGGTCATTCAATTTCAAATTTTTCGAGGAACCTCTGTACTGTTTTCCATAGTGGCTATGCTCAATTTACATTCCCACCAGAAATGTCTTAGGGTTCCCTTTTCTTCAGATCCTCACCAACACTTGTTATCTCTTGTCTTTTTCATGAGCGTTAACTCTGACTTGTGTGAGGTGATATCTAATTGTGGTTTTGATTTGCATTTCCCTGATGATTAGCGATGTTGAGCATCTTTTCATCTACCTGTTGGCCATTTGTATGTCTTCGTTGGAAAACTATTCTGTTCCTCTGTATCCATTTCTATTGTTGATGACATTTTCATTTTTTTTCCAGTATTGGGATATTACAAATCGTGCTCCTGTGAACATTTTTGTACATATCTTTGTTGCATATTTTGTATTCAGCAACTTGCTGAAATCTCATATAAGGTATTTGGATTTTCTGTGTGGGAAATCATGTTTGTAAATAAAGTCAGTTTTGACTTCTCTTGTACAATGTTTTTTCTTTTTTTTCCCTTTTTATTATTTATGTCCTTGATCAGAATCCCCAGTATAATGTTAAATAGTGCGAATAATAGTACATATACTTGTCATTTTATTTTAAGTTATCCCGCTGAAGTTTCACCAGTATTAGATTGAATCTTATGAAATTGCTGACAATGGGTCATTTTTTAACTTAAAAAAAATGACAATTTCATATATTTCAACCTAATATAATATTGGCTGTAGGATTTTCATTTATTGAGTTAAGAAAGCTCCCTTCTATTCCTTTTTTTTTTTTTTTTTTGGCTGCATCTGTGGCTTGTGGGATATGGGATCTTAGTTCCTGCCCAGGGATTCAACCTGGGCCCTCGGCAGTGAGAGTGCGGAATCTTAACCACTGGACCACCAGGGAATTCCCCCTAATTTTTAAAGTATTCTGAGTTTTGAATTATATTGAATGCTTTTCCCTCAGTCTAATGAGATTATTATATAACATTGCTCCCATGTTCTATAGAAGGGACACATTTTGTGATGTTGCACCTTCTCCATTCCTATGATAGATTCTTTTTAGTCAGGATGTATTATTTTTACTATATTTTGTTGGATTTGATTCATAATTTTATATTTAGCATCTTTCATTTGTGTTCATAGATGAGATATTAGCTCTATAAGTCAAATATTTATTTAGCTTTTGTTTATTATTAAAACATTTATTTTGAAATATTTCAGACATACAAAAAGTTATAAAGAGTAACATAATGAACACCCATATTCCTCCCCATCAGCTTAAGATGTAAAACATTACAGATAAGGTGAAGTCTCCTGTATCTCTCTCTCTAATAGAATCCCCCCTCCCTTCTTCCTTTGGCTAGTCACTACTCTGAATTTTGTGTTATTCTCCCTATTTTTCATTGCTTTTCTCATTTTAATATCTGTTTTTAAGGCATTGGATTTACATGCAAGTGCTGCTTAACTGGCATCCTAAGGGGATTGATGAAACTGTTTTAAAATTATTTGGTTCTAGATATTTTATAATTTTTATAAAATTTATTTTATGCTTTTTACTTTACCTTATGAGCTATTTAGGAGTTTGTTTTAATTTCAAGATGTATAGGATTTATATGTGTGTATATACTCTTTTTCCCCCTCGCCTTCCCGCCATACATACATACACACACATACATACATTCTTATATTGTAGTATTTTAATTCAATTGCATTGGGGGTATTGAATGAAGTCTGTGTGATATTGATTATTTTTGTTGGCAATTTCCTATGTGTTATTATCCAATTATTATATCTATAATATATTTATGAATAATCCAATTATTGTGAATGTTCTCTATTTACTTGAAAATAATATATAAATTTATTTGTTTGATATAGGGCTCTATCAGCCATTATCAGATCAAATTTATTTTCTCTGAAATATCTTCAGTTCCATATTAAATTTTTTGTCTGCATGCAATCTCTACCAGATTGTAATGGAGATATTAAAACCTTTACTATCATAATGTATTTTCATTTTATCCTTGTTGTATTCTAGTACACTATGATTATAGAACTATAGATTCATTTCTGTTTATTGTTTTCCACTAAGTTTGTACTTTCCATCTGAGACTTTATGGAATTCTGCAGTTTGGGGAAATTCTTAGCTTTTATATCTTTGAATATTGTTTTTCTGCTGTTCTCTCTTTTCTTCTGACAGTGCTATTAGACATATATTGGAACTTTTATCTATTCTGCTTTCTTAAGTGCTTTTCTTGTGTGTAATATTTTTATATCCTCCTGTTCTGGGAGAATTCTTCAGTATTATATTCTTATTTACTTATTAAATTAAATTTTTAAATCTTCTCTATTGAGATTTTTAACTTCATTGACTACATATTCCAAGATTTCTCATTTAGTGTCTCTTTTTAAACATATGCCGAATATTTACATTTTTACCTGTTTTAATTTCATAAATTTTGTTTTTTATGGAGTTTTCTCCCCTTATTAGATGAAAGATTCTAAATACTTATTTTAAAATTATTTTCAGATTGTATAAATTAATTTTCATGTAAGATGGATTTATCTCCTGATTGTCAATTTTGTTGTTTTTCTTAGTGCTTGAGATTTCACTGAGATTATGGACCACTTTTGGGAGAATTAACAATGAACCTTTCAATCCATTAACTGGTATATTTTTCCATCTATTTAGGTTTTCAGGTTCTTTCAATGATGTTTGTAGTTTTCAGAATACATGTCTTACACATATTTTGTTAAATTTATACCTAGGTAGTACATGTCTAAGATTTTAATGATATTATAAACGGTATTAATTTTTTTGATGTGCTAATATATAGAAATAAAGTTGATTTTTTTGCCTATTGACCCCATATCCTTTTGTTTATTGAGACTTGTTTTACGGTTCATGATATCATCTGTCTTGATGAATGTTTTCATGTGCACTTGGAAAAAAAGGTGTATCCTTCTGTTGTTGGATGGAGTATTATGTAAATGTTAGGTCAAATTACTTGAACGCTGTTGTCCACATCTTCTATACCCTTTATGATTTTTGACTGCTTATTTTATCAGTTATTGACAGGGAAGTGTCGAAATTCAGTTATATATTTTTTTGCTTCATTACTTTGACATTGTATTATTAGGTGCATACAATTTAATTTTGTATATCTTTTAATAAATCAGATTTTTAATCGATATGAAATGTTCCACATTAACGTTGGTAACCTTTCTTTTTCTGAAGTCTACTTTATATCAAGTTAGCCACCCCAGCTTTCTTATGATTAGTGAATGCATGGTGCATCTTTTTCTATAATTTTACTTTAGTCCTGAATTTTTAAGTTTTAAAAACATTGAAATATAATTCACATATCATAAAATCCACTCTTTTAAAGTGTACAGTTCAATGAATTTTTATATATTCACAAAGTTGTGCAACAGTCACCACTAATTTCGGAACATTTTCATCACCCCATGAAGAAATCCCATACCTAGTACTGTCATCTCCCTCTCCCCCCAGCCCCTGGCTACCACTAATATAATTTCTAGGTCTATGGACTTGCCTACTCTGGACATTTCTATAAGTGGAATTATGCAATATGTGGCTTTCTGTGTCTGGCTTCTTTTACTTAGCATAATGTTTTTAAAATTCATCCATGTTATAGTATATATCAGTACTTTATTTCTTTTTATGGCCAAGTAATATTCCATTGTATGGATATACCACATCTTGCTTATTCATCAGTTGATGGACATTTGGATTGTATCCACTTTTTGGTTGTTATGAATAACACTGTTATACTCTTGTACCTATTCTTTTGTGAACGTATGTTTTCAGTGCTCTTGGATATATACCTAGCAAGTTGTTGGTTCTTGTGGTAACTGTTTACTTCTCTTGAGGAACTACCAAACTTTTTACCACAGTGACTACACCATTTTACATTTCCACCAGCACAGTAGGAGGGTTCCAATTTTTTGGCATCCTCCCCAACACTTGTTTTGTCCATCTTTTGATTTATAAGCCATTCTAGTGAGTATGAAGAGCTATCTCATTGTGATTTTGATTTATATTTCCCTAATGACCAATGATGTTGAACATATTTTCATGTGCTTTTGGGCCATTTGTGAATCTTCTTTAGAGAGATGCCTGTTTGTTTTTGCATCATGTATTTTGGGGCTCATCTAAGTACATGTATCGTTATATTGTTGTGTCTTCTTGGAATATATTTACCTGTTTTTAATTGTCACATCATTATAAAATGTCCTTCTTTGCTTCTAGTATCAATTTTTGTTTTAATGTCTAGTTTGATGTTAGGATAACCACTGCAACTCTCCTTTGGTTACTTCTTGGATAGATTATTTATTTTTCCCATTTGTGTCTTTGAATATAAAGTGTGTCTCTTGTAGACAACATGTAGTTGGATTATAGTTTGTAATCAATTCTGCTAAACTCTACCTTTTGATTGGAATGTTTAGTCAATTGACATTTAATGTAAGATAAAGTAGGATTTACCTCTGTCATTTTTCTGTCTTTTCTGTCTTAATGTCTTTTTCGTTTCTCTGTTTCTGCATTAGTGACTTCTTTTGTGTTAACTATTATCAAGTGGACCATTTTAATTCCCTTGTTTCTATTACTATATTTTTTGAGTTATTTTCTTAGTAATGGTTCTGGGGCTCACAATTAACATTTTAATTTTTAACAATATAGTATGGATTAATACCAATTTAATTTGAATAATACATAAAACCTTTGCTTTTATTTAGTTCTGTTCTCTCTCTTCTTTATAATTTTATTATCATACAGATGACATCTTTATACATATACACACTTCAACACAGTTTAATAATTGTTGCTTTATGTAATTTTATTTTAAATAAAAATGGTTAAATGAGAGAAAATACATTTATACTGTCTTAAATTTACCAATGTGGTTCCCTCATTGGTGTTCTTTATTCTTTCATGAGCATTTTAGCTACTGTCTAGTGTCCTTTCATTTTAATATGAAGAATGCTCTTTTTTGGTTTATTTTAACATCTTTATTGAAGTATAATTGCTTTACAATGTTGTGTTAGTTTCTGCTTTATAACAAAGTGAATCAGCTATATATATATATATATATATATATATATATATATCCCCCCATATCTCCTCCCTCTTGCGTCTCCCTCCCACCCTCCCTATCCCACCCCTCTAGGTGGTCACAAAGCACTGAGCTGATCCCCTGTGCTGTGTGGCTGATTCCCACTAGCGATCTGTTTTACATTTCGTAGTGTATATATGTCCATGCCACTCTGTCACTTCATCCCAGCTTACCCTTCCCCCTCCCCGTGTCCTCAAGTCCATTCTCTATGTCTGTGTCTTTATTCCTTTCCTGCCCCTAGGTTCTTCAGAACAATTTTTTTTTTTTAGATTCCATATATATGTGTTAGCATATGGTATTTGTTTTTCTCTTTCTGACTTACTTCACTCTGTATGAGAGACTCTAGGTCCATCCACCTCACTACAAATAACTCAATTTCGTTTCTTCTTATGGCTGAGTAATATTCCATTGTATATATGTGCCACATCTTCTTTATCCATTCATCTGTCGATGGACACTTAGGTTGGTTCCATGTCCTGGCTATTGTAAATAGAGCTGCAGTGAACATTGTGGTACATGACCCTTTTGAATTATGGCTTTCTCAGGGTATATGCCCAGTAGTGGGACTGCTGGGTCGTATGGTAGTTCCATTTTTAGATTTTTAAGGAACCTCCATACTGTTCTCCATAGTGGCTATATCAATTTACATTCCCACCAACAGTGCAAGAGGGTTCCCTTTTCTCCACACCCTCTCCAGCATTTATTCTTTGTAGATTTTTTGATGATGACCATTCTGACTGGTGTGAGATGATACCTCATTGTAGCTTTGATTTGCATTTCTGTAATGATTAGTGACGTTGAGCATCCTTTCATGTGTTTGTTGGCAATCTGTATATCTTCGGAGAAATGTCTATGTAGGTCTTCTGCCCATTTTTGTATTGGATTGTTTGCTTTTTTGATATGGAGCTGCATGAGCTGCTTGTAAATTTTGGAGATTAACCCTTTGTCATTTGCTTCATTTGCAAATATTTTCTCCCATGTTCCTCCCTCTGCTATATTTTGGAAGAGTTTGAGAAGGATAGGTGTTAGCTCTTCTCTAAATGTTTGATAGAATTCGCCTGTGAAGCTATCTGGTCCTGGGCTTTTGTTTGTTGGAAGATTTTTAATGACAGTTTCAATTTCAGTGCTTGTGATTGGTCTGTTTATATTTTCTAGTCCTTCCTGGTTCTGTCTCAGAAGGTTGTGCTTTTCTAAGAAATTGTCCATTTCTTGCAGGTTGTCCATTTTATTGACATATAGTTGCCTGTAGTAATCTCTCATGATCCTTTGTATTTCTGCAGTGTCAGTTGTTACTTCTCCTTTTTTATTTCTAATTCTATTGTTTTGAGTCTTCTCCCTTTTTTTCTTGATGAGTCTGGCTAATGGTTATTATCAATTTTGTTTACCGTCTCAAAGAACCAGCTTTTAGTTTTATTGATCTTTGCTATCATTTCCTTCTTTTTTTTCCCATTTATTCCTGATCTGATCTTTATGATTTCTTCTGCTAACTTTGGGTTTTTTTTGTTCTCCTTTCTCTAATGGCTTTAAGTGTAAGGTTAGGTTGTTTATTTAAGATGTTTCTTGTTTCTTGAGGTAGGAGTGTATTGCTATAAACTTCCCTCTTAGAACTGCTTTTGCTGTATCTCATAGGTTTTGAGTTAACATGTTTTCATTGTCATTTGTTCCTAGGTATTTTTTGATTTCCCCTTTGATTTTTCAGTGATCTCTTGGTTATTTAGTAGTGTATTGTTTAGCCGCCATGTGTTTGTATTTTTTACATATTTTTTTCCAGTAATTGATATGTAGTCTCATAGGTTTGTGGTCGGAAAAGATAGTTGATACAATTTCAATTTTATTAAATTTACCAATGCTTGATTTGTGACCCAAGATATGATCTATCCTGGAAAATGTTCCATGAGCACTTGAGAAGAAAGTGTATTCTGTTGTTTTTGCATGGAATGTCCTATAAATATCAATTAATTCCATCTTGTTTAATGTATCGTTTAAAGATTGTGTTTCCTTATTTATTTTCAGGTTGGATGATCTGTCCAAAGGGGAAAGTTGGGTGTTAAAGTTCCCTACTATGATTGTGTAACTGTTGATTTCCCCTTTTATGGCTGTTAGCACTTGCCTTATGTATTGAGGTGCTCCTATGTTGGGTGCATAAATATTTACAATTGTTATATCTTCTTCTTGGATTGATCCGTTGATCATTATGTAGTGTCCTTCTTTGTCTCTTGTAATAGTCTTTATTTTAAAGTCTATTTTGTCTGATATAAGAATTACTACTCCTGCTTTCTTTTGATTTCCATTTGCATGTAATATCTTTTTCCATCCCCTCACTTTCAGTCTGTATGTGTACCTAGGTCTGAAGTGGGTCTCTTGTAGACAGCATATGTATGGGTCTTTGTTTTGTATCCATTCAGCCAGTCTGTGTCTTTTGGTAGGAGCATTTAATCCATTTGCATTTAAGGTAGTTATCGATAAGTATGGTCCTATTACCATTTTCTAAATTGTTTTGGGTTTGTTATTGTAGGTCTTTTCCTTCTCTTGTGTTTCCAGCCTAGAGAAATTCCTTCAGCATTTGTTGTAAAGCTGGTTTGGTGGTGCTGAATTCTCTTAGCTTTTGTTTGTCTGTAAAGGTTTTGATTTCTCCATCGAATCTGAATGAGATCATTCCTGGATAGAGTAATCTTTGTTTTAGGATTTTGCCTTTCATCACTTTAAATATGTCTTGCCATTCCCTTCTGGCTTGTAGAGTTACTGCTGAAAGATCAGTTGTTAACCTTATGGGGATTCCCTTGTATGTTATTTCTTGTTTTTCCCTTGCTGCTTTTAATATTTTTTCTTTGTATTTAATTTTTGACAGTTTGATTAATATGTGTCTTGGCGTGTTTCTCCTTGGATTTATCCTGTATGGGACTCTCTACGCTTCCTGGACTTGATTGACTATTTCCTTTCCCATATTAGGGAAATTTTCAACTATAATCTCTTCAAATATTTTCTCAGTCCCTTTCTTTTTCTCTTCTTCTTCTGGGCCCCCTATAATTTGAATTTTGGTGTGTTTCATGTTGTCCCAGAGGTCTCTGAGACTGTCCTCATTTCTTTTCATTCCTTTTTCTTCATTCTGCTCTGCAGTACTTATTTCCACTATTTTATGTTCCAGGTCACTTATCCATTCTTCTGCCTCAGTTATTCTGCCATTGATTTCTTCTAGAGAATTTTTCATTTCATTTATTGTGTTGTTCATCATTGTTTGTTTGTTCTTTAGTTCTTCTAGGTCCTTGTTAAAAGTTTCTTGTATTTTCTTCATTCTGTCCAAGATTTTGGATCATCTTTGCTATCATTATTCTGAATTCTTTTTCAGGTACATTGCCTATTTCCTCTTCATTTGTTTGGTGGGTTTTTACCTTGCTCCTTCATCTGCTGTATGTTTCTCTTTCTTCTCATTTTGCTTAACTTACTGTGGTTGGGGTCTCCTTTTCACAGGCTGCAGGTTCGTAGTTCCCACTGTTTTTGGTGTCTGCCCCCAGTGGGTAATGTTGGTTCAGTGGGCTGTGTAGGCTTCCTGGTGGAGGGGACGGGTGCCTGTGTTCTGGTGGATGAGGGTGGATCTTGTCTTTCTGGTGGGCAGGGCAGCATCCGGTGGTATGTTTTGGGGTGTCTGTGACCTTATTATGATTTTAGGCAGCCTATCTTCTAATGGGTGGGGTTGTGTTTCTGTCTTGCTAGGTGGTTGGCGTAAGGTCTCCAGCACTGTAGCTTGCTGGTCTTTGAGTGGAGCTGGTCTTAGCATTGAGATGGAGATCTGTGGGAGAGCTCTCGCTGTTTAATCTTACATGGAGCCGGGAGGTCTCTGTTGGGCCAATGTCCTAAACTCGGCTCTCCCACCTCAGAGGCACAGACCTGACACCTGGCCAGAGCACTAGACCCCTGTCAGCCACACGGGTCAGAAGAAAAGGGAGAAAGAAAGAAAGAGAGAGAGAGAGAGAGAGAGAGAGAGAGAGAGAGAGAGAGAGAGAGAGACGGAGGGCGAGAGGGAGGAAGGGAAATAAAATAAAATAAAGTTATTAAAATAAAAATTTTTTAAAATTATTAAAAATTTAAAAAATATTGAAAACTAATAAAAAAAAAAAGAAAGAAGAGAGCAAGCAAACCAAAAATCAAATCCACCAATGATAACAAGGGCTAAAAAAGTATACTAAAAAAAACAAACAAACAGAAAAACGGACAGACAGAACCGTTGGACAAATGGTAAAAGCAAAGCTATACAGACAAAATCACACAAGGTCCATCTCCTCAACTTTGGGATGATTCGTCTTCTGTTCAGGTATTCCAGAGATGCAGGGTACATCAAGTTGATTGTGGAGATTTAATCTGCTGCTCCAGAGGCTGCTGGGAGAGATTTCCCTTTCTCTTCCTTGTTTGCACAGCTCCTGGAGTTCAGCTTTGGATTTGGCCCTGCCTCTGCGTGTAGGTCGCCGGAGGGTGTCTGTTCTTCGCTGAGGCAGGACGGGGTTAAAGTAGCATCTGATTAGGGGGCTTTGGCTCACTCAGGCCAGGGGGAGGGAAGGGTACGGAATGCGGGGCCAGCCTGCGGTGGCAGAGGCCACAATGATGTTACAACAGCCTGAGGCGCGCTGTGTGTTCTCCCGGGGAAGTTGTCCCTGGGTCACGGGACTGGCAGTGGCTGCACAGGATCCCAGGAGGGGAGGTGTAGATAGTGACCTGTGCTTGCACACAGGCTTCTTGGTGGCTGCAGCAGTAGCCTTAGCATCTCATGCCCGTCTCTTGTGTCCACGCTCATAGCCGCGGCTTGCACCTGTCTCTGGAGCTCACTTAGGCGGTACTCTGAATCCCCTCTCCTTGCGCACCCCGAAACAGTGGTCTCTTGCCTCTTATCCAATTCCAGACTTTTTCCTGACTACCTCCTGGCTAACTGTGGCTCACTAGCCCCCTTCAGGCTGTGTTCATGCAGCCATCCCCAGTCCTCTCCCTGGGATCTGACCTCGGAAGCCGAAGCCTCAGCTCTCAGCCCCCACCCACTGAGAGCAGACAAGCCTCTCAGGCTGGTGAGTGCTGATTGGCACTGATCCTCTGTGTGGGAATCTCTCCTCTTTGCTCTTTGCACCCCTGTTGCTGTGCTCTCCTCCGAAGCTTCCCTGCTGCCACCCCCATCTCCGCCAGTGAAGGGGCTTCCTATTGTGTGGAAACCTTTCCTCCTTTACAGCTCCCTCCCAGAGGTGTTGGTCCCATCCTAATTCTTTTGTCTCTGTTTTTTCATTTTTCTTTTGCCATAGCCAGATATGTGGGGGAGTTTCTTGCGATTTGGGAAGTCTGAGGTCTTCTGCCAGCGTTCTGTAGGTTTTCTGTAGGAGTTGTTCCACATGTAGATGTATTTCTGATGTATTTGTGAGGTGGAAGGTGATCTCCATGTCTTATTCCTCCACCATCTTGAAGGTCTCTGAAGGATTCTCTTTAATAATTCTTATAGGGAAGTTCTGCTCGTGATGGATTATCTGTTTTTGTTTGAGAAAGTCTTAATTTTCCATCTGTTTGAAGGAGAATTGCCTGGATATTGAACTACTGAAAGTCTTCTTTAAGTACTTTGAATAAGTCATTGCACTTTCTTCTGGCTTCATATTTCTGATGAGAAATCAGCTGTTATTCCTGTTGAGGATTTCTGGTACCTACTGAATCATTTAACTTTTCCTGCTTTCAAGATTCTCTCTTCATCTTTGTCTTTGAACCGTCTGTTTACAATGTGTGTGATTTGGAGTTATTGGAGTTTGTTGGATGTATAGATTGTTTTCCTTTAAATTTCAGACATTTTTATCCATCATTTC
Source organism: Tursiops truncatus (assembly GCF_011762595.2). Taxonomy (NCBI): domain Eukaryota; kingdom Metazoa; phylum Chordata; class Mammalia; order Artiodactyla; family Delphinidae; genus Tursiops; species Tursiops truncatus. The sequence continues at coordinate 144,168,350 of NC_047034.1, forward strand.
TGCAAACATTCTTTCTGGCCGTTTCTCCTCTACTTTAAGGCTCCCATTATATCTATGTTGCTGTGCTTGATGGTTTCCTACAAGTCTCTGAGACTATTCATTTTTCTATTTTCTTTCTGTACCTCAGACTGTATAATCTCAATTGACAAATTTTCAGGTTCATTTATTCTTTCTTCTGCTATCTTATATCTACTCTTGAGTTTCTCTAGTGAATTTTTCATTTGTTTTGTACTTTTCAACTCTAAAATCTCTATTTTTTAAAATAATGTCTATTGATATTCCTTATTTGATGAGACGTCTTTGCCACATCGCCATACTTTTCTTTAGATCTTTAGATACGTTTTCCTTTAGTCCTTTGTACATATTTATAATAGATGATTTAAAGCTCTTGTTTAGTAAGCCCAACTTCTGGGCTTCCTCAAGGACATTTTCTGATGACTGCCTTTTCCTCCATGTATGGGTTATACCCTTGTTTCTTTACATGTCATAATTTTTGTTGAAAACTGGACATTTTAAATAATATAATATGGAACTGTGTAAATCAGACTTCCTCTATTTCCCAGAGTTTATTGTTTTCTTGCTGTTGTTGTTGCTTTTTGTTTGTTTATTTACTTTCCTGAGGCAATGTCTATATTCTGTAAAGACTATGTTCTTTGTTGTGTGTGGCCACTGAAGTCTCTGCTCAGTTAGCTTCATGGCCCTCTAATGACAGGGCTTATATTTCCTTAAATGCTTTGAACCAGTGAGTCCCCCAGTCTTTGCTGAGTATCTCTATTGCTGAGTATGTTGGGACATGCTTTCTATGCCCTGCAGGTAACGTACAACTCTTAGTCTTCACTTCCAACATTTTCAAAGCCTCAAGATCAACCAGAAGTGAGAGATTAGGGCTTCCTTAAGTAATTTCTGGGTATGCTTGTAGCCCTGCACGTGTGCGTGACCTTCTAAATTGCCAAGAATGTATCACAGCTTGTCAAAGACAGCCCCCCAACACACACACACATACACACACAGTTCTCCAGCTTTGCCTTTTAAGTGTTTTGGTCACTTATTGTTTGCTCCAACTGGCACTGCCTCAGGCATCCCTGATGTTAGACAATAGCTGCTTTTTTTTTTTCTGACAAATGCCTCGCAGGTAAAGGATGTTTGTTGTGACTAAGCTCTGATTCAAGTCAAATAAAGAGAAGCCCTGTGAATGGGGGTTGACAATTCCTTAGGCTAGGGCTTTTGGGTAGCTTTATACCTGATTTCCTACAGTGGCTGTAGGGCTGCTAGTTTTCATGGCTACCATGATTGTAAGGGTCTTGGTTGTCAAGGCTATAGCAGACCCGAGTAGAGGAGATTGGGAATAAAGTATGTTAAAACACCACAATATCACTGTTTTTACCAAAATTCAGCTATTTTTCTTGAGTAAATGCTCCTCAGATTGTTGCAAACTTCTGGTTAATTTCTAGGTCTCTAAAAAGTTGATTTTGACAGTTTTTGTTGGTGTTCTCATTGCTTTTATGGAGGGCTGACTTTTTGTTTGTTTCACATCTGATTTATTTATCTTTCTCTATGATACAAGTAGAGATATAGGCATAAAAATATATTGATGAAACATTTGAAGTTGCTTACATTCAGACGCTTTACCACTAAATATTTTAGGGTAAATCTCCTAAGAACAAGGACATTCTCCTATATAAATTTAATACAATTCCCCCACACAATAAATTTAGCATTTATACAACAATACTGTCTAATTTAGGGCTCATAGTAAATATTCACCATTTGTTACAATAATTTTTTAATTATAATTGACATACAATATTATATTAGTTTCTGGTGTATAACATAGTGTTTCAATATTTTTATACATTATGAAATGATCACCAGGATAAGTCTAGTTACCGTCTGTCACCATATGGAGTTATTATAATATTATTGACTATATTCCCTATGCTGTACATTAATTCCATTACTTATTTACTTAATAGCTGGAAGTTTGTACCTCTTAATCCCCTTCACCCACTTTGTCCACCCCCCCCCCACCGCCTCCCCTCTGGCAACCACCAGTTTATTTCTGTATCTATGTGTCTCTATTTTGTTCATTTGTTTTGTTTTCTTTATGGTATTTTTCCTTCTGTATCTGACTTATTTCACTTAGCATAATACCCTCTAGGTACATCCATGTTGTTGCAAATGGCAATATTGTATTCTTTTTTATGGCTGAGTAATATCCCTGTGTGTATGTGTGTGGGGATATGTTTGTGTGTATCACACCTTCTTTATGCATTCATCTATTGATGGATATTTAGGTTGCTTTCATATCTTGCTATTGTAAATAGTGCTGCAATGAACATGGTACATATATCTTTTCTTTTTTTAAAATATTTATTTATTTATTTATATTTATTTATTTGTGGCTGTGTTGGGTCTTCGTTGCTGTGCATGGCTTTCTCTAGTTATGACGGGGGGGCTACTCTTTGTTGTGGTGCACAGGCTTCTCATTGCAGTGGCTTTTCTTGTTGTGGAGCACGGGCTCTAGGCGCTCAGGCTTCAGTAGCTGTGGCACGTGGGCTCAGTAGTTGTGGCTCGCAGACTCCAGAACACAGGCTCAGTAGTTGTGGCGCACGGGCTTAGTTGCTCCGTGGCATGTGGGATCTTCCTGGATCAGGGCTCGATCCTGTGTCCCCTGCATTGGCAGGAGGATTCTTAACAACTGCGCCACCAGGGAAGTCCCCATATACCTTTTCAAATTAGTATTTTCTTTTTTTTCAGATAAATACCCAGGAGTGGAATTGCTGGATCCTATAACTGGTTCTATTTTAGTTCTTTGAGGAACCCTCGATATACTGTTTTCCATAATGGCTGCACCAGTTGACATTCCCACCAACAGTGTGTGAGAGTTCCCTTTTTTCCATATCTTCACCAACACTTGTTTCTTGTCTTTTTGGTAATAACCATTCTGTCGAGTGTGAGGTGGTATCTCATTGTGGTCTTGATTTGCATTTCCCTGACAATTAGTGATGTTGAACATCTTTTCATGTGCCTGTTGGCCATCTGTATATCTTCTTTGGAAAAATATCTATTCAGCTTCTCTGTGGAGGGGCTGATTTTGGAGATATTTACTCTACTATTATGAAAATACTTTTTCTGTGTATGTCGTAATCTTTAAAATTGTGTTTTTGCAGACTAGCATATTCTGTTTTGCTTTTTTATCCAGTCTAATAATTTCTGCCTTCTAGTTATAATACTTAAGATATTTACATTCATGTAATTATCCATATGATTGGTTTAAGCCAGCCAGTTTGCTATTTATTTTATATTTGTTCCATCGGATTTTCTTTAACCCCTCTTTTGATGCCTTCTTTATGGAACTTTCCATGGTATTCCTTTAAAGAATGGCAGAATTTATAGAACTGTGGCTAAGGAAAAATGTCATGTCTTCTTAAATATACTACAAATTGGAAAGAGACTCAGTATTTTCCAGTGAGGACAGTTAGAGCTGTGCTGTCCGATAGAAGTATAATTTGAGCCAAGGATATAATTTAAAAATTTCCCCTAGCTACATTAAATAATTAAAAGAAGTGATAAAATTAATTTTAACAGTAATTTTATTTAAGTCAGTATAAGTATTATCCTTCAACATGTAATTAGTGTAAAAGTTGTTAGTGAGTTTTTTTACACTTGTTTTGTAAACATTCTTTAAAATATTTTTGAGCAAGTCTTCAAAAGTCTTCAAAATCTTGTATTTTACATTAACTGTCCATCTCAATTTGGACCAGCCTCATCTGTAGGCATAACACAGACTTAGAGGTACTCTTAACAGGTTTGGTTTAAATGAGGCAGAATAGAAAATGAAGCTGATGGACAGAATGAGATTTCTGAGGGCCTTGATTTTAATAATCAATAGTGAATTATTAGGACAAAAGTAGAAAATAGAATAAGGGGTAGATGGAGTCAAAATAGCTAGCATAGAAAATAATCTTAACTGCTGTATACAGAGGGACATGAAGTCTTAGTCATTTATTCAGTGCAATAGTCTATATTAAGATGGTAGATGATAGTGGTTTTCATTCTAATAATAACTATAGTATTTAGTTTTTTATTTTATTTTTTTATACATTTATTTTTATTTATTTATTTATTTTTGGCTATGTTAGGTCTTTGTTGCTGTGCGTGGGCTTTCTCTAGTTGTGGCGAGTGGGGCCTACCCCTCTTTGCGGTGCATGGGCTTCTCATTGCAGTGGTTTCTCTTGTTGCAGAGCACGGGCTCTAGGCGTGCAGGCTTCAGTAGTTGTGGTGCACGGGCTTAGTTGCTCTGCGGCATGTGGGATCTTCCTGGACCAGGGCCCGAACCCGTATCCCCTTCATTGGCAGGTGGATTCTTAACCTCTGCGTCACCAGGGAAGCCCACTAGTATTTATTTAAAGCACTGTCAGGCACTGTTCTAAGTACTTTGAATGTATTGTATTGACTCATTTATTGTGTGACTTTAAGTAAGTTAATCACCTTCACTTTATTGGGTCTCTGTTGTTTCCCTATATAAAAAATTCGAAGCTGTACTAGATAATTTCTAAGCTGCTTGTTAATATGGAAAGTCTGTGTTTTGGGGTACATTGATGAGGAAATTAGAGTTTCTGTTCTCAGGGAATTTATAATCAAATAAAATAGGTGAGGTGTACCCACTTCATTAAAATGCATAGAGACAATAATTAGGGCCTTAAGAGAACTATAAAATGCTGTGAGAATTTAAAACTATTTACTTGACTATAATAAATTCACAATAAATGTTTGAATTAGATTGAATTGAATAGTGACAGTTGGTGAATCAAGAGAAGTTTTGTGTATGGGATGGCAGTTAATGTAAGCCTTGGAAGGTAGAAGTACATGAGGAGGAGATGGCATGGAGTAGAAATGAGCAGTAACCCAGATAATGGAAGAATGCGAGGCAAGAAAGTAATGTGTGTTCAGAAAACAATAACAAATATACTTTGATTGTACTTTTAGGAGGTGTCAAGTAATATTGCTATATGATAAGTTGGATTCAAATCTTAGAGAATCTTCAATAGCCTACTAAGGGTATGGTTGATCACTGACAATGAAATATGGCAGGAACTGGAGAGACTGTGCTATGTATTTTTTAGAAACCCTACATGTTATGCCTATACCTTGTGTCGGTGCTGAGAATAGTTAAGTGTAGTTTTATATTTAAAAAATATTTCATTGGGCTAGAAACAGTGCACTTGCTTTGAAGGTTTGTCATATTTCTTTTGATGAGGGTGTATATGGGCTGCGACTTAGGGTGATACAGGTCAGATTTGTGCTTTTTTTGGTATTTTTTTTTTTTTGTCCTCTAGTATTGTGCTTTATTTCTGCTGAGTCTTAATCCTTTGTGATTAAATGATGCTGAATAAGTTTATGTCAGCATTCTACATAAAGTGGGAGCCTGAGGCTTACTGTTTAAAACTATTAGTGTCTGTCCCGAGAGCCAGTACATAGAGCACAGATAACCAAGTGGAAAATCATAGATTTCTCAGAGGGATGGAAGTTATAAAGGCATTTCATTTAACTCTGTAAATACTAGAATCTCTCTTTTTTTTTTAACTTGTGCATATTTTTATTAGCTTAGCAGACTAGTGTTTTTATGTAATGTTTGGTAAGTTATTTTAGTACAGTAGTTCAGGGAATTCATGAAGCAGTCACGTTCATCTGTCTAATTTCTTTCAGGTAACTTGCCCAGGAGTGGTGCTGAAAGACAAGGAGGACATCTATCTTAGCATCTGTGTGTTTGGCCAATACAAAAAGACACAATGTGTCCCAGCCAGTTTTCCACTGGTCTTCAATGCCAGAATGGTGTTTGAAAAGGTGAGTTCAAACATCCAATCAAATGTTAACCAATAAAAAATCAAAGTGGTTCCAAATTTTGAATAACACATATTACTATTGTTGACTATGCACTTTGATTTAATTCAAAAGGAGATTTGTAACTTAAATCTGGAAGCTTGAAAATAAATATGCATTATATTACACATTGAATCAGTTGCCTCTTTTTCGTGATGGATCAGTTTACTTCTAAAATTGTCTCAGTGGTCTTTATGTAAAATATAGCACCTTGAATTCTAAGTAATCATTTTCATAGAAGAGATGGGGGAGATATTAATAGGTAAGAATAGGTCATATTTTGCTTATGACTTTCATGTGGTGCTTCTTTCTATAAGTCTCTTTTCTTTTTCCCCCCTGAATCTGGTGCTTTGGGGTAATTATTACCAATTGTATTTCTCACTTTTTCCTTTCCTTCTCTCCTTGTCTATTTCCCTCTTTTCTTCCTTCCTTCCCTCCTTTCTTCCTTTCCTCCTTCCCTCCTTCCTCCCTTTTTCTCCTTCCTCTTCTCCACAGATAATTACTGAGTACCTGCTCTGTTCCATGCACTGTTCTAGGCACTGGGTAAAAAAAACAAACATGCTCCCCTCTTGGAGCTTTCATTGTAATAGGTGAAACAGACAATAATCAAGTAAGTAGTAAGTGTCATGAAGAGAATAAAGGGAGGGTAAGGGGACAGAAGGATTAGGGGGATTCTTTATTTTAAAGGGTGGTCAGAGATGGCAATAACATTGAAACTGAGCTTGGATTATGAGACAGTATCAGTTATTTAAAGGTCTAGGGTAAAAGCATTCTAAGCAGAGGAACAGAAAGTATAAAGGTGTCTTGTTGGTAATAAGCTTGATGAGCTGGAGGAACACCAAGGAGGCAAGTATGACCGTGGTAACAAAGGGAGGACTGCTAGCAGATCAAATTGGAGAGGGAGGCAGAGCCAGATGTAATTTTTGTTTGTTGGTAAAATCTTGTATACTGATCATGGGAAGCAGAGAGGAAGTGACAGTTCTCAATAATGTCAGAAGTTTCTTTGGTTGGGAAAGGAATATTTTGGGAATGAGAAGGAAAACACAAAAACTATTTCATATATGTCTTCCTTTTACGTTCTCTTCTCTATCCTGCTTCCCTCTGCCTTCTCTCACTATAGGTGTTCCCTGAAGCAGTAGACCCTGGAGATGTGGTTGCACAGCTTGAATGTAAGTTTTTAACTTTTAATTTCTGATTCTAAGAGATTTTAGAATCATGCTCTTTAATCCTGAGTTAGATAAAAGTCAAAAAGGGTCAAACAAGAACTTCAAAACTCTTGAGGTGAGAAGTTTTTTACACTTTTTAGAATTTTGGAATATACCTGGAAATAATAAAAACTACGTGTGCTGCAGAGAGATGGGGAATTTTTCCTTTTTCTGTGTTTGATCTGTGAATAACAAAAAGACTTATCTGAACTATTTATTGATTAAAATGATATGAGCTGTTAATGATGTAAGAACTGAGATTCATGTTAGGTGGGACTTTGCCCTGCAAACAAAAATATGTCTTTAACCTCACTGTATTGCAAATCAAGAGAGTAAATAATAGAAGATTGAAGTAATAGTAGCTTAAAATATATATGCTTTTGCATTTTGTATTGTATGCAATATGTTAATAAATTATTTGAAAGTGACGTATTCAAGGCTGTGGTTAACAGTAAATTCTTCAAAGTACTAGGGATCAACTATAAAAAGATCCAGTATTTTGTGAGAGCAGCAATGCAAAGGTATACGTTTGGGAATATGTTATTTGAGCTCTGAGTATGAAATGAAAAGCTCTGTTATTTATCCTTGTAATCAGAAAGGGATTAGGGATTACCATATTGGTCTAATATATAATTGTGGCTCAAAACGCCAACAATATTGAGCATCATCAGTGTCAACTGTCCCTTCCATACCTTTTGCACCCCGTTGGGACTCTAGCAATATAGAAACATGCAGCCTGGAACCATGCTAGATAGAATCTGGGCATATGGGTAGAAATAGGGCTGGCTCATTGTTTTACCTTCAGGGAGTTAATAGTAATAGTTTAAAGAACTCTTTATGGCTAATGTCAATATCGTATTTATTTTTTATAGCTGTTCTTGCACTTGGTATTCTGTCTTCCACTATGGCAGACTAGTGAGGTGGCAACTTGGTGCCAGTGCGTAATGACTTTTAATTTTCTTGAACATCTTGTTCAGTATCTCAGAAATTGCGTATCTTAGGAAATATGAAGATAATTATTTCCCTTATCATTCTGAAGTTCTTTTGTTAAAAAACATAATTTTTCCTATTTTATTTGAAATTTAGGGTCTCTAAGAGTACTTGGTGGTTATTATTATTTGGAATCTTTCTTGTCTTGATTTCACTGATTCACTTTTTCTCTTAGGTTTCCTCCTTCATCACTGACAGTCCACTTTTTGGTATCTTTCTCAAATTCCTCTGGCTTCACTTCTCTGATCTCTTTTGACTTAGTTTCTACTCTCTCCTTATATGATATTCTCCAAAGACTTGGCTTCATGTTTTACCTATCTTCTGATGGCTTCCACAGCAGTCTTTATCCCTGATCTCTCTTGTAAGCTTTGGGCGCCTTTTCTTTTACTTTTAATTTCCTCTCAGCTTTGCAGTTTTTTGTTGTCCCCTAACCTTATTAATATGAAAAATTAAAGCTATACTAAAAGTGGAAAAGATGGAATGATGAAGTCTCATATACCTGTCAGCTTCAACAGTTTTTTGACATTTTGCCCATTGTATTATATGTTTACCCTGCCACTTAAAAAAATGTTGGAATATTTAAAAGCAAATTCTATACATACATTATTTCACTGCAAATATTCTGGCATGACCTCTAATTGATAAAGGCTTTTTTGAAAAAAATATGACCACTATATTGGTATCATACCTAACAAAATTAATATTAATTCCTTAATAACATCGAATACTTAGTCATTATGCAGGTTTCTCCAATTGCCACCACAATGTCTTTATACAGTTTGTTAAAAATCAGGATCCCATCAAGGCGTGGTTCACATATGTATGTGGCTGTTTAGCCCTTCAGTTTATTTTTTTCTGTAGTAGTGTCCCTCACTTTTTTTTTTCCTAATGCCGTGAATTTGTTAGAAAAATCAGGTCCTTTAGAATGTCCTACAGTTTGGATTTGGCTGCTGCTTCCTCAAAGTGTTGTTTAGCTTATTCGTCACTTATATTATGTAAACTGAAAATTAGACCTAAAGGTTTGGTTCGATTCAGGCTTATTTTGTTTTTTTGGCAAGAATCCTTCATAATTGGTGCTCTGTACTTATTATTGCATCATATCAAGCGGCATATAATGTCTGATTGTCTTAAGTTTAGTGATATTAAGATTTATCTTTTGCCTCCTGGCAGCATCAGCCTGATTCCTCCATGATAAACCTCCTCTACCGCCTTTCATCGAACAGCTTCAGCATTCCTTGAGACCCGTCTTTTCATTAGGGGTTACCAAATGTGATTTTTCTAATACTGTTAATTTTTTCTATAAGTGTTAGCTGGAATTCTTCTCTAACAGATATTTTCCTTATCAGCAATGTGATGACCCTGAAATACTGTTCTTGTAGGAAAGGTAGTGTCATCTTTCCTTTCCTTACTTTAATAGCTTTAGTGAGGTATAACTTACGTATCACAAAATTTACCCATTGTAACTGTAGTTAAGTGATTTCTAGAAAATATATATAGTTGTGAGCCGTCATCACAGTCCAACTTAGCATGTTTCCATCACCCCAAAAGTTCTGACGCCTGCTTGTACTCAGTCTCTATGCCCACTTCCAGTCCCCACAACCACTGATCTATTTTCTATCTTTGTATATTTTTCTTTTCTAGAAATTTTATATAAGTGGGTTCTTACAACATTTAGTCCTTTGTGCCTGGCTTCTTTTACTTGGAATAATGTTTTTGAGGTTTGTTCATGTTGTTCTACATATTAGTAGTTCATTCCATTTTATTTATGAATAATATTCATCTTGTATGGAATTTTTTTTCCCCTTCCATTCACCATTTGATGAACATTTGGATTGTTTCAAGTTTTTGGCTATTATGAGCAATGTTGCTGTGAGTATATGGATACATGCTGGGTTGTATCCTAAGTATATGTTTAACTTTTTAAGAAACTGTCAGCCTGTTTTCTAAAGTTACTGTACCATTTTACATTACCACCAGCAACATATGAAGATTTTCCATATCATCCCCAAGACTTGATATTGTTAGTCTTTTTGGAATATATAGATGTGTAGTGGTATCTCAATGTATTTTTTTGCTTGTTTGTTTGTTTTTGGTTTTGGTTTTGTTTTGCGGTACGCGGGCCACTCACTGTTGTGGCCTCTCCCATTACGGAGCACAGGCTCCGGACGCGCAGGCTCAGCGGCCATGACTCACGGGCCCAGCCGCTCCACGGCATGCGGGATCCTCCCGGACCGGGGCACGAACCCGTGTCCCCTGCATCGGCAGGTGGACTCCCAACCACTGCGCCACCAGGGAAGCCCTCTCAATGTATTTTTAATTTGCCTTTTAATACTAATAATGTTGAGCATCTTTCCAAGTGCAGATGAGCTATTCATGTAGCTTTTTCTTATAAAATGCTTGTGCAAATATTTTGCCCATTTTTGAACTGGGTAGTTTGTCTTCTTACTGAATTGTAAGTTTTTTTTTGTTTTTAAAAATATTCTAAATATAAGTTCTTTATCAGATATATGATTAGTAAATATTTTTTCCCAGTCTGTGGCTTATTTTTTTCATTCTTTTAATGGGGTGTTCTGAAGAACAAAAGTGATAAAGTCCAGGTTATCAATTTTTTTCTTTTATGTATCATGTTTTTGATGAAGTCTTTGCCTTACCCAAGGTCACAAAAATTTTCTCTTTTCTTCTACAAATTTTATAGTTTTATCCCTTACATTTAGGCCAATGGTCCACTTTGAGTTAATTTTTGTGTATGTTGAGAGGTAAGGATCTATTTTTTCTTTGATAGATGGTACAAATGCTCAAGGAGATTCAAAGACCCCCTTAACTGGGCAGTCTGATAAATGGTCAGATACTTGAGTAACCTCAGATAAAATGCTTAGAACAGTCCCTTGCACACAGTAAACACTTAAAATGTCCCTTGTTTATTTTTATTGGTGGTGTGTTATTATTATTACTCTTATTATTGGGGAACTGCCAAGTTCCATTCATACCATATCTGCACCCCGGAATCACCAAGCTTCTGGGGAAATATATATTTATGATGTATAAATATAAAGTGATATTAAGGGCCAATGACATTAAAAGCCATATAGGGCTATTTTACATTCATAGAGAAGGCATTCTCTTTAGGGAAATGGTTTTAATCCTGGAATCTACCAGACTAAAATTAATTATGACTAAAGCCATTTCCTGGGAACCATTTTTAGGCGAGAAAGAGAATGAAAAATTTTCTACTTTATAGACTACTCTATTGAAACTGGAGTTTCTTCCTTTTTCAGTGAAACTTTGTAGATTTTCTTCTACAGACACACACACACACACACACACACACACACACAAACATACTCTGTCACACGTACACAGTACACTCGACCCTTGAACAACGTGGGTTTGAGCTGTGCAGGTCCACTTATACACGGATTTTTTTCAATAGTAAATACTACAGTACATGATCTGTGGTTGGTTGAACCTGTGGATGCTGAACCGCAGATTCGGAGGAACCATTTATATGGAGGAACTGATATGGAGGGCCGACTGTAATCTATATGCGGATTTCAACTGCAGGAGAATGGTCACCTCTAGCTTCTGCATTGTTCAGGGGTCAGCTACATACTGCCACAAATACACTGCCTGAAAAGCTCTTCCTACAGCTATGGATTTGCCTGCTCCCTCACTTCTCTCCAAGTCAGTCCTCAAATTTATCATTATAACGAGAGATCTTTTCTCACCAAAGTATTTAAAAATAGCTCCCCCGTTTGGTCAATATCTCAATCTCTATCCCATTATCTTTAAGGTTATTATATCTTCTACACCAGAATACTTTGAGAGTAAAAGAGTGTGTTTTTAGTATTTCCACCAAGACAACAGCTGTGAAAAGGGTACTGCTCAGGGCAAATAGGGATGAATGGTCCTCCTGTTTTTCTTCCTAGCACTGATATATTATTTATTTTTTTATTTTCTCTCTCATTAGAGTGATAATTTCATAAGAGCATTGACTTTTCCTTTTTTGTAGCTGTTGTGTGCATATGACAATACTTGACACATACTAGGTATTTGATGTTCAAGGAGTTAAATAAAATCTCATAAATGCATCGTATAACTGCCTCTCATTACTGTTTTCATGAGTGTTGGAACTGTCCTACCGAGAGATACCTGTTTGTAGTATACAATCCTTTGATTAGGAGATGTATTTTGTATTTGAAAATTTGTAATATAATAATAGCTGCTCTGGCTTCATTCTCGTTTGGATAAAGAGAAGATGCGATCTTTATTTATATTGCAGTAGATTACTAGCTGTCCCTATTGTTTTCTCTCGCCTGTAGGGAAAAATAGCAGTTTCATTATAGCCTCTGCTTTTCAGCTTCTGGAAATTAGTGCTTACCTGGTGTCTGGGGTATTCAGAATGCTTTCAGGTGAAGATTTGAAGGCTGAGAATAAATCCTTCAGTGTCTATAAATGAGAGAGTCCCTGCCTCAGTGGTCAGGAGAGCTTGTAGGACTCAGGATTCATATTTTAAATCCATGATGGCAGATGCATTCCCAGCAGTTCGCCCTTGCAGTTAGGGCAGGTAAATAGGCATTTATTGGAAATTGTTATAGCAATTACTCTTGCTGGTACAGAGTGTTAATGGCATTCTGGCACTCTCTCTCAAGGTGTTTATGGTAGCTTTTGATTTGCTCCATGGGACTAAGATTTCTGGAGTACTGGAGTACATTTACTTTGTAACTTGGGTTGAAAGTACATGTGAAAATGACAATTTTTACAGAAGGAGGGAAATTGTCATTAGTTATAAGAAAGAGCAACTGTAAAATGGAATTAATTATACTATATGTTCCAGGAGATGTAATTTACATGAACCTATTATTTGGTTTCCAGGAACATTAGTTCTCTAAAAACTTTTCCATTAATAATTTAAGGTCTTTTCTTCTTGAAGTATTTTTGCCAAAATATATATTTTTAAATATAAAAGAGTAGAACACTGTTTATAGAAACTAGGAAATAGTTTTCTCTTTAGAAGTTAATCTATGTTCTTGTGATAAAATATAAACTAATTAAACCCAAGCAATTACTTTTCAGGCCACTTCTTTACAGTTGAGGAGTTTCAATAACAATTCTACCTGTATTGTTTATTTCATTACTTCACTTTGGCAGTGATTCATTGTGTCAATGGTAGGTTCAGAAGGTATATAGTATATTGACACAAATCTTAAATTTGTTTTCTATTTAAACCCTTTGTTTTTAAACTTTATACTCTTCTTGAGATCACTGATACTTCTGAGACCACTGATACCTTTAGCAAACTTATTGGAATTAAAAACTATATTTGGAAATATATTTTGTTAACAGCTGTGTTTATTTTTCTTCACTGTAATTTGTTCACAGAAATAATACCTGGCAATACTAAACACCCATGTAATATTTTGATTGACGTTTTATTGGCTGTATTCTGCTTGTGTTTGGCCCCTTCCAGAATGATTCTGGCTAGTGTGGGGTACTTTTGTTTTACTTATATCCCTTATAAAAGGGCTATTCCCTTCTTTGGCTTTATTTTTAACCTTTTACTTTCCTTTATGAAATGGTTTTTGTTTTTAATATTTATTTATTTGAAAAGAAAGTGGAACTTTTTCTTCTGTCCAATTTACAAGTACTGAATTTGCAGTGTCAAAGCAAGGCAAGTTCTTCAGACTGGAAAGGGTAAGCACATTGTGCACATGGTGTTAGAACTTTTCACCCAGAGAACTACCAGGCAATTAATTTTATTATTCTGTAGGACTTGCTGTCAGGCAAGGTGCATACATACATACATATGCATATATGTAAATATTAATGTCTTACCTTAAGTCTGGTTTTTAATTATATTGAAATTATATTTTTAATTGGTTATAGAATTATTTTAATTTTCTTCATAGCAGAGTTACATATAGTCTACAGAGCTGATTGCAAACAGCAGTCCTGTAACATCCCTATCCTCCATCATTTCCTACTCCCCTAACGACTGCTTTTCTTTTTTTTAAAATTGTTTTTCTTTGTATTCACCTCCATTGTCTCCAACATGCTTATACTGCATTTGAAACGTTTGATTTTTAAATATTGGACATTATTTCTCCTTTCCCTTATGAAAAATGAGGATTTAAATAGTTTTCATATGTTCTCTCTTTGCTCTCAAAATATATACATGCCCATTTTCTGTCTTTCTCTTCTCTTAATACAGTTATATCATAATTTTAGATTATATTGTTAAGATCATGTAAAAAGTATTATGGCTGAACCATGTGGTATATATACTATCATACTTTTTCTGCAAGGATTTTGTTTTCACTTGAACTAATAATTACTTTCCTTTGCTTAGTTTTATAGTTTTAGTTTTTTTGTTTTGCTTAACTTAACCCCAATTCTCCCTCAGGTATTCACATTATTTTCTCACAGTTTAATGTTCTTTCACTTATGAATCATTTTTGTTTTTTTGCCTAGAGGCCTAAAACTTTTTAATTTATTTTTAAAGTGTAGTAATGTTACTAGAATATGTCCTGAAGTTGCTTTTTATGGCTTGGTACTCTTAGGTACAGTGCATTCTCCTTCATTTGTAGTTTGTAATCTTTTTTCATTTCTGTAAAGTTTCATGAACTATATATACCGTTTAATATTTATTTTCTTTCTTTGCCTTAGTGTTTTTCATCAGGGTCTATGTTGGATATTTTTTGCATGTTTAGTATTTGTTATTTTTACTCGTATTTTAAAATCTTTTTGTTTCTTTTTGATTAAAACAACTTTTTGTTCTTTTATTTCTTTTAAGATACTGTCTGTTGTGATTATTTGCTTTAGTTTAATCTTCGTTTCTGAAACAACTTCCTTCTCTATTTCTGCTTCTTTCCTAAGTTATTACCATCTTTCTTCTGTGTTTTTCTAAATTTGATTTATGTAGTTGCTTAATATCTTATATTACTTCCTTAATTTTCAAGTAGTAGATTATAGTTTTTATTTATTTTGAAAGCATGTCTTTTGGATGCTTTCACTGTAGGAACTTTTTTCTTTTGCTCACTATTATTATCTTTTAAACAAGAACTTGGTATGTGTTTGACTGTGATCCTTTTCTTTGCTCATTCTTAATTTAGATTTTTTCCCGTGAATTCTTAGAAGGAAGCGTGATTTAGGATAATTTTTTATAGCTTCACCAAGCTCCCTTATATAGTGTTCAAAGTATGGTGGCTTGCTTTCTGGAATTTTCTGCCTTTGTTCCATTCCACTTTTGATAGTTTTTTTCTGCTGTTGTTTCTTTTTCTGCGTTTTCTCTTTCTACATTTTTATCCTGTTTATTTTGTATTCTGTTCTCTACCGTTTTTCCTGGTTTCTTGTGCTCCATCCTGTCCAGGAGCCCTGGGTGTTCAGTTTCTGTAGTTCTTACAGGCTACCAGACTACTTTACCACCTTTGGACCTTACTGTACTCTTTTGAACTCACCTGCTATTGGAATGGACAAACACCCTTCCAATTTCAACTGCTTTTCTCAGATTGATCTACTTCTTCCTACTGAGTACCAGTTGGGTATTTAGAGTAACTCTTCCCAGGCCCTTTATACTCCCTTGCTTTCTTCTGCTTCTCCTGCGTAGATAGATACTGATACCTCACAGGTTTTGTGGTTGCTGGTGGTTTGTCATCATCTGCTTTATCTTAGGGTTTGTGGAGATATCTTGTCATCTTATTTTATTGTAAATGTCTGTAGTTTTCTGCTGTGCAATTGCTGCATATGTTTTTATGGAAGGGAGGTTTGGAGAGACTTGAAAATTCTAGTCTTCGCTTTTATTTTGTGTTTTTGCTTCTGCCTTTCATATTTCATCAAATTATTGGCCATCTATTCATATTTAAGAATAGAAGACCGAAATGCTTTTGGAAGTTATGTGCCAGAGGTGCCTGGTACCACTAATTGCTAAGTCTGTTGGGGTTCCTCCTGGATGCAGATTGTCAATGTGTACTTTATTGTAGGTGATTTCTCTGGGTCATTTTATTGGAAATTATGTCACTATCTTTTTGTATCTTTTCTCTTCAGCTGGTCATATTCAGTAAAAGAATCATTCACATATTTCTCCTAGAGGCTATATACTTGGCGACCTGTTTATAGAACCTTGTAGTGGAAGAAGCTGTAGTAAAATCTCATTGTATAGCCCAGACTCTTAATCTACCTGTTTTCATATAGTATTACCCCTGCTGTCAGTTGTACCTGCTGTTTCCATTCCAGTGAAGACAACTACTACTACTATTACTTCTCCTCCTCTTTCTCTTCCTCCTAACCCTCTTCTTCACTCTCCTTCTTCTTCTCCTTTCCCTAATAAACTTCCAGTCCCCCCCCCCTCCCGCCTCTGCTCCAACTCTCTAGAGAATAACTTCCAGTCACCTGCCTGGGAATGGGGAAGGGCAGTTTCCTAGTGGTGTAAATTGGAAGAAGGATCTGGGGTTTGACTGCTTCTTCAACTTTCAGTTATTACTCGGGTTTTTAACCCCACTGATTCTGTCATTTCCAGAGGTACCTAGCACCACCAATTGCTACGTCTCTTAGGAGTTCGTTAGTATAAAATGGTTTGCTTCTAAGCTTTCCTCTCTATTGGCTTAAGATTCTTTCTCCAGGCTGTTAACTCAGTTACCATTTTTGTTCAAACTGTTTTCTCTTTAGTTTTGTCATTGTGAGTTGGTATGTGTGTGTGTGTTTAATCCTTTTATTCTTTTAGTGAGGGTTCAGAAGGGAACAAAAGCTAATGCATACATTTAACCTACTATCTCTAACTGGAAGCATTCATTTGTAGCTCACTGAAATATTACAGTGTGAATACCTGTGTAACTACAACCTAGGTCAAGAATTAGAACATTGCCAAAACTTCAGAAAGCCTTCCTTATACCACCTCCTAATCTCTATTTCCTCTGTGTTCCACAAAGGAATTTCCATTTTAACGTCTAATATTGTCATTTAGTTTTGCCTGTTTTTGAACACTAAATAAATGGAATTGTAATGTGCAAATTCTTTTGTCCCTGGCTTCTTTTGCTTAGCATTTTGCTGAGAAACTGATTTGTGTTTTGATAACTAATTCATTTATCTTTATTGCTATATAGTATCTTCATTATGTGACTCTACTCCAATTCATTTATTCTGTTATTTACAGATATTAAGGGGCATTTAGGTTATTTCTAGTTTTTGCTGTTATGAATAAAGTTGCTGTGAACATTCTTGATTACATGCCTTGATGTTCATGAGCATGCACACCTATTTGGAATATATATAGAAGTGGAATTGCTGAGTCTTAGGGTCAGTATGAGTAGACAATGCCAAACAGTTTTCCAGTGTTTCTCTATCAGTATACACGCTGCCATTGATGAAAGTTCTGTTCTCCACAGAACCCCTAGAACAGAACCTCTAGTTCTGTTCTCTCTTGCCAACTCCTGGCATTGCCAGACTTTTTCATTTTAGTCATTATGGTGAGTGAACAGTGGTTTCATTTTGCATTTCCGTGACAATAAATGACATCATCGTTTTTGGACATCTTTTTGTATTTGTGTGTGAAATGCTTGTCTTTTGCTCATTTCTCCTTTTGGTTGTTTATTATTTTCTTACTAATTTGTAGGACTTCTCTATATTTTCTAGTTAATAAGCTTTATGTCAGTTATATGTGTTGCAATTAGCTTCTCACTCTGTGGCTTGCATTTTTAATCCATTAGTGATTCTTGTTCTTTTGGTGAACAAGTTTATTTTTAATATAGTCTGACTTAATAATGTAGTTTGATTTATTAATCTTTTCCTTTATGTTTAGTGCTTTTCTTGGGTCATGTTAAAGAATTTTTTTTCCCTACCCCAAGTTATGAAGATATTCTATATAATTTTCTAGAAACCTTATTTCTTTACCATATACATTCAGATTTACAGTCCCCTTGGCTCTTATTTTTATATGTGGTATGAAGAAGGGGTAACATTTTATTTTTATTTTATGTATATCTAATTGAGCAATACCATTTGGTGAAGAAACTTTTATTCCCATTGCTCTGTAATGTTTACTTTATCACAAATTAAGTGCCTACATACGTGGATTTTTTAAAATAGATCTTCTATTTTGTTTCATGGTCCTTGCATAAATATTATGCTTTCTTAATTACTGGAGCTTCAGTTTTGGTATCTGGTAGTTTAAGCCCTCCAGGTTTATTCTTTTTTTTTCACTTTTACTTATTTATTATTTTTTAATTGAAGTATAGTTGATTTACATTGGTGTGCCAGTTCTGCTGTACAGCAGAGGGACTCAGTTCTACACATATATACATTCTTTTTTAAAATATTCTTTTCCATTGTGGTTTAACCCAAGATTTTGAATATAGTTCCCCGTGCTATACGTTAGGACTTTGTTGTTTATCCCAGGTTTATTCTTTTTGAAGATTTTCTTAGCTGTTCTTAGTGTCTAAAGTATACTAATTTTAATCCTTAGTGTACCCTTCAATGATTATTCACATTTGTGTACATCCATAAGCACCATTCATCAAGATAGAGAACATTTCCAGCATCCAAAAAGGTCTCCTTGTGCCTCTACCAGTCACACCCCCCTCAAGATAATCACTATTCTGACTTTTGTCAGCATTGATTACTTTTGTCTGGTTTTGGAATTCATATAAATTAAATCATAAATATGTATTCCTTTGAATATGGCTTTTTTTCACTCAGCCAAATGTCTGTGAGAGTCACCTATGTTGTTGTATTTCAGTAGTTCATTCTTTTTTATTGCTCTTTAGTATTCCATTATGTCAATGTACTGTAATTTATTCATTTCTTGTTAATGAGGATGATTTTTAGTCTTGGCTTATTATGAATATTCTTATAAATATCTTTTGGTAAACATTTATACTAGTTCTCTTGGAGTGGAATTTCTGAGTCATAGAATAGGTGTATACTTAGCTTTTGTTGATACTGCTGAACAGTTCCCTAAAAATAATTGTACAATTCCTTTTGAGTACTGAACATTGTATGTGAAAAATTATAGAAGTAATTGGAGGCATATCATCATGCTGTCGTTCTCCAGGTAGACTTTATGTTTGACTTTTATTTCCCTTCTGTAGGCTGCTAGTGATACTCAGAATCCTCAATCATGTCAATCTAATGTCAGAGATTAAGATGATTTGACGCTGGGTTTCAATCCGTGTACAACACCAGGGTATTTCCAGTTCATCCTTATTCCTATGATGTTGTCTTTTATAGGCTCTATCCAAACTGTGGAGAATTTATGAAGACCTGTCCTTCTTGGTATAGCCCCTGTAGTGATATTTTGCTTCTAGGTCTGTGAGACCATCAAAATCTCAGCTAAGTTTATCCATCCTTCATTTGCCATTTCTGGAATTAGCAGATGCCCTGGGGGAGAAAGCAGCTCCAATGTTTGGCCCATCTCCCTGGCTTTTCTTCTCCTAGAACTTGGCCCTGTAATTCTTCACTGCCCTATTATCTTCTCTGTGCCTTCAAGTGGATTTTAAAAAATAACTTGACCTGATTTTCTTAGTCTTCCTATTAAGATGATTGGTCTGCTTTATGTAAATTGCCATTATTCTGAGGCAGAAATCTGTTCCCCCTTAATATCCTTTCTACCCTCAACCTGTCTCTGTACTCTCCCATTTGTCCCCCCCCATTATATCTGTTTAATTTTTCTAAGTATCTGTATTTGGGCTAGTAGTGCATAGTTAATTATTACAGCTTTATATAATCCATGTTCTTTTCATTTAATAAACACACACTTATATTCCTACATGTTTATTTTTCTAGATGAACTTAAAATCATTTTTTAAGGTCTAAGATAAACCTCTTTGAATTTTAATTTTAATTATATTTTGGGAGAATTGGCATTTTTACATTATTCATTCTTCCCATGTAGATAGGTGATGTATACTGATTTACTAAAGTTATGCTTTCTTTCAACATATTACCAAGGTTTTGGGGTATGTGTGTGAGTGTGTGTGTGTGTGTGTGTGTGTGTGTGTGTGTGTGTGTGTGTGTGTCTGTGTATACGTATACTTGCCATACAGTTCTTATTATGTTTATTTCTAGCTGTTATATATTTTGTGGCTTTAGAGAATAAGGTTCTTCACCTAATTTTCCTTTTTTCCCTTTGTTTATGGTTGATACACAAGAAAGTGATAAAAATATTTATTGTGTATCCAGTCATTTTGCTGAACCTTCATATTGAAGACTGCTAATGTCTTTTCAGTGTATTTCAAATATTTATCCATGATTAGTTTAAATATTAAAAAATATTGTTAATTTGTCTTTCAGTCAGAGCATGTAGCCTATAATATTACTGCTTCTTGGAATTTATTGACGTTTTCCCTGAGCATCTGGGATAGGAATCAAATATAATCATGACATGGTTGCTTAGAAAGGTATATCCTTTTTGTGTTGGTAAAAACATTTGAAACTTTCTATATCTTACTTTAACTTATTTATTTCATTATGTCAGATATTACATCAAAGCTGACATACCGGAGATTCTTAATAAATGTCCATTCCCGGGTCAGTGCTACAACTTGCCTTCCTGGCTTTTTATACTAGGTTAATTTGGTATTGCTGATGGGCTTTCATAACCTTCAGATTGATGCTAACACAAGTTATTTCTGAGTGCTACCTTTCAGTCCTTTACTTCTTGGAGAACTTCCTTTTTAATTTGTCTTGTAGATATTTTAAACATATTCATTTCTCTCATTAGATGTCTCTGTTTAAACTCCAGCCTTCTTAAGATGAACAGATGACTGCTTCCTACTTCACTGACTAAAACTGAGGCCATGTTAGTGAATCACTTCAGTTTATTCCTCCCTTGTCCTAAAAGTCATCTACATTGTTTCTCATTCTTATCCCCTTTCTCCTGGTCCTGGAGGATGAGGTTTCTGCCTTCTGCTCAAGATTATTCTACTTGTCCCTCTTATTCATCTCCTCGTGCCGTTTCTAGTATCTTGATCATTAGATTTTTTTTCCCTCTGTGTTTGCAATGTCTCTCTTGCTGACCCTCACACTGTATAAATATGTTGTATGTTTACATCTTTAAAAGATATTTCCTGTCTTCATCCTTACCCTCATTTAGCTACTATCCTATATCTTTATTCTACTCCTCATTCAAAATATAACTTCCTTACCTCACTGTATATTTTGTAAATTACTGCTTTCTAGTTCTAGTAGAATTGTTAATGAAAACAGTGCAGGCTGAGCTCAGATCTCAGTTCAGGAATTTATGTTTGGTAACCTTAACCGTTAGTCTCTATTTCTTATCTGTAAAATGGAAATAATGGCTTGCTTGTTAGGGTTGTTTTAGGGATTTGTTTGAAGCTCATAGGAATACCATTTAGAGAACATCTTCTGACACACAGAAGATGTTCTCTAAATGGTAGTAAATACTATTATTTTGACTACCCATATCCTTTTTTAAAAAATGTAGTTTTCTACTTTGTAATAATGTTTTTCAAATAGTTGAGATTACAGAATAAGTGACATCAGAAAAAATATAGTGTTAGTATGTTTATCCTGTTTGTTTAATTTGTTTGATTTCTAATAAAATTTTATGTTTAGATATTTTCTAAAGGATAGGGTTTTACTTTGTGGTCAGATATTATAATTATTGTAAGTGCAATAGACCAGGTTTCTTAAATGCCAGTCTCTTATTTCAGTATCATCTTTAGCATTAGTTCTTTTCTGTTCTTCCATTTATTGATAATAGGATGAGAAACAGCATGATGTATTCATGGAATATGCTGTGTGATTCAAGGGGTGATAGAAAAGTCTTCCAAAACAAAAGTTGCTTATCCACTGGCTTATGATAAAATTTGTTTTTTTAAACTTTTTGATTGCCTGCACAGATTCAGTCACTGTGAGAGAATATAGGGGATTCAGAAGTGAATAAAATATAGGCCGTTTGTTCAAATGAGTATCCATCTTAATAAAATAAGGATCAGACATGTAAATAAATAATCAGAATCCTTGTATATGTGCACTGGATTTGAGGAGGTCAGAGAACTGTTGGATACAACATTCACATGGGTGGATGTTGTTCAAAATTATGGCAAGTCTTAGGTCTGAGAGGAAGATAAGCCTGTTTTATCTTCGGTGAAAAAGTGGTAGGGACCTTGAAGTTAAGAGATTGTAGTGAGAAGGAGGATGAGCAGTTGACAACATCAAATGCCATGAGACTAAAAGGAGAGGATTAACTTCTTGTTAAGAGCCTAGTGCTTCTACTATCCTCTTTTTAAAACTTTCATTGTTGTTTTTTAAAGAAAAATTAATATATGTTCAGTTTACAAATTATAGGAAATATGGAGGAATTCTGACAATCTTAAACTGATTTTATTTAGATAACTAGATACCATTTGAAGGAGGAATGTGAAGTTGAACATGTAGAATGTGTGTCTCTTAGTTTAGAATTTGTGATGGAAAAGGCAGAAGAGAACTTTAACAAAAAACAGCATAATGGGAGCTCTCACGGTGATGCTATTAGAACACACGCACACAACTTTCTCTAATCAAAAACATTAAAAAAACATTTTTAGAGAAAATTTTATAAATATACAAAAGTGGACACTAAAAGAGAATAATGAACCCCCTCGTACTCATCACTCAGCTCAATAATTATCAACTCATGGCTAATGTTTTAACTGTATCTCTCTACTTCATCACCCTTTTCCAGATTATTTTGAAGAACTCTCAGACATAATATGCTTTTATCTATTAGATATCAATATCTAAAATATAGAAACAGTACCATACCATACCTAAAAATGAACAATTTTTTAATATTAAATATCAGTTCAGTTCACATTTCCTCAACTATCTTATAACTTAAAAAATAAGTCTTTTGTTTGAATTGGGATAAAGGTAAGGTCCATACATTATGATTGGTTGATGTCTCTCAAGCATGTATATTCCTCTGTTAATTTTTTTCTTTTGTGTAGCAGTTTTTAATATCTTTAATTCATTATTTTTCTAGGTATTTCACACTTTTAAGCAAGATTATAATGTCATTTCTAACTGTTGCTGATATATAAAAAAATATATTATTTGACATATTTACCTTGTTTCCAGCAACCTCACTATATGTATTGATTTAAAAAATGTCTTTAGATTCCTTTGGACTTTTTATGTACACAATCACATTGTAAATGATAGAATTATAGTTTCTCTTTTGTTATAGTTATATCTTTTATTTCTTTTTATTGCTCTGTTATGCTTTCAGTGGTTTAGAACTCCAATAAAATGTTGAAGTGAATGATAGTAGTGATAGCAGTGAATGAAGTGAATGTCTCATTTCTGATCTCAGAGAGACAGCTTCAACATTTCATCACTTGGTATGATGTTTGTTTTAGGTTTTTGGTAGATAGCCTTTATTAGATTATAAAACTTCTTTTCTATTTCTAGTTTGCTAAGATTTTTATTTGAAAACGAATGATTATTAACTTTTATGAAATACTTCTTTATTCTGTTCAGGTGGTGAATTATGTTGCTTTAGTTTTGAATATTAAACCATATTAATATATTGATGGATTTGATTAGATAATGTTTTATATAGGATTTTTACATCTCTGTTTATGAAATAGATTGCCTGTCATTTTCCTTTCTTGTAAGGTTCTTGTCAGGTTTTAGTATCAAGGTTTTGCTGGATTTATAAAGTTGAGAAGTGTTCCTTCTTTTACTGGTCTGCAAAAGAGTATGCATGTAATCAGCATTATTTTCTTCCTTAAAAGTTTGAAAATTCACCAATGAAGTCATCTTAGTGTTTCCTTTGTTGTAAGGTTTTAAATAATGGATTGTGTATGTGTGTGTGCATCTACACATATATCTGTATATACACACATATGTACACAGCTATTCAGTTTTTTCTATACCTGAATAAGTTTTAAGTTTCCTTTTTGTAGGAACTTGATTTTTTTAATATATCAGATTATTTTGAAGTAAATCTCAGATATCATATATCCTTTCATTTATAGATATGGATATCTAAAATAAAGGAACACCTAAAAATTAACAGTTTCTTACTATCATCAAATATCCACTCAGTTCACATTTCCCCAATTGTTCTATAATTGTTTAATCATATTTTGTTTGACAGTGATTCAGATAAGACACATTCAATACATTTGTAGCATGAAATTATTCGTAATGCCTTAGGATTTTAAAATATCTCTATGTCTTTCTTTTCATTCCTGATATTAGTAATTTGTGTCTTTTCTCTTGACCAGTCTTGCCAGGCATTTATCAACTGGTGAATTGAACCTTTTATTATTTTGATGCTTTTGCTTTAATGATGACTTTATCTTTTATAGTATAGCCAAAGCAGCTTTCTTTTAGTTGTCACATGTTATATATTTGTCTATATTTTTGTTTTCTGTTTTTCTGTATTCTTAACATTTTGCATGTATCTTATGAGTGGTACTTGGAGAGAATTTTTTGTTTTGTTTTGTTCTAATCTAATCTATCTTTTAATTGGACCATTTAGAGTATTTCTAAAAATGCATGATATAATTATAGGGATTAGTGCTTATCAGGGATTAGGGATGGGTTGGGGAGGGAGGTGGATGTGGTTGCAAAAGCGCAACATAAGAGATCATGTGGTGGTGGAGCTATTCTGTATCCTGGCTGTGGTGGTGAATACACAAACCTACACTCCTGATAAAATCACAGCAAGGTCCTTTTTGACCCACCTCCTAGAGAAATGGAAATAAAAACAAAAGTAAACAAATAGGACCTAATGAAACTTAAAAGCTTTTGCGCAGCAAAGGAAACCATAAAGAAGACCAAAAGACAACCCTCAGAATGGGAGAAAATATTTGCAAATGAAGCAACTGACAAAGGATTAATCTCCAAAATTTATAAGCAGCTCATGCAGCTTAATAACAAAAAAACAAACAACCCAATCCAAAAATGGGCAGAAGACCTAAATAGACATTTCTCCAAAGAAGATATACAGAGTGCCAACAAACACATGAAAGAATGCTCAACATCACTAATCATTAGAGAAATGCAAATCAAAACTACAATGAGTTATCATCTCACACCAGTCAGAATGGCCATCATCAAAAAATCTAGAAACAATAAATGCTGGAGAGGGTGTGGAGAAAAGGGAACCCTCTTACACTGTTGGTGGGAATGTAAATTGATACAGCCACTGTGGAGAACAGTATGGAGGTTCCTTAAAAAGCTACAAATAGAACTACCATATGACCCAGCAATCCCACTGCTGGGCATATACCCTGAGAAAACCATAATTCAAAAAGAGTCATGTACCAAAATGTTCATTGCAGCTCTATTTACAATAGCCCAGAGATGGAAACAACCTAAGTGTCCATCATCGGATGAATGGATAAAGAAGATGTGGCACATATATACAATGGAATATTACTCAGCCATAAAAAGAGACGAAATTGAGCTATTTGTAATGAGGTGGATAGACCTAGAGTCTGTCATACAGAGTGAAGTAAGTCAGAAAGAGAGAGACAAATACCGTATGCTAACACATATATATGGAATTAAAAAAAAAATGACATGAAAGACCTAGGGGTGAAACAGGAATAAAGACACAGACTTACTAGAGAATGGACTTGAGGCTATGGGGAGGGGGAAGGGTAAACGGTGACAAAGCGATAAAGAGGCATGGACATATATACACTACCAAACGTAAGGTAGATAGCTAGTGGGAAGCAGCCGCATAGCACAGGGAGATCAGCTCGGTGCTTTGGGACCGCCTGGAGGGGTGGGATAGGGAGGGTGGGAGGGAGGGAGACGCAAGCGGGAAGAGATATGGGAATATATGTATATATATAACTGATTCATTTTGTTGTGAAGCTGAAACTAACATACCATTGTAAAGCAATTATACTCCAATAAAGATGTTAAAAAAAAAAGTGTATAGAACTAAATATAGACATACACATTCACATACAAATGAGTACAATTAAAACTTTTAATTAGGATAAAATAAGTAGATTGTATCAGTGTCACAGTGGTTGTGATATATTTTATTATAGTTTTGCAAGGTGTTACCACTGAGGGAAGCTGGATAAAGGGTATATGAGATCTCTGTATTCTGACAATTTGTTGTGAATCCTCATTATCTAAAAACATTAAATTAAAAAAATGTTTTTACTGATATATTTTGGTGTAAATCTACCATATTGATATCTACTTTTTATTTGTTTGGATTGTTGAATATTAGTGCTTTTCTTTTTCTACTTTTATTTTTTTTAATAGTATTTAAAAAATATTTATTTATTTGGCTGCGCCAGGTCTTAGTTGTGGCACTCGTGAGCCTTAGTTGCAGCCTGTGGGATCTTCAGTTGTGGCATGCAAACTCTTAGTTGCAGCATGTGGGGTTTAGTTCCCTGACTAGGGAAAGAACCCGAGCATGGAGTCTTAGCCACTAGAGCACCAGGGAAGTCCTCTACTTTTCTTTGAATTATTAACTATTTTTTGCTTTTTAATTTCTACACTTTTATTAGCTTAAGGGTACATGTTCTTTAACTATTTTGTTTTTTTCGTGGTTAGTATAGAGATTACAGCATGCATGCTTGAGTTTTCAGAGTTGTGTACATATTTTTATTTTAACCTCTTCTAGGACAATGAAGAACCTACAACTACTTAACTTCTAGATTATATGTTATTTTTTGTTATGCATTTTAACTTAGTGTACAATGAGACTACACAGAATATTATTGCTATTATTGTATAGGCATCATTCATTTCACTTTACAACTGTATTTTACCTTTTTGGTTGCTCTTTATTTCCTTTCACTTTTTGAGCTTCTCAGTTTATTGTGTCTTTCTGAAGAATGTCCTTTCATAATTCCTTTCTTATAGTCTTTTGATAATAGATATCTTGATTTTTATTTATCTGAAAATGTCTTTACTTTTTTTGAAGTATATTTTTGCTGAATATTGGTATGACTGTCTTCCAGCCCTTAGAAAATACTATTCCATTGTCTTTTTGCTCCCTTAGTTTCTGTTGAGAAATCATCTGTTAATTTTATTGTTACTTCTTTGAAGGTATTTTGTCATTTTCTGCTGGCTTTTTTTTTTTTTTATGCGTTACGCGGGCCTCTCATTGTTGTGGCCTCTCCCGTTGCGGAGCACAGGCTCCGGACGCGCAGGTTCAGCGGCCATGGCTCACGGGCCTAGCTGCTCTGCGGCATGTGGGATCTTCCCGGACTGGGGCACGAACCCACATCCCCTGCATCGGCAGGCGGACTCTCAACCACTGCGCCACCAGGGAAGCCCTGCTGGCTTCTTTTAACATATTCTCTTGGCTTCTTTTAACATATTCTCTTACGTCTTTGTTTTCCTGTAGTTTTACTTTGATGTGCCCAACTCTGTGTGTGTGTGTGTTTTAAAAATTTGTTCTGCTTAGTGTTTGTATCTTGGTATCTTTCTTCAGATAAACTCTGAGATATTAACTTTTCAAATATTTCTTTTGCCCTTTTCTCTTCTCTCTTTTTACAAAACCAGTTGCACATTGTTAGATCCTCTTACTCTATCCTTTTTTTTTTCCTTTTTTTTGTTACTCCAACCTTTGGGCTTTCTGTGCCTCTCTCAAGATATTTATTTTTGTCTTCCAATTCCATAATTCTCTCTTGAGTCATTTGTAATCTGCTGGTAAATCCGTTCGTTGTGGTTAATTTTTGGTTATTTTTTAGCTGAAAAATTTCCACTTGGTTCTTTGTAACAGTTTCTAGTTCTCTGCTGACATTCTCAATCTTATATTTTATTTTCCTGAGCATATTAAGCATATTTTAAGTTGCAGTCTGATAACTAATTTTTCTGGATCTCTTGTTGATCTGTTTTTCTTTGTTTTTGTTTCTGTTTTGGCGATACGCGGGCCTCTCACTGTTGTGGCCTCTCCCATTACGGAGCACAGGCTCCGGATGCGCAGGCTCAGCGCCCATGGCTCACGGGCCCAGCCGCTCCGTGGCATGTAGGATCTTCCCGGACCAGGGCACGAACCCGTGTCCCCTGCATCGGCAGGCGGACTCTCCACCACTGCGCCACCAGGGAAGCCCTGTTGATCTGTTTTTATTTCCTGTGTTTCTCTTGTGTTTTGATCCCAATGGTCTTTTTTTCCTATATACCTGGTCGATTTTCATTAAATGTCAGATTTTGTATGTAAGAATTTTAGAAATAATTTGAAACCTTAGATGAAAATATTTTCCTTCAGACAAGATTTATGATTGTTTCTAGTGGGCACTAGCAATTCTGGATCAACTTAATTTAGACAGGATTTGGGATGATTCAGATTTAAGCCTAAGTTCTTAGTTTGCTGTCTTAGTCCATTTGGGCTGGTATAACAAAATACCATAGACTGGGTGGCTTATAATAATAGAAGTTTATTTCTCATACTTCTGAAGGCTGGGAAATCCCAGATCAAGGAGCCAGCAGATTCGGTGTCTGGTGAGGGTCCCCTTTCTGTTCATAGAATGCCATTGTCTCTCTGTGTTCTCACGTGGCAGAAAGGGCAAGGAAGTTATCTGGGGTCTTTTGGGCACCAGTGGCACTAATGGGCACTAATCTCTTCAATGAAGGCTTTGCCCTAATAACCGCTGAAAAGCCCTAACTCTGAATATCACATTGGGGTTATGATTTCAACATATGAATTTTGAGGGGATACAGATATTCAGTATATAGCATTGGTTATCTATTTTTAGTTTACTCTCTTTTTTAAACTTTTTTTAAATTAGAGTATAGTTGCTTTACAATATTGTGTTAGTTTATACTATACAGCAAAGTGGATCAGCTATATGTACACATATTTCCCCTCTCTTTTGGATTTCCTTTTCATTTAGGTCACCATAGAGCACTGAGTAGAGTTCCCTGTGCGATACAGTAGGTTCATATTAGTTATCTATTTTATACATAGTGTCAATAGTGTATATATGTCAATCCCAATCTCCCAATTCATCCCACATCCCCCTTTCTCCCTTGGTATCCATATGTTTGTTCTCTACGTCTGTGTCTCTATTTCTGCTTTGTAAATAAGGTTGTCTATACCAATTTTTTCAGATTCCACATATATGCATTAATATATGATATTTGTTTTTCTCTTTCTGACTTACTTCACTCTGTATGACAGTCTCTAGGTCCATCCATGTCTCTACAAATGACCCAATTTCATTCCTTTTTATGGCTAATATTCCATTGTATATATGTACCACATCTTCTTTATCCATTCCTCTGTCACTGGATATTTAGGTTGCTTCCATGTCCTGGCTATTGTAAATAGTGCTGTAATGAACATTGGGGTGCATGTGTCTTTTTGAATTGGTTTACCTTTTCAAGATTCAGTCCTATAGCCTAGCCATTTTATCAGGCCATCTTCTCTTACCTGCAGACCTCCCTTCTCATCTCTTCCCAAGGTCATGATACTCCAGTTTTTGTATGAGCTTATCAAAAGCTGTACTCAGCTTCTTAGCCTCTTAGCTACCTCTGTCAGAACTGTCAGATACCCAAAAGGAAAAGTAACCTCAAATACCAGGCTTATCTCTCTGTGTTTACTTCTGTTTTTTAAAATAATACAGATAATTTTTAAAAAATTTTATATATATATTTTTGGCTGGGTTTGATCTTCGTTGCTGCGTGTGGGCTTTCTCTAGTTGTGGCGAGCGGGGGCTGCTCTTCATTGCGGTGCACGGGCTTCTTATTGCAGTGGCTTCTCTTGTTGCGGAGCATGGGCTCTGGGCACACGGGCTTCAGTAGTTGCAGCACACATGCTCAGTAGTTGTGGCATGTGGGCCCTACAGTGCGTGGGCTTCAGTAGTTGCAGTACGTGGACTCAGTAGTTGTGGCTCATGGGCTTAGTTGCCCCATGGCATGTGGGATCTTCCCAGACCAGGGATCGAACCCTTGTCCCCTGCATTGGCAGGCAGATTCTTAACCACTGAGTCACCAGGGAAGTCCTGTGTTTACTTCATATACTGAGTTTCAGACTTGTAATTTTTTTACTACCTTGTTAGGTTTCTCCTGCCTTCAAGCAGATTTTTTAGTTATCTACCTTTTCAAGTCGATTTTAGCAGGAGGTTTGTTTTTGAACCTTCTAATCTCTCAGATTACCCTGCTATGTTCCATTTACAGCCTTCATACATCCTGTTCCTCCTGCTTGAAAACCTCTAGTTTCCCACCCCACTAACTCCTAGTTTACACCTATTCATGCTATGGGTCAAGTCCTGAAGAGCTCCTCCTCAGCCTTCACTGACTCCCTGACAAGATTATCTTGTTATACTTTCTTATAGCACTACCTGAATGCCTTTATTGTACTTGTAGTTTATAATTATATATTTATTTGTGTCTTTATTTCATTTAATATTTGCCTTTTCAACACAATGTCAGGTGCTTGAGGAATAGGACTGTTATCAGTTTTTTTTCTTATTACAGACCCGAATGATAAGCTACAAGGAATATTTAATATTTCCTCAAAAACTGGATGTATAAGTATTCGGTTAAATGACTGAGATTTCCCTTGGATGAAAATAGCAGAATTTAAAGAAAGAAAAAGATTATATTCATGGGTTCTTAGAAGGTAGAAAGGGCATAATTTATATTTTATTTTTATTTAAAAATTTTATCATAAAGTACTTCAGACATATTAAAAGTGTGAGTTTTGTAATATACCTAGCTGTACTCACCACTCTGCTTAAGAAATAGACATAATTTATTTTTATAAAAATATACAGAGAGCCCAGAAATATATCTCTATAAATATAGTCAACTGATCTTTGACAAAGGAGCAAAGGCAATACAATAGAACAAAGATAGTTTCTTCAGTAAATGGTGCTAGAACAATTAGACATCCACATGCAAAAAACAAAAAAAAAGTGAATCCAGATACAGACCATACACCCTTCACAAAAATTAACTCTAAATGGATCATAGACCTAACTGGAAAATGCAAAACTGTAAAACTCCTAGAAGATAGCATAGGAGAAAACCTAGATGATCTTGGGTATGGTGATGCCTTTTTCGATACAACACCAAAGACACCATAGTGTCGTCTTTGAAAGAAACTGTGAAAAAAATAATTGATAAGCTGGATTGCAGTTAAGTTAAAAACTTTTGTTCTGTGAAAGACAAAATCAAGAGAATTAGAAGACCAGCCACAGGTTGGAAAAAAAGTATTTGCAAAATCACATCTGATAAAGGACTATTATCTAAAATATGAAAAGAACTCTTAAAATTCAACCATAAGAAAACAAACAGCCCTTTTAAAAAACGGGCTAAAGACCTTAACAGACACCTCACCAAAGAAGATATACAGATGGCAAATAAGCACACGAAAAGATACTTCACATCATGTGTCTCTAGAGAAACGCAAATTAAAACGAGATACCTGTACATTCCTAGAATTGCCACAGTCTGGAGCAGTGACAGAATCAAATGCTGGTGAGGATGCAGAGCAACAGGAACTCTCACTTATTGCTGGCAGGAATGCGAAATGGCACAGCCGCCTTGGAAGGCAGTTTGGCGGTTTCTTCCAAAACTGAACATACTCTTTCCATATGATCCAGCAATACTGCTCTTTGGTATTTATGCAAAGAGTTGAAAATTTATGTCTACACAAAAACCTGCACGTGGATGTTTATAGCAGCTCTGTTCATAATTGCCAAAACTTGGAAGCAACCAATGTCTTTCAGTAGGTAAATGGATAAATAAACTGTGGAATAACCAGACAATGGAATATTATTCAGCACCTAAAAGAAATGAGCTATCAAGCCATAAAAACACATGGAGGAACCTTAAATGCATATTACTGAGTGAAAGAAGCCAATCTGAAAAGGCTATATAGACTGTATGATTTCAAGTATATGACATTCTGGAGAAGGCAAAACTCTGGAGACAATAAAAAGACAGTGATTGTGGTGGGCGGAGGGTGGGTTGTGGGGAGGAGAGAGATAAATAACCAGAGAACAGAGGAGCAGGGCAGTGAAAATACTTTGTATCATATTATAAAGATGGATAATGTCATTATACATTCGTCTAAACCCACAGAATGTCCATCACCAAGAGTGAACCCTAAGGTAAACTGTGGACTTTGGGTGATTACGATGTGTCAGTGTAAGTTCATCCTTGGTAAAAAATGTACCATTCCTGTGAATGATGTTGATAGTGGGGAGGCTATGCATGTTTTGGGGGGCAGGGTATATAGGGGAAATCTCCGTACCTCTCTCTCAATTTTGTTGTCAACGTAAATAAAACTGCTCTAAAAAAATAAAGTCTTAAAAAAATCAGAAAAAAACCTAGAAAGATTAATTTCTACCAGAGATTAATAAATCCACAAGATGCATAGCAACCAGAAAATATACACAGTATATACTGAGATGTAAGCGTATATGTAGTCTACTGAGCAATTACTTTGGCTTTTAGGTACTTCTGTGGTAAAGCAATTAGTTACTGTTTATTATAAATTTGTTTATTTAAGGAAATTTTTCTTTAAACTTTCAGATGATACAGCATTGTTTGAGTTGATTCAGCTAGTTCCGCCAGGTACTGTATTGTGTTTTGATAAGGTAATTGACATGTGAACTCATTTCAATGAAATGCTTTTTAAAAAATCTCATCTTTTCCCCTTCTTCCCAAAGTAAGAGCAATGCTGAGTCTCTAGCATTGGTCTACTACATGTAAAATGTCAGTAGGCCAAAATAATATATACAGAAAGATTGACATAAATTATATTTGAACACATTGTTCTAAAATTGAATAGTCATAATTTAAAGTGGGAAATAACCCGATATGATCCTAGCATATTTTGTGACATTCATAAAAATTAACTTCTTTAAGTTTTTGTGATTTTTCTAAACCAATATGCTTTTGCTGATAAAGTAGTTCATTATCTTTGTTTTTGTGTATTGAGTGTTATTGGGAATATAGGGGAATTAAAACTGTACCTACTTAATAAACAGTACAGATCCCTGCAGTAGGTAGAGTTAAAACCTGAAGGATAGTTTTATTTTTATTATTGATTTCTATGATTATAGAAGACTCTATCTTAAATCCTTATTTTATGTGAGAAATAGAGAACTATATTTTATTGAAAGCTAGTAGTCTAAACTTTTTGAATATCACATATATACCTAATCCAGGTAACCACAAATTCTATAAAATGTCTATATTTTTTTCAACATGTAACCTAATATCTCATAATGGCAGGTAGAAAAGAATGGAAGATAGAAAAAAAAAATTCTGGGGATGGTAATTAAGTTTTATATGTATAAATGTTATGTCAGTTTGATACGTTTAAAAGGATTTTCTTTTCTAGGAACTCATATGTACTTAAAAAGTTTACATGAACATCCCCTTTCTACGAAAGGGGGAGGGAGAATTAGTAGTATGTATGACATTTCTGAATAAGGAAATGTGTTAATTCGTTTAACATAACTTTATTTTAATTTCCCTTTCATAGAAAAAAATTAAGTCCATGACCCTGAAGCAAGTATTTCATTAAGGCATCAGGCATTATATATTCGTACTTGATGATATTGTTTCTAAATAGCATATTTTGTTATAATTTGAATCATAGGATATCTTTCTTGTAGTGGGTGAAACACTGTCTACATATGATGAGAATACACGAGATTTCATGTTCCCGGGTCCAAATCAGATTTCTGGACACCATGACTCAAACCGCCAGGCTACCATGAGGAAGATTTCTGGCCTTCACGTAAGTGCTTACTATTTTCTGAATCAAATCGTGATGCAGGATCATTGTCAAAAACCAACACATAGCCCTCAATATCTGAAATGTGAAGACCTAATTCAAAGTTTAATTTATTTTAAAACATAATTGCTTTATGAAATTATGATGTTATTTTAAACATACTGAAATCTAAATGAAAATACTTTACCAAAATGCACGCATCTACCTTCCAAAATTAACAAGCATTATTTTGCCTTATATTCTTCAGATTTCTCTCCTCTTCTTCTCCCCCTTTCCTCCCCTCCCCACTGTCCCTATGTCTTTCTCTCTCTTCTCTTTATTTTTCTCCCAAAAGAATGGCCAATAAATATTTGAAAACGTGCACAATCCCATTAGCATTTAGGAAAATTCAAATTAAAACAATCATATGATTTCATTTTTATAGCCATAAGAGTGGTAAAATTTAATAAATCTGACAAACGTCAAAAGCATGGAAAGGGCTTCCCTGGTGGCGCAGTGGTTGAGAGTCCGCCTGCCGATGCAGGGGACACGGGTTCGTGCCCTGGTTCGGGAAGATCCCACATGCCGCGGAGCGGCTGGGCCCGTGAGCCATGGCTGCTGAGCCTGCACGTCCGGAGCCTGTGCTCCGCAAGGGGAGAGGCCACAGTAGTGAGAGCCCCGTGTACCGCAAAAAAAAAAAAAAAGCATGGAAAAATGGAAGCTTGTATATGTTGCTATGTCATGTAAATCGGAACAACCACAATTCAGGATTATCTAGTGAAGGCCAAGATTCTCATAGCCTGTGACCTTCTAGGTATATAGCTTTAAGATGTATTCTGTCTGGCATACTAAGAGCCTTCTTAGGAATGTTCGTTTGTAGCATTGTTCATAATAATGAAAAATGGAAATAATTGAAATGTCCATTAGTAGGAGTTTGGATAGAATAATTATTACATGTTCATGTAATGGAAATACGTATTCATACCCCTAAAAGTGAAAGCGGCATTAAGTGATAGCCAACTCTCATCTTTTCCTGCAATTTCTTCAGTTTTATTGGATAATTAATAATATTTTTGTTCCTATTATTAAAATATTTATTAAAATAAATAAATATATTTTTATTCCTATTATTAATTATTTTTATTCCTATGATTAATAATTTTTTATTCCTAAATAAATATTTTTATTCCTATTATTAAAATATTTATTAAAATAAATAAATATATTTATTTATTTTAAAAATAAAAATAATATTTTTATTCTAGGCAGAAAATGCCTTCTGCCTAGAGAGACTGAGTGAAGCCCCTGCTGTTTCAAAGAAGAAAAAAGTAAAAGTTGTCTAGGTTGAAATTATTTGGACAAATATTTTTCACTAACTTTAGGAGATATTAGAGCAGTAAGGAAATTGGAGTGCTACATGAGCCAATATGGTGAATTAAGTAACTTCTCCTGTATTTCCTGTAGGAAATAGCAAATTTCAGCTTGCTGAAAGTATAAAAGTTGACTAGCAAATCTATTAAAATATACCTCCTTTGGGATATTTTCAGTGTCCATTAGCCCAAAAAGTCTTCCAAGAATGTTTCAGGGACTTTCTAGAAGCCTGCAATGAAAAAAATTCTGATTTTAAAATTAAAAGTTTTTTAAAAGTAATTTAAAATGCTGTATTATACCAAATTGGCAATATAAACATAAGAATATGGACCATTAACAGGTAGTTTTCCTTATTGAATTTGAGTTACTTTCACATATATCAAAAAGTTTGGATTACTAAGGCAAAAAGTCTATATATGTTCTTAAAAGATAAATTGGGGCATATTAAAAATTTTGAGTTTATTTGAGCAAAAATTGATTTGATTCAAGCAGCATCCAATCTAGCAGATAGAAAGAAGCTCCAAAGAGCTGTGCAAAATGAAAGATTTTTATATCCAGAAGGGAGCAGGAACAAGGACATTATACTAGGCCAAAAAGTGTGTTGATTATTGCAAGGTTCCTTTCATTTAGGGGATGGCAGAGGGTCTAATCAGATGGATTACCTAGTGAGTGCTAATCAGGCGATTCCTGATTGACTGGTTTAAAATTCCATTTCTGGGAGAGCCGAAACTGTAATTAATTTAAATCTGTTTGGTGACACGGGGCTTAGCGTAAGCAACTCAATTTGGGGCCTGTTGTTCTTAACAATATAAAAAGTGAGACTTCTGGTGATGATGGTGTGAAGGGTCTGTCAATTACTCTCTCCACACAAGTATAAAACTGGACAAAATTGTCACAAGCCGCAGTTTTAGGGCACTGGAAACTGATCGGCAGTTAAGACAATTAAGACAAATTAAGAAGTATCCGTGCTTGAATAGCTGCTAAAACTTTGGGTAAAAATGGCAGAAGTATGTGGTCCTCTTGCCTAGGACAGCTCTCATACCCTGCATAGCCAGTGAGAATTGTAGCTTCACTAAGCCTGGGGCAAGTTGCAAAAATTAGTAGCTTTGCTACCAGAGAGGTCAGAATCAATTTTGGGCAGTGATACTGTGATTTGTAATAAGAAACATACATTTGTTCTTCTTGCCCCATTCTTGGCACAGAGCTCATAAAACCTTTGGAATTTCCTGGGTTTAAGAGCTATAAAGGTGTCTTTTCTTATGTTAATGAGGAGACTTTTGGAAAGCTCCTTGGGAACCTAAGGATGGGGGCTTGATGCCAGGGGAACCAACCAGGTGATTAGAGGGTTGGAACTTTCAGCCCCACCCCTGAGAAATAGAGGGGCTGGAGATTGAGTTCAGTCACCAATGGCCAGTGATTTAATGTCACGCCTGTGTAATGAAGCGGGTATAAAACCCAAAGGATGGGGTTTGGAGAGCTTCCATGTTGGTGAACACGTGGAGGTACTGGGAGAGTGGCTCACCTGGTGAGGGCACAGAAACTTCTCCCTGTTTCCCACATATCTCACCCTAGACATCTCTTCCAACTGGATGTCATCATATCCTTTTATATAAACTGGTAAACTAAGTAAACTGTCTCCTGAGTTCTTTGAGCAGCTGTGGCAAATTGATCGAACCCAAGGAAGGGGTCATGGGAACCTCTTATTTGTAGCCTGTGGGTGACAACCTGGACTTGTGATGAGTATCTGAAGTCAGATAGGAGCAGTCTTGTGGAACTGAGCCCTTGACCCGTGGGATCTGACACTTTCTCCAGGTAGTGTCAGAGCTGAGTTAAATTTCAGGACACCCAAATGGTGTCGCAGAGACTTTTCTTGGTGGTGTTGGAAAACCCACACATTGGAATTGGTGTCACAATCATAGGGGCAAATATTGTGTCTTTGCCAGCTAAATGTGGTGGGTTCAGTTAGAAGCACATGAGAAAAACCCACAGCTTTGCTAGGCCGATTGCAGTTCCAATCAGAGTGAGCAGCACACCTGCCAGAAAGTTGACAGGAGGCCCTGGAAGTAAGGGAGCAATAAAAGGGCTGAGATGAGCTTTCCACTCATTCCTGGCTGACTGAAACTATGCACGTTCAGGGGAGACAGTGGGAGTCCAGCAAAAAGTGAAAGCCAAGGGAGACTAGAGACCTGCTGTTCCTTTGAGTGCATTCCCCAACCCACACACAGATAATCAACAAAGAGTGGAACCCTTACAGGTCCATTGGATGACCACTAAGCTATGCATACTCAGATGAGACCACTAGAACGAATACAAGAATAAAAAGACATGGCATATATATAAATTGAACACAAAATAGCAGTTGTAAATTCAATCATATCAGTTATTGTATTTAGATGTGAGTGGAGAACACACTCCAATCAGTAGTTTGCTGTCCTGGCAGGCAACAGTGCACCCTTCCTCAGAATTCTGATGATTCTGCATAGACATCTGAGTCTTAGGCTGACTTCCTGAACCCATCGCTGTGGCAAGGATTCAAGTCACATCTGGGGTTAAATCCTGGCACTATCACAGGCTACTACTATCACTATACCATGGAGATAACGTTGTTTGGTGGATTAATAAAAACTTGTAAACGGTTATTTTAGTACCTGGTACATAGAGAATGATCAGTAAATGTTAGTGATACAATGGTGGCCATGGAGATCATGACAAGGTGCTGTTGTTGGTGGCAGTGATATTAATCAGAATCTGTGACTTTCTCATCGTTGATCTTACCTCTTAGCACATATCTTTGTATGTACTTAAATGACTTGGTTGAATTGAATAAATTACATCTTATTGTAGACTTCGTAGAGGAAACTGACATTTCCGATGTGTGATGATTAAATTTATTTTGGTTAGGTTGTGGCTAGATGTTACTCTGAAGGTATTGTGTAGATTTGACTACTATTTACAATCACTTGACTTTACGTGTAGGAGATTACCCTTGATAATGTAGGTAAGACCTCATCCAATTAATTGAAGACCTGAAGAGCAAAAACTGAAGTTTCCAAAAGAATATGGAATTCTGCCTCAAGACCGTCATATAGAAATCCTGAGTTTCCAGCCTGCTGGCTTGCTTACATATTTCACTCTCAAGACTACAGTATCAACTTTGCCTGAGTTTCCAGCCTGCCAGCTTTCCCTGTGGAGTTTGGACTTGTCACTCTCACAATTGCATGTACCAATTCCTTAAAATAAATATCTCTCTGTGTATATATTCTGTTAGTTCTGTTTCCCTGAAACCCCAATTGATACACATGGGTTTTGAAAGATCTAAAAATAATGGCTAAAACACTGAGTATTTACTATATGACCAGCAGTATATTAGGAGGGGTAAAGTGATAAGTTGCAGTCCAGGCTGTGGTACTTACAAAATACGTCCACAAATGATTTGACGCTCCTCTCTTCCAGAGGCAGAGTTTCTTAAGTATGGACTCTACTTAGTGACTCTAACAGATACACCGCGGTGAAGTGATAGTTTTAGACTTTTGAGACCAGGTCATTAAATGCACTGTGGCTTCCTCCTTGCTCTCACTCTTATATCACTCCCTCCTGGGGAAGCCAACTGCCATGTTTGAGGACACTCAAGCCTCTGGAGAGGGCCGAAGCTGGGACAGCTTTGCTGGGGTGTGTATGAAAGCTTGAAGAGCCTTGAAGAAACTGCCAGATGAGTGTTTGGAAGAAAATGAGGCAAATTTTATTGGGAATTAGGGGAGAAAAGAGCCCTTGTTATGTAATGGTGTAAAGTTTAGCTGGAATGTGGGATATAGAAAAAAATACCTGATGGAATGGGTGGTCTTTGTAAGGAGACTTTCAGACACAGTATTAGAGGGGCTGTCTGGTTTCTTTTTGCTGCTTATAGCAAAATATAAGGGGAGAGAGAAGCAAAAGGAAAGCCTGTTAATAACACAAAAAGGAGTTGGAACTTACTGTTTTTGAGGATTCTCAGCCTTCCCCAATGGCAGATAATGTTGAAATTAAGGAATGACTTATGAGCAAAAATCATTCTAGGGTATGTTCAGGAAATTTTGGTCTGATGGTGAAACCAAGGGGGTGTGACTGTAAAATCCTTTATTAAAACCTCGAAAAGATCCAAGATGTTGCCTCAGAAAATAATTTAATTAAACATAGGTTTTATTTTACTTTATTTTTTACATTTAAAAATTGTTTAATTAAAAATATTTTTCATACAATTTTTATAATTGAAGTATAGGTGATTTACAACATTGTGTTAGTTTCAGGTGTACAGCAATGTGATTTAGTGATATATCTACATTTACATATACATATATCTATTTCAGATTCTTTTCCATTATAGGTTATTACAAGATATTGAATATAGTTCCGTGTGATATACAGTAGGTCCCTGTTGTTTATCTATTATATGTATAGTAGTGTGTATCTGCTAATCCCAAACTCCTAATTTGGGAGTTCTGACCAGTGTGAGGTGATACCTCATTGTAGTTTTGATTTGCATTTCTCTAATAATTAGTCATGTTGAGCATATTTTCATGTGCCTGATGGCCATCTGTATGTCATCTTTGGATGACATACAGATGGCAGTTTAAGTCTGTTTAGGTCTTCTGCCAGTTTTTTGATGGGGTTGTTTGTTTTTTGATATTGAGCTATATTGAGCTGTATGAGCCCTTGTTGGTCACATTGTTTGCAAGTGTTTTATCCCATTCTGTACATTGTCTTTTCATTTGTTTATGGTTTCCTTTGCCATACAAAAGCTTTTAAGTTTAATTGGGTCCCATTTGTTTATTTTTGCCTTTATTTCCATTACTCTAGGAGATGGATCCAAAAAAATAATTGCTGTGATTTATGTTAGAGTGTTCTGCCTGTGTTTTTCCTATAGGAGTTTTACAGTATCTGGTCTTACATTTAGGTCTTTAATCCATTTTGAGTTTATTTTTGTACATGGTGTTAGAGAATGTTATAATTTCATTCTTTTACATGTAGCTGTCCAATTTTCC
The DNA here is from genome assembly GCF_011762595.2 of Tursiops truncatus. Classification (NCBI taxonomy): domain Eukaryota; kingdom Metazoa; phylum Chordata; class Mammalia; order Artiodactyla; family Delphinidae; genus Tursiops; species Tursiops truncatus. The sequence goes on from NC_047034.1 coordinate 144,208,471, forward strand.
TAGCACCACTTATTGAAGACACTCTTTTCTCCATTGTATATTTTTGACTCCTTTGTCATAGATTAATTGACCTTGAGTGCATGGGTTTATTTCTGGGCTTTCTATCCTGTTCCATTGATCTATATGTCTGTTTTTATGCCAGTATCGTACTGTACTGATTACTGTAGCTTTGTAGTATAGTCAGAAGTCAGAGAGTGTGATTCCTCCAGCTCCATTCTTCTTTCTCAAGATTGTTTTGGTTATTCTGGGTCTTTTGTGCTTCCATACAAATTTTAAAATTACTTGTTATAGTTCTGTGAAAAATGCCAATGGTAATTTGATAGGGATTGCATCAAATCTGTAGATTGCCTTGGTAGTATGGTCATTTTAACAATATTGATTCTTCCAGTCCAAGAACATGGTATATATTTTCATCTGTTTGTGTTGTCTTCAATTTCTTTCAAGAGTGTTTTATAATTTTCAGAGTACAGGTCTTTTGCCTCCTTAGGTAAGTTTTATTCCTAGGTGTTTTATTCTTTTTGATGCAATGGTAAATGGGATTGGTTCCTTAATTTCCCTCTCTGATACTTTGTTGTCCATGTATAGAAATGTGTCAGATTTTTGTATACTAATTTTGTATCCTGCAACTTTACCAGATTTATTGGTGGGCTCTAGTAGTTTTCTGGTGTGTCTTTAAGATTTTCTATGTATAGTATCATGTTATCTGCAAATAGTGAGAGTTTTACTTCTTCCTTCCAATTTGGATTCCTTTTATTTGTTTTTCTTCTCTGATTGCTGTGGCTAGGACTTCCAAAACTATGTTGAATAAAAGTGATGAGAGTGGGCATCCTTGTCTTATTCCTGATCTTAGGGGGAATGCTTTCAGCATTCCTTTTCACTGTTGAGGATGATGTTAGCTGTGGGTTTGTCATATATGACCTTTATTATGTCGAGGTATGTTCCCTCTATACCCACTTTCTGGCAGAGTTTTTATCATAAAAAGATGTAGAATTCTATCACATTTTTAAAGGTTACTTTCCACTTACAGTTATTACAAAATATTGGGTATATTCCCCATGTTGTATAATACAACCTTGAGCCTATCTTACACCTAGTAGTTTGTACTTCCCACTTCCCCACCCCTTTATTGGCCCTTCCCCCTTTCCATGGTAACCACTAGTTTATTCTCTGTATCTGTGAGTCTGCTTCTTTTTTTGTTACATTTACTAATTTGTTGTATTTTTTTAGATTCCACATATAAGTGATATCATACAATATTTGTCTTTCTCTGTCTGACTTATTTCACTTAGCGTAATGCCCTACAAGTCCATCCATGTTGCTGCTAATAGCAAAGTTTTGTTCTTTTTTATGGCTGAGTAGTAGTCTGTTGTGTGTGTGTGTGTGTGTGTGTGTGTGTGTGTGTGTGTATATATATGTATATACCACATGTTTTTTGTCCATTCATCTGTTGATGGACCCTTAGGTTGCTTCCAAATCTTGGCAGTTGTAAATAATGCTGCTTAAACATATGTTCTTGAAGATGATTGAAGACCAGCAGAAGCCCTGTACAGGTGGGTGTGGCTTTTGTCTAAGGAAGTGAACTCCAATTATGTTCAGATGAGAACAAAATACATTTTTAAGAGCATTATATTGGTAGAAACACCACCAGCATGGTCTGAAATTGAGAGAGACCTTACAAAACAAAAAGGCTTTTGGACCCCCAAAATTCTATTGACAGGACCCAGGCTCAGAACACTGTATAGCTCTAAACATTGTCTACCTCTTGTTGCAAAGGAATGATAATTCAAAGGATGGAAGCAAGAGCCCAGAGAGTGGAGCCAAAAACTATGGATAGTTATTTCTGAGCAGAAATAGGACTAAACTTCTAAGTGAGAAACTTCTAACATTTTCCTGGCTGATTTCAGAATTGCTGTGGACCAGTGATTTCTATTTGCCTCTTGTATTCTCTTTTTTTGAATAGGAATGTCTATAGTGATTATCCTCTGCCTGCTGCATATGTGTACCTTGAATATATGTGGGGCACATGTTTCTTTAGTTCATAGGTCTTCTAATTGTGAGGAACTGTATCCTAGAAACTGTATTTAAAGAACCATACCTGAGACAGCTGAATAACAGTTTGATTTAGATGCCAATATCCTGGATTTCAAGCTGAAGTTATAAAAGGATGAGACTTTTCCCCTTTCCTTTCCTTTTCCTTTTTCTTCAGTAGGGCATGAGTTTAGTTTACACATGAGAGGAATTTAATTTGTGGTCAGAGAGTGAACTGTGGTAGTTTAAAAACATGTCCCCCAAATTTTTGATGCTCCTCTGCTAAAAAGGTAGTTTCCTTTGTTCTAGAATGTGGGCTGTACTTAAGGGCTCTAGTGAATAGAATGTGACAGCAGTGACAGTGTTAGACTTCTGAAACTAAGTCATAAAAAGGATTATGTCTTCCTCCTTGCTTTGCTTTGAGAGAACTAGGTACCATGTCATGAGGACACTCAGGCAGTCCTATCGAGAAAGAGCTGAGTTCTCTTGCTAAAAGATAGAAAAGAACTGAGTCCTCCAGCCAACAACTGTGTGAATCTCAGGAAGCAGATCCTCCAGCCTCAGTCGAGCTTTCAGAAAACTACAGCCCAAACAACATCTTGACTGCAATCTCATGAGAGATTTCAAGCCAGAACCAACTAGTTCAGCCTCTGCCAGATTGCTGACCTTTAGGAACTATGTGAGATAGTATGTACTTATGTTGTAAACTGCTAAGTGATATGCTATGCAGCAATGGATAACTAACAAGTAAGCATTATCAATAAAAGTATGTTTGCAGAAAAAAAGTCGTCCATTTAATCCATAGGTAACTCATATTTAACCTTTTTGTAGTGTGTAATATTTGAAACTTTAAAGTTAGTAGGTCAAAGACTGGGTAAGATATCTGACCTCCAATATATTAGAGTGAAGCTGGCCTGGGTACAGACAATATACTGTATCTTTTAGTGTTTTGGTGAATATGTAACTTGTGTGCTTCCAAATATTTTCTCAGGTGCTTTGTGACTGTCCTTTGAATTTTACTATTTGTCTCTGCTTATCTCAAAACAGTGTTTAAGCTGATGATTGAAATGTTGCAAAAAATAGAAACTAGATTCATTCATTCATATATCTGAATGTAAGCTACATTATGGGAAAAACTGTTGGAAGAATTGGTAGAGACTTATCTCTCTTCTGTTTTCAAAAGCTGCATACCCAGGAGCTGTGATTTTTTTTTTTTTTGACACGTGGAGACTATGCAAAGTATTTCTGGATTATGTAGTTAAGTACATCTTAATCTGTAAAAGTAAAAAGAGCCAGAATCCATTAAGTATTTTCAAATATTTAGGACTTTAAATATTATTAAAAATCTTTAAAAAATTGACAGAAATACTTGAAAATGAAAAATGTCTGAATTTTTCCATAAAAGTGATATAATCACTTGTAAGTGAAACATCAGCAGTAAAACTGTTTCTTGATAACATTTAACAATTCGTTTGTTGTCTTTATCCTTAATAAGAAATTCAAACTAACAAATAAAGCAGCTGAACCTTGGTAAGTGTTTGTTACTATAGGTCGTGTTTTCACCAGTAATAATTAGCTTTTTAAAAATTAAAATGTCCACTAATATCCTCTCTTTCTTCCTCAGGGAATTGCTCCAAAGCTGGAATTTTCTACAACCTCAGTGATTACCGAATGTCTGATAAGTTCAAGGAAGTGCCACACTCAGGTTAAAATCATTTATTTAAAATATCTAATGGTTTAATTTATTTGTTTGTATTTATTGGGCATTTGGCAAGCATTATTCTTTTATTTTGGCTACAACTCTTTTCACATTTTTTTGATCAGTCTCTAGTTTAAGTAAAACAATTATCTTAGGTATTTAGCTGTTTGGTTACATGTTAATAAGTGTGGAAGTGAAAAACTTGGTGTACATGGTAGATGGTACTTTTTTTTTTTAATGGAAAGAAATTAGGCTGCCAGAAAGATGTTGGTTTCAAAAAGTTCCACAGAGAACTTGGTTGGAGGCTTCTATGAATCTTAAAGAAGTTAAAGTTCAAAGGATACATTTTTAGCGAATGGGACCAGAGGTTCTCAGGCTGGGATATAGGTGGTTAGTGGGTATAGCTTCTTGAGTGTCTCTAATTCCTTAAGGGACTGTTGCTTAGTTTGGTGGCTGTTCTAGTGCTGTCAGATCAAGAGAAGCTTCAATACTTCAGTCTAATAAGTACCTTCTGTGTTTGTAAAAACTGCCTTCAGTAAACTCAGATATCTGGATCTAATATTACATTCTGGTCTAACTTCCTACTGAGTCACTGGGACCATCTTGCTACCCTGACCACAGGTTATCTAATAATGTCTAGGCATCACTCATACATATGTGACTGCATTATGACCAGGTAACAGTGGCCAGCCTGTGATGATGAGCCAGTACTATATAAAGCCTAGAGGACCCAAACAGGGCAGAACTGGACCTATGGTGGAAAAAGTAGAATGTTAATTTCCTGCATTATCAGTTTCAGAGGGAATTTGCTCAGGGTGGTAACTTGACAAGCTAACAAAGGTAAAATATGATTGTAAGATTATCAAGGGGATCTTTCTTACTTTGTTTAGCAAGACATTTGGTATGTTAGAGTTTGGCCTAATTATTTATCTTTTAAATGCAAGCTGAAACACTGCTACTAGAGATCTAATGACACGTACTTGCCAAATGCAGAGCTGGGTTACTGACTTGTTTGGAGATATGCACTGTGCACATTTGTAAATTGTCAGAAATGCTTCCTCTGGATTCACAGAAGTTTCCTACCCACACTGCGGTATGCCTTTACTGGGTGGGTAGAAATTTCTTTTTTTGTCAGGAGTGTGGTATACACACAGAAGAGTACACACATTCTAAGTGTACAGCTTAGTGGAAGATTCCTTACTAAATGTAGAACTTTCACCCCACTAGTAGTTTCATTGGACTAGCATTTTCCTCTGTAAGCTTTTGGCTAACTTGCCATTTCAATGTTTGTCATTTGTTTTTTGTTGAACAGAGATGTGAGAGAATAGCCTTTGGTGTTATTAAGAAAATATTCTTGAGAATCAGACAGATTTGGGTTCAAGTTCCTCAAAAGACTGATTTAAAGATTAAATTAGAGAATATATGTGTCTGCACGTAGCATATAATTAATAAATTTTGTGGCTGTTACTGAGGTTATTCGTTTTTTAATTAAGATAATTGAGATATAGAAGACATAGATGAAATATAAGATGAAGACATTGTATGGTAGGCACAACAGAGTATACACTTTTACATTAAAATTCTGAATGGTAACAGCCAGAATTTTAATCTTATTTGATCTTATTTGAGAACATGCTAAATCCACTTTTTTCCCAAGTGAATATTAGTTACAATTAAAATTTTAATGGGTATAAAACAGCATTTTCAGGTTCAAATACAGTTTAAGAATTAGACAAACCATTTTCGGTTTTTAAGAGAGGAGTGATTGAAATAAACTCTTTAAAATCATTTAGGTTTATAAATATTTATAATGATCTTTATTCCTTTTGGCACATTATTTTCAAATTTTTTGTCACAATTGATGTTTTGCCACCAATTGAATGGACTGAAAAAAATAAATATATTATTGGGATTTTCTGAATATATCTAGTTTTCTATGTAGTCTCTTTTACCTACTGCAAAGTAGAATTTATTAGTAAATAGTTAAATATTACTAGTAACTTTATTAATATGTTTGATAATCTGTATCAGGTAGCTTTTGCTGTGTAACGAGCCACACTAACTTAGTAACTTAAAATAAGATGCTTCTCACAGTTGTGTGGATTGGCTGGGTGATTCTTTTGGTCTGGGCTGCCTAGGCTAGGGCTGAGTGGTCTAGGAGGGCTTCACTTGCATGTCTGGCAGCTGGCTGACTTCTTGGTGTGAGAGGGACTTTACATTCCTGGTGTTTGGCTTGATTTCAGCTGGGGTGATGGCCACAGACTCTCACCATCTAGCAGGCTAATTTCAGCTCATTCACATGTGGCGGGAAGGTTTTCTGGAGTAAAAGAAGACTAGCACTTTTCAAGTCTCCTTTTGTCACAAGTGCTGTTGTCCTCGTGGCTGATCTAGGGAGCCATTTTGTGTAAAACAGTATGAAACAGCTACTATTTTAAGTTTTATTGGGCATTAATAGGATGCATTAAGGATTGATTAGGTTAGAAGGTATGAATCTGTGGTAGATACAGCACCGTTTCTAACTTCCTCTAGTGGTATTCAGCATTCAAAAGCTGTAATCAAAAAAGAAGAAAGAGTTCCTTTCAGTTTGGTATAAGCAAGAGGTGGGTAAGAAGGAACTTTACAGCATTGCTGAAATAGGTGATGTTGGGTTCATCCAGGTCTAAAGGTAAGAGATCCTAAAAATGTATGAGGATCTGGGGGAAAGAGATCTAGGGGCTGAGGGAGACGAAGAGGACAAGTAACAGATTCAGTGAAAATAAAAGAAGTAGGTTGAGGAAAAGGTTTGGTCAGCAAGGGGTTTTCAGAGTTTAGGGTGCAATGGATCTGTATAATGATAAAATCTAAGATGAAGTAGAAAAAGACAGTTAAAGCTCAGAAATAGGAAGTCTAAGTTCTTGGAAAGATTCATTGCTTGAACATTTTATTAAACCTCAAAGGTTCTTTTCATGTGTTAATAATGCTGCTTCTGTGAGTCAGTGTGATGTCATAGAGATAGGTGAAGTGGGATGAAAAATTCTGAATTACTTGTTGAAGTCATTGAACAAGGTGGGAGAAGGTCCAGGAGCATAGCAAGAGCTAGAGAAGAAAGAAAAATGATGAAATAATCTGATGCTGCTGGTCTGTATGAAACTTGTGGACTTATTTTTCTAATCAGGAAACTTTGTTTCCTTGTTTTCCTATTTTCTTTCCTGTTTAAAAAAAAAAAGTAGTTTCCTACTTTAAAAAATATTTGACTCTTCTCCTATTTCACATTTGTATTTTATTTACTTAGAAATAGATACCTTTAGCAAGTAGGGAGGGGGATTGAGAAAGTAGAGAAGAGGGAAGGTAGGATTGGTGGTTTTTCTTGTTTATTTTTTTGCGGTACACGGGCCTCTCACTGTTGTGGCCTCTCCCGTTGTGGAGCACAGGCTCCGGATGCGCAGGCTCAGCGGCCATGGCTCACGGGCCCAGCTGCTCCGCGGCATGTGGGATCTTCCCGGACCGGGGCACGAACCCGTGTCCCCTGCATCGGCAGGCGGACTCTCAACCACTGCGCCACCAGGGAAGCCCGGTGGTTTTTTAATGTGATAAAGTTAGGAGGACGTTCAAAGATTCTCAACTGTCCATTTTCTCGAATATTGGAAAGCTTATAAATCTAGACAAAGCTTGAAGAGGTCTTAAATTATTTACTTGTAATCCAACTTTTTTAAGGCAGAGACTATTTGAATAAAGTATCCTAATAACACAAAATATATAGAAATATCATTTGTGTTTAAAATTTTAGAGTGTTAGCCAGTTTTACTAGAAGACAGAGTACTAGTCATTAAAGTTTGTAACGTGTCTTTTGTACATTTTTACTTTTATAAAAATACACAATTAAGATGTTATGGTTATCTGTCATTGAATTGTAAAGTTTTAGTTTGGAAGGATCTTAAAAATTCTAATCACCTTGTATAATCCAAATTATACATTTTATGAAAATATGTATAAAGCTTTTCTTCAGATTTTCACATTGTGCAAATGTATGTAATCATGATAGTATGAATGAAACGTATAGTTTTCCCCATAAAGATTTTATAATCAACTAATTAGACATGTGTGTTGCTAAGATTACTAAACAAATCCTCTTAAATTATATAGCCAATTATTTGAATACATAATTATAAATGATAAACCAATGTTTGCATTAGTTTTTTAGTATACTGAAAAATAATTGTTTTTACTTTTTTTCTTAGATTTTTCAAATGATTAAAAATTGGGCTTTAACTTTGTTAAAGTACTTGTTATACTTAAGAAGTGAGGTACAGTATATTTTATTAACTACTAGACAGAGTTATTTCGGAGAATATGGATTTGACTTCCCTCAGGATCTACATGGATAAGAGAGACTGATCTAGTTGGCTTTGATAGATTATATGTGCCTTAAATTACTTTTTAAGGTTTTTTCTACCTGTAGTTATATATATATGTATATGTATATGGTTTACCCAAGGGTCATAATATGTATAAAATATATCTCTCCTGACCAAATGAATTTTATTTTTTATGTTTAGGATAAATTTATTCACCATACGGCTCCAGTTGAAAAATCACATGGCAGACTGCAAACCAGAACATCAAGGTCACAAAAGAAAAACTCCAAATCACCTGAGAGAAATAAATATTGCATAAATGCAAAAAACTACGAACAGCCTACAATTTCTTCAAAATCACACTCTCCATCTCCTTACACAAAAAGACGCATGTGTGAGCTATCTGAAGACACTAGGCAGCGGCTGGCGCATTTAAATCTGGGGCCCTATGAATTCAAAAAAGAAACAGATAAACCTCCATTTGTGATTAGACATGTATGTGTTCTCTGAAACATTTCCATTTGAAACTGATCTAATCTGTTCTTCCACTAAAATATTATTCTCAAATTTCTTTCAACTTCTAGCTTATATTAATAATTTTCTTTCCTGAACTGTTAGCCTAGCAATCTAAAATGGAAAATTAACTTGATAAAAGAACATTCTTTTGCAGCCCTTAAACCGGACAGAGATCAAGCTCCATTATGAATGCTATGTTAAATCCTCTCAGTAGCCATTTGCTTTCCTCTCATACAGTGGACCGTGTAATAACTTTACAAATTGAACTGAGATGTAATTGACATTAGTTCTAAAATGGCAGAGTAGGGTATTAAAAGAAGACCAAGTTTTCTTTGTGGAAAGGAAGACACCCTCCTCCCCCAGCCTTTTAAAAAATTATAATGGAAAAGTAAGTTTCTCTTGAAATTATGTCCCTTGGATAAACCTTATATAATGGATCTTTGAAGTAAATCTTTATTTGATGGGAAGAGGAAGGCCTTTGAAAGAAAGAGTTAACTTCAAGGGTAACATAGTTTCTAATCTTTCTATATGAAGCCTGTTTTGGTATGGTTTGAGTTTAGAGCTTGTGTCCATATAGTCAAATAGACTCTGGCTAATTTTAAGGGTCTATAATCATAATATTTAATAAAAGTCTTTCTCAGAATCTTCATAATTTCTTTAATTTTTATCAAACTATATTACCTTAAAAGTATTTCTTTAAGAAAAGCTTGCAAATTAATAAAAATTGCTTTATATAATAATAAACTTGAAGATTTAAGTGCTTATAGAAGCAAAACAACTTTTTGAGATGTCTACGAAACACTTTCTGACTTTATCTCTAATGCATTTTTTTCCAAATTTTAAAACGTAAATATCAGTACGAACATGTAAACATGCTCCTGTGATGGTCGAATAGCTTTTTTAACATACGCCACCTAGAAGTTCAGATTTTCTTTGTGATACCTTTAAAAAAAAATTTAGCTGTGCCTTAAGCAATATTTCATTCCATTTTCATATTTTGACTATGAATCCTTTATTATTGTAGCCTAAGTAATAGATTTTTTATTGTAAAAAAAGAAAATTTATAATATAATGGACACTTTTAAATGATAATATTTTATTGAGATTATTGTGATTATACTTGTCTTATTCCTATAGAACTCGTTTATAGGTTCTGGTCACATTTTTTTGTTGTTTGAACAATATCCAGATGTGTTTACTTGCTTGTTTGACGACAGTTTCAGAATGCCTTTAATTCTGTTTGCTCATAATTGCAAATTAAATTGAAAAGAAAGGACATGCTAAATTCTAATCTGAAGAAATATTAGCATTTTAATTAAAATGCCTATGTACGAAGATAACCAGGAATATTTTGAGCGTTAGCCACATAAAAGTTGCTTAGGGAAATAACTGCTCTTAAAATGTTTATTATTATGTTCATGTCACTGTTCAAAATAGAATAATTTTAATAATGCTTGGTATAAATCTTCACATTTTTATTTAAATGATTTCCCTTTCAGCTTTCCATTGAACAGAAAGAAATACATACTTCTAAGCTTATAAAATTGCTTACGTTATTGTATAGGACTAGATTTTTTCCAGCTGTATAAATGTATGCCTCTCTCAGCCCCATAGGCATTCATGATTTTAAAAGCACTTAATAAAATTGGTAACCAAACAAAATTTTAATTTGATACATGAATATGCAAAATGTAATACATTTAAGAAAGACATTCTAGTTTTACAAACACTGTATAAAAAGTAATCTTAAAGAATAAGAAGCCATTTCAAGAATCTAACTAGTACTCTCCCAAACTGGCACAACCATCCTATAAGAGTTAAACTGCATTCTTTGCTTTTTTATTTATGCAGAATAGGATTTTTTCTACTGTGGTAAAATACTCATAACATAAAATTTACCATTTCAACCATTTTAAAGTGTATAATTCAGTGACATCAAGTATATTTATATTGTGGTTCAGCTGTCACCACTATCTAGTTCCAGAACTTTTTCATCACCCTAAGTGGAAACCCCATGCTCATTAAGCATTCACTCCCCATTTCTTTCCCCAGCCCCTGGCAACCACTGATCTGCTCACTATCTCTATGGACATACAGTGTTTGGCTTTTTGTGTCTTTTTTCATTTATCACAGTGTTTTCTAGTTTCATCCATGTTGTAGCATGTATCAGTACTTGATTCTTTTTATGACTGAATAATCCATTGTACATTTTGTTTATCCATTAATCTGTTGATGTACATTTGGGTTTTCAACTTTTAGTTATGTGAATAGTACTTCTGTGAACATTCATACACAAGTTTTCGTTTGAATACCTGTTTTAATTCCCAACTGCTTTAATACCCAGGAGTGGAATTGCTGGGCCATATGGTAATTCTATGTTTAACTTCTTGAGGAATTGCCAAACTTTCCCCCAGTGGTTCCTCCATTTTGTTTCCACCAGCAATGTGTGGTGGTTCCAATTTATCCACATTCTCACCACATTCTCATTTTGTTGTTTTATTTTTATTGTAGCCATCCTGAGGGGTGTGGAGTGGTATCTCATTATGGTTTTTTTGATTTGCATTTCCCTAATGACTAATGATGCTGAGCATCTTTTCACGTGCTTGTTGCCGTTTGCATATCTTCTTTGGAGAAATGTCTATTCAAGTCCTTTGCCCATTTTTAATTGAGTTGTTTGCCTTTTTGTTGAATTCAGTTGTAAATTTTCTGTTATATATTTAGGATTCTAGATCCTTATCAGTTACATGATATGCAAATATTTTTTCTCATTCTGTGGCTTGTCTTTTCACATTCCTTTTTTTAAAGTTAAATTTTAAAAAATTGTGGTAAAATATGCACAATATAAAACTTACTATTTTAACCATTTTAAGTGTACATTTTAAAGTGTACACATTAAGTACATTCACGTTGTATAATCATCACCACCGTCTATCTCCAGAACATTTTTCATCTTGCTAAACTGAAACTGTACCCGTTAAACAATAACTCCCCATTCCTCTTTCCCTTCAGCCCTGGCAACTACCATTCTACTTTTTGTCTCTATGAATTTGACTATTTTGGGTACCTCATATAAGTGCTACCTAATATATACAGTATTTGTCAGTTTGTGAATTGCTTGTTTCACTTAGCATAAAGTCATCAAGGTTAACTCATGTTACAGCATGTGTCAGAATTTTCTTCCTTATTATGGCTGCATAATCTTTTACATGTATATACCATATTTTGTTTATTCATTCGTCTGTTGATGGACACAGGTTGCTTCTACCTTTTGGCTGTTGTGAATAATACTGCTGTGAAAATAGTATAGAAATATCTATTCAGGGCCCTGGTTTCAGTTCTTTTGGGTATATACCCAGGAGTGGAATTGCTGGATTGTATGACAATCCTATTTTGAGTTTTTTGAGGCGCCACTATGCTGTTTTCCATAGTGGCTGCACCAATTTACATTCCTACCAAGAGTGCACAAGCGGTTCAATTTCTCCATATCCTTGTCAACACTTGTTACTTTCTGGTTTTTGATAAAGGCCATCCTGATGGGGGTAAACTAGAATTTTGATTTGTACTTCCTTTATGATTAGTGATGTTGATTGATTTTCCATGTGCTTATTGGTCATTTGTATATCTTTTGGAGAAATGTCTTCTTAAGTCCTTTGCTCAACTTTTAATTGAGTTTTTTAGATTGAGTTTTAGATGTTTCTTTATATATTCTGGATATTAATGCCTTTTCAGATAATGATTTGCAAATATTTTCTCCTACTACATGGGTTGCCTTTTTACTTGATATTGTCCTTTTATGTACAAAGTTTTTAATTTTGGTAAGTAGAGCTGTCTTTTTTGCACAGATTTATATCATTCTGACTTTTTTTTTTGTTAGAAAATATGGATAACTGTTAATATCTTTTATTACTATACTCAGAATGCTGACTCCTGAACACAGCCAAGTAAAGACACTAAATTCAAAATCTATATGCTAAGGAGATAAGGAGTAAATGGCTAAACTTGTTTCTTAAATGTGGCAAAGTAAGATTTCCCTGTTTTTAACTTTGTAATAGGAAGCAAACTAGGCAATAAAGTAATGGACATTACAACTATAAATCTGTTCATTTTAGAGTGGATTCAAAATATAATTAAACATTTCTGGAGTTTAACTTAAATTTTATTTAAAAACAAACAGCAAAATACTCGGCTAAGCTCTGATCTTGGAACATCCTTGAACTGTATAGGCAGTATCATGTTAACTTGATGATAATGTGATCTATGTACCTCAATTGATTTTCTGACTCCATGAGACTGAAAAAAATATTTAAGCTCCGTTTTACATTGAAATCTTCCTTATTCTAGGTTGATCCCCCAAGTCCCAGGGCTGATGCTTTATTTGGATCTTCTGGCAGAGACTGTGAAAGAAATGGATGGTCCAGGCTGCACAATGGTTAGCTACAAGTTGTCTCTCTTCATCTGTTTTAGTTCTCTTGGCTACATTCAAGTCTTTGTCTTGGCATCAATTAATAAAAACAGAATCTTGGCTGTATTGGAAAATATGGTATAATGCCACTTTTTACAACTTGTGGGACACCCATGTCGGTACTCTCTAAAAATAGTAGAATTTCTGTGCTGCTATAAACCATCCTCATCTTTGAGATTCAAAACACATATTAGCATATTAAAGGCTATGATACCTTTTAGTAAAAAACAAAACAAAACAAAACCTTTTGTTTTGCTCAACAATTTCTAAATTTATTTGACCATGAAACCTTTTCCTCTCCTTAACATATATTACTTAGTTTATGGAACAGGCTTTGGGAAACACCGTTGTAAAAAGAGTTCGGTTTTATAGGTTTTGGACATACATTTACACATATATTTGAATACTTTCTCTACCACTTATTTATAAACTGGGCATTCTTGAACAAATCACTTTACTCTGATAATCAGTTTATTGAAGAATGAAGATAACATGGTAAATATTACCATGTAAAATGCTCTAGCACTTAATAAGTATCAGCTGTCAAAATAATACTTATTTTTTATATTTCTGGAAAGATAATGTCCTTTAGGTTTAGTTTATAATATTTTTTTTTTCATTTTTAGGCCTGGTCCTGATGGTTAGATAAGTTGTTTCTTAAGTTCAATATGAAGATGATTTTTATGAAGAAGATTAAGTAGTATTTTATAATTAGAGATATGTAAGCGTTAATATCTGTAGACATTAGCTAGTCAGTTCACCAAGTATCCACCAGCAGCCTTTAAGTTAATTTACTGCACACGAAAAAAAAAGGCATAGAAAAGTGAGAGTGAAAAAATACAATCAACATGTAGTGAGCTCTGTCTCTTTTTGTTTCTAAATGCTAGTGTATAATCTGTTTTTAAAAATTGGGATATGAAACATTCTTATCTGAGAACATGAAGAGTTTTTGCACATTTATTTTGCTTTTTTAGCACTAACTGGGAGATAAATGGGGTGATCAATAAGTCTTTCATACTCAGAATAGCAGATTATATGAAATTAGGAACAGATGTTATACTCTTGGACTTCCCCCTCCAAGGGATGTTTCCCCTCTTGTACTAAATTTATAGACATAGAGTAAATAAGCTTTCAGAACCAGAAAATTGAAAATAGCTTCAATATAGACATTTCTTTGGAAGATGTTTGTAGAATGCACTTAAATGTCTGATTTCCCTTGACAATTATTATGTATTTGCCAGCAGAACTGTTATAGTTTCTAGTAACTTCTAATCAAAACAGTCAGCTGCCTGTGTAGAGGTACAATCAGAGAGGTCAATAATGAGGTGCTTTTTTTTCAATTTGACATAATTTCAGACTTACAGAAAGTTGAGATAGTACAAAGAATTCCCCTACACCTTTTACTCAGAGTCCACAAATATTAATATTTTCTTTTCCCTCTTCCTCTCTCTCTTTCTCCTCCCTGCCTCCTCCCTGTATGAGTGTCTGTGTATAAACTTTTCTTGACAAGGACATTGCCATGGGCTGATATGTGTCCCTCAAAGTTCATATGTTGAAACTCTAACCCCCCAGTGATGTTATCTAGAGACGGGTCATTACCTTTGGGAGGTAATTAGGTGTAGATGAGTTTATGGAGTGGGGTCCTCATGATGGGATTAGTGCCCTTATAAGAAGAGACACCAGAAGTCTTGCTTTCTCTCTCTCTCATGTAAGGACACAGCCAAAAGGCAGCCATCCTCAAGCCAGAATGAGAGCTCTCACTGGAACCTGGCTGTGCTGGCACCCACATCTCAGACTTCCAGCCTCTAAAACTATGAGAAATAAATGTCTGTGGTTTAAGCCACCTAGTCTATGGTAGATGACAGCCTGAGGAAACTAATACAGTTGTTTTCTTAATGCGATGCAAGTATCAAAACAGGAAATTAATGATATAATGTTAACTAAGCTATAAACCTAAGTCATATTTTGCCACTTGTTCTAGTAATATCTTTATAGCAAAAGAAATTCCACAACATACATAAGGTTCAGTTGCCATGTCTCTTTCTTTAGTTTTCTTTAATATGGGTCAGTTTCTTAGTTTTTCTTTGTGTTTAATGATGTGATAATTTTGAAGAACAAAGGCCAGTTTTTTAATAGATCTCCCTCAATTTGGGTTTGTTTGATTTTTTTTTTCCTCATGATTAGATTTATTCATTTTCCCCCAGAATACAACAGAAGTGATGTATTACTCTCAGTGCATCATGTCAGGATGTATGTGATGTTGCTTTGTTACTGGTGATGTTAATTTGCTCACTTGATTAAGATGGTGTCTGCTCGGTTTCTCCAGCATGAAGGTGCTATTTTCTTCCTTCCCTTTGTAATTATGGGAAGATTGAGACTATGTAATTCTCTTTGACTTCGACCCCTTTAGCATACATTGATGATTCTTGCCCGAAACAATTTATTACAGTGATGTTTACCAAATATTTTTTTAAGTTCCATTTTTCTTTATACATTTATTATTTGCCTTTTACTATAAAGAGTTTTCCCTTCTCATTTCTCTAATTTTAATGCCCCTGTTCTTTGGACTACTTTTTTTTTTTTTTTTCTGGTTGGCAGTTGAGCAATTGTGCTTTGGGTTCTTATCAGCTATTTAAATACATATGTGAATTTCTTATGATAGACTATCTTACACATAGTGAATTTTCACTTATGACTATCTTTAATGAAAATTCTTCTTGAACATTTTCTTACCAAAGTATCTTGCCTAATAATTCTTAAGTTCCTATAGGTTACCATTTTCACCAACATTGATTTATTTAGTCCTCATAGTATTGTGAAGATGGATGTAGCTATATTTGATCAGGAAGAGTGACAGAGGCTTAGAGAGGTTACGTGATATGTTGGAGAGCTACAGAATAGCCGTGTACAGTGTAGAACCCAGGTCTTCTAACCCCAACTTCCTTTCTTTTCCACCACTCTCCTACCACTTTTCCTACTTTCATTTAGGTGTATTTTTTTAAATAAAATTTTCAAATCTTCTCTGTCTGGAATTTCCTTGATATATAATTCTGATTGTAATTTGTGCAGTCTTTTTGAAGAAACTCAGTATCTCTTACACCTCAAGAATGTATGGAAGCTTTATCCAATCATTTGTGCATTTTAAAGAGGAAATCAAGAGCAACATCTTGGCCTTTTTCAATTTTGCTTAGGATTTAGGAAAGATACTAGACTCTGTCTCCCCCTTGGAGGAAATGTCTCTTATTCTCTTCATTTGAAGATTCTGTTGTGAGTTTCAATTCTACACAAGACTGTAATCTTTTATGAGCTTCCACTAGTCCCTTTGTTAGATGGTTATTATTTTTATGTCAAATAAATTGGAAATAACATCCCAAATCCTAATAGGTCATATCTTGAGTAGACAGCAATAAATGGTAATATTTTATTCTTTTCTGAATAAAATGCATGTAGTCATCATGTATATACTTATCAGCAAAATATCTCATTTGTTTGTGTGCCTCCTTGTTTTACAGAGTGTCATTTTTAGGAACTCCTTTTTTAGTTTCTTTAATTCTCTATTATTTATAAAACATTTTTAACAGCCTTATTGAGGTATAATTTATATATCATAAAATTCACTTGTTATAAGTTTACAATTAAATAATTTTTAATAAATTTGCACAGTTGTGAAATCACTAATATCTATTTTTAGAATAAAAGGGGAGAGAGAGCATGAGTGAATGAGTGAGCACACCAGAGCTCAAGTGCAAGATCTGACTGTCTCTTCTTATAAGGGCACTCTTTCCATTATGAAGCCCCACCCTCATGACCTCATCTAACCATAATTACCACCTAAGGGTCTCATTTCCAAATACCATCACTTTGAGAGGTAGGGCTTCAACATATGAATTTTGGGAGGACACAAATATTCAGTTTGTAACACTGATTTCATGAGATTATTGGAGAATCAAATAATAACTAATATTGTGTTTTCTGCTAGTCACTATTCTAAATGCTTAATATTTCATTGATTAATTACTCATAGTAACCTCAAGAATTTTAGATGCTATTATTTATCCTCATTTTACAGATGAAGAAATCTGAGATTTAAGGAAGTAGTGTAAGTTGTTCAAGGTCGTGCATGCACGTGCGTGCGTGCACGCGTGCACACACACACACACACACACACACACACAATCTAAATTAGCTCTTTTTCTTCATACTTTTCTTAAGTGTGACCCATTCATTAAGGCCCAGCTCAACTTTTTCCTCCTTTAGGAAGTTTTTCCTCATGGCCTTCAACTTTGAGAGATCTATCTCTGATATGACTTTTTAATAGCATTAATTGCCTATACCATTCTGATTTAGCCTGTTCTTTTATGCTGCTGTTATTCAATTTCGTATAACTTAACTAAAGTAAATTATAAGCACTTCCTGACCATGGGCTGTGACTTTTATCTCCTCTATCTCCTGCATTTAGAATATAGTTAAGTACCTAATTGTTGGTAAAGGTGATTAAATGTGAACATTAGGAAACGTCAGATCAAAGTAATAGCTTAATTTATAAAAGTGAAAGAAAATTATATAAATTTGTCTGAATTAGGATGTTTATAAATGGTTTGTGGAGAGCAGAAGACATTCCTGTGTTTTAATATATTGATATTTTGAATATTACATTAGCTACCAAAAAGAATATATATTATGTATAGAAACTATTACCTTAATTTTCAAAGTTAGCATGTTTGGAGAATTAGACTCAGTGTGTCCTTATCATTCTTTTATTTCTTCTGCTACTTGTGGCCACGTTGTACATTAGACTTTACAGAAGAGGAGTTAGGTTGGGAGTTAGTTTTATTTTGAATTTTGAAAAGGAGTTGAAGTAAGTTGGACCTTACTGAATTAAATGGTGAAGTTGACCTTGTGTGAAAGACATTAAGGTTTCAGCTGCCCTCTATAATGGCTCAGGACACTTGGAGAACAAGCATCTTGTGCTATAAATGAAAGCTAATTGACTAAATATAGACTATCCTGGGTCTCTATCCGTATAGCATTTTTTTTTCTGTACAAGGTGGTTTGGGAAGGTAAAATATAGACTGTTAGAATGTTTTTGACTGGAATGTATTAGCAAAGAAGTAGAATTGCAAATTATGGTTCTGATTTTCTTATCTATCAATATAACAGAGATTATAATACTTAAAACTTGACTCCTTCAAGTAATGAGTAAAACCCCAAATCTGCATCTACAATGTAGTGGTCTTTGGCTTAGGGAGAGATTGGGAATAGCTTTATAGTCCACTGTTGTAGATGCTATGCTAGGTACCTTATAATTTAATCATCACTGTAACTCTCTGAGGTAAGGTAAGCATTGTCTTCATACTCTTAAAATGAGGAATGAAAAACAGATTAATTGTATAACTGGACCAAACTAACATGTATGATAAGTAGTGGAAGTTGAACCTGGCCTTGTTTGACTTAGTATTCAATAGTAATGATGTTGATAATGCTGTTAGTAATAATAGTTAACATTTATTGTATTGCCTTACATGTAATATCTAATGTAATCTTTAAAACAATATTACGAAAGAGGTACATTAGACCAGTGGTCCCCAACCTTTTTGGCATCAGGGACTGGTTTCGTGGAAGACAGTTTTTCCACTGTGGGGGTGGTGGTGGGGTGGGGAAGGGGGATGGTTCAGGCAGTAATGGGGAGCAGTAGGGAGTGGCAGATGAAGCTTTGCTCACTCACCCGCTGCTCGCCCCTCCTGCTGTGCGGCCTGGTTCCTGTGGTCTGGGGCTTGGGGACCCCTGCATTAGAAAAGTGAGGAATCTGAGACTTAGAAAGATTAGATAATGTGCCCAGGGCCATATTGGAAGTGCTGGAGCCTGAACTGTAATGCACATCTATTTGTCAGCAAGATCTGTACACTACAGGACAGTTTGCTCCCGCCCTCTAAAGCTGGTCCTGTTTCCATTACGCTTACTTAATTCAAGCATGGACTCCAAGATTAGGAACACATGTAGTTTGGCAGTATCTGTCAAATCTATATATTCAAATTATATTTCATCATAAACTGGTTTGTCAACTAAAAATTATCTATTTCATGTAGACAAATTGGTTTATCAACTAAAAATTAATCTGGCCTGTATCAGATATCTCCTACTCTAATGAAACTATGATTTGAAATCACTTAATTGCTGAAGAACTGATACAGATTTTAAGTTGTTGCTTATCATCTTTGTAACATTATTGAAGGATTTTTAAGATATTTCTGAAAACTGCTGTATGAAGTATAATCGTAGAAACAGAGTGATTGTAGGAAAAATCAAAGATGAAAACAAATTTCTTCTTTTTGATAGGAAATATTTATAGTTTCTTTTGTACATCCTTTTTTAGATCATTCTCATCTTCGCTGCTACCGACCCAAGGATTATAAGGTATGTAGTATAAATTGCAGAACAATAATTGTCCTGGCTTTCAGATTAGAGCATTAGTAAATTTCTTATATGTATGGTCAGATATTATCATATTCATTTAGTCAAGAAATTTACAAACAATAATTGTCATATTATGGAATGTCATTATTTTGTGTATGTTGTCAGGTGGTAGGATAGACTTTTCATTGAGTGTCTTACTACAAATGTTTTGTGACTTTTGATTGGTCATTACTTGTTTGTGTATGTGTATATGTGCGTGTGTGTGTCTGAGAGAGAGAGACAGAGACAGAAAGAAATTGGTTGCTACTTTTAGTGATACCTCACACAGTAGTATTTCTAAATTTCAGTCATTCGTAGAGCATCCTCATAATTTTTACAATACCTGCATGTAATTTATGCTGTCTTTTAAAAATTCACCTTGTTTTTATTTATTTCACCAGTGTAAATGAAAAATCAGTATCATATACTTTAAATGGATGATAGCCTTAAAAATAAAGCAAAAACAAAACAACGTTACTAAATTCTGGCTAGAAAACTATTGTTTTCCAAAGACTCTGAGACATGTTCTCATTTTCTTAAAATGAGATAAGCAATGATAGACAGGTATAGGAGACATACCAATAGCTAACTGAAGATTTCTGATTGAAAGAGAATTGAAAAGAAAATATATTTTTTCTTTTGGGATTCAGTACCCTTTTAGTGTATGTCCATGTACTATATAAAATAATCTTGTGTATCATCTAAATTCATTTTGGGTACCATACTAAGTTATTTGCTATACCACTAGTAGTTCATGTTCTACATTTTGAGAAGTACTGCCCCAGAGTTTTTCTTTTCTGTCCCTAAGTGTAAGCTTCTTAATAAGAAGAGGCATCACAGTTGGGAAAACAAAACAAAACAAAAAACATAGCTTTCCTTATAATACCTTTGTTTATTTACTTGAAAACAATTTATCCCATGCTTACTGGCACTGAACAGCATAGCTCTTTGCCATGCTTTGATTGTGATAAAGAAATATGGAACAAGCCAAGGCACCATGTGACTAAGGGGCCAGATCTACCAGAGAGTCAGAATCATCAAGGTGGAACTTTATAAAAGTTTATTCCAGGCCTACTAAGTTAAAATTGTTGAGACCGTAGACTAGAAATTTTTATTTTAAACAAGTTTCCAGGTGATTCTTATGCAACTCTTTTGCTGTCTATCCAAGGATTGGTATTTGAGAACTACTAGTATAGACGTGGATATAGCACTTGAATAGAACCATTCCTTGTATAGCATTTGTATAGGGTCGTGCCCTTGCTTAAGGCTGTCCCTAGAGGAGTGTGGGCCTGGCATAATTCCCCTGGTGCAGACCTACCCTATTATGTGGAACTTATTCAAACACATACATGGGTACTGATCTGTGTAATATATATGTGCATGCATGCGCAGGCACACACACGCATCAAGAAGCATAATGTTTGTTGTCTTGCATGGGGCCCAGGGAAGTTACCTTGGTTGTAATACCTAAGGGTAACTAAGTTATACCTAAGTAATACCTAAGGTAACTAAGTTACCTTAGTTGTAATACCTAAGGGCCAAGCCTATCTTCAAGTCATGTTTCACAAGTTTTATTTATTTTCTTCTTTATTTGCATCCTTGTTTTTTTTAACTAATCTGTAAGTTCCAGAATGGCAAGGATCTTATTGATCTTGCTTATTGACAATTGCTAGATATTGTCTGATGTACGGTGTGGATTCCTAAAATATGTGTTGTGTGAGTGGATTATGAAGAGAAAACAAGTAAACCAAATATACAAAAGTATAGAATGGGGAGAAAAGTATAAAGTATATAGGACACTAATCTTTATCCTAAGGTAACTATAATCCAATTCTACATTGACTGGTCCATTTAGAGGTAGGTGATATATTTAGAATCCTCTTTTCTAAATGAATTCTTTAAAAGAACTTCACTTCTATTCATCTTTAATATCCACCCACCCTCACCTCTGTATTCTTCACTTTTAGAGTTAGAGTAGAAGTTGATCATTCATACTACCTTTGTAAAGCTGTGCATGGTAAGTGAGCTCACAGGATTATTTCTGTATTGAAGAGGTAGATTTTCACAGAAATACATATGCAGCATTGAACAGTGCTATCTTTTCTATGAAAAAAATAAAGGGCTATTTTCTTACAGGCATATAGTAACTGGTAGTGGAACACTATAGGATTTCTACAAGGAGAAGAGTTATGAAACTAGGAGTGCTTGCAAAAATTTTTTAGAAAAGTGGAACTTGGCCTGAGTTCTCTTGAGAAATATATTCTGCAGAGGCAAGGGAAGAGGGAGAAGAATGTCTTAGGAGGAAAACCACATGAAAAAGCCTTGGAGTTTAGAATAAGTACATTGTCCTGGAGGCAGGGGGCAAACTACTGGTCTGGCTTGAGTGGAGGGCGTATATTGAGGGATAATGGCTATTTAACATATTTATTTTCTATTTTTCCTACTTCTTCATACCTATTATATCTGCCGCCTCCTTCTTTAAGATTTCTAGTTACTTGGTCATTAGCTGTTCTTTTGGCCAAAGTCACCTCTCTTCACCCTGGATGCATTATAATCAGCTATTCTATAAATACAAAGTTCTCAGAAAAAGAACACACCTCTCAACCTGCCTCCCTATATCTTTATTGTTCCCTGTTTCTTTGTCCTTTCATTGCTAGGCATTCAAATGAATGACCCAGTGCAGCCAAAAATTAATTAGTTAATTAAAAAAAAAGAGCCTGGAAGTGAATTAAGTCACTTCTTATATTCCATTGACAAGAACTAGTCCCATCTAGAAGCAAGATGAGCAAGGTGGCTAGCAAATAGAGATCCTAGTTAGGCGGCTGTTTTCCACTGAAGAGGGTTCATAGATTTTAGTAGATCACTGACCATATCTGTCACAGTCTGCCTATCTGCCACCAAATATCCCCTTCTTCCCTCACACAGAACATGCGTTTGTCCTCTTCCAGGAAAATCACTTGAAGTTCCATCATTCAAGTTCCACTTGAATCTAGCTTGAAGTTCAGGATCTTTGAGTGTTGGATAAGCCAGATCCAGATAGACTCCCTGTGATCCAGTGACCTGTGAACCAAGACAAGTTACTTCTCCCCTCCCTCACCTTCTCACTCTACCTGAACCTCATTTCTGGTATGTTTTGTTAGAGCAGGGATAGGTTAACTGGAAAAAAATGGTGCTCTTATTTGCAAAAGGGAGAAATAGAGAATGAAGAGCAGTTACTACTCTACAGCAATGATAAATGCTCCTGGGCAAGCTTTGTGAACCTAACAGGCGGGTGCCCCGCTGCCATGATAGTAGAGGAATGTCCTTTCTTAGACCTTAACTCTCCATGGGCCCTGACTCTACCCTGCAGCTGGTTTTTCCATGTCCATTTATTACCCCACATGGCAGTGAGTTATCCTCTCTGAAATGGGTTTGGAGGATTTGATCTCTTGGGACTGCATAGTTTTCTAGCCCACTTCCTGTGGTTAAAAGTTTTGGGGCCTGAGAGCTGTTTTATAGACTTAGGCTCTTAAAGGCCAGGTTCTTGATTTCTTAGGCAATATAGACTTAAGCAAGTATCAACTTCTCATTTATTTGCTTGCAGTCAGTTTAATATTTCAGTAAATACACACAAAGTTGTTTTCTTCCCTCTAAATACAATTCTGAAGTCTGATTTATTTCTTTAGTTCTTATGCCTTTTAATGGCACTTACCTTGAGGGCCTTTGAAGTAGGCTCAGATGGGAAGTAACCTCCTCAATCTGATTTTTGTCTTAGGATTTCGTTTCTCTGTTTAAAAGTTTTAATGGCCCTTTGTTCAAAGCTCAAAGCCTTTTTCTGGCTTAACCTTCTACATTTTGTGTCCACACACAGTTGGCACTCACTTTTCCTGGCCCTGAGAGGCCCTCGATTACTAAAATCTTTCATTTCTGCTCTCAAACCAATCTCTCCTGAGCTCGTCATTCTTGAAATCCCTTGCTCAGTATAAGTAAAAGCCAACACACACTACATCTCTTGCCCTTTACAGCTATTTTAGAGAAAATAAGCTTGAAAGTTATGTGGTCTATCTTCCCAGCTGTTGCAGGCCACAGTTTTATTTTGCTACTGCATTATTGGATCTTAAATTTTCAATCCTCAAGTATCTATTCCCTTGCTTCCTGCTCCTGACTTACAGGCCAATGCATATTTAGGTCTATGTTAAGACCAGTACAGTAAGATACTGATTTCTGAATTGTTTGGGGTAATGCTATTTGCTCTAGAAATAAACCTACAAACTTCAGAAGGTTAATATAATAGAAATTTAGTTTTTATTCACATAATAGTTAATTTAGGGTGCCTCTAATCTGCGTACTATTTTTCCGTGCAGTGACCCCATTCTGTGCCTTCGCCTTACTCTAGAGCTTTGCTGTCCTCTTCACATGGTGGAAAATGAAGGAGAACCTGAAGAGGCATATCTCTTTCTTAAAAACCTTGGCCTGGAATTGACACATAACATTTTTACCTACACTCTGTTTGCCAAGAACTAATCAGATGGCCACACCTGGATGCAAGGATTGCTTCTCAGCAGTAATTCTGCTCTGGAGGAGGGAAAGATGAATTGTGATGGAAAGCTAATCATTTCTCTGTCACATCTAGAATGCCTTGTCCCTCTCCACTCCCAACTTCTCTCTTACCATTAGGAAAGATGATATGACTGAAACTCTATTATGTTAGAAATAAAAAATTAGCAAAACTAGAAACTATCTCTGCCTGAATTCATGGATATTTCATGATGATGAGGGAGATAGGTAATAATAAAATCACAAAAATCAATATATACTTGGAACTGTGATAAATGTCATGGGGGACATGCATGCTAGCTTGGACTAGTTATCTATTAGGAGGATTTGATCTGGTGAAGGAGAATGGAAAAAGGATCTTGAGGACTGGTGATTGCTCTTGAGCTGAAAGTGAATAAGAATTTACTGTGTGAAAAGGAGGGAAGGACATGTGCAAGGGAAAAGGGGAAGTAGCATTTATAAAGGTTCAGTGGCTAGGCAACTAAAAGACCAGTGTTGCTAGGAGTGAAAGACATGGGTAGGTGCATGATATAAATTGAGGCTGGAGTAGTAGGTAGGGATCACATCTTTTTCGCCATGTTAGGAATTTTGATAGTTATCCTAGGTACAATGGGAAGCAAATGAAATTATTTTAAACAACAAGATGATACAGTTGGATTTGTACCTTGCGAATATTACTCTTGATTGTAGTATGGACTAGGAAAAGAATGGATAGTAATATACAAGTTAGTAGGCTATTGAATAGGCAATGTGAGAAATGATGATGGATTGGATTGGGGTGATAGTAATGGAGGTCGATTGCAGTGGAGATATTACACAGATATTTAGGATTAATGTTGACAGAAAAGTAGACTTGACAAATGGAAAAGATATACGATGTTCTCCTAGAGAAAGTGTCAATATCATAAAGATATTCTTCTATGTAGAGTAATTCAAAAATTAACAAAATTTCAATAAGAATATCTCCAGGCATTTTTTTTTTTTTTTAAATTTCAGGAACTAGGCAAAAATAGGCAGGAAAACTTTGAAAGCAGAGAGCATTGGAAGGGGCTTAGCCATGCAATGTTAAGAATGACTCTTATATTTCTAATTTTCACAACTCAGTGTTTGATGACACCATTTATTGGGATAGGAAACGTGCAAAGGCTAGTTTAAAGTTCACAGAACTCTAAATTCTGCTGCAAATTCCTGGTTATCTTGTTTAGATGCTGGAGAGTGTCTGACTATTCAGCTCAGAAACAGACCAGAGCTTAAAAATCAACCATGTGGCACTTGAGGTATTCTGAAGGGGATTTAATTTTAAGAAGTCATTGAGCTTTTGTTTCTGGCAGGTCAGATGGGAATGAAAACAGACAGAAAGAAGGATAGAGATCTGAGGTAATGGAGGAGCATAGGACAGGAAATAAGAAATAGTGGGATAAAAGCCATTTCTCTCAATGGGATATGAGGGTATCTAAACAAGACATAGTTTTACATTTTCACATTTTTAAAAATTTACCTTGGCCAGCAAATCTTTTACGGAAGCAATTCGTGGACTCAGAAATGTTTTGGAATTTTTGTTAGGCCAGTTAAGAAGTGCAGACCATTGCATGTTTAGGATTTTGCTCCTTTTTATTCTAATACATCTTTCACATGAACAGTTTTGTTCATATAAAAAACCGTCCAAAGTGGCCACTGTAATTCTAAAATATGCTTAGTGAAATTATGCTATTTGGAACAATAAGTGTAAAATTTTAAATTATAGTATAAATATATGTAAGATGATGGAAAGTTTGAATCTAACTTGGAGGGGGTATGGGCCTAACCTGAAACACAGGCATAAGAGTCTGGCAGTGTCGGTCAGTATGTTGCTTGTACACCTTATGTCTTGGGCCCCAACTTAGTGGTTGGTTTCTTAAATTGGAGACCTGATAAATCTGTAATTCTAGGAAGATGGAAGGTTTGGTAGTGATTTCTCTCAGAGGCGTTTTCTCTCATGACAAAAAAAAAAAAGAAGAAACAGAGGAAAGTTTTTATGGTATTCTGACAAGTGGCCCAGGGCGAAGTTTCTACTAAGGATTTTAAAATGGTGTAAGAGAACATCTGAACCTGTCAATCCTTAAGTCTGGCTCCAGGATAGCTTTAGTAGCTAATGCCTGTTACTTCTCTATGAACTTCCTCTTACAGACTCAGAGCAAAAAGTGACAAAGAGAGAGAGACATATTAGTATTGTTAGTAATGAGATAGATTTCCGCCTGGGTAACAAGTTTTCAAATTTGACCAGATAATGACAACGGCTCTGCATTCCTACAAGACAAAGTAACCCAGCATTTGGGAGCTTTAACAAAAGGAGAGCAGAGTCCAGCTTCAACAGGAAGATTCACTTACAGCACCGTTGGAGTTAGAGAAACCACCAGGAGGGAGGCCTGAGTGTCTCAGAGGAAAAAACTATTTCTATTTAAGTTGAGCGTCTTAGATGTGGCAGCCAGGAGGGTCTGTTTAGATCTTATTGGACTTCCAGGGTTGTCAACTGCCAACTCACCGAAGGACCACCATGATAACTGAATGATCTGTTAATACCAAGCAAAGCAGAGCTTATGATTATGCCGTAAGGGAGAGCACCACCTTTACAGTCTTCGTAATATCTCCAAAAGGTTAACGGTAGATATTTATAGGGCTTTGGGGTCTGGGCTCCAGTAGTTTAAGGTAGGGCTTTGAATGAGGGAATCTAATTAGCAGAGTTGGTGATATAGAAGTCTAGGATTAATGGACACAGAGGTTAGAGTCTTAAAGCAAGTCTTGGTAAATAAACAGGTATTTGATAGGGAAGGGATTTGTCCTATTGGTGATGTCTTGTCCTGAGAAGGGGACTGTTTGCCCGGATTAAGAATCTGTTGTTTTGAGAAGGGAGCTGATCGATGATTGAGCAGACTGCTGTTCAGGCACATGATTTATGGGAAGGTCCTGAAGCAGATAATGAAGCTATTTACTGGTTTATGGCATTATTTTCCTGACAAGAATTTCCTGGAACTCATGATAAGGTCAAGTTGAGGTGGGCGGGCCTCAGTGTTTTGTTCTTTTAGCCAAGCCATGTGAATGTAGGTGGTCTCAGTTCTCACACGTCTTACTAAGGTTATATACACTTTTCCACTAATGTGTTAACACATTGGTAGATTTATTCCAAGAAACCTTATAGTTTTAGTTTCCATTGTAAGTGGTCTTTTATGTAAAATTACATTTTTATGTGTTTTACTGATGTATGGGTCTGCAGTACATTTTTGTATAACATTCTTGTCTCAGATATTCTTGAATTTTTGTAATAGAGGAAACCATATCCTCAACAATGAATCTTAGTTCTGCCTTTCACATTATTTATTTGTCTTGACCTACTAGGATTTTCAGTACATTGTTAAGTAGAAGTGGTGATCAGGATGTGGCAGACATTTATTGCTTATTGGCTATTCATGTCGCCTCCCGTATTTTCAAGCCCTCTTGCAGGTGTATGGGGCCTAGTTCCAGCCAATGGACCATACATGTAAATTATGTGGATCCCTTCCAGGGTGCAGCATAGAAGAACTGACATGAACTCTCTCTTGTTATAGTGATAATGAGGTCTCATGTTCTAGATGGTACAACTATAAGTTGTTCAGCCTGTCTCATCAGCCCGGGTCCTTGGGCAATTTTGTGAAGTGTGATTCTCTTGCTAACCTATATTACCATAAAGCACAGGGAAAAATGAACCTTTATTATGTTAAGCCACTAATTTTCAAACTTAATTTGCTCTTGCAATGCAGCCTGATATGCTGCAGCATGAACTAATACTGTGTTGTCTTGATCCTGTCTTTGATAAGATCATGTCGAAGGTTTCACACCTATGAATGTTATTTGCAGTAGATTTTTGTTAGATATCCTCTAGCAAGTTAAGGAAGTTCCCTTTGAAATTCCTTGTTTGCAAGGTATGTATATGTTTTAATTACGAGTGGTTGTTGGATGTTATTGAATAATTTTTTCAGCATCTATTGAGTTGATAATGATTTTTCTATAGTGAATTAATAGATTTTCTATTGATAACCCATTCTTGTATTCTTTGAATGTACCCAGCTTAATCATGTTGTATTCTTTTTTTGAACATCACTAAATTTAATTTGTTAATATTTTACTTAAGATATTTTGTCACATATGGTCACTAGTAAGAGTGGTCTCTAATTACCTTTCTTCTGCTTTTCTTGAGTGGTTTGGTAGCAATGTTATGATCACATCATAAAATTAATTGGGGGATATTTAATTTCTTCCTTGGGAACAGTTTGTCGGTTTGTTCCTTGGCTCTTTTTATTGGGTTGTTAGTAAAACAGATTGTTAGCACATCTTCTGTGGAACTTTCCTCATAGGCATCCTGTGAGGCCTGGGCTGTGGGAATTTTCCATTTTTTTCTGCTGTGGATCTCTCATAGTTCACTGGCCTGGGACCCCTACCACTTAATAGCTGTTTGACGTTGCTTCAGTTTCCTCTCCTGTAAAGTGTAGGTAATAAAAATACCACATAGGGTCGTTGTGAGGATTAAACAAGTTATTTATATAAGTGCATTGAACAGTGGTCTAAGAAGGGAGGAATTTCCCCCTACCCCCTAAAGATGGACACACTTAGGAATTACTTATCATTTTCATTGCCTTATTTTAGAATTTAGAATTTCTTCTAAATTTTTCTTCCGTGTAAAGAAAGTACATCTTCCTTAAACCAAACCAGATAGTTGAGCATATGTATTTTTAAATTGATAAGGTAGGAATGGATCATTCCCTTCAGTAGGATTCAAAAGGAATGTTTTCAGCAAAATTGAGAAACTGATCTCAGTTGCCAATATCTGCTTCTCTCCCTTTTGAATCAGAACTGTGCTTTGTTCTTACTACCCTGAAAATAGTACCTCTACTGCACTTCTTTCCTATAGTCTTCATTCTCAACTACTTCCCAGCAAATTCCATTAGAGTTATTTTTATTTATTTCTTAAGTTTTATGTCCCATGACAAAGGAGAAACTTTAAAGCATGGTGTGTAGTACCAGGCACTAAATGGGCTTTCAACAAATATTTGTTGGATAAGTGAATTTCCTGGTTCCTATTTATACTTAGTGGTTCTCTATTCCATTAATTTGACCTTGAAGTTCCTATAAATATAAAATTTTCATGGGCATAAATATTATTTAACTTATGAACTTATTGTGTAAACAACTTTTCAGGAACCTTATTTCATAAGTATGGTATAACCAAACCATTATGTATCACATATTTGAAAAGTATGTCATTTAATTACATTACATTTATATAATTACGATGAATTTGGTGTATGAAATTTTCTTTTCTACCTGTAACAATTTCAGGTTGGTTTAAAAATATTAGATTTTATCTTGATACATTGCAACATTTGCAATATTGGAATTATTACATTTCTGAGATCTTAGAAATGGCATTTAAAGAACTATTTCTGTAAATGTAAAACAAAAAAAAAACTGTTTATGCTGAAATATGAAGGTTGCTGTAAACAGAGGAAATAAATACTGTTGTCTTTCATAACTCGGGCCCTCTGCTTTGTGTTTGTACTAATTTTGCTACTATTTTCTGTAGCAAACCTGTAAGATAATTTCCCCAGTTTATAGAGAAGGAAATAAAAACTTAGAGTACGTGATTTGCTCAGGGTCGCATAACAAGCAGGGATTTGAACCCTGTTCTTTGAACACTCCAAGGCAGGGTTCTTGAGGAGTCATCCAAGAAATGTAACTCTTCTGTTACGAGCCAAAGAGATAACATTCCATTTGGCTTTAGGACGTGAATAAGCAACCTATGGAAAACTCACAAGAGCTACAAAAACGTTTTCTTAAGCTGAGTTTTACGGTTGAAAATTTGAAGTGGATTCTTATCAAAGACTTACCCCCTTATTATACCTTCCGTTCCCCATTTAGATAAATAATTTTCCAAAACAAATATTTATTCTAATTCCATGGAAGGAATACATCCCAGCTGTGTCCCCACTGCACAATTACTTATTGTATATCTATTTAGTTATAATTTCCTTCCTCATTGTTTTATCGTTACTTGTTTTTTCATGTCTCTCATTCTGGATTGTAATATCTTTGAGGTCTCCTGTTATATTTACCTGTGACTACTGTCTCCTACCTTGTTCAGTATTTGATACATAGAAGATGCTTAATAAATGTCAGATAGTATTGAGTTGCAGCATTCAAGGTTCTCTACAGTGTGCCCCTCTCCACCTCTGTGATATTCTCTCTGATTACTTTCCTACAGAACTAGCCAAGTGACTGTACTCATTGTTTATCTTTCCTTGTGCCTTTTCCTCTACTTGGAATGCCCTATCTCCCCCTTTTCTCTACTTATGGCCTTGATTCCAATCCACCTCCTCCATGAGACCTCCACCATTTAGACCATTAGAAGTCTATAAATGTCCTTCTGCAGATATTGTCGTTAAGATGTATTTGCCACCTAGCATATCTCACTGTCAGTTTTCTTTGTGTTAATACCCTGTATCATCTGGTTTGTGATTTCAAATCCCTGTACCTCTCTAGATCTGTGTGTTAGCTAATATGTTGTTCAAGAGATTCTCAGTGAATATTCTGATAAAGAGAAAAAAAGTCAGTTGTAGTCACCTAGAAGAGGCTTTATTTAAAGCGTTGCTGACTAGTTTGTGGAGAAATTTTAGTAAACAAAAAATGAAATGGTCTGCCAGCCAGCATGACTCAAATGGCATTGAAATTAATGAAGAGAAAATAATCTCTCTACTATAAGCCAAGTGACTCATATTTGGATATAATTCTAGAAACAGCATTATAGCACTTTTTTTTCTTTTCTATCAGTCTCTTAATATATACACTTGTATTTATTGGTCATGGACCTTTTTGATCTTGTTTTTGACATTCACCGTGTTTTTACTTTGTCTCTGTGAACAGCTAACAATAGAGCACTTTTCAATTTTTTCTTTTATTCAATCTGGATCACATATTTCTTGGTCAGTTATTTGGGACTGTAACTGAGTCATTTGAATTACATGCTGTTTGGTTCTGGGATGAAAGCTTGATTCTCTCAGCTGACTGCTGGCTCACCATATGTTGCTGTAATTCTGGAAAACAGTGAAAATTGTGGTAGGGTTGAAGTAAGAAGCCATGTTGGAGTGGTGTCTTAATAATAAAGGACTTATATTTGTTGTATAACTAATTCACACACCTAGGCATTCTGCAAGATACTTTAAATAAATGACGGAAGATCTATAAGGTAGCTGTTATTAACCCTGTTTTACATACAAGTGAAATGAATCTGAGAAAGATTAAAGGTCATATTGACCTTCTTAAAAGGTCAAATATTTCGTTGATAGTAACTGCTAGGACATAAGCTCATAAAGGCAGGGATTTCGTTGTGTTCACTGTTGTAATCCCAACATTTAACATGGTGACTGGAAGTTAAGTATTTGTTAAATAAATTCAGTTCCTCTCTCTCATTTTCTCTTTTTTTTTTTTGTGGTGTTTTTGTTCTTTTAATTAATGTTGCTGGTTCATAATATCCCCGGTGATGTATCTCATTAGTTCAGGAAAGTTTTTCTTCTATTTTGTCTTTCAATAATTTTTCTACTCTGAGAATTTTTAACTCTTTCACTATAGTTTGGGAAAGTTCAAAACTATGCACGTTACGTTGTCAATTTGATAAAGCCAAATAGTGCCAATTCTACTTTTTCCTATGTCTAATGCCATTTAAATGATATTATATAGTTATTAATTTTTTCAGTTCTTTCATTTGATCTGACAGGTCCCCTAAATTTTCAATCAACCATCTCAGTTTTCTTTTTTTTTTTCATTGATAGAATTGACATTTTCTCGAATTTATTTAAGATTTCAAGACGACGGAATTCTAAAATTTATGTCGTCCATAAATAGCTTGCTCTGGAGTGAATAAAGAGATGGACCATACTTGGTGTTGTGGAAATATGAATTATGGATTTTTAGCTTAGGTCTAAGATAATGATGAAATCTGGAATAGCAGAGGTAAGAGCATGGTGGAGATAAAACTTTTAAATTTACTGAGTTTTGGTCACATGTGGAAAATCCAAACAGAGCTGCCTTACAGAGAAATGGGTATCCAGATCTGGATTTCCAGAGATATGTCTTGGAAAGCTAAGTCTTGTCCATAGATAAGTGTTTCAAAGATTACTGTACACTTGATAATAGAAGCAAAGGAAATCAACCAAAGAGAAGGTACATGAGACAGGGGCAGAAAGTGTGACATTGGAGAGCAGCCACTGATTTCAGTGATGAGATGAAGGATGAAGAATGTCCACTGGACCATGAAAAGAGGTGACTAAGGAAACAGAGGAGGAGAAATTCAGGAGAGAAGACCTAAAAGAGGACTGACCAGTGACAAATGCTGCAGAGGCCAAGTAGTATGAGAACTGGGAGGAAAAGACAGGATTTATAAAATAAGTTGTGGAAGAGTAGGTTTTGATGAAACATTATAAGTACAGGAGAGGTAGAAAAATAGCAATATGTTTAGTCTGCACCTTCAACAAGTTTTTTTAATGTACAAAAGAAGAGAGATAAAAATGGGAGAGATCAGGCATGAATTGCATTAAAAGTTGGGAGCCCGTTGAAGTGAAGAAGCTGGAAATACAGATAGCATGCTAATAATGAATGGAGGGAAGTTCAAAGGATGTGAAAAAGAATGGGGATAAAGCACAGATGGAGGTAGGTGTTATTCTTGGATCGAAGAAACTTCTGAGATTAGATAGAAGGGAGCATACATGTGTGGACTCAGTAGATTCACAGGAGAGCAGAGGTAGCATGTTAGAAACATCTGTGTGAGAGTGTGTCAGAGGATTTAAAGAACATTATGGGAAGGATGTATTAATTCCAATGAGGATGCTGGCATTAGAGAATGTCAAAGTAATTTGAGTGTCCATATCATACTGACAATAATAAATTCATAATAAAACTAACCAATCTATATGGTTAATTTAATTTTTTTTCTAGAAGCATTTAGTGTCTTGGGTACATTGGCATAGTATTTGCAGGGAATATATGCCAGAGAAGAGATAAGAAAGCTGGGTCAATACAAAAGAGGGTTTGAAGTCTACCCTAATCAGGACCTAGGATGGTTAGGTTTACCAGATAACTGCCATATCTCTGGGGCCTCTAGTGAAAACGCAGCCATGAGTCACCATGTTTTCAGTTACGTCAACACTATCATCCAGACACCATTGGGTCAGGAATAGGAACCCAAAGGCAACCAACAAAGGATGGGGCTATGAGATGTGCCTGGTATGAAAAGTCTGCCCAAGGGTGATGTTTTTGTGTGTTACAACACAACTAATCCACTTTCTCTGTGATATGTACATGATATAGTAGGGATGTGCATTATAAAACAATACTTGAACTAAGGGATAAAATCATAAGATAAAAATGTAACAGAAAGAACGTTGGTGGATTGGAAGCATAAAGAAAATAAATGTAAGCAGAAGGGCAAGTTAAATTTTAAAATTTTACCTAGCATAGCTTAATTCTATTTTTTTTTAAATGGCAGTTCTTTTTTTTTTTTAAGAGCAGTTTTATATTTACATAAAAAACACAAAGATAGTACAGAGAGTTCTCATATACTCCATACCCAGTTTCTCATATTATTATCATCTTATTTAGTATGGTACCTTTGTTATAATTGATGGATCAATATAGATATATTATTATTAACTAAAGTCCTTAATTTACTCAGATTTCCTTGGTATTTACCTATTTTTTTTTTAGCATCTTTATTGGAGTATAATTCTTTACAATGGTGTGTTAGTTTCTGCTTTATAACAAAGTGAATCAGTTATACATATACATAAGTTCCCATATCTCTTCCCTCTTGCATCTCCCTCCCTCCCACCATCCCTATCCCACCCCTCTAGGTGGTCACAAACCACCGAGCTGATCTCCCTGTGCTATGCAGCTGATTCCCACTAGCTATCTATTTTACGTTTCGTAGTGTATATATGTCCATGCCACTCTCTCACTTTGTCCCAGCTTACCCTCCCCCCTCCCCATATCCTCAAGTCCATTCTCTAGTAGGTCTGCGTCTTTATTCCCGTCTTGCCCCTAGGTTCTTCATGACCATTTCTTTTTGTTTCTGTTTTTTAGATTCCGTACATATGTGTTAGCATACGGTATTTGTTTTTCTCTTTCTGACTTACTTCACTCTGTATGACAGACTCTAGGTCCATCCACCTCACTACAAATAACTCAATTTTGTTTCTTTTCATGGCTGAGTAATATTCCATTGTATATATGTGCCACATCTTCTTTATCCATTCATCTGTTGATGGACACTTAGGTTGCTTCCATGTCCTGGCTATTATAAATAGAGCTGCAATGAACATTGTGGTACATGACTTTTTGAATTACAGCTTTCTCAGGGTATATGCCCAGTAGTGGGATTGCTGGGTCGTATGGTAGTTCTATTTTTAGTTTTTTAAGGAACCTCCATGCTGTTCTCCATAGTTGCTGTATCAATTTATATTCCCACCAACAGTGCAAGAGGGTTCCCTTTTCTCCACACCCTCCCCAGCATTTATTGTTTGTAGATTTTTTGATGATAGCCATTCTGACCAGTGTGAGATGATATCTCATTGTAGTTTTGATTTGCATTTCTCTAATGATTAATGATGTTGAGCATTCTTTCATGTGTTAGTTGGCAATCTGTATATCTTCTTTGGAGAAATGTCTAGGTCTTCTGCCCATTTTTGTATTGAGTTGTTTCTTTTTTTGATATTGAGCTGCATGAGCTGCTTGTAAATTTTGGAGATTAATCCTTTGTCAGTTGCTTCATTTGCAAATATTTTTTCCCATTCTGAGGGTTGTCTTTTTGTCTTGTTTACGGTTTCCTATGCTGTGCAAAAGCTTT
Source organism: Tursiops truncatus (assembly GCF_011762595.2). NCBI lineage: Eukaryota > Metazoa > Chordata > Mammalia > Artiodactyla > Delphinidae > Tursiops > Tursiops truncatus. The sequence goes on from NC_047034.1 coordinate 144,243,402, forward strand.
TAAGTTTCATTAGGTCCCATTTGTTTATTTTCGTTTTTATTTCCATTTCTCTAGGAGGTGGGTCAAAAAGGATCTTGCTGTGATTTATGTCATACAGTGTTCTGCCTATGTTTACCTCTAAGAGTTTGATAGTGTCTGGCCTTACATTTAGGTCTCTCTCATTCTCTCTTGAACTTAACTCCAGATTATCACTCCCGTCATTCCACCAAAGCAGCTCTTTTTTAAAAATTATTTTAATTTATTTTTGGCTGTGTTGGGTCTTTGTTGCTGCACACAGGCTTTCTCTAGTTGTGGCAAGCCGGGGCTACTCTTCGGTGTGGTGCATGGGCTTCTCATTGCGGTGGCTTCTCTTGTTGCAGAGCATGGGCTCTAGGTGCATGGGCTTTGGTAATTGTGGCACACGGGCTCAGTATTTGTGGCTCACATGCTCAGTAGTTATGGCACATGGGCTTAGTTGCTCCGCGGCATGTGGGCTCTTCCTGTTCCAGGGCTCAAACCCATGTCCCCTGCATTGGCAGGCGGACTCTTAACCACTGTGCCACCAGGGAAGCCCCCACCAAAGCTACTCTTATTAATATTATTTATGACCCCCCCCCCCCGCTGCTAAAATCCAGAAGTTCATTCCTAGCCTTTTCTGCCTTGACCTGTCAGCAGTACTTGACCGAGCTAGTTACTCCTCCTCCTTGAAATACATTATATAATTGACTTCCAGAATAACACATTCTCCTTTTTCTTCCACTTCTTCCCTGGCCATTCCTCAGTTTGTTTCCTTCTCATCTTCCCAGCCTCTAAACAGTGGAGTCTTCCCAGGGCTCAGTTTTCAGGTGTTTCCTATTTATGCTCACTTCCTTGGTTATATCACCTAGTGCCATACTTTTAAATGCCATTTAGACTCTGGAAATTACCAGCTTGTACATTTATCCTGGACTCTTCTCCTGAACCTCTGCTTTAATAGTTTGGATGATGAATAGATGTGTGAAGCTCAACATGTCCAAAACCAGACTCCTAATATCTTACTCTTCCACCTGTCCATTTGGAAGGGTATAGCTAATTCATACAAACTCAACTCTTCCAGTTGATTTCACCCGAAAACTTTGATGTTATCCTTGATAGTCAGTCTGTGCAAATCCTGTTGGCTGTATCTTCCAGATGACTTCTGAATCTGATCACTTTTTGCCTCCACTGCTATCACTCAGAATCAAGCCAGCGTTCTTTCCATACTTTGTTGTAATAGTTTCTTAACTGATTTCCTTGCCTTTGCCCTTGGGCCCACTATAGACTGTTCTCGACACAGTAGCCGAGGAGATCTTACTTACAAAAAAATAAAAAGAGCTTATTTTTCCTCTGTTTAGAATAGAAGGCTAAATCCTTAAAATTTACCTTATTTATTACTTTATTTCCTACTATTCTGTCTAGCCCTGTTGGCTTCCTTGCTATTTCTAACTATCAGGCATGCACCCTACCCCATCCACAGGATCTTTGTGTTTATTTTTCTCTCTTTCTGGAATGTTCTTCTCACAAATGTCCCCCTGACTTAGGTCTTATGGTCTTCACTAGGGTCTTCAGGCCTTTACTCCCTAGATCTTTACTAGGACAGTCTTCTCTGTGAGGTCCCAATTGACTACTGTATTTAGAATTACAGCTCCTGCCCTACATACCCCTGCCACTCCACCCAGCAGCACTTCTTATTGCCTTTATTTTCTTCCCATGGTATTTACCATCCTTCCAGATACTGTATATTTTACCTATTTATTTTGGGCGGGCAGGTGTGTGTGTGTGTGTGTGTGTGTGTGTGTGTGTGTGTGTGTGTGTGTTTTAACATCTTTATTGGAGTATAATTGCTTTACAATGGTGTGTTAGTTTCTGCTTTATAACAAAGTGAATCAGCTATACATATACATATATCCCCATATTTCCTCCCTCTTGCATCTCCCTCCCACCCTCCCTATCCCACCCCTCTAGGTGGTCACAAAGCACCGAGCTGATCTCCCTGTGCTATGCGGCTGCTTTCCGCTAGCTATCTATTTTACATTTGGTAGTATTTATAAGTCCATGCCACTCTCTCACTTTGTCCCAGCTTAACCTTCCCCCTCCCTGTGTCCTCAATTGAGTCCATTCTCTACTTCTGCGTCTTTATTCCTGTCCTGCCCCTAGGTTCTTCAGAACCATGTTTTGGTTTTTTTTTTGGTTTTTTTTTTTTAGATTCCATATATATGTGTTAGCATACGGTATTTGTTTTTCTCTTTCTGACTTATTTCACTCTGTATGACAGACTCCAGGTGTGTGTTTTTAAATCTCTCTCTCCTTACTAGAATGTAAATTTTACTAGAATATAAGTTCTACAAGGGTAGGAATTTATTCATTTATCTACCCTGATTTATTATGAAGCAATGAATGAGTATGAGGACTAGAATTCTGTTTTGTTTGGCCTCATAGATAAACTAGACTATCATTAGTTCATGTATATTTGTCCTTTGTTTTATATATACATCCCTACCTTTACCCTATTCCTACTCAAAAGCCATTGGAATTGATAAAGTTCTGTAGATTTTGGACATGTGGAATGAATAATCATATGTATTTAATGTCTAGTCATGCAGTGGTAGTAATGACTGCTACATTTTGAAATTTACCTTCAAATATAGCTGTGGCATTATATTTGATTTTTTTACTTTTACAAAGGGTATGTGTGTGTGTGTGTGTGTGTGTGTGTGTGTGTGTGTATAATGTCACTATATATATCCTGTGTGTGTATATATATATATATATACATGTATATATATGTGTGTATATATATATATACACACATATATATACATGTATATATATAAAAAATTTTTAAACAGGTCATCAGAACACCTCATGGGAGAGACTTCGATGACTCTTTGGAAAGATATGATGACTATTTGAGTTCAAGGTCACGTAGCAAGCCCCAGCATTCATCCAGGACCTCACTCGTTCATTCAGCACCCTCTACAATGCCGAAGCATTCTCCAAGCCCTGTGTTAAATCGTGCTTCTCTCAGGGAAAGGTAATGCTTGGTCTCTATTTCTGTACTAAATTTTTGAGTAATCATCATTAGAAAAGAGCAGGCAGGGCTTCCCTGGTGGCGCAGTGGTTGAGAGTCCGCCTGCCGATGCAGGGGACGCGGGTTCGTGCCCTGGTCCGGGAAGATCTCACATGCCGCGGAGCGGCTGGGCCCGTGAGCCATGGCCGCTGAGCCTGCGCGTCCGGAGCCTGTGCTCCGCAATGGGAGAGGCCACAACAGTGAGAGGCCCGCGTGCCGCAAAAAAAAAAAAAAGAAAAGAAAAGAGCAGACAGTAATTATGTATGTGATGTGATTATTCGTAACGGGATAATCTGATTTTAAGAGACTTACTTTAAATTGTTTTTGTTTAGAACATATTGCATATTATACAATGCTAGATACTCCTCCCCAGCCCAGTTCTCTCAAAGTGAGTTTATTAACTATTAGTGAGTTTATTAATTAGGGTCACTTTAACCCTAATTAAATTTTGTAGTTCCCAAGTGAAAAATAGAGTATATGATAGTTTGTTTTTAGTAGATTCATAGAGATTTAGTATTATAGTCATGGCTTATGTATAAAAATAGCATAGGTTATATTTTCCTTTTAGTGATAATGATGATACTATATATTATTGGTACATGGCGCCTATTTTCCTCAAATTACCTACCCTCAACTTGCCAAGAGAATCGTCTGTCTATCTTAACCTTATGTAAAGATTCTAGTTCTCCCTCTAAAAATGCTTTGGCAAACAAAGTTAGACACTTGTTATAATTTGAATGTGAAAGAAAGAATTCTTCTTCATCTGTTTTTGTTGTTGTTGAATCCAAATTGGAAATTCCTTGCCTCCCTCTTGGTAACATAGAAAACAAGAGTTGTCATAAATTAAAAAACAAAACCAAAAACCCAACCCTGGGTATTTAAGAAATTTTATAGAAATTTGAAAACCTAAGAGATATGCCGTCAACACATAGAAATAAAACCTATCTTTACAAATGGTATCAAAAAGCTAAAGTACCACACCAAATTCCTGCAGCGTACTTAGGGCTATCAGGCATAAATAAGGAAGTTTAAATTAGCTGTAGAGAGTCTATCAAAAGTTCATCTCAAAACTGATGATTCAAACAAGAGTATATCAGTTTGGAAACTGTATTAAAACATCTCTGTCTTGAACAGATAGATTTATCTGTTTCCTCATTAGCCCTGTAAGCATTTGAAATGGGTATATGAAGGTATGCTAGAGACCCTCATCCTGAGATAGGGAATTTTGATGAATGTTGCTTCAAGTGTATTAGAATTATGCCTATGGAGATCAAGTTCAGACAGATAGGTAGGTAGGTAGGTAGGTAGGTAGGTAGGTAGATAGATACATAGATAGATAGATACATAGCTAGATACATAGACGGATAGATACATAGATACATAGATAGATAGATACATAGATAGATACATAGATAGATACATCTGTATATTTACATAGGGAGATATATGTCTGTGTATCTATAGGCTTTAAAAGTTCAGGAGAAGCTCTTGAAGAGAGGTTTTTCTACTGAAGTCTGGTAACTTGCATCTCAGTTTTCAGGGACTTTCTTTGATTTCCATGTCTGCTCAGATGTTCAGATATTCAGTTGGTGCTACACTCTTTTTCCCTACTTTTAGAATTAAGCACTTGTGGTTTTCTTTTTTTTATTTTTTGTGGTATGCGGGCCTCTCACTGTTGTGGCCTCTCCCGTTGTGGAGCACAGGCTCCGGATACACAGGCTCAGCAGCCATGGCTCACGGGCCCAGCCGCTCCGCGGCATGTGGGATCCTCCCGGACCAGGGCACGAACCCGTGTTCCCTGCATCGGCAGGCGGACTCTCAACCACTGCGCCACCAGGGAAGCCCTTGTGGTTTTCTTGATTAGGTTCTTTGCCATATCTGTAGGTTTTCAAGAATTTTTTTTACCTGTATCTCCTTGGAGATGTTTTTATAAATATTGATTTATTTTTCTACCTTTTTGCATATTTTGCAGAACTCTCCAGTTGTCTACTACTATAGTAAAATATCAATTTTAGTCTTGTGTTATTTTATCCTTGTATATAATTGTCCCAGCTTTGAAGCCAGGTTGATAAATTCTTCACTGAGGCTATTTTCAAAAATTCTTTATTGAGGGTAGCTAAAGTCAACTGTCCCTTTTTCATATTTCAATGCAGGGGATGGTTTAGAGTAGGTAACAGCATTTACACATTTATTTTGATGTTGGATAGTAGATATAGATAAATAAGTTCTTTGCCAGAAGGATATCAGTGATTCAAATATTAAACATTACATATTTTACTTACGACTTGAGGAAATTTGAGGTACTTTTAAAATAAAAGAATATAATGGCAATTTAGTTTGAATACATCTAAATAAGTTAATAAAATTTTATTGGGGTACTTTCCAGGGTAAATAAACTTTTTTACTTTCACTAACGTAGAACACCTCTGCTTTGAGTGTATTTTCTAAAAAAGGTCTAGATCTAGTCTATAGAAGAAAGTAAAATATGTCAAACAATATGTCTTTAAGACATTACTAGGAACAAAAACATTTTGTTCTTTTTAGCACACTCAGTACCACATCTTTAAATATAAGTCATTCTCTGATCTGGCTTTCAGGTCACCGAGAAATATACTATATTTATACAATCCATTGGAATCAATAAACAATTTAAACTGATGTAAATGTAGATTTTATGTCCCAGGCAAACTTGGGAATATGACAGAACATACAGCTCTGGTTTATCTGGGTAAATCTTCATTAAAATTAAATAAGTTTTCCTCTAAGATTGCTGTAAAAAGCTGACTCCTTAATCATGTATATGAATAAACAGACTTTTGAAAACTTTACCAGTGACTCTAAGCAGATGAATTTATTTACAGTGAAAGTCCTTTTTGCTTTAAGCCTATTTAAAGAATACCTCCAATAGGGTTAGCACACCATGCAAGGGTTTCAATTTTGATTATAAGTGTTACATTTCAGAAGCAGTTTTCTCCTTAAAGTATAAATATTAATATTATGACTTATAATTTATATTAGCTTGTAGAGTTATTACTAAAATCAGACTAAGAAATAATAGAAAATCTAATTTAAAAGGAGCTGATATTCTTTTTGATCATGCTAAAGGTTTTGCTTTTTGTAAATGGAGTTAGATTGCTAGGTAATTATTTCTTATACCACAGCACAGACTAGTGGATCCTCTCATAGTATCATTGAAGAGATCCTCTTGGAGCTGGATATTTGGGTCTCTGATTTTCAAGATATGTTACATATGTAGCAAATAGCAAGGTCTGCTGATATATTTCCATAAATGCAGCAACACTTCCTATTACAAATGCAGGAGATTAAAATTTATATATAGTTGATCATCCATTACTGATTGCATTCTTTAAAACAGATTATGTAAATCATTTATCCTGCTTAACAGTTTATACTTTGTGTAAACACGTAAAATTATAACTTTGTAAGAACAAACTGGGAGCTAGAAAGTTTTAAGCAACCTGTTAACATTTTAGTACTCATTCCTTTATAAAGGAATTATCAAGAATATGTCATGTAGATGCATTATAATCAGATGGATGTGGAAATTTTCATTATTACTTGTATAAAACAAATAAAGTAGCTTAATTATACAAGTGCCAGTTTTGAGTTTGGGAAGGGCATGAGAAAGAGGAATAGTTGCTTTCCTTCTTCTTTGACATGTTTAATTTCAAGACTGGAAAATAAGAACTAATTTTAAAGGCACTATAGGTGGAGTTATTGCTCTAATGTAAAAATTTATATCTTTATTTAAAGATAAACCTCTGAAGAATTATGTATGGAAATTGTTAAAATGGTCAGATATATAGATATGCTCTCCCCAAATCATGTCAAACTTTATTATTAAGACTGTTAATGGAACATATTGTGAGGACTTAATACTACAGTTGAGAATTAGTACCTGATTTTATATCTGCCTCTCACCCTCGGTCAAAGAAAGAAAATACGTTATTTTAATCTTTTTATGTTATCACATAGAGATAAGAAAAAATAACTTTCTGTGTCTGGCATTTGGAAAGATTTACTTTTCTGTCCCTCTGGCTACAAGTCCCCTTTGTTTTTTATGCCTACAGATTCCATTCTGACTGGTGTTCACCTTCAAACTGCGATGAGATCCATGACCGGGTAAAGAATGTCTTGAAATCACATCAGGCTCATCAGAGACATTTATATGTTAGTTTCTAAATTTTTCTTTTGAAGGCTTTTTATAATTAGGCATGAAAACCACCCAAGATGCTTAAAGCTCGCAAAGTTTAATCACTGGGAAGGAATAGAAAAGATACAACCTCCATTTAAAGGAAGTCAGTGGTTTTGCTAAAGGCAATGTATCTAACTTCCTGCTTGACCTGAGTCATTATGCAAAATGTTTGACACAGATCATGTGAACTATAAAAAATGTTAGTGATAACTATCTCATAAAGAGTCAGTAAGTAGTGACTTTATGATAATTTTTTCACAGCCTTCAAAATATGGGAACCCTTGTTTTGTGACCCAGAATAAAGCAATTCCATTTCCTGCAAACAGATTTGATTAAATGGTAGAACGAGAGATGGGATGAGACATATGTATTTTGGAGAAGTTTCCCAGCTGATTTTTATGTTAATTAAAACTTAAAAGAGGAAAAGAAGAGGTCAGGTTTATCAGGTTTCATATTAGAGAAGATCAGTATGAGAATACTTTCTGACATAAGGCAAATAAACATATATATGAACAACAGCTGGGAAATAATTACAGTATATTATTCTTTTTGTGTTTGATTTCTTGTTTCAGTCATTAATTTAAAAACAATTGTTTATCATGAGTCATGTTGGACACCAAGTTTAGTCCTGGAGATATAACTGGATTATGTGACATTGACATCAGTTTGTACTGTTGAAAGTTTCTGTATGCATATTGATTTTAAATTAAATTTGTTTTCAAAGTGTAATATAGATAGTCCCAGTGACTGTCACTCCCAGGGTTAACATTATCCTAACTTCTAATAGCAAGATTAGTATCGTATATTTTTGATCTTTATACAAATGACATCCAACCATGTCTTTTCCCTTCTTTTCGTAGTTACTTCATTTTGTTTTTTCAATTCAGACATTTTTGCAATACAGACATCTTGTTATATGGTTCTGCACTCTTGCTGCTGCATGGTATTTCATTGTGTGAAAATACTGCCATTGATTTATGCATTCCTCTGTTTATGGACATGTGGGTTGTTTCTGGTTTGAGCTATTTTAGGACTGCTATGAACAGCTTATTAATCCTTGGGTAACATTGTATACATTTTATTTGGGTATGTCCCTACCAGTGGAATTGCTCATAGAGTGTGTAAACATTAAGCTTTACTAGATACCACCAAAGACTTTTCCAAGTGATTTTAACAGTTTACACTCCCACTACCAGCCTGTGTGAATTCAGTTTGTCCTCGCTACTACTGATAGGTTGTGTGTGTGTGTGTGTGTGTGTGTGTGTGTGTGTGTGTGTGTATTTTAATTTTGGCATTTTGATAGTGAGAAATAGTTTTATAACATAATGGTTTTAATTTGCTGTTTCTTGATGACTAGTACATATGTTTATTGCTATTTGGATATCCTCTTTTGTGAGTACTTGTTCAAGTTATTTGCCTATTTTTGTACTGAGTTGTCTCTTTTTTTGTTTTGTTAAAGTTCCATGTTGATTTTTGATATGTCAGATATATGTTTTGCAATTTTCTTTTTCCACTCTGTGCCTTGCCTTTTCATTCTCTTAATGGTATCTTTTGATGAAAAGAAGTTCTTACATACAATGAATCAAATTTATCTTTTTTTATTAGCATTTTTACAATTTTTGTCTTGTCAACAGAAATAATAAATCCAAAATAGGAATAGAGAAAAGCTTTATTAGAGCCAGACTGAGGACTATAGCCGAGGACACTTGAATTGTGAAGGAGAAGCACTTGAATTGTGTTCTGCCAGACTACAAAGCGGAGGAGGCTTATATCAGCAAAAACCGCAGAGTTACAGTTGGGTAGATGAGTTAAGTAAGGATTGGTTAGGGTCCGAAATGGCTGTGTAGTCACAGGGGGAGACCTTGAGACCTTCAGGTTGCAGCTGGCTGCAGCTGCAGATGTTGTTTTGAGAACTGCTGGTGGTATCCTTGAGTTTGATACAGTTCAGAAAATTTCAAGGTCTTAGTGATGCAGGAACATGTCTGAAACCACATCCACAGTGACCAACTGGCTCCATTTTGGATGCCTGAACCTCAGTTTCATATCTTGTCAGAACAAAGAACAAACATCAGACATGACAGGGGTACAGTCCTTCAAAGTTTCCAAAGAGACTGATCAGCACATACACAGCGAGTCAGCATGACCACAGTGTCTGAGAAGGGAACCGCATCTTCGAGGGAGTACTAGCATTAGTGTCATAGAAAGGGCCCACATTTATCCCTATCTTCCAAGTGGACATTCTAAACAGTCTGGTAAGTGCAAAGTGCATTTTTGTTATTTGCTGTTGTTGTTGTTTTTAGTTAAAGCAATTGTACAATGTACATTTGACAGACCATAAGACTGCTGGCTCTAGTTAGCATAAAGTTCAAGCCAAATGATGTACAAGCCAGAATGATTCCCCATACCTCAATATGTGAAAATTTCTTCCATCAGTCTAGTTCAAGATTCTATCATATGTTTTCTTCTAAAGGCTTTTTGTTGGAATTATTTTTTTCTGTATAGCGGTAGGTAGGTGTCAAATTTCATGAAAGTTTCAAGTTTTATGATTGTGAATATGTCTGTTTTTCTTTCTAGTTCTGTTAATTTTATGTTATGTATTTTGAAGCCAAATTGTTAGTTGGATACAGATTTCAGACTACGATACAAACCTCTTATGTAAACGTTCCCTTTTTGTTTCTAGTAATATTTCTTGTTTCACAGTATGTTTTGTCTACTAGTTGTATAGTTATAGCAGCTTTCTTTTCCCTAGTATATGCATGGTGTATATTTTTCCATCCTTTGCTTTTTATCAATATATTTAAAGTGCGTATCTTGTGAATAGCACATGAGATTTCTTTCCAATAATGAAAATCTAGAATTTTTATGTAGATTGATGCAGATTTTATTTGGATTAGTAACTTTTTAATTATCCATTTCCTTTTTATTAACTCATTATTCATTTTTTTACTATTCTGTTATTCATTTCCCTAGAGATTTCAACTTGCATATATAACGAATTATTTCTTTGTTGACCTCCCCAGTAATGTTGGGACCTAAAAACAGTTAACTCTTTTTTTAACCCACCTCTTCTTTTTTTTTTTTTTTTTCGTACGCGGGCCTCTCACTGTTGTGGCCTCTCCCATTGTGGAGCACAGGCTCCAGACGCGCAGGCTCAGCGGCCATGGCTCACGGACCCAGCCGCTCCACGGCATGTGGGATCTTCCCGGACTGGGGCACGAACCCGTGTCCCCTGCATCGGCAGGTGGACTCTCAACCACTGTGCCACCAGGGAAGCCCCCACCTCTTCTTCTGAACATCTATTATCATGAATTTTGATTCTACGTATATAAAACACACAACAAATTAATTTTGTTTGCATAGTAATGTTTATTCATTTTAATCACATATTTACCCTTTCTATTATTCTTCATCCTTTCCTGCAATTCCATATGCCCATTTGGATTTTTGAGTCATTTTCCTCCTGCCCAAAAAACTCCCTTTAGTACTTTCTTTCATGTTATTATCCTGGCTTTGAATTCCAGTTTTGTTTGTTTGAAAACATCATGATTTTACTTCTGTGTAGGGTGGTTTTACTAGATATAAAGTTATAAATTTCTAGGTTGGTGGTTATTTTCTTTGGCACTTTTTTTTTTTTTTTTTTTTGCCACACCGCATGGCTTATGGGATCTTAGTTTTCTGACCAGGGATTGAACCTGTGCCCTTGGCAGTGAAAGCAGTGAAAGTAGAATCCTAACCACTGCACTGCCAGAGAATTCCCTCCTTGGGCACTTTAAAGAAGCCATTCATTTGTGTCAGTTGAAAAGTCAGCTGTCATTCCTTTGCAGTAATGTGGAGTTTCCCCCCTTTGTTGCAATTAAGATTTGCTCTTCAACTTTGTGTTTAGTAATCGTACTGTGATATACCTAGATGTAATTTTCTTGGATCAATTCTACGTTAAGTTTGCAGAGCTTCTTAAAGTTTTAGGTTGATATCTTTCATCAGTTTTGGAAAACCTGTTCATTCTTTCTTTAAACATTGCTTCTGCCCCAATATCTATTTACTGTCCATCTGGAGTTTCCAGTTACATTTATGTAAGGTCTTTAGACTGTGTATCATATGAATCTTATGCTTATTTTGATGTTTTTAATTCTTTTTTTTCTCTCTCTCTCTTTCTAGTTTAGATACTTTCTTTTGAAATGTCCTCTAGTTTGCTAATCCTGTCTTCTGCTCTGTTTACATTGCTGTGAAAACTATTTGAAACTTCTTGAAAGACATAACTTTCAAGAACATCTTGAAAGACATAGACTACCGAGGCTAACTCAAAAAGAAATAGATAATTGCAATGGTTGTATATCTATTAAAGAAATTTAATTTAGAGTTAGGAATCTTCCATAAAAGAAAACGCTAAGCCCAGAGGCTTTCTCTAGTGAATTCTACCAAACCTTTAAGGAAAACATAATGCCAGTTTTACACATTCCTGAAACTAGAAGAAAGAATACTCCCCAGGTCATCTTATGGTATCAACATTTCTTCTGATGCCAAAACCAGACAATGACATTACAAGAAAAGAAAAATACAGACCAAAATCCTTCATGAACATATATGTAAAAATCCCTAACAACATATTAGCAAATTAGAACCAGAAGTATATAAAAATGAAAATACATCCTAATCATGTGGGCTTATTCCAGAAATGCAATGTAAATTCCTCCTATTAACATAGGAGGAATAGGATTAACATAGGATTAAATACATATTTGTTCTCAGTGTCATTTCAATAGGCAGAAAAAGTATCCAGCAAAATTCAACTCTATTCATGATAAACACTCTTAGTAAAGTTGAGGTAGAAGGATACTTCGTTAACCTAATAAAGACCATCTTTGAAAAACCTACAGCTAACATTATACTTAATGGTGAAAGACTGAATACTTTCCCCCTAAGCTCAGAAACAAGGCAAGCATGCCCTCTCTCACCATTCCTTTAACATCATACTGGGAGTCTTAGATAATGCAGACAGGCAAGAAAAATAAATAAAAGGCATAAAGGTTAGAAGGGAAGAAACAAAACTGTATTTGCAAAGGATATGGTTATCTATGTAGAAAATTCCAAACAACCTAAAAGCTCCTAATAAGTGAGTTTAGCAATGTCACAAAATACAAAGAAAGTAATATTTCCTATATACCAGCAATGAACAATTGGAATTTTAATTTAGAAAACCCATACAGTTTACAATAGCACCAGAAATTGAAATACTTAGGTATAATTCTAACAGGATTATACCTAATGCAGGACCTGCATTCTGAGAACTGCAAAACACCATTGAAAGAAATCAAAGAAGATAGAACTAATCAGAGATATACCATATTCATGGATTGGAGGACTCCAAATTAAGATGTCAATTTTCCCCAGTTTGAACTCTAGATTCAATGAAATGATAAAACTCCGTCAAGCTTTTAAATAGATATTGACAAGCTGATTCTAGGATGTATAGAAAAGCACAGGAACTTGAAAAACCAAAACAGTTCTGAAAAGAACAAAGTTGGAGGACCCACTACCTAATTTTAAGACTTACTGTAAAGCATAGCAATGAAGACTGTAGTATTGACTAAATTATAGACACAGATATCAAGGAATAGGAGAGATACTCTGGAAATAGACCCACACAAATATTGATTTTTGACAAAAGTACAAAGTCAATTAAATGGAGTCGTTGCATTTGTTGTCTTTTTAACACATGGTTATCGATAAACGAAAACAAAAACAAACTCCTTGACACATAATTCAAAATATATCCTAGGGGCTTCCCTTGTGGCGCAGTGGTTGAGAGTCTGCCTGCCAATGCAGGGGACACGGGTTCATGCCCGGTCTGGGAAGATCCCACATGCCGCAGAGCGGCTGGACCCATGAGCCATGGCCGCTGAACCTGCGCGTCCAGAGCCTGTGCTCTGCAACGGGAGAGGCCACAACAGTGAGAGGCCCGCATACAACAACAACAACAACAAATATATATATATATATATATATATACATATATATATATATCTCCTAGACCTAAAACATAGTAGAAAATCCACTTAATTTATATTTAGCAATGACTTTAGATATGACACCAAACACATGATCCATAAAGGAAAAGCAAAATTATTGATAAATTAAACTTCATTGAAATTAAAAACTTTTGCTCTGTGAAAGACACTGTTAAGAGAATAGAAAGACGAGCCCTTGTCTGAATGAAAATATTTGCAAATCACATATATAATTAAGGACTTATATCCATAATTAAAATGTATAAAAACAACTCTTCAGACTCAACAATAAGAAAATAAATAACCCAATTAAAAATGGGCACATGAAGCTTTGCGCAGTGGCAGTATCGTAGCCAATGAGGTTTATCCGAGGTGCGATTATTGCTAATTGAAAAATGGGCACATGATCTGAACAGACATTTTTATCCAATTAATATATGAAAAGATGCTCAATAGTCTTTACAGAAATGCAAATTAAAACTGCCTGAGATGCACTACACACATATTAGAATTTGTTAAACAGAAACATCCCCCGACCCCAGTGCCGCAAAGAAACCCTGCAAAACTTGCAGTAGCAAATGCTGTCAAGGATATGGAGCAACAGGAATTCTCATTCGATGCTGGTGGGAATGCTCAGAGGTACAGCCACTTTTGAGGACAGTTTGAAGGTAGTTATGTATAAGTTTAAACATACACTTATATGACCCAGCAGTCCTTTTCTTAGCTGTTTACCCAAGTGAATTGAAAGCATATCTTCACACAGAAACCTGTACATGAATGTTTATAGAAACTTTATTCATCATTACCAAAAACTAGAAGCAAACAAGATGCACTTTAATTGTGAATGGTGAACAGACTGGTATAGCCATTCAATCGAATATAATTCAGCAATAAAAAAGAATGAGCTATTAATGTATGCTACAACATGATGCATCTTAAATTTAGTTTGCTAAATGAAAGAAGCCAGAACCCCAAAGCTACACATTGTATGATTTTATTTATATGACATTGTTAAAATAGCAAAAGTTAGGAGATGCACAAGCTGTCGACTACAAAGAAACCAGCCTCACAGGGGAATTTTTAGGGTACAGGAACTGCCTGATATACTGGTGTGACTGATATATAATTTTATGCATTTGTCAAAACTCCTAGAAAAATGTACATTAGAAAGAGTTATATTTATTGTATTAAAAATTAAAAGTGTGATGTTGGGTCTTCTGAAGAATTAATGTAGATTATATTAAACTAGCAGTATTAAAAATACAAGACTTATCTTTAAATTAGCTTATCTAAATTACTTTGGAATATGGTATTTTGGCTGGATACTGTAACACTAAAGCCAAAAAGAACTACATGATCACTATATTCTTGTTTAGGGATCACCAAACTTTTTCTGGAAGGAGCCAGATAGTAAATATTTTGTGAGTCTGTGTGCCATAGAGTCCCTGTCACAACTACTCAGCTCTGTTGATATGGCATGAAAGCAGTCATAGACAACACATAAACAAATGAGCATGACTGTGTTTCAATAAAACTTTATCCATGTGAATTTCATGTAATTTTCATGAAATATTCTGTTTTATCCCCCCAGTCATTTAAAAATGTAAAAATTACTCTCAGCTATCAGCCATACCAAAACAGGCAAAGGGCCAGAATTGCCCTGGGAGATGTTTGCCAGCCCCTGCTCTAGTAGATAAATGTGTTTCATACAGGGATATGAACTAACAATTCTGAAATTACATCTATATAAGAGTTGGATAAATAAGTAAATAAATTGTGGATAAAACAACCAGGTTTCTTATTGTCAGAAAAAAGAAGTTATAAAGAAACAAGACGGGAAAAAGCTAGAATGAACCCTGGGAAGTTGGATTAGAGTCTGAGATGACAGTTTTAATTCATGTTTATTTTAATATATACAGATAGATTAATTCAGAGATATAGATATATGAATATACATGGGTTAGTATACACACATATTTCCTGTCTTTGCCCTCTGAAAGGGCCTAGAAGGAGTGACAACCCAATAGCAACATGGATACCCAGCTCCCAGATCTAATACCTATCATGTATTTCTAAATACCTATTTTCTGTGAAAGTTACCAGGGCTTTTTTCTTAGAGCAATAGCTAATTCTCGGGGTGGAGCAGGGAAAACAGAAGATTAGCATAGAACATCTTGTAGTGTGGAAAGTGAGGAATTGTTCAAGAAAGGTGAGGGGAATAGGGGCATATCAAAATAGAGACATAGATGTAGAGAACAAACCTATGGACAGCAAGAGGAGAAAGCGGGGGGGTGGGTGGTGGCGGTGTGATGAATTGGGAGATTGGGATTGGCATCTATACACTAATGTATAAAATAGAAAATAAGAACCTGCTGTATAAAAAATAAATAAAAACTCAAAAAAAAAGAAAGGACACAGGAGCAACCTGAATGAGCCCCAGTGGCCATTTCTGGAATAATTTGAGCAACGAAATAAATAGCATTAGTATCAATTATAATCCAAACAATAAAATAAATATCCATGAGTCCACACTGATGTAAGTGAAACAATGAATGACTAATGGTGAGAATGGACCAATCTTCCTTACAGAAGAATCCTAAATAATAATTGTTGATATTGCCAACTCCAGGAGATAGAGCTTAATTCTTCTCTTCTTGAGTGTGGGCTGGACTTGGTTTATGTCTAAGAATAGAGCATGGAAAAAAGAAATAGTAATTTAGGTGGAGAAATCTGGCAAATGACACCACCTTATTATCAAAGTGATCAAGATTAACATCACTAGTGATAACTCATGTTGATAGCATGTATCCTTTGATATCAGGGGATGTGAAGGGCACGTCTGTGTCATATGGTTCCCCCAAACCCATAACCTTAGTCGAAACATGAGAATACATCAGACAAAACCAAATTGAGGGCTTCCCTGGTGGCGCAGTGGTTGAGAATCTGCCTGCCAATGCAGGGGACACAGGTTCGAGCCCTGGTCTGGGAAGATCCCACATGCCGCGGAGCAACTAGGCCCGTGAGCCACAACTACTGAGCCTGCACGTCTGGAGCCTGTGCTCCGCAACAAGAGAGGCCGCGATAGTAAGAGGCCCGCGCACCACGATGAAGTGTGGCCCCCGCTTGCCACAACTGGAGAAAGCCCTCGCAGAGAAATGAAGACCCAACACAGCCATAAATAAATAAATAATTTTTTAAAAATTGAGAAATTTTTTACAAAATACCTGACCAATATGTCAAGATCATGAGAAACAGGGAGAACAGAAACTTGTCACAGATTGGAGGAGACTAAGGAGAAATGATGACTAAATGCAACATGGTATCCTGTATTGGATCCTGGAACAGAACAAGTACATTATTGGAAAAACTGGTGAAATCCAAATAAAGTCTGCAGTTTAGGTAATAGTATTGTACCAATGTTAATTTCTTGGTTTTTGCAAAATTTACTGTGGTTATATGAGATGTTAACATTAAGAGAAGCTGGGTGAAGGGTGAAGTTCCTGTGTACAGGAACTCTTTATCTTTGCAGCCTTTCTCTAAATCCTAAATATTAAAAAAAAAAAAAAAAAAAAAAAAAACAAAACTGTCAGGTTCTTAATTTTCAGCCCTTTGGGCTTTTACCTGAGAGTTGGTGTGGTTCTAGGCCCCTTCCTTCTCATAGGTACTATTTATGACTCTCATCTTCTCAGGCAAGACAGCTGAAAATCGCTTCTGCTTTTCAGAGGCTTTTGCTGAGCTTTTTTTGTCCCTTCACCCTGCATAGTTTCAGACATTCTGCGAGTGTCTTGAGGGACCCATCAGGTCAGTTTTGCACCCATCGTGTCTCATTGGGTTTTGGCCTCTCAGATTATTAATTTTGTCCATCTAGCATAGTAAGACTGCCAGAACACTGCTGGTATATTTGTCCTCTGGCAGTGGACCTGTGACAAAGCATAGATTCTCAACATTTTGTTCTATTCTCAGAATCCACAAATGTCCCCAGGAAAATAACAGCTGCAGACTATTAACTCACCTCTCCCCTCAGGAATCTTGGCATCACTAGTACTGTTGTTTAAGCAGCTATCTAATGCCTTAAATATATATATATAAGTATACATGTACACACACACACACAAACAACCCCGTCCTACTCAGAAGTGAAAGACAATCACATCACTTCTTTTTTTTTTTTTTAACATCCTTATTGGAGTATAATTGCTTTACAATGGTATGTTAGTTTCTGCTTTATAACAAAGTGAATCAGTTATACATATACATAAGTTCCCATATCTCTTCCCTCTTGTGTCTCCCTCCCTCCCACCATCCCTATCCCACCCCTCTAGGTGGTCACAAACCACCGAACTGATTTCCCTGTGCTATGTGGCTGCTTCCCACTAGCTATCTACCTTACGTTTGGTAGTGTATATATGTCCATGCCACTCTCTTACTTTGTCACAGCTTACCCTTCCTCCTCCCCATATCCTCAAGTCCATTCTCTAGTAGGTCTGTGTCTTTATTGCCGTCTTACCCCTAGGTTCTTCATGACTTTTTTTTTTTTCTTAGATTCCGTATATATGTGTTACCATATGGCATTTGTTTTTCTCTTTCTGACTTACTTCACTCTGTATGACAGACTCTATCTAGGTCCAAACACCTCACTACAAATAACTCAATTTCGTTTCTTTTTATGGCTGAGTAATATTCCATTGTATATATGTGCCACATCTTCTTTATCCATTCATCCGATGATGGACACTTAGGTTGTTTCTATCTCCGGGCTATTGTAAATAGAGCTGCAAAGAACATTTTGGTACATGACTCTTTTTGAATTATGGTCTTCTCAGGGTATATGCCCAGTAGAGGGATTGCTGGGTCGTATGGTAATTCTATTTGTAGTTTTTTAAGGAACCTCCATACTGTTCTCCATAGTTGCTGTATCAATTTACATTCCCACCAACAGTGCAGGAGGGTTCCCTTTTCTCCACACCCTCTTCAGCATTTATTGTTTCTGGATTTTTGATGATGGCCATTCTGACCGGTGTGAGATGATATCTCATTGTAGTTTTGATTTGCGTTTCTCTAATGATTAATGATGTTGAGCATTCTTTCATGTGTTTGTTGGCAATCTGTATATCTTCTTTGGAGAAATGTCTATTTAGGTCTTCTACCCATTTTTGGATTGGGTTGTTTTTTTATTGAGCTGCATGAGCTGCTTATAAATTTTGGAGATTAATCCTTTGTCAGTTGCTTCATTTGCAAATATTTTCTCCCATTCTGAGGGTTGTCTTTTGTATTGTTTATGGTTTCCTTTGCTGTGCAAAAGCTTTTAAGTTTCATTAGGTCCCATTTGTTTATTTTTATTTTTATTTCCATTTCTCTAGAAGGTGGGTCAAAAAGGATCTTGCTGTGATTTATGTCATAGAGTGTTCTGCCTATGTTTTCCTCTAAGAGTTTGATACTGTCTGGCCTTACATTTAGGTCTTTAATCCATTTTGAGTTTATTTTTGAGTATGATGTTAGGGAGTGTTCTAATTTCATACTTTTACATATACCTGCCCAGTTTTCCCAGCACCAGTTATTGAAGAGGCTGTCTTTTCTCCACTGTATATTCTTGCCTCCTTTATCAAAGATAAGGTGACCATATGTGCGTGGGTTTATCTCTGGGCTTTCTATCCTGTTCCATTGATCTATCTTTCTGTTTTTGTGCCAGTACCATACTGTCTTGATTACTGTAGCTTTGTAGTATAGTCTGAAGTCAGGGAGCCTGATTTTTCCAGCTCCATTTTTCATTCTCAAGATTGCTTTGGCCATTTGGGTTCTTTTGTGTTTCCATACAAATTGTGAAATTTTTTGTTCCAGTTCTGTGAAAAATGCCAGTGGTAGTTTGATAGGGATTGCATTGAGTCTATAGATTGCTTTGGGTAGTAGAGTCATTTTCACAATGTTGATTCTTCCAATCCAAGAACATGGTATATCTCTCTATCTATCTGTATCATCTTTAATTTCTTTCATCAGTGTCTTATAATTTTCTGCATACAGGTCTTTTGTCTCCTTAGGTAGGTTTATTCCTAGATATTTTATTCTTTTTGTTGCAGTGGTAATTGGGAGTGTTTTCTTAATTTCACTTTCAGATTTTTCATCATTAGTGTATAGGAATGCCAGAGATTTCTGTGCATTAATTTTGTATCCTGCTACTTTACCAAATTCATTGATTAGCTCTAGCAGTTTTCTGGTAGCATCTTTAGGTTTCTCTGTATAGTATCATGTCATCTGCAAACAGTGACAGCTTTACTTCTTCTTTTCCGATTTAGATTCCTTTTATTTCTTTTTCTTCTCTGATTGCTGGGGCTAAAACTTTTGAAACTATGTTGCATAAGAGTGGTGAGAGTGGGCAACCTTGTCTTGGTCCTGATCTTAGTGGAAATGCTTTCAGTTTTTCACCATTGAGGACGATGTTGGCTGTGGGTTTGTCATATATGGCCTTTATTATGTTGAGGAAATTTCTCTCTATGCCTACTTTCTGGAGGGTTTTTTATCATAAATGGGTGTTGAATTTTGTCAAAAACTTTCTCTTCATCTATTGAGATGATCATATGGTTTTTATTCTTCAGTTTGTTAAAATGGTGTATCTCACATTGATTGATTTGCGTATATTGAAGAATCCTTGCATTCCTGGAATAAACCCCACTTGATCATGGTGTATGATCCTTTTAACGTGCTGTTGGATTCTGTTTGCTAGTATTTTGTTGAGGATTTTTCCATGTATGTTCATCAGTGATATTGGCCTGTAGTTTTCTTTCTTTGTGTCAATTTGTCTGGTTTTGGTATCAGGATGATGGTGGCCTCGTAGAATAAGTTTGGGAGTGTTCCTTCCTCTGCTATATTTTGGAAGAGTTTGAGAAGGATAGGTGTCAGCTCTTCTCTAAATGTTTGATAGAATTCGCCTGTGAAGCCATCTGGTCCCGGGCTTTTGTTTTTTTGAAGATTTTTAATCACAGTTTCAATTTCAGTGCTTGTGATTGGTCTGTTCAAATTTTCTATTTCTTCCTGGTTCAGTCTCGGCAGGTTGTGCATTTCTAAGAATTTGTCCATATCTTCCAGGTTGTCCATTTTATTGACATATAGTTGCCTGTAGTAATCTCTCATGATCCTTTGTATTTCTGTAGTGTCAGTTGTTACTTCTCCTTTTTCATTTCTAATTCTATTGATTTGAGTCTTTTTTTCCCTTTTTTTCTTGATGAGTCTGGCTAATGCTTTATCAATTTTGTTTATCTTCTCAAAGAACCAGCTTTTAGTTTTATTGACCTTTGCTATCATTTCCTTCATTTTTTTTCATTTATTTCTGATCTGATCTTTATGATTTCTTTCCTTCACTAACTTTGAGGGTTTTTTGTTCTTCTTTCTCTAATTGCTTTAGGTTCAAGGTTAGGTTGTTTATTTGGGATGTTTCCTGTTTCTTAAGGTAGGATTGTGTTGCTATAAAGTTCCCTCTTAGAACTGCTTTTGCTGCATCCCATAGGATTTTGGGTCATCGTGTTTTCATTGTCATTTGTTTCTAGGTGTTTTTTTGATTTCTTCACTGATCTCTTGGTTATTAAGTAGTGTATTGTTTAGCCTCCATGTGTCACATCACTTCTTTTAATTACCTTAATTTGTTTTGTCTCTGACCTGCCTTTCTCGAATGGAAGGCAGTAAGGTGGCTCATGTTGGCTTACACTGGACACTAAATCTCAGTATCTTAAGTGGTTTTACATTAAGAGCAGCCTGAACACAAACTCTTCAAATTAGTCTTTTTTTTTTTTTTGCCTATGTTCTTTCATTAAGTATATATTGAACATTTTTCCTCTAATATCTACATGCTCTGTACCTTGCGCTATGCAAAGCACTGGGGATATTTTCATGAAATCATATTTTCCATAAGGAACCTGTATAATCCAGTGATTATTTTATAAACTAAAAAATGAGTGTGAAAGATTAAAACAGTGTGGCATAGTATACGATTAAGTATAAGAATAAAAAGCATAAGTAGGAAATGTTATTGTTCTTCCAGAGAAAAACTGAAATTATTTATATAGGAATAATAACTATTAAACATTCACTATAGTCCAGGTACTATACATGTATTTATTATTCCATTTTATCCTCACAATAATCTTACAAAGTAAGTACTATTAAAAAGTACTATTTCAAAGATGAGGAACTGAGCCTCAGAAAAGTTGTAACTTCTATATAAGGTCACATGGCTACTTAGGTTGGTTGGAGCCAAGATTTGAGTCCAGATTAATACTATTTGATCTTAACCACTAAGCTCTACAGAGATAAACCCACAAAGTACAATCTGATACATGTAAGCCTAATAATATGCCTAAACCTTAACATGTGAAAACAAGATCCATGTTCAGAAACAAACACTAACATACCAGAGACACACGTTGTGAGCTGTACACTAAAACACACTCCCTAGACACAGGTCAGACCAAAGTCCATGTTGGACCTGCTTGAAGGATACTCACAGAGAATGGTAGCCCTTATTAAATATAAACATTAAGTGTTTTTACATTACATCACAAAGAATTTTTAAAAGTAAAAACGTATTTTTATTTCACAAAGAATTTAAATATGAGGCTCTTCTGGGACAGTGAAAAAGTCCTTCAAAAATCATTAAATATTTGATTAGTACAGAGGATTGTAAAACATAGTTTGCCAATCCTTTATAAATGAAGAGAACCCACCTCAAACAAGCTAATGGAAGTCAGTGATCACAAAAGAGCCTATTGAAAATAAAACCCAGTTGAATGAGGAGAAAACACTCAGCATTTTGACTTAATTCAAGAAAATCTAAGGTCATTTCAACAAAGACCCCAGTCCTTTTGCTATCACATCTGAACCCCAGTTTCTGGTGCCTTTTGACAGAAATAAAGAGAATGTGACTTAATCCTATAAGCCTATACTCTCTAGAAATTCATGTTTTTATATAAAACTCATTCTGGAAATTGTTAGGTATAATCCAGTTAAAGCAGAAGGTTCTTGTTGGGCCAAATCGTGGAAAAAGCAGAATAGGAAGCATAGACTTTATCCTGAAATCCAGGAAGTCATGAAGTCAGATGCATTCAAAAGTTAGGGTAGGGCTTCCCTGGTGGCGCAGTGGTTGAGAGTCCGCCTGCCGATGCCGGAGACACAGGTTCATGCCCCGGTCTGGGAAGATCCCACATGCCGCGGAGCGGCTGGGTCCGTGAGCCATGGCCGCTGAGCCTGCGCGTCCGGAGCCTGTGCTCCGCAACGGGAGAGGCCACAGCAGTGAGAGGCCCACGTACTGCCACAAAAAAAAAAAAAAAAAGTTAGGGTAGGTGTTGAGTATTGTGACCAATAGAGAAAGTAAGTCTATGACCTCTCTGTAGGAGAAAGCCACTGCTCAGCCCTTGTTAAGTGTTGCCATATAGGAATTCAGGCGCAATGTTGCCAGATCTTCCAATTATTTTTAAAAGTACTGATTTTTATATAAATATGCCAAAATAGTATAATGAAAGAATAAATCAGGAAGGATAGGGTATGTGATTTGCCAAGGAATA
This sequence comes from Tursiops truncatus, assembly GCF_011762595.2. Taxonomy (NCBI): domain Eukaryota; kingdom Metazoa; phylum Chordata; class Mammalia; order Artiodactyla; family Delphinidae; genus Tursiops; species Tursiops truncatus. The sequence continues at coordinate 144,266,238 of NC_047034.1, forward strand.
GTATGGTTTAAATTTTAATAGTTTGAAGTTGATTAGTAAGTTTAACTGAGATGAATTGAGTTGCTACTACATACCAGCTGTGTGCTGTTTTATGAAGGCTCTGTCTGGAACCAGTTTGTTCAACAAATTACTTCTCTGTTAACAGTTTCCTGATAGGTTTCTTGTATTAGTAGAATTAGTATATGTAACATACTTAGAATGACACTGGCATATAGAAAGTGTTTAATAAATGTTTGCTCTTGTTTTTTTTTTAAAATCACTTCTCTATGATGGTGATAAAAGGGAGATTATTATAAGTCTCACAAAGGAATTATGAGATTTGTTACTTTTTTCCTCTGAAAAACCAACTTTTGGTTTTATTTCTCTATTGTATGTATTTTTCCTACATTATTAATTTTTGGTCTATATCATTTCTTTTCTTCTCCTTTCTGTGGAATTAATTTGCTTATCTTTCTCTTAAAAACTTTTGGTGACTATTCACATCATTAAATTTAGGCTTTCTCCTAATGTATACATGTATTTAAGACTATAGATTTCTTTCTAAGTAGTGTCATAATTTTACTACTATTTCTAATTTCCTTTGTAATTTTTCTTTTACCTTTGGGTTATTTAAAAGTGTATTTGTAGAATTCCAAACATTCTTTGGGTGGGGGAATTTTATTTTTTCTTTTTAAAAAATTTTTTTGCTTTATTCTGCTATGTCTTGAGAACACTTGATTTTTCAGTCTTCTGAAATTTTTGAGACCTTATTTATGCCCAGGATATGGTCATTTTTTATTCCAAGTACACTTAAGAAAAAACACATGTTATCTGTTTTTGTTGAGTTTAGTGTGCTTGACAACTAGGTCACGTTTGCTAATGTGGTTCAGTTTTTCTTTATCCTTACTGACTTTTTCTTGTCTGCCAATTCTAGCAGATACTGAGAGACACTTCTTTAAAATCTCCCAATATAATTTGCCTGTTTTAATTTGCCTGTTCTAACAATTTCTGCTTTGTATATTTTGGAGCTATGTGATTAGATGCATATAAATGGAATTATAGTATTTAATGTCTTTATTTCTAGTAATAATGTTTCTTTAGGTCTGCTTTATTTGATATTGCTATAGCTAAAATAGCTTTATATGCTTAGTGTTTTAGAGGAATGGAAAAAAAAAAATATATATATATATATACATTTTTTTTTTTTTTTTTTGCGGTACGCGGCCTCTCACTGTTGTGGCCTCTCCCGTTGCAGAGCACAGGCTCTGGATGCGCAGGCTCAGCGGCCATGGCTCACAGGCCTAGCTGCTCTGCGGCATGTGGGATCTTCCCGGACCGGGGCACAAACCTGTGCCCCCTGCATCGGCAGGAGGACTCTCAACCACTGAGCCACCAGGGAAGCCCGAAAATATATTTTTTCATTCTTACACTTTGAACCTTTCTGTTGATATTTAAGGGGATTTTTAAAATAGCATATATTGACATTTTTATACAATGTGGCAATCATTGTGTTTTAATTGTAGTATTTAGTCTGTTCATATTAAACATACCTACTGATATATTTGGATATAAATCTACTGTTTTCTATTCATTCTACCCCTTCTATATTATGTATTTCCTTCTATTTTGCCTCTTTTTGGCTTGAGCATGTATTATTTAATTTCCTACCACATTAACTTGTGCTACTTTCTTTTTTTATTATTTTGATGGTTACATTAAAGATTAAAAACAAGTATTTTTTTAAAGTTGAATATAAATGAACATATTAATTTTATTATTTTCCTCCTCACTTAACATACTATTATTAGCCTGTTTTTATTGTTTGTATATTTTAAGCATCATATCGCATCATTATATTTTATATAGGTGATGCTCATTTAGATGTAATCATATTTTACCATTTTGTGGCTCTTCATTCTACACTGCATCTCCAGGCTTCCTCTTTCATAGTACTCTAGTTATTTCCTTTAGCGTGCAATTCATTATTGAATTCTAGTATTTCCTTTAGCCTGCAATTCATTATTGCAGATGAATTCTACCAGGCTTATTGTTTTGTTTTTTTCTTTTGTTTGAAAGTTTATTTTAACTCAGTTTATGGAAGATACTTTTTTCTGGTTATGGAATAAGTTGGCAGTTATTTTCTTTCAGCACTTTCAAGCTATCATTCTATTGTTTTGGTAAAGTTATCGGTCATATTGTTGCTACTTTGAACACATCATTTTTTAAAAAATTATTTATTTATTTATTTGGCTGTGCCGGGTCTTAGTTGCAGCACACGGGATCTTTTAGTTGTGGCATACGAACTCTTAGTTGTGGCATGTGAGATCTAGTTCTGTGACCAGGGATCGAACCCGGGCCCCCGGCATTGGGAGCACAGAGTCTTAGCCAGTGGACCACCAGGGAAGTCCTGAACATGTCATTTTTAATTTTTATGCTTTTAAAACTGATAACTATAACTCAGATACAGAATATTGCATAAGACATATGTTGCTAGATGATTTTTTCCAAGATGAGCATCTTAACCACCTGCCCCATCAGGATATAGAATCTAGCCAGCCATCCCAGTAGCCCTCTCTGTAGTCCCTTAAAATCACAGCCCTCCCTCATCCGTGAGAACAATCCAGTGTCCTGATTTTTATGGAAATTATTTCTTTACTTTTATAATATTATCCCCCAAGTGAGCATTTCTTTCTTTTTTAAAAAAATTTTAATACAGTTTTAAAGGCTACACTTCATTTACATTTATTATAAAATACTGGCTATATTCCCTGTATTGTACAATACATCCTTGTATCCTATCTTACACCCAGTAGTTTGTACATCCCTCTCTCCCATCCCTATATTGCCCTTCCGCTCATTGCAAACCACTAGTTTGTTCTCTATACCTGAGAGTCTGCTTCTTTTTTGTTATATTCACTGGTTTGTTGTATTTTTTAGGTTCCACATGTAAGTGCTATCATATAGTGTTAGTCTTTCTCTGTCTGACTTATTTCACTTAGCATAATGCCCTCCAAGTCCATCCATGTTGTTGCAAATGGCAACATTTCATTCTTTTTTATGGCTGAGTAGTATTCCATTGTATATATCTATACCACATCTTCTTTATGGCCACTTCTTGATGGCTACTTACGTTGCTTCCATATCTTGACAATTGTAAATAATGCTGCTATGAATATTGTGGTGCATGTATCTTTTTGGTTTTTCTTTTTCTTTCAGATTTATACCCAGGAGTGGAATTGCTGGGTCATATGGTAGTTCTATTTTTAGTTTTTTGAGAAACCTCTGTACTGTTTTCCACAATGGCTACACCAATTTACATAGCTACCAACAGTGTAGGAAGGTTCCCTTTTCTCCACATCCTCACTAACACTGTTATTTGTGTTCTTTTTGATGATAGGCATTCTGACAGTTGTGAGGTGACAACTCATTGTGGTTTTGATTTGCATTTTCTGATGATTAGCGATATTGACATGTGCATGTTGGCCATCTGTATTTCCTCTTTGGAAAAATGTCTTTTCAGTTCTTCTGCCCATTTTTTAATTGGATTTGTGTGTGTGTGTGTGTGTGTGTGTGTGTGTGTGTGTTGAGCTGTTTATATATGTTGGATATTAATCCCTTATCCTTCATATCATTTGCAAATATTTTCTCCTCCCATTCAGTAGGTTGTCTTTTTGTTTTGTTGATGGTTTCCTTTGCTGTGCAGAAGCTTTTAAGTTTAATTAGGTCCCATTTATTTGTTTTTGTTTTTTTCCCTTTATTTTAGGAGGTGGATCCAAAAAAATTGCTGTGATTTATGTCATAGAATGTTCTGCCTATGTTTTCCTCTAGGAGTTTTATAGTACTGGTCTTACATTTAGGTCTTTAATCCATTTTGAGCTTATTTTTGTATGTGACGTTAGAGAATGTTCTAACTTCATTCTTTTACATGTAGCTATCCAGTTATCCCAGCACCACTTATTCAAGAGACTGTCTATTCTTCATTGTATATTCTTGCCTACTTTGTCAAAGATTAATTTACCATAAGTGTGTGTGTTTATTTCTGGGCTCTCTATCCTGTTGCATGAATCTATGTGTCTGTTTTGTGCCAGTACCATATTTTTTTTGATTACTGTAGCTTTGTAGTATAGTCTGAAGTCAGGGAGTTTGATTCTTCCAGCTCTGCTCTTCTTAAGATTGTTTTGGCTAATTGGGGTCTTTTTTGTTTCCATACAAATTTTAAAATTATTTGTTTTAGTTCTGTGAAAAGTGCCATTGGTATTTTGATAGGCATTGCATTGAATCTGTAGATTGCCATAAGTAGTATGGTCATTTTAACAATATTGATTCTTAATGTATCCTTTTTAAATTATTCAAACAGAAAGTCACAAAATTATAATCATCCTCATCAGTTCACTCAGTCCTATGTAATTAATTTTTTTATCTTGATCTTTTGTTAGCACTTTTATGAATTCATCAGTTTTCCATTAGAGTTCTGAAAATGCTTATTCATTCAGTTCAGCAGTATAATCAGTTACCAGAAACCTAACTTGTCAGAGTCTTTTCCATGAATTCCTTGAAGATGAAACCCTTGTATACGAACATTTTTGCAAAAGCATCAGAGTACACCCAGAACTATCTGTAAATGACAAAAGACTTAAAAATGACCATGGTTAAAGATTTGTTGAAAGTTCATAACAATGCAATTGACAAGGAAATTTAATTATTTCTGAGATAAACATTTTAAAGTAATAACTAGAATTATGACTTATAACATTATACCAGAACATATAAGATTTTTAGGAATTTCATGTAATGTCTGAAACATTTATATTAACATATTTCCATACAAATAACCCAAAGAAACTTTAGTATTTTTTTAATTTAATTTTATTTATTTTTTTATACAGCAGGTTCTTATTAGTCATCAGTTTTATACACATCAGTGTATACATGTCAATCCCAGTCGCCCAATTCAGCACACCACCATCCCCAACCCCCAACAGCTTTCCCCGCTTGGTGTCCATACGTTTGTTCTCTACATCTGTGTCTCAACTTCTGCCCTGCAAACCGGTTCATCTGTACCATTTTTCTAGGTTCCACATACATGCTTCAATATACGATATTTGTTTTCTCTTTCTGACTTACTTCACTCTGACTTACTTCACTCTGACAGTCTCTAGATTCGTCCATGTCTCAACAAATGACTCAATTTTGTTCCCTTTTATGGCTGAGTAATATTCCATTATATATATGTACCACAACTTCTTTATCCATTCGTCTGTCAATAGGCATTTAGTTTGCTTCCATGACCTGGCTATTGTAAATAGTGCTGCAATGAACATTGGGGTGCATGTATCTTTTTGAATTATGGTTTTCTCTGGGTATATGCCCAGTACTGGGATTGCTGGGTCATATGGTAGTTCTATTTTTAGTTTTTTGAGGAACCTCCATACTGTTCTCCATAGTGGCAGTATCAATAATGTACATTCCCACCAACAGTGCAAGAGGGTTCCCTTTTCTCCACACCCTCTCCAGCATTTGTTGTTTGTAGATTTCCTGATGATGCCCGTTCTAACTGGTGTGAGGTGATACCTCATTGTAGTTTTGTTTTGCATTTCTCTAATAATTAGTGATGTTGAATAGCTTTTCATGTGCTTCTTGGCCATCTGTATGTCTTCTTTGGAGAAATGTCTATTTAGGTCTTCTGCCCATTTTTGGATTGGGTTGTTTGTTGCTTTAATATTGAGCTGCATGAGCTGTTTATATACTTTGGAGATTAATCCTTTGTCCTTTGATTTGTTTGGAAATACTTTCTCCCATTCCGAGGGCTGTCTTTTTGTCTTGTTTATGGTTTCCTTTGCTGTGAAAAAGCTTTTAAGTTTCATTAGGTCCCATTTGTTCATTTTTGGTTTTATTTCCATTACTCTAGGAGGTGGATCAAAAAAGATCTTGCTGTGATTTATGTCAAAGAGGGTTCTTCCTATGTTTTCCTCTAAGAGTTTTATAGTGTCCGGTCTTACATTTAGGTCGCGAATCCATTTTGAGTTTATTTCTGTGTATGGTGTTAGGGAGTGTTCTAATTTCATACTTTTACATGTACCTGCCCAGTTTTCCCAGCACCACTTATTGAAGAGACTGTCTTTTCTCCATTGTATATCCTTGCCTCCTTTGTCATAGATTAGTTGACCATAGGTGCATGGGTTTACCTCTGGGCTTTCTATCTTGTTCCATTGATCTGTGTTTCTCTTTTTGTGCCATTACCATATTGTCGTGATTACTATAGCTTTGTGGTATAGTCAGAAGTCAGGGAGTCTGATTCCTCCAGCTCCATTTTTTCCCTCAAGATTGCTGTGATTATTCAGGGTCTTTTGTGTCTCCATACAAATATTAAGATTTTTGTTCTAGTTCTGTAAAAAATGCCATTGGTAATTTGATAGGGATTGCATTGAATCTGTAGATTGCTTTGGGTAGTAGAGTCATTTTCACAATATTGATTCTTCCAAACCAAGAACACAGTATATCTCTCCATCTGTTGGTATCATCTTTACTTCTTTCATCAGTGTCTTATAGTTTTCTGCATACAGGTCTTTTGTCTCCCTAGGTAGGTTTATTCCCTCCCTAGGTATTTTATTCTTTTTGTTGCAATGGTAAATGCGAGTGTTTCCTTAATTTCTCTTTCAGATTTTTCATCATTAGTGTATAGGAATGCAAGAGACTTCTGTGCGTTAACTTTGTATCCTGCAACTTTTTTTCATTGATTAGCTCTAGCAGTTTTCTGGTGGCATTTTTAGGATTCTCTATGTATAGTATCATGTTATCTGCAAACAGTGACAGTTTTACTTCTTCGTTTCCAATTTGTATTCCTTTTATTTCTTTTTCTTCTCTGATTGCCATGGCTAGGACTTCCAAAACTATGAATAATACTGATGAGAGTGGACATCCTTGTCTTGTTCCGATTTTAGAGGAAATACTTTCAATTTTTCACCATTGAGAATGATGTTTGCTGTGGGTTTGTCGTATATGGCCTTTATTATGTTGAGGTAGCTTCCCTCTATGCCCACTTTCTGGAGAGTTTTTATCATAAATGGGTGTTGAATTTTGCCAAAAGCTTTTTCTGCATCTATTGAGATGATCATATGGTTTTTATTCTTCAATTTGTTAATATGGTGTATCACATTGATTGATTTACATATTGAAGAATCCTTGCATCTCTGGAATAAACCCCACTTGATCATGGTGTATGATCCTTTTAATGTGTTGTTGGATTCTGTTTGCTAGTATTTTTTGACGATTTCTGCATCTATATTCAGCAGTGATATTGGTCTGTAATTTTTTTTTTTTTTTGTAGTATCTTTGTCTGGTTTTGGGATCAGGATGATGGTGGCCTCATAGAATGAGTTTGGGAGTGTTTCTTCCTCTGAAATTTTTGGAAGAGTTTGAGAAGGATGGGTGTTAGCTCTTCTCTAAATGTTTGATAGAATTCACCCATGAAGCCATCTGGTCCTGGACCTTGTTTGTTGGAAGATTTTTAATCACAGTTTCAATTTCATTACTTGTGATTGGTCTGTTCATATTTTCTGTTTCTTCCTGGTTCAGTCTTGGAAGGTTATACCTTTCTAAGAATTTCTCCATTTCTTTCAGGTTGTCCATTTTATTAGCATAGAGTTGCTTGTAGTAATCTCTTAGGATGCTTTGTATTTCTGTGTGTCTGTTGTAACTTCTTCTTTTCCATTTCTAATTTTATTGATTTGAGTCCTCTCCCTCTTTTTCTTGATGAGTCTGGCTAATGGTTTATCTTCTCAAAGAACCAGATTTTAGTTTTATTGGTCTTTGCTATTGTTTTCTTTGTTTCTATTTCATCTATTTCTGCTCTGATGTTTATGATTTCTTTCCTTCTGCTAACTTTGGGTTTTGTTTGTTCTTCTTTCTCTATTTCCTTTAGGTGTAAGATTAGATTGTTTATTTGAGATTTTTCTTGTTTCTTAAGATAGGCTGGTATAGCTATAAACTTCCCTCTTAGAACTACTTTTGCTGCATCCCATAGGTTTTGGATTGTCATGTTTTCATTGTCATTTGTCTCTACGTATTTTTTGATTTCCTCTGATTTTTTCAGTGATCTCTTGGTTATTTAGTAACGTATTGTTTATCCTCCATGTGTTTGTGGGGTTTTTTGTTTGTTTTTGTTTTTTTGCGGTACGCGGGCCTCTCACTGTTGTGGCCTCTCCCATTGTGGAGCATAGGCTCTGGATGCGCAGGCTCAGCGGCCATGGCTCATGGACCCAGCCGCTCCACGGCATGTGGGATCTTCCCGGACCGGGCACGAATCCGTGTCCCCTACATCAGCAGGTGGACTCTCAACCACTGCGCCACCAGGGAAGCCCAATTTTTTTTTTTGTTTGTTTTTTTGGTGTTTGTGTTTTTTACGTTTTTTTTTTTCCTGTAATTCATTTCTAATCTCATAGTGTTGTGGTCAGAAAAGATGCTTGATATTATTTCAATTTTCTTAAATTTACTGAGGCTTGATATGTGACCCAAGATGTGATCTATCCTGGAGAATGTTCCATGTGCACTTGAGAAGGAAGTGTAATCTGCTGTTTTTTTATGGAATGTCCTATAAATATCAATTAAATCTATCTGGTCTATTGTGTCATTTAGAGCTTCTGTTTCCTTATTTATTTTCATTTTAGATGATCTGTCCATTGGTGTAAGTGAGGTGTTAAAGTCCCCCACTATTTTTGTGTTACTGTCGATTTCCTCTTTTATAGCTGTTAGCAGTTGCCTTATGTACTGAGGTACTCCTATGTTGGGTGCATATATATTTATAATTGTTATCTCTTCTTCTTGGATTGATCCCTTGATCATTATGTAGTGTCCTTCCTTGTCTCTTGTAACATTCTTTATTTTAAAGTCTATTTTATCTGATATGAGTATTGCTACTCCAGCTTTCTTTTGATTTCCATTTACATGGAATATCTTTTTCCATCCCCTCACTTTCAGTCTGTATGTGTCCCTAGGTCTGAAGTGGGTCTCTTGTAGACAGCATATATATGGTTCTTGTTTTTGTATCCATTCAGCTAGCCTGTGTCTTTTGGTTGGAGCATTTAATCCATTCATGTTTAAGGTAATTATTGATATGTATGTTCCTATTACCATTTTCTTAATTGTTATTGGTTTGTTTTTGTAGGTCCTTTTCTTCTCTGGTGTTTCCCACTTAGAGAAGTTCCTTTAGCATTTGTTGTAGAGCTAGTTTTGTGGTGCTGAATTTTCTTCATTTTGCTTGTCTGTAAAGCTTTTGATTTCTCTGTCGAATCTGAATGAGATCTTTGCCAGGTAGAGTAATCTTGGTTTTAGTTTCTTCCCTTTCATCACTGTAAGTATATCATGCCATTCCCTTCTGGCTTATAGAGTTTCTGCTGAGAAATCAGCTGTTAACCTTATGGGAGTTCCCTTGTATGTTATTTGTCGTTTTTCCCTTGCTGCTTTCAATAATTTTTCTTTGTCTTTAATTTTTGCCAATTTGATTACTATGTGTCTTGGCATGTTTCTCCTTCAGTTTATCCTGTATGGGACTCGCTGCCCTTTCTGGACTTGCATGGCTATTTCCTTTCCCATGTTAGGGAAGTTTTCAACTATAATCTCTTCAAATATTTTCTCTGGTCCTTTCTCTCTCTCTTCTCCTTCTGGGACCCCTGTAATACGAATGTTGTGTTTAATGTTGTCCCAGCTGTCTCTTAGGCTGTCTTCCTTTCTCTTCATTCTTTTTTCTTTATTCTGTTCCACAGCAGTGAATTCCACCATTCTGTCTTCCAGGTCACTTATCCATTCTTCTGCCTCAGTTATTCTGCTATTGATTCCTTCTAGTGTAGTTTTCATTTCAGTTATTGTATTGTTCATCTCTGTTTGTTTGTTCTTTAATTCTTCTAGGTCTTTGTTAAACATTTCTTGCATCTTCTCGGTCTTTGCCTCCATTCTTTTTCCGAGGTCCTGGATCATCTTCAATATCATTATTCTGAATTCATTTTCTGGAAGCTTGCCTATCTCCACTTCATTTAGTTGTTTTTCTGTGGTTTTATCTTGTTCCTTCATCTGGTACATAGCCCTCTGCCTTTTCATCTTGTCTATCTTTCTGTGAATGTGGTTTTTGTTCCACAGGCTGCAGGATTGTAGTTCTTCTTGCTTCTGCTGTCTGCCCTCTGTTGGAAGAGTCTATCTTAGAGGCTTGTGTAAGTTTCCTGATGGGAGGGACTGGTCGTGGGCAGAGCTGACTGTTGCTCTTGTGGGCAGAGCTCAGTAAAACTTTAGTCTGCTTGACTGTTGATGCGTGGAGCTGGGTTCCCTCCCTGTTGGTTGTTTGTCCTGAGGCAACCCAACACTGGAGCCTACCTGGGCTCTTTGGTGGGGCTACTGACAGACTCTGTGAGGGCTCACGCCAAGGAATACTTCCTAGAACTGCTACTGCCAGTGTTCTTGTCCCCACGGTGAGCCACAGCCACCCGCCACCTCTGCAGGAGACCCTCCAACACTAGCAGGTAAGTCTGGTTCAGTCTCCCCTGGGGTCACTGCTCCTTCTCCTGGGTCCTGATGTGCACACTACTTTGTGTGTTCTCTCCAAGAGTGGAGCCTCTGTTTCCCCTAGTCCTGTCAAAGTCCTGCAATCAAATCCCACCAGGCTTCAAAGTCTGATTCTCTAGGAATTCCTCCTCCCATTGCTGGACCCCCAGGTTCAGAAACCTGCCGTGGGGCTCAGATCGTTCACTCCAGTGGGTGGACTTCTTTGGTGTAAGTGTTCTCCAGTCTGTGAGTCACCCACCCAGCAGTTATGGGATTTGATTTTACTGTGATTGTGCCCCTCCTACCATCTCATTATGGCTTCTCCTTTGTATTTGAATGTGGGGTATCTTTTTTGGTGAGTTCCGGTGTCTTCCTGTCAATGATTGTCCAGCAGCTAGTTGTGATTCTGGTGTTCTCACAAGAGGGAATGAGAGCACATTCTTCTACTCCACCATCTTGGTTCCTCTTTTAATGTATCTTTTAATTTTCTATTAGTCCATAGGCTCCTTCTCTACTTTTCTTTTGTTCTGCACTGTATTTTCCTCTGGCATATTTTATTTATTGAAAGAACTGTATCATTTGTCCTGTTGAATTTCCCATAAGATTTTGCTGATATCATTCCCTTGGTGTTGTTAAACATGTTCTTTTGTCTTCAGTATTACCTTTAAATTGGTCAGGGTATCTAGAAGCTTAATCAGATTCAGTTTTTATTTTCGAGAGTCGTGCTGTGTCTTTCATCATTGACCATATAATGCCTGATCCATTCATATTCATTCATATTCATTCATATTCTCTCTATCTCTATCTCTACCTCTATGTCTCTCTGTCTCTTCATAGCAATTCCAATTCCAAGATGCATTGCATAGGACTTACAAAACTGGTACTATTACAACTTTGACATCCATTCTTTATTTTCTGGAATACTTCTAAAAAGAGAAACTGCTTCATCTGTTTGTTTTCTCTGTGGCACTGTCCATATTTGAGAAACAAAATAAATTATCTCTTTTTTAGTATTCATAATGAAAATTTTTTGTCTTTTTTCCCCTCCTAAAACTTTTTATGAAGTTTACCCACGTATGAAGATTTGTGTGTGTGTGAATTTTTTTTTTCCTGAACTTTTAGAAGGAACATATGATTTAGATTTACTTTTCTAACTTTGTAGCTTGAGAGCTCTTTTCTTCTGTTTTTGTCATTTGTTCCTAAATATGGCAACTTAGAGATTTCCAGGCTTGCTTTTTCTTCCCAACTTTTATATAGAATTTTTCTTCTTTTAATTTTGCTCCCCTGATCAATTTGGATTCTTTTCCCAGATGTTTTTATTCAGTGTAAAGTTTTGTCTTGAAAGGTGACTTTGGCATGTTAGTTTTGAGAGTTAATGGGTCCCAGACTGCTCTAGCTCCTTCAGAATTTCCTGTAAACCCTTCATACTCATCACTATGGAAGTAGGAAAACTTCTTCCAGTTGCTCTTCTTAAATTGGCCTACTGAGGGTTTTTTTTCCCACTTCTGAGCTTTTGAGTGAAACTCTCTTTTGTTATTTTGAAGTTACCTGATTTATCAGATACCTCAGTGCTTTCCTCTGATTTCTCCTCCAGAGATAATGTTACCAAAATGTCTCTTGGAACAACTGTGGTTTGTTCTCATCTCATATTTTGGGGTTCATGTGAATATCTTGTCACTTCATTTTGTTGCAGATGTTTTCCGTGGATTTTTTTCAAGTACTATATTCTAGGTCCTTAACTTTTTTTAAACTTTCAGTATAACATACTTTAATCCTAAATTCTACAGCATAGGTTCTCACAAAGTGACCCCATGTGTGAACAGCATCTGAGTCAGAGACACGACATTACTAACACCCCAGAAGTGCCTCTGGTGCCTTGTTTCCATCATTATATGCCCCACTGTTCTAATATCTAACCACATATAGATTAGTTTTGTGTGGTTTTGAACATTTTGTAAATGGAATCACGCAGTATGTTTCTTTGGATCTGGTTTCTTTGGTTGATCATTATGTTTGTGACATGCATACACTTCATTTTTATTGCTGTATAGCAGGAGTCAGCAAATTATGGCCTATGGGCAAAATTCAGAGTTTTAACTTTCATTTAAAATTTTATTGGAACATTGGTAGGCTCATTTATTTATATGTTATCTATGGCTGTTCTTAAGCTACAACAGCAGAGTTGAGTAATTGTGATAGAGACCACATAACATACAAAACATATATACTCTCTGGGCCTTCACAAGAATAGTTTGTCAGCCCCTGTTTTAATAGTATTCTAATAAGAATACCGTCATTTATCAATTTATTCTACTTTTTATTTGGGGCTAATACTAATAGTGCTGTTATCAACATTATTGTATATGTTCTTTGATGAACATATGTGTACATATTCCTGTTCATTATATACCTGAAATAGAATTGCTGAATCATAAGGAATGTGCTTCTTCTCTAGAAGACACTGCCAAAGAGATTTTCAAAGTGTTCCAGTATCAGTGATTGAGAGTTCTAATTTCTACATATCCTTGCTAATTCACTGTACTTTCTAGGTTTTTTTTGTTTGTTTGTTTGTTTTCATTATAGCTATTCCAGAGGGTATGAATTGATAATGTTTCATGGTTTTGTTTTGCATATTCTAAAACTGTTACTCGGTACATACAGGTTTAGAGTGTGTTTTTGTTCTGACAGATAGACCTATTGTTGTAAAATGTCTTTATCTCTAGGAAAGATTTTGCCTTCAAATAGAGTTTATCTGACTTATTATAAGCCAACCAAGTTTCTTTTTGTTAATGTTGCTTTGTATTTTTCATCCTTTTACTTTCACCCTTTCTCTGTCCTTACATTTAAGGTATGTGTCTTATATAGTTGGGTTTTTTTTTTTTTTTTTTGGCAGTACGCGGGCCTCTCGCTGCTGTGGCCTCTCCCGCTGCGGAGCACAGGCTCCGGACGCACAGGCTCAGCAGCCATGGCTCACGGGCCCAGCCACGCCGCGGCATGTGGGATCTTCCCGGACCGGCGCACGAACCCGTGTCCCCTGCATCGGCAGGCAGACTCTCAACCACTGTGCCACCAGGGAAGCCCTATAGTTGGGTTTTTTATTATTCAGTTTTCCCCTTCTTTATTTGGTGTCATCATTTAGTTTACTGATATTGTTGGGCTTTTATCTCTTTCATACCTCCTTTAACAAGCAGACTTTTTTCCCTTTAGGGTATATATTTGCTTATTATTATTTTAATAGTTGTACTATAAAATACATCTATCCTTTATTATAGTCTAAGTTTTTTTATTTTTCCAGTTTCCTGATAATGCTAGAATTTTAGAACACTTACACCCCATTTACATCACTTTCCCCTTTAAAGTTATTGTTGCCAAGCATTTTAGATCCCACAATGCATTGATAGTACTGATATACAGTAATGTTCATTTGTATTTGCCTCTATATTGTTTTTCATAGTAATATTTATATTGAACTACATACTCATCTTTTTTGTTGCTCTTTATTTTTGGATTCTTTTTTTAATTTGGATCATTTGCCTGAAGAATTCTCTTTAGTGTTTTTGATGCAGGCCTACCTTTGAAAAATTTGCTTATTTCCATCTACTTATTATTTATTATTTGTTTACATATCTACTAAATCTGTGAAAGATTGTTGGCAGATGTTTTTCTTCCTGTACTTTAAAAATGTCGTTCTGGGGGCTTCCTTGGTGGCGCAGTGGTTGAGAGTCCGCCTGCCGATGCAGGGGACACGGGTTCGTGCCCTGGTCCGGGAAGATCCCACATGCCGTGGAGCGGCTGGGCCCGTGAGCCATGGCCGCTGAGCCTGTGCTCCACAACGGGAGAGGCCACAAGAGTGAGAGGCCCGCGTACCACAAAAAAAAAAAAAAAAAAAAAAAAAAATGTCATTCTGTTATCTTATGGCTTTATCATTTCCTTGAGAAGTCAGTTGTCAGTCTTACCCCTGCTACGTTGAAGGTAATGTCCTTTATCTCTGGCTTCTTTTAATATTTTTTCTTGCCTTTATTTTCAAAAATTTGGTTTTATGTATTAACTCTGCTCAGGATGCTCAGAGCTTTTTGAATATATAAATTCCTGACATAAATTAGTTTGGGAAATTCTAGCCTGTTATCTCTTCATATATGCTGTATGACTGCTCCTTTATTCCTTACTTTTTGTGTGTCTGGTTACATCTGTTATACCTTTTGATTGTCTCCCACATGTGTTTTGCATTCCTTTCTGTATTTATCATTCTGTTTTGTCTTTTATTGTGAATGTTTCCTGTGAACCTATCTTCTAGTTCACTGATCTTGTCTTCTGCTGTTTCCAATATGCTGTTCATCCATCTATTAAGTTTTTTTTTATTTCAGCTACTTAATTTTTAGATATAAAATGGCTCTGATATATTTTTATAGATGCCAATTTTTTGAACTCCTTAATCTTTATTTCTATTTTGTCCAAATTTTCATTTATTTTCTTAAACATGTTGATCATAATTATTTTAAAGTGCTTGTTTCCTGACTCCAATACCTGGGTTAAATTTGTGATCTGCTTCCTTTGTCTTTTTACTTTCTCTTACTAGTCATGTTGTTCTGACTCTTTATGTACCACTTATTTTATAATTAAATTTTAGATATTATGTTTAAAACAAGTTCAGATTTTTCCAGGTGATGAAAGGGTTCCCTCTTTCCTCTACTAGACAGGTAGCATCATAGACCGATAACCTTGATTTAAAAGAGACTGAATTGGGTTGAGGCTCTGTTGATGTTTTGGTAAATCTCAGTTTACCTTCAATCAAACTTTTGCTGAATCTCAGTTCAGCCATCTTTTTTAGGCATGAGCCTCCAGTGTTTTCAATTTAGAGCCTTTCATGTCTTTGTCTTCTCAGTACCAAGAAACTGAGACAGTTTCCATCCTGCTTGTCAGAGGTTTTAGGCTTAGTTCCTTACATTCCCACAGCAGGGAACTTCAGAAATTATTCATGTATTTGAGTCCCCTCTAGTCTCTGTTTTTGTGACACCAGTTCTGCATAGTCACCAAGATGTCTGCTGGTTTCTCTGTCCACCAGCACCAGCTTTATGGCTAGTTCCAGCGATTCTCAGAAATAGGTGTCTTCAGGGAAAATGTGATTGCAAATGGTCAACTGTCAATTCGCTACTTTCCAGGGCTTTCAACTCTCACCTGCTGTGTTATCAAAGTCTTTCTTCCTGATGGATGTTTGTCTTTTAAGTACCATCTGATTGTATGAGATAGTTCTTTTGCTTTTCAGTCATTTTTGGATTAACTTTTTGCCGCCAACCTGGCACCCCTTCAAAATTTAGCAAATATCTTGACAAGGACCTTTCATGTGTTTGAGGCTCTTCTAGTCTTCAGTTTTACCTCTCTAGCCTAGTGTGATCCACAGAAAAATTCTGCTGGGTGCTCTGTCCCCAGAAATAAGCTTTGCCTGAGCCAAGACCAAGTTTTTTAGCTTAGCTAGTCCAGATTGTTAAGAGTCTTCAGTTTAAAAATACAGTTCCTTAAGTGTCAATATTACTTCGAGGGTTTTTGCTTCTTGCGTTTTCAAGGCCTCTTGCCCTGGCAGATCTTTATTTCTTAAGCACCATAAGACTGTACTAATATCTGCTCTACTTTTCAGATACTTTTGAGTTATCTACCTAGTAGTCCCAGGCAGCTTCATAAATCAATAAATGTCATGATTGAGAGACTAGTTATATATCTAAAGCCTCATAAAACTCTAGTTTCATCACCCCACTCCTACAACCATCAAAAGCTTTGTTAGTTTCTCTGTGTCACAGCAATGACCCTTGTCCTAATCCAAGCCCTGGTTCTCAGCCTCTTGTCCACACTCAGAATGTGCAAATGCTTTGAGGAAAAACAGAAGTGCATGTCATTAGCCCACTTGTCTGCACCTTTCTAATAACTTAAACAATATAAACTTTTTATTTTTTTCTGGCTTTTCCAGTTTTTAGCAAGAGCATTGGTCTGCCATGAATTATTTCACCTAACCTAAAAAAAAATTTCTGTATGTTTTATGAGGAGATTTGTACCTCTTGTGTGTTTGTTTTTTATTGCTGCCATAACAAATTACCATAAATTTGGTGGCTCAAATTAATTATATTACATTTCAGTAGACCTGAATTTCAACATGTGTCTCACTGGGCTAAAATCAAGGTGTCTGTTTTCTACTTAGTGTTTCCAGGGGTGGATCCATTTCCTTGCTTTTTCCAGCTTCTGGCAACCGCCCACATTTCTTGGCTTGTGGCCACTTTCCTACACTTGCAAAGCCAGCAACATTGCATCTCCCTAACTCTTATTCTTAGTCACATCTCCCTCTGTCTAACCACAGCCACAAAAGTTTTCTCTGCCTTAAAGAACTCATTTGATTATATTGGGCCCACCCAAATAATCCAAGGTAGTCTCTTCTTATCAATATCCTTAACCTTAATCAAATCTGCAAAATCCCCTGCTGCCATGTAAGGTAACATATTCACTGGTTCTGGGAATTAAGGCATGGACATCACTGGGAACCATTATTTTGCCCACCACAATGCCACCAACATCTTCCTGGAATACCCTTTTCTGGCAATTGTTAAAATATTTTTTTTTCTTTGTCATATATTTTCAGCAGTTAAATCTTATACACTTAGGTGTGGTTTTCTTTGTATTTATTCAGTTTGACATTTATAGTGCTTCTCAAAAAGCACACATTAGACTTGGTCTCTGTGTGCCATATGTCTCTTAAGGTCTTTTATTTTCATTCCTGGGCATTTTCTGATGGGCATGTTTTATATTACGAATATATTTCAGTCTGTGACTTGCATATTTGTTTTTTTAACAAGAGTCCTTTTGTGAATACAAGTTCTTAATTTAATGTATCTCAGTTACTTTTGGTTACTTTGGTTCTTTGGTTACTTTGGTTCTTTTGGTTAGTACTTTGGTTAGCACTTTCTTTACCCCATGTAAGAAAACTTTGGCTAACCATGGTTCTAAAAATATTCTCCTATTTTAAAAATCTTTAATTGTGTTGCCTTTCACATTAAATCAACAATGCATGTGGATTTGATTTGTATGTATAATGTGAGATTTGGATCAAGATTCATTTTATCCCCATATGATTAAGATCCAGCATCTTTCTCCAAACAGCCATTCTTTTCCTCACTGTATTTACATGGGGATAGTCCTGGATTCTGTTCTGTTCGATTGGGAGTTTAGATACCTAAGTCTGTTTCTGAATTGTCTTCTATTTCATTGGTTTAATTGTCTGATTTTGTGTTAATACCATACTTTCTCAATTGCTATAGGTTTATAATAACCCTTGATAGCCCGTGGCATAAGCCCTTCAGCTTTATTCTTGCTTGCAGGTTGCTGTGATTATTCTTGGTTCTTTGTATCTTTATCTGCATTCCAGAGTCAACTTTTCAGTTTTAAAAACCCTGCTAGGATTTTGATTGGGATTACATTAAATCTGTGCTTTGAGTAGGGGAGAACTGATATCTTACCAGCATTGAGTCTTTCAATCCATAAAAATGGTGACTTTTAAAATTAATTTAGATCTTTAATTTCTTCCAGTTATGTCACAGTTTTTATTTTAGGAGGCTTGCATGTATTTCGGTAGGTTTAATCCTAGATGTTTGATATTTATTATGCTATTATAAATTGTATCTTTTAAAATTCTGTCATCTGTTTGTTCTTGGTATGATGACTTCTTAGAAGAGATTTTTGTATAGTGACCTTGTATCCAGTGACCTCCTTACATTCACATATTAATGTTAATAAATGGTAGATTTTTGGGTATTTGCATATGTAATCATAACATCTGTAAATAATGACATTTTTATTTCTTCCTCTTTAATCTTTATGCCTTTTATTTATTTATTTTGCCTTATTACATTATCCAGTGTTTCCAATATCCAATATAAGTGGTTATAGAAAGGGCATCTTGTCTTGTTTGCCATCCAAAGAAGAAAGCTTTTTATAATTCTACGTTAAGTATGATGATTTCTGTAGATTTTTTGTGGGCATTCTTTTCCTGATTACAGAAGTTTCTTATATTCCTTATCTTCTAAGCATTTAAAAATTATAAATGTATGAGTTTTATCACATTGCATCTATTGAGGTGATTATATGCTTTTTCTCCTTATTTTAATGTAGTAAATTACTTAATTTTCAAATGTTAAACCATACTTGCATACTTGGAACAAAATGCTTGGTCATAATTTTTTAAAAATATATCACTGGTTTCAATTTGCTAATATTTTTCCTAGGATTTTTACATCTAAGTTAATGATAGTGATTGGTATGTAAGTTTCCTCTCTTGTGATGTCCTTCTCAGGTTTTGGCTGGCCTCATAAAAATGAGTTGGAAAATATTCCCAATTATTCTCTGTAAGAGTTTGTGTAAGATTATTTATTTCTTAAATGTTTTAAATAAGTCCATCTTTGACAGTTTTGAATAATGGATTTAATTTGCTAATTTCATTTTATTGTGGCCAGGAAACATCTTTGTATGATTTTAGTCCTTTTAAATTTATTGAGCCTCATTTTATGATCTAACATAATATGGTCTCTTCTGGAGAATTTCCCATGTGTATTTGAGAAGAATGTATATTCTGCTGTTGTCTGATAGAGTGTTCAGTAGATGCCTGTTAGGTCTCATTGGTTTATAGTGTTGTTCAAGTCTTCTGTTTATTTGTTGATCTTCTGATTGTTCTATCCATTGTTGAAAGTGAGGTACTGAAGGTTCTAATATGTGGCAGGAGTTTCTCATTCTCATGCTGTATTAGGGTTCTCCAGAGAAACAGGATGTGTGTGTGTGTGTGTGTGTGTGTGTGTGTGTGTGTATGCGCATGTGTATAACAGAGAGAGAGAAAGAAATTTTAAAGAACTGGCTTATGTGATTGCGGAGGCTTAGTGAGTCCAAAATCTGATACGCAGGCTAGTTACTCAGGAGAGAGTTGTAGTTCAAATCCAAAGGCAGTCTGCTAAGCGTTTTACAGTGTCCAGTCTCACATTTAGGTCTTCAATCCATTTTGAGCTTATTTTTGTGTATGGTGTTAACGAATGTTCTAATTTCATTTTTTTACATGTAGCTGTCCAGTTTTCCCAGCACCATTTGTTGAAGAGACTGTCTTTCCACCATGTATAATCTTGCCTCCTTTGTTGTAGATTAATTAACCATAGGTGCATGGGTTTATTTGTGGGCTTTCTATCCTGTTCCATTGATCTATATTTGTATTTTTGTGCCAGTACCATAGTATTTTGATGGCTATAGCTTTGTAGTATAGTCTGAAGTCAGGGAGCCTGATTCTTGTAGGTCCGTTTTTCTTTCTCAAGATTGCTTTGGCTGTTCGGGGTCTTTTGTGTCTCCATACAAATGTTAAGATTTTTTGTTCTAGTTCTGTGAAAAATGCCATTGGTAATTTGATAGGGATTGCATTGAATCTGTAGATTGCATTGGGTATTATAGTCATTTTGACAATATTCATTCTTCCAATCCAAGAACCTGGTATATCTTTCCATCTGCTTGTGTTGTCTTCGATTTCTTTCATCAGTGTCTTATAGTTTTTGGAGTACAGGTCTTTTGTCTCCTTAGGTAGGTTTATTCCTAGGTATTTTATTATTTTTGATGTGATGGTAAATGGGATTGTTTCTTAAATTTCTCTTTCTGATCTTTCATTTCTAGTGTATAGAAATGCAACAGATTTCAGTGTATTAATTTTATAACCTGCAACTTTACCAAATTCACTGATGAGCTCTAGTAGTTTTCTGGTAGTGTCTTTAGGATTTTCTATGTATAGTATCATATCATCTCCAAACAGTGACAGTTTAACTTCTTCTTTTCCAATTTGGATTACTTTTATTTCTTTTTCTTCTCTGTTTGCCATAGCTAGGACTTCCAAAACTATGTTGAATAAAAGTGTCAAGAGAGGAAAACATAGGCAGAACACTCTCTGACATAAATTGCAGCAGTATCTTTTTTGATCTGTCTCCCAGAGTAATGGAAATAAAAACAAAATTAAACAAATTAGACCTAATTAAACTCAAAAGCTTTTGCACAGCAAGAGAAATCATAAACAAAATGAAAAGACAATCCACAGATAAGGAGAAAATATTTGCAAATGAAGTGACCAACAAGGGATTAGTCTCCAAAATTTACAGACAGCTCATATAGCTTAATATCTTCAAAACAAAAAACCCAATCAGAAAATGGGCAGAAGACCTAAATAGACATTTCTCCAAAGAAGACATACAGATGGCCAAGAGGCACATGAAAAGATGTTCAACGTGCCTAATTATTAGAGAAACGCAAATCAAAACTACCCTGAGATACCAATTCACACCAGTCAAAATGACTATCATCAAAAAATCCATGAACAATAAATGCTGGAGAGGGTGTGGAGAGAAGGGCACCCTCCTACACTGGTGGTCCGAATGTAAATTGGTACAGCCACTATGGAGAACAGTATGGAGATTCCTTAAAAAACTAAAAATTGAGCTACCATATGATCTTGCAATCCCACTCCTAGGCATATATCTGGAGAAAAACATGGTCCAAAATGATACATGCACCCCAGTGTTCATTGCAGCACTGTTTACAATAGACAGGACATGGAAGCAACCTAAATGCAATCGACAGAGGAATGGATAAAGAAGATGTGGTACATATGTACAATGGAATATTACTCAGCCATTAAAAAGAATGAAATAATGCCATTTGCAGCAAAATGGATGGACCTAGAGATTGTCATACTGAGTGAAGTAGGTCAGACAGAGAAAGAGAAATATAGTATAATGTCCCTTATATGTGGGATCTAAAAAGAAATGATTCAAATGAACATTTACAAAACAGAAACTGAAAACGAACACAGACTTAGAGAACAAACTTATAGTTACGGGGGGGCGAAGAGTCGGGGGAAGCGATAGTTTGGGGAGTTGGGGATTGACATGTACACACTGCTATATTTAAAATGGATAACCAACAAGGACCTACTGTATATAGCACAGGGAACTCTGCTCAATATTATGTAAAACCTAAACAGGAAAAGTATTTGAAAAAGAATAGATACATGTATATGTATAACTGAATCACTTTGCTCTACACCTGAAACTATCACAACATTGTTAATCAACTATACTCCAATATAAAATAAAAAGTTAAAAAAAAAAAATAAGGCAGTCTGCTGGCAGAAATCCTTCTTCCTGGGGAGAGATCAGTCTTTGTTCTATTAAGGCCTTCAGCTGACTAGATGAGGCCCACCCACATTATGGAAGGCAATCTGCTTTATTCAGAATCCAGTGATTTAAATGTTAATCTCATCCATAAAAGTGCCACAGAAATATCCATTATAATGTTTAACCAAATGTCTGGGTACCATGACTAAGCCAAGCTGACACATAAAATTAACCATCACACATGCATTTCCACACTCTGCCTCCAGAAGTTTGTAAAAAGTAGCATTTAAGTGTTCTTTAAGTGGTCTTCCCTTTAGTCTTTATTATCCTCTAATATACTTACAATATAAATCAGTTTATAGAGTTAGAAAAACCTGGTTCAAGGCCAGCTCTGCAACTTCTTATCTTTGTGACTTTGAACAACTCTAAATTTTCTCTACATTACGATTTAGGAAATTGAAGCATTAATTGTCCAGGGTGATAATGCAAATTAGAACTAGTGGTTAAATTCTATTGGAATTCTTGTTCTTGTACACACTTCATTATAAATAGTGTTTTGAATTTGACAGCAATGAAACACATCTTATAGGTTTTTAAACTATATATGAGAATTTCATTTGAGAATGACAGGTGTATGTTTTATTAAGTACTATTTAATTAGTGAGATGACTACCTTTCGTTCTTGCTTTATCATAGACTTTTTTTTTTAACTGGCTGCAGCTGTGGGTTGGCTGCTGCTTTTCGTTTTAAATTTTATTTATTTTTGGCTGCATTGGGTCTTCGTTGCTGCGCGCAGGCTTTCTCTAGTTGCGGCGAGCGGGGGCTACTCTTCATTGTGGTGCGCGGGCTTCTCATTGCGGTGACCTCTCTTGTTGCGGAGCACAGGCTCTAGGCGCGCGGGCTTCAGCAGTTGCAGGACGCAGGCTCAGTAGGTGTGGCTCACAGGCTCTAGAGCGCAGGCTCAGCCGTTGTGGCCCATGGGCTTAGTTGCTCCGCGGCATGTGGGATCCTCCCGGACCAGGGCTCGAACCTGTGTCCCCTGCACTGGCAGGGAGATTCTTAACCACTGCTCCACCAGGGAAGCCCTATTATAGACTATTGAATCACTGTTGTCCTAAATTTTTCAGTTTGCAAGCATGTATGGGTATCTTTTATTTCTTTGTTCCAGGGGTGTTCTAAGAATGATGTCAGTTACATGTATAAGATAGTGATCATTGGTGACAGGAATCTTAAGAGAGCATTTAACTTACTGCCAGTTTCAGGGAAGGAGAGCCCACAGCTTCTTTTAATAGTATGTCATTTTATTAATGACTTTTGCTGAAAGAAAACTGTTTCTTCATGGAAATCCTAAAAAAATTCTTCTGGGCTAAATTATTTCAGAATACCCTCATAAAAAACTAACTGAATAGATATTAGCTGAAAGAGTTTGAGCTTAATTTTCATACTGGAGAATAATCTAATGGTTTGGAATGGAGATTTTTATTTTATAGTCCAGCTTATTTGCATTCCAGGAGGGAGTATAATGTAAATAAAGTTAGATCTGGGTTTAAGTTCCAGCTCTGCCACTTAATAACTTGTATCTTTGGGCATGTTGTTAATTTTTCCAAGTTGCAGTGCCTTTTTCATAAGGTTATTGAAGGCTTACAAGATATTCATTTAAGAAGTACCTAACTCAGTCCTAGATACGTTGAAGGAACTGAACAAATATTGGTGTCATCCATCTTTTCCTGTGTTTACATGTGGACAAATGGGAATGTCGGTGAGAAATAAGAGGAGAATCACTTCCCTATGCTCCGGAAATATATTTTTCTGGCACTAATGGGAATGATATATCTCTTCTAATACTTGTTTTAGTCATAGTTAATGGCTTATGATAGGTATGATGTTTGTTGCCTCTCTGCTTTTTTATAACTTGATCTTTTTAAAAAAAGCTTACACAAGGATGCTTATAAGAGATATGTATGTGTTTGAATATATATAAATGTCACACAATGGTCTTAAAATTTGAAGAGAATAACCGTGAAGGCCATATAGTCTTTTTTGTTTCTTGGGGCAGAATTCCCCTTCCTGAACTCCTTGATTATAGATAAGAATTAGTGCTCTATGTGAATAGCTTTAGTGATTGTGCCCTTACTCCCTCTTACGACAGTCATTCTGTTTTTAGAATGCTCTATTAATTAGGCAGTTCTTCCTCACTTTGTCCTTTATTATATCCTATAATAATTCTACCTGTTGATCCATTCTACTCATAGAGCTTCACAGAATAGACAAACTTTATTCCACATGTGTGCAGGAATCATGTCTTAGTCATCTTTCTATCCTCACAGAGTCTAGGATAGTAAGTACCCAGCTCAAAATAGGGGTATTATTCAATGAATAATTGAGGTTCAGATTTCTAAGGCCCTTTTGTATTTTTTTCATATATAAACTTTTAAAATTTAGTCTACATTTTTTATTACTCCTGGTCAAAAATTATTTTTTTCAACTGTATTGACAAAATTAAACCAGGAATATTGATTTATGTTTATGTCTGATATCACTTATCATATAATCTAGAAATTAATATTTCTTCCAAGGATAGAATTTTAAAATTCAACATCATTTACATCTCTTTCATTCAGTTTTTCTTGCAATATACTCTATTTCTGAAGATTGAAAACATATTAACATAGTGTCTTATTTCTTACACTTTCCTTTGCAGTGTCTTTTGTACTCATAACAGGTGATTACATTTTCTGTGATATTAATAGAGTAAATGCTCTACTTCATTGGCTTATCAGACTGGACAAAAATAAGCAACATCCATCTATATACTATTTAAGAAAAAGATGTAAACATAATAATAAGGAAAAGTTAAAAATAAAAGTACAAATATATATCATCCAAGCACTGACTAAAGGAAAGCTATTGTAGCTATATCAATGGTAAACCAAAAAAATGTTAAGGGAAAAAGCATTAATAGAAATAAATGGAGTTACTTCATAACAGTAAAAGGGCTCAATTTACCTAGAAGTTATAATAATTCTAAATATATATTCACATTTTCTGTGATTTTTAAACTTGCTCTATTATGTATTGCTTACATTTTTTAACTGAATGCTCTCTTCCTAATTTCATGCCATCACCAAATTTTTAAAATCATTTTTCTTGATAATCTTTTTTGGTTTTTTTTACATCTTTATTAGAGTATAATTGCTTTACAATGGTGTGTTAGTTTCTGCTTTATAACAAAGTGAATCAGTTATACATATACATATGTTCCCATATCTCTTCCTTCTTGCGTATCCCTCCCTCCCACCCTTCCTATCCCACCCCTCCAGGCAGTCACAAAGCACCTAGCTGATCTCCCTCTGCTATGCGGCTGCTTCCCACTAGCTATCTACCTTACATTTGGTAGTGTATATATGTCCATGTCTCTCTCTCGCTTTGTCACAGCTTACCCTTCCCCCTCCCCATATCCTCAAGTCCATTCTGTAGTAGGTCTGTGTCTTTATTCCTGTCTTACCCCTAGGTTCTTCATGACATTTTTTTTCCTAAATTCCATATATATGTGTTACCATACGGTATTTGTCTTTCTTTATCTGACTTACTTCACTCTGTATGACAGACTCTAGGTCTATCCACCTCATTACAAATAGCTCAATTTCATTTCTTTTTATGGCTGAGTAATATTCCATTGTATATATGTGCCACATCTTCTTTATCCATTCATCCGATGATGGACACTTAGGTTGTTTCTATCTCCGGGCTATTGTAAATAGAGCTGCAATGAACATTTTGGTACATGACTCTTTTTGAATTATGGCTTTCTCAGGGTATATGCCCAGTAGTGGGATTGCTGGGTCATATGGTAGTTCTATTTGTAGCTTTTTAAGGAACCTCCATACTGTTCTCCATAGTGGCTGTATCAATTCACATTCCCACCAGCAGTGCTAGAGTGTTCCCTTTTCTCTACACCCTCTCCAGCATTTATTGTTTGTAGATGTTTTGATGATGGCCATTCTGACTGGTGTGAGATGATATCTCATTGTAGTTTCGATTTGCATTTCTCTAATGATTAATGATGTTGAGCATTCTTTCATGTGTTTGTTAGCAGTCTGTATATCTTCTTTGGAGAAATGTCTGTTTAGGTCTTCTGCCCATTTTTGGATTGGGTTGTTTGTTTTTTTGTTATTGAGCTGCATGAGCTGCTTGTAAATTTTGGAGATTAATCCTTTGTCAGTTGCTTCATTTGCAAATATTTTCTCCCATTCTGAGGGTTGTCTTTTGGTCTTGTTTATGGTTTCCTTTGCTGTGCAAAAGCTTTGAAGTTTCATTAGGTCTCATTTGTTTATTTTTGTTTTTATTTCCATTTCTCTAGGTGGTGGATCAAAAAGGATCTTGCTGTGATTTATGTCATAGAGTGTTCTGCCTATGTTTTCCTCTAAGAGTTTGATAGTGTCTGGCCTTACATTTAGGTCTTTAATCCATTTTGAGCTTATTTTTGTGTATGGTGTTAGGGAGTGATCTAATCTTTGATAATCTTTGTTCAGCTGATTTCTTACATAAAGTGAATGACCACCTTATTAATACTAATCCCTACAGCAATCTGTGCTTACTGGTTCCTTTTACCATCAATTCTCTTTATTTCTGTTCCTGTTTGACCACAGAACAAGGGTATTAGCTAGTAGTTGAGAAAGATATTTGATACTAAATTATATAAAATTACCATATGTAAGAACATCCTTACTGTGAATGACATAGTTTACAAAGCTATCTCTTTAGAATTCTATTTCTTATGCCCTTGAGTTGATCTCTCAGAAGTAAAGAACAGTCTGCCCATAGAAGGAGGAGGAGCCATGTGTTTTGATTCCAACTACCCTGCCTTTCATTTTTACTTCTTGTGGCTTGTTACTGCATTTTGGTATACACGTAATAATTCTAAATCACTTCCTTCGTAAGTAATAGGTATGTGTTAAAATGCTTAGATTTACATAGTTTTCCCAAATACTTATTTTTCAGAGTGCAGGTATAATCTTTTAGGAGTCCACATAACAATGTGTAGGCTATTACCTACTACACATCTTATTACATATCTTGACACAGTATCCATTTCTATTTATTCATTGATTCAAGAAACATCTATTGTGTTTCTAGTCTTTGATAAGCAGTATTAGTAATACTATAATAAAACTGTATTAGTTTCATTGAACAGAATAGTAAATTCTCACTAACCCTTTTGTTCCTTTCCTAAGAAATCCAGCATTTAATTCAATTCCTTTCATTGGGGGAGGGGGAGAACAATTACCACAGAAACATGGGTGTCATTTTAATTATAAAATAAATTAATGCAAATCTTTAAATTTTTCAGGATGAGAGAGACCCAGAGAAAGAAGATGAACTGGAATTGAAGAGAGGTCTTTTATATAGAGACTCTGCCTATGACAGTGACCCAGAGTATAGGTATGAGCTTGATTAATACAGTGTATAGAGATCTTCTCATAGTTAGTATAAAAATAACGTGGTTTTTAATCTGCAGGATTTGTGGCAAATTTAGACTCAATATTTATTTATTTATATTTTATTTTAACTATGTAAAATCCTATTATAGTATTTTAATGTTTGCCTTACTGAAAATTTTCAGTGAAATCAAATATAGTCAATTAATGGTGGTGCCTTTCATCCTACTTAAGATTTCTAGTGTATTTGGCTGCCTTGCAAATCCACATATTCAGGACTTACTTCAGGATGTATTTATTCTCATCCTGAATAAATGAGGAAACAACAGGTTTCAAAATTTAGATCATGAGGGCTTCACTGGTGGCACAGTGGTTGAGAGTCCGCCTGCCGATGCAGGGGACACGGGTTCGTGCCCCGGTCCGGGAAGATCCCACATGCCTCGGAGCGGCTGGGCCCGTGAGCCATGGCCACTGAGCCTGCGCGTCCGGAACCTGTGCTCCGCAATGGGAGAGGCCACAACAGTGAGAGGCCCGCGTACCGCAAAAAAAAAAATTTAGATCATGAGTAAGCCTTTTTTTATTTTTCTCTTATGTTAATAAGAGAAATTCAGTTCTTCTAGCCTAAAATTTCAGAAATGTTAGTAATAATACAGTTTTTGCAAAATTATACTAGCAAATCTCATGAAGACTTTTGAAAACTTTATGTTAATTGCCATTAAGTGTGGTATTAAAAACTGAATGTAAATTGTGAGTTTATATAACTAAAGTTTCTCTGAGGCCTTTGATGCTATGCCACTGATTACTGTATGGCTTACACCTTCCTGAGTTTCTTGGAAAACAAGTGTAAGAAAAAAGCTCCAGATAATGGAATATGTTTTATTGCTAACTGGTGTTTTGGACTGAAATCTCTGATATTTGCCCTGGGAAGCTAGGCTAGGCATTCCATAAACATGTGAGGTCTTTTCCTTTTGTCCCTTACACAGAGTATAAGTCTGAACTCCTGTCCAAAGTTACTGCTTCCCATCCTTGAGGAAACCTAGGTCTCTCATGAAGGAAAGTAGTGTATTTTAAATGAGTTTGAAGAAAAAGCAATCCAAATGGGAAAAGGAAGGGCCAAGAAAGTACATACCTTGATGAAGAATTTGTACCCTTTATTGTTGTTACTTAAACTTCTAATTCTTAGATTTCCGGTATATGCATTAGCATCCCAATTTTGCGTTCTGTATCCACGTAATTAATTCTAATTGAGGTAAGGAGTGAGTAGGGTTGATAAAGCAAAGGGTCTGATTTTCAAACTCCTATATGTATAATATGCTTCTTAAAAATATAGATTTCTACTTTCTACCTCCATAGATTCTGGTTCCTAACACACAGAGGTGTGACCTAGAAATCTGCATTTTAAAAAGTATCATGAATGATTCTAGTGAAGGTAATATAAGGACCATATTTTGAAAAACATTGGTTTCTATTTAAAGTTTGCCATAAACCTTAGTATTGGTTCTTTTTCCAGTTCACCAAGCAATGTTAATGGCTAAGCCTTTGGTCACCTGAGACTGTTTCAGTACCTCTCAAGTGAGAGAGTCAAGCAGAGCATCAGGAAGTTCTGAGATTACTTTATATTCCTGGCTGCTTCTCTTGGACCAGTAGGACATACTTGGACCAATAGGACACAGTGGTCAGTGCCTCAAGACATTGTATAACAGTATCTTTGATATTAGCTCCAGAAGCTACAGAACTGATCAGGGTATTATTTTAGTTTTATCCCCAAGTCATATTATATAGTAGGCCAAGAAGTCACCCCATTCTACTTTCCATCTGAAAGATGAGAGAACCCGCACTCACAGTAGTCACCCACTTGCTTGCCTTATGGCTTCTATCAGCAGAAATCAAGAGGGAACTTGAGATCTTGGCTAAAAATTACCCCTCTGCAGACATCCATTGACACAGGGGTCAAGAGGAAGTCTGCATGGACCTCTGGAATGGCTGAGTGAGGAGCTCAGCAAATCCTCTCCGAAAGCAACAAAATTGAACTGTCAAAATTCAATTGAATTGAATTGAATTGTCAAAACCAACAATTTAAGGACTCTGGAAATTGACCAAAGGAATATAACAAATTGAGGAGCGTTTATCAAGAAAATCTACTGAAGCTCCATGAGAGCAGTAGGAGTCTGTGGCATTTTGCCTGGAGCTCCAGTCCCTACCCCCCACCCCCCAGCTCCTCAGCACAAAAGTTCTATTGGGGCAGTCACGCCAAAAGACAGGCAGCTCTGCTGCCAGAGGGGACTGACTTTATATGGCGCATAGCATAGGAAATTTCATGTGTGGGGGGATTAATGGAAACAATAATGATCCCACTGGCAAACAATAAGGGAGGGCTTGAGGTCTTACTGCTTACTGGGGCAGCCAACAAAAATCCAAGGACAAGATAGCCACAGTTGTCCTTGATAAAGTTCTACGTATCCCTGGTAGTCTAGAACATTATGTGTATGTATAAGGCTGTAAACATGTTCAGGAGAGACCAGAGAGCGTGTTAGGGAGCCACTACTCCATGGCTGAGTGTGAGGCCTTATGAAGGCAGAAAGCAAGTTCCAGGGCAGATTTATCAACCAGATAAACATTGAATGTATTCCCTAAGCCACACATAGGTCCACTGGCAAAAGATGGAAATGTTATAGGATTATTGACTCAGACCAATCATTTGTTGGTCATCAAGCTATGTTGACGCAGGGGCAACCCCTAGGAGGCCAGGCTTAAAAATAGAAACAATAATTGAAAAAATAAAAATGAAGAGACACCAGCAGCTACACAGTGCAAGGGAAACAGACTTTACAGCATAGGTCCAGGCAAGTCACTAAACAAAGAATCCAAAACAACTTGGTAATGAGTGAGAACCCAGAGTTGCTACAATTTTTATCTAAATTGTTGTATTCAACAAAAAATTATGAGACATGCAAAGAAACAGTAAAGTGTGATCCATACACATGAAAAATGAGTTACTAGAAACCTCCTGAGGCAGCCCTGGGGATGTAGCAGCTATGCTTGAAGAACTAAAGAGACGTATAATGACAGTCAAATAGAGAATATTCATGAAGAGATAGAAATTATTTTCTTTCATATTTTTCCCGGGAAAAACTATGCCCAGGACTCAATCCTTTATCTTATGATCTAGATATACATTGTGGCTATCAGCCATGGAGTACAGCAGATGTTCCATGTTTTCTGCAGGAAGAGCAGAATGGCAAATTAGAGTGCTTGTTATTTCATCTTCCGGGCATCAGCCTATCCGTGCTAGCTGTCCTGTGTTTTCCAAGCTGTCCTGTGTTTTCCATCACCTTTGAGAATGAAATTCACTTGAAAGAAATCTCTTATCAAGGAGTTATTAAGTGACCTTTTACGTCCAATAATTTAAGATTTGAGAGCTGGATTGGGGAAATAATTTACTACCCATGAAGACGTCCTTTTCAACTTTCATATTGCCTATGTTTCAGAAAATTTTAGGCATTTGCTATGGTAGCCTTGCCAATTTCCAGGGCCCTGGGATGCTCTTTCTCCTTTTAGTACCTTCTATATATTTTTCAAATTTCTTCAGTTTTCAGGATGTTGAAATTTCTCTATACTGTAGTACACTTCTGGCATCATTATTCAGTTTGATCATTAGTCCTAACTAAAGACCAGGCATGAGGTGATGCTTCCTGTAGATGGGAGTTGGCCACAAAA
Organism: Tursiops truncatus; assembly: GCF_011762595.2. Taxonomy (NCBI): domain Eukaryota; kingdom Metazoa; phylum Chordata; class Mammalia; order Artiodactyla; family Delphinidae; genus Tursiops; species Tursiops truncatus. The sequence continues at coordinate 144,297,070 of NC_047034.1, forward strand.
AGAGAGGGGAAGATAAAAATAATTTTAATTTCATGTTTAGAACATGACTTGGCCTTTTATGACTATTACCCCAGATTTTTAGCCGTGTTGTTCTTTTATGGAACTAGCTATTGATATAAACTGTTTTCTATTGTGCATGTTTTTCAGGTTATTAACAGTAAGAATATGCTCAATATAAATGCTTTAATTATGAAATTGTTTATAACAGAATCTCAAACTAAGTAATTTAAACTTTGACTATATATTTTTCAATAACACAGATTGACTATAGTTTTCATTTCCTGCCCATTGCTCACTATCTGATTAACTTGGTGAATTTACCAAGATGTCTTTAATACTAATAAATGAAAGAAAAAAAGTCTAAATAATATATAGACTTAAAGTCTCTTGAATAACTAAGAATAAGCTTTCAGTTTTAAGTGAGAAAATGTTGCTCAAATCTAATTTGAATTCTTTGGATTTTGTGTTATCTGGTATTTTTATTGATATTTCAGACTAATTTGTGCCTTGGTTCTGTTACAGTATGATGTCTGGAATAACCAGTCTTCTTGTTTATCTAGTGAATGCTTACTCATTCTTTAGGACTAAATTCAAGTTATTCCCTCTTCTGAGATACCTTTTATGACCTCAGCAAACTGTTAGTCATTTTCTCCTTTATCCTGCCACTTCCTCTCACATATATAATTTCAATTAGCAATATTTATCTCACAGTGATCATTTCATTATGTCTGTTTTGCCCCCTTCTGTTAAGTGTGAGGCACAGAGGTTTTGCTTACCTTTGTTTTTTGACTGCCCATCAAGGTCTCTGACATGTACTAGGAGCTCAATTTTTAAAAAAAAACAGTTCAGATATTAAAATTGGGTCTTTTATTAATAATGATCAGTTGAATTTGCTGAAACCCTTTACTATTAAATATCACATATTATGGTTGTGATATTTAGTAACATCTCTAGATAAGGAATCAACAGTGGAATTAATCATGATGAAAGCTGTTAGAACTTATTAGTTGTCAGTGGCTCATTTCTGCACATCGTTACTCAGAGAAGGGAAGTAAATCACGTATAAGTAACCAGTCTTCAGTATATTCATTTGAATAGACTTCTATTAATGTTTACTGTTTAGTTTCTGTGAATAATAAAAGAAGATAAATGGCAACATGCAATTTTTTTCCCGAAGCTTTTAAAATTTTATAGAAAAGCCACTAATTTAGTGCTTTCTAAAATGTAGTTCCTAGACCAGCAGCATCAGCATGACCCTGGTACTTGTTAGAAATCCAAATTCTTGGACCCCATCTCAGACATCCTCACTTAGTGACTCTGGGGGTGAGGCGCAGTAATGTGAGTTGTAATAAGCCCTCCAGATGACTCTGATGTGTGTTAAAGTTTGAGAATTACTGCTATAATTTATCAGTAAATTTTGATGTCTTTAATGACATTTTATCTTTGTGTGGTATATTTAAAGATACAAAATGCTTTACAGATTTTATTAGACCATAGTTTAGTCTCTCCCTGTCATCTATTCTGAACTCCAAGATTTTGAGTATTTTCCTTCCTACATTCCATCCATCCATCCATCCGTCAGTCTATCCATCATCCATCCATTCAGTGTCTATAGAGCATACATCACATCCTCAGTACTATTCCACATGTTTTGTTAAAGTTGTGCTTGATAGGAACCTTTATAGAGTATTATGGGAAGAAATTCATCTCTTATATTATGTCTTTATATTGAATCTTAGATCACAAGTTTAAAGTATAGAATATGCATCATCATCTTTTAATGTCATTTTCAACTCTGGTTATTTGAGTACAAATGGCCAATTTTTTTATTCTCATGACCTTCCAGTTATTTATTAGAATTAATATTATTTGCATGGCATATCCATCTTACCCTCTGACCTTCGTTTTCATGTATATAACCTTATAGATATTTTATCTGAAAACTATGTGTAAAGTAGTATGTACTTGGTCTTCATTTCGTACTGATATAGAAAACACTGTCAGGGTTTCAAGTGAGTTTAACCTTCTGTAAGCAAAATACTAGTATCCTAGTCCATGTTAAGCTGCCTGAGACCTTTCTCTTCTCTGTATATATGCTAGGCCTTAAAAAATAAATTTATAATTTATACCTTAGCAACATTTAAGATTTGAAAGTGCTCGGTTCTCAGGTATTATCCTGGTCTCTGTTTTTTTTTGTCTTTTTTTTTCTTAATAGTTTTGTCATTATTAAATAGAGGGCCCCCTATTCAAGTAGCAAGAGTAAATTGCCAAAAAATGTACTGCATTTAATAAAATAGCAATTTTATCCCTGCTTTAAAGATAACCATTTTATGTTATATAGCACTAATTCAGTGTTTTGTAGAGGAGGAACTTTGAATGCTTTGAATGAATGAATGCTGGAGATACTCATGGTAAAATACAGAAGTGTAGTCTTTAAAAGCCTATTACTATAATAAGACTTTTTAAGTGTCACTTACACATTGTAAACTTATTAATATTCCCAATAATAGAAAATCAGAACTGACTCACTATGTTCACAGTTTATTAGTTAGATAGCCAAATACTTCCATGTCTAGAAGTAAATGTTGCTTTTAAGATTCTGCTACTCTTTGTTTGCACCTGTCCATGCGTATTAGAACCTGTTCTGCAAACACCTCTGTTTTGCAAACACCTCTGTTTCGCAGTTCAGACTTCTAGGAAGAGCCAATTCCCAAATTCTCTCTGGAGAACTACAGTACTGTTTACTAAATTGAAAATTTTGCAATTTTAAATAGAAATAAACTTCCTGTCAAAATCTGCAAGATTTTAAAAGCATCAGGATGTCTGTTTTGGCCACTTTCGCTCTTTTTTACAGACCCTTATCAGGTTCACAGTTGCTCCTAAAATTATTTCTGAATTTTATTTATTCACTTATTCATTCATATGATAATTTATGATAGGGATTAGGAATTTGATTTACAATCCCAGAAAAACCTACACAATGATTTTTTAAAGTTAGCAGCCCTACTATTACTTACCTTTCTGAGATTTGGGTAGTAGCTTAATAAAAATTCAAATTTCTGTTGACTAGGTTTATTGTGGTAGAACTAGCCCGGCAAAATATAGAGTTCAGAAAAGAACATTATCATCTGACCATCAGTATGCAGTAAAGTTGATGACTGTGGACAACAGGGAGATTAAGGACAGATCTGTGTTTTGTGAAATATTAATTAGTACATGACTTGACATAAAACAAAAAAAGCAACAAATAAACCAAATACAGCTAAACAAACAAAACACAACATGTGGCACTCCTGAAGTAGTTTGAGGGAACAGAGGCAAATGTGGGGACTTAGGCTGGTAGATATACTTGCAGAGGTACAAAGTACATGCAGAAGAAGTTCTATTAATGTATTTGTGTGTGTGATTTCTCTATCACTTGACTCAAATTGTCCAAAAAACTGTTTTGAGTGACTGTTTCAGCAGGAGTTAGGCTTGGTGAGAAATTGTATGAAAGACATTGTATTCAGTTGGTTAGACTATTTCTTAAGCAAAGCTAATGAAAGAAAGGTGGAAACTATAGCAAGCTCTAAGAATAACACAGCCACTTTGTGCCTTTTTTTGTGACCACTTTTACTGAGGTCAGGTGGTAGATTGACTTCAGGTGAAACAGCAAATTCTTTTTACAGATATCCAGCTCCCAGAGTTGCTATTTCACAATTCACAAGTAACATCATGGGACTGATAAGTCAGGGAGGAAATTGTTTGTTTTGTGTGGAGTGAGATTCCAAATATATGAAGTCAATATTTGTAACATTTAATAACAAGGACATACAGTTTTATATGGCATAATCTCTAACATGCCTGAGAGGTCTTATCTATAACAAGTACTTAATTTATTAAAGTGGGTTCATTATTTGTTTAAAAAATAAAATAAACTCAGTCTTTTAAAAAGTCAATGTTTTATTTCTAGCAAATTAAAGAAAAGCACTATCAAGCCTTCAGAAAGAGTTGCCTTTTCTTCTCTATTCCCATTACAATGAGCCTAGTCCTGGTCTATTTTATAGCTTCCATCTGTTCTCTCTCTTTTTTCTTCAACACCCTCAAAATAACAGTATTTCTCTATCGCTTCAAATACAGACTCTTCCACCTTGTTTTCCGTTTTCTAAAAGTGATTCATATTCTGTCGAATTTTCTACTCCTCCTTGAGGACAATAGCATGCCACAGTGGAAAGGACATTAGAGCCACAGAAATGGTATTGTTTTCCATTCTGCCGCTTACTACCTAAAGAGGCTTAGGCAAGTCACTTGACTTCACTGAGTCTCAGTTTCCACAGTTACCAACTTCAGAGGGTTGTAAGATTTTTTTAAATATGTATAAATATATATAAAGTACCTAGTAGTTCAATGCCTTATATTTAATAACTTTTGTGTGCCAGGTAAGCACTGTACTATGCACTTTACATATATTCTCTTTGATTCTTATAACAATACTGCAAAAATACAGTAAAGGAAGCTGAGACCCTGGACAATTGAATAAATCGCCCAGGTTCCCACAGCTTACAAAGACGGAGCTGGAATTCAGTTCCAGGTCTGCCTGACTTTAGAGGCCAAGCACTCTCACAACTGGCCATACCATACCATCTGTGCCCTGCTTTTACCTTGCCGCACCTCCCTCTCTTCTCAGAATTTCTTTTTAACTCTCACATACCATTTTCATTTTATTGTTTTGTAATTGTTGCATGCAAATAGTGTCACTCTTTGAAGGCATAAGCCTTGTCACATTTTATATCTCAAAGCCCAAACAGAGTACCACACACCTATAAAGTACTTAGTAAATATTTGATTTATATAGTACTACCTCTCATTTTGTTGCCTCATTGTTTTAATCTTTTATGTCCTTTTTCATAGTTCATTTCAGCAGCCACGTGGCACTCTCCATTTGGATGATGGCGAATACTGGTCCAACAGGGCAGCCTCTTATAAAGGAAAATCCTACCGACCCATCTTTGAGAACAGCATGGACAAGATGTACAGGAGCTTATACAAAAAGGCCTGTAGTTCTGTTTCTCATACACAGGAAGGCTGCTGAGACCAGTGGTGATAAACTGTATGAGTGTCCTTGTCAACTTCTCAATGAAAACGTTTGATGTGATCAGTATCTGTATTCCTTTTCTTTTAAACAGGTGGTTCTAATTGAGTACAGTAGTTAGACTTGAATAAGTTTATTACTTCAAATGATAAATTATCATGGGCAAACCTTCTTTTTCCAGTCACAGTAAAGAATGCTACATTCTAAAAGTCAGAGCTCTGCAACACAATTACAACCTCCATTCTGATTCTGAGAAGGCTGTTCTGTCACATCTCTCTCATATCACCAGCTACAAATCCAAAAGCAGATTCTCTCTAGAAATGTTCTTCTGCCTTAATCACCTTGTAATTTTCTTTTCACCTACTTGACTGGTTATCTTGTCTAAGATTTAATTATTATTATTAACTCCCTTTTCTTGGTCATGAGCAAAAAGATATACTGTACGAAGATGAATTTCCCAGGAGTTTAAACCCCGTTTTAACTAGTATTTTCTACCGTTTGCTCCCTCAGAAAAGGCTATTGATATGTCTTAGCTCCTAAGATACAGCTTTCTTTTTAAAGTTTCTATAATCATTCACTCCCTCTTCTCTAAAAGAACTACCTAAGTTACTTAAAATGCTTAACAGTTAGCTAGAAATAGGAATGGCCATGGGTGATCCACAATGTGCATGACTGATTTTTAAAGACAGAATTTTTTGCATGATTTTCTTCTAGAGCCATATCTTTGGTGCATCCAGAATCAGAAAATAGCCTTTGTTAATAAGCCTGTAGAGACTCAGAAAGAATAAGGGACTTACATTGTAATTCCATCTCTTTAGAGTTTTCATAGGTATCAAATAGCCCAAGAAAGTAGCATCCTTACTTTAAAGGACACTTGGAACCATAAAGTGGAGGAAAATATTAGAGCGTAACTCTTTGTACTAGAAAGTTGTTAGTTGAGAAAATTAGCTTCTCCCCCACGCCCCAAACACACCTATGAGGCCAGTGAGGCTTTGAAGATATGAAGAAATCAGTTACCTTGTATTCACCAGAGTGAGTGGAAGAAAAGCAGAGAATAGGACATGGTAAACTTGGCTTATAAACTTAAAGAGTTCACTACAAGGTAATGTTTTCTCATTGACTCCATCTTTGGTTAATTTTATAGTTATGATCTTAAAAGAAAAAACTTGAGTTAAACTCTATTTAAATTGGAATCAGCATGTAAAATTGGGTGATTTATTTTTGTAATAGGAGAAAATACATAATACTTGTTATCCAGTAATAAGACTTTTTTACTTTGTGTTTGAGTGTTTTATCTGTGGCAATCTGCAAGGTATTGGCAAGCACATCAGAGATAGGAGCCAGGTGTCCTAGGCTTTAGATCTCTGGTCCTTAGTTTCCTCAGTTATCAAATGGAGAGAATGGAGTAGGTCAGCATTTCCTGAACCATGTTCTGTAGACCACTGTTCTAGGAGATGGCTATAGGAAATATAAGTATTTCATTGGTCATGTAAGTTTAGGAAAAATCTATGCACTATATTCACACCCCTCAAACTTAGAGAGTCGTGCGTATGATAACAGGAGTGAAAGGGGGTCTACTGATGCTGAGAAAACAGTGGTAAACTGGAGCTGTCCGGGCAAACTACATGTGGTCATCTTAGTCATAGTAAACAGTAGCATGTTACAGGCTCTAAGAAATCCTGGCATAAATATGTTTTGCTCTAGCGTCTAGAAGAAAGTCTGACACATAGTCGGTGCTCATTAAATATTTATTGAATTAACCCAGAATTTCCTAAACTAAATTGAGTGTGTAACAATATTTGTTGTTATGGTTATCTTTCCCCTCCCATTCTGCTCCCCCAACTCCCCATACTTCCTCTGAAATGCCATCTGCAGGTACATGTGGGCACAGTCAGGGAAATACTGGACTACACAATCACTGAGCTACCCTCTGGCTATAAGTTGTATGTTGATGTTTTGTATAAGCTTTTGAAGGTCAACATTGAATGATGGTTTTTTAAAAAAATCATATGTTCAACGAAACTTAGTATTTTTTCCCCTTTGGTAGAAACAAATGAAAAATTCCTCCCTTTAAAAGTTGCTTCTGGTGAAAAGAACAAATATGAACTTTAAAGAAAATATTTGCTCTCATAGAAAATCTCCTGAGTGAATAAGTATCACAAAAATTACTTATTGTACCTATATTTGCCATTGTCATACAAAGGCCACCAAAAAAATGGGTCTCCAAGGGGAACTTTAGAAAGTGTTAATTTGAAAGACATTTTCCTCTGGATGAAATTTGACATCTCTGTGAAGGATCGGATGTAAATTTCCACATATGTAGCATCTTTGCTAAGTGTCTATTTCCATTCCCTTGGGGAAAGAGTGGCTTTTGTTGCTATCCTTAACTATTACTGTGAATTCTTATGTTATATTATCTTTTAAGAGTAAAACCTTTAAGTACTAATAGTTGCCTTTTCTCATTGAAAGAATCAGAAAGGTGCAGTAGTTTTTTCTCTTAATCTTTTTTTAATATCCCCTAAAATCTAGTAATAGGTACTAGGCTTAATATGAAAGATAAATAGGTCTGTCCTTTTCTTTTTAATGTAACTTTTCCTTTAAGTTAAAAAAAAAAAAAAAAGAACCCGGGAATTTTAGGAAGAAAAATGTTAATTCAACTAAGAAAAAGATGAATCATTGGACTGAGAATGAGTTCTCCCTGGTTTCACTACTAGTTGTATAACTTTGTTTAAGTCATTTATCCTTCTTGGAGCTCAGTTTTCTTACCTGTAAGGTGAGGAAGGGGTTAATTTAGAATGACCTTTTAATGTTCCAACATTTTTCTAGTTCTATAATTGATCAATATAGAAGATTAGGAAGTTCTAGGCAGCAGAGTTGTGTTGTGATTTCAAAGATAAAGCCCTTGATTAAAAATCTGGACCAAATGGAGAATTCTCATTATTGTGTTCATTTTCTAATAATAGGTTTTTTGAGATAGTTAATATACTACAAAATTCACCCTTTAAAAGTATACAGTTGAGTGGTTTTTAGTATATTCACAGAGTTGTGCAACTGTAACCACTAGCTGTGTATAAAATATTTCATCACTCCAGAAGGAAATCCTGTACCCATTAGCAATCACTCCTCATTCCCTTCTCCCCTCAGCTCCTGGCAACCACTAATCTACTTTCTGTTTCTATTGCTTATTCTGGACATTTCATATAAGTGGGATTATATAATATGTGACTTCTGTGTCTGGCTTCTTTCACGTAGCATAAGGTTTTCGGAACTCATCCCTGTTGTAACATGTATCAGTACTTCATTTCTTTTTATTACTAAAAAATAATCCATTGTATGGATATATCACATTTTATTAATCCATTCAGGTGGGCATTTCATTGTTCCCACTTTGGGGATATTATGAAAAATGCTGGTACTATTAACATTTGTGAACTTTGTGAAGACATATCTTTTTATTTCTCTTGAGTATACACTCAGGAGTGGAATTGTTGGATCATATGGAAACTCTATGTTTAACATTTTGAAGAACTGCCAAACTGTTTTCCAAAGTGACTCAACCATTTTACAATTATTATGTTTATTTTTATCTTACCTTAGGAACTTAGGCTAGTTACACATTCAAGCACTCATTCACCCATTTATCACATATTTATTGAGCACTGTGTTAGATATAGAGTATAAAATTTTTTAATGTATCTTTCCACAAGCATGCAGATTCTATTGAGAGAGACAAATAACAGTGTATTTCAACATTTACAGTGGTTTGGTAACTTCTATGATACAAGAATGCAAGAATGAGGATAGGGCATGGTAGCTTGATGCAACAGAACCTGCAAAAGTGGGAAAATGGGAGAGAGCATGATTGTTCAGGAAGCTCCAAGTGCTTTAGCTGGAGATTATGTGCAAGGTTGCAAACGCTTTGGTGGGACAGTTAAGAGGACCGCAAAGTGAACAACAGGCCTGGAGCAGCATTAGATGTGGTAACTTTTGAGCTGGACATTGAAAGATGGGAAGGACTTTTGTGTATAGGAAACCAAGACGGAATAAACTCAATATTGATCAGCTTTTATGAGGGTGGAGGTGGGATTGAGGAAAATGTCCAGTAATCAGTTAAAGATCTAGAACTTGGGAGAACTCAAGAATACAAAATGGATTTTTGAAGTCAGATCAAAATAATGAATTCAGATCAAAATAAACAAAAGCTCTATGTTGTTCATGTCCTAATTTGTATGTGACCATAATAGGTGCCCTGAGAGTAGTGGAACCCAAGTAATTGTACTTTTTACTTATTACTGAGGCCATTGTGGTAGTGAGTTAGTTTGAGGGCCCCCTTTTAGAAATTAAGAAAGATATTCTCCTCCCAATCCCAGATTATCTAACTAGCTAGAAATTTATGTACAAAATGAAGAGGTAAGAGGGAAAAGCAAACTTTCTGTTATTGAGTTACGAGAGTATTATTTATCTCTGAATGATGTACTTTGAGTTTAGTTATATGAAATTCCTTAGACAGCCAGAACTTGTGACTATTCACCCATTTAACAAATATTATTGAAGGTCTACTCAGATTCAGGCAATCTGCAAGGCACTGACTGACATCTAGAGATAAACATAAACCTAGTTCCTGACCCTAGTTTGTGGGAGGAGACTGACATTTACTTATTAACGGTGAGAGAAGTACTATAATAGATAGAAGTGCTATAAGGTTTGCAAATATTTTCTCCTATTCCATTGGTCATCTTTTCATTCTGTTGATTGTTTTCTTTGCTGTGCAGAACCTTTTTAATTTGATGTAGTTCCACTTTGTCTATTTTTGCTTTTGTTACCTTTGCTTTTAGTGTCATATCCAAGAAGTCATTGCCAAGACCAATGTCAAGAAGATGTACCCCTATATTTTCTATAGGAGTTTTACAGTTTCAGGTCTTATGTTTAAATCTTTAATCCACGTTGACTTGATTTTTATATATGGTATAAGGTAAGGGTCCAATTTCTTTTTTTTATCTTTTTTTTTGCATGTTGATACTACAATTTTCCAAACACCACTTGTTGAAGAGACAATTTTTCCCCATTGTATGTTCTTGGCACCCTTGTCAAAGATCAGTTGACTGTATGTTTTACTTTATTTCTGGGCTCTCTGTTCTGTTCCATTGCTATTTGTCTGTCTTTATGCCAGTACCATACTGTTTTAATTACTATGGGTTTGCAATTTAGTTTGAAATCAGGACTGTGATGCCTCCAGCTTTTTTGTTCTTTCTTAAGATCACTTTGGTTATTCTGAGTCTTTTGTGGTTCTGTATGATTTTATGATTGTTTTTTCAATTTCTATAAAAAATGTCATTGGATTTTGATGGGCATAACAATGAATCTGTATATCACTTTGGGTAGTGGACATTTTAACAAGCCACATGGTAACCACAAAAAAAAAACCCAAAAACATAAAGAAGATACACAAAATAAAAAAAGAAAGGAATCAAAGAATGTCACTGTAAAAAAATCAACAAAGCACAAAGGAAGACAGCAAGAGAGGAATAGAGGAACAAAGTAAATATAAAACAGAAAACAACAAAATGGCAAAAGTAAGTCCTTTCCTATCAATGATTACCTTAAACATAAATTAATTAAACTCTCCAGTCAAAAGACATAGAGTAGCTGAATGAATAATAAAACAAGATCCAACTATATGCTGTCTACAGGAAACTCACTTTATATTTAAGAACACACATAGACTAAAAATGAAGGAATGGAAAAACACTATTCCATGCAAATAGTAAACAAGAGAGCATAGGTGCCTATATTAATTTCAGAAAAAATAGACTTTAAGTGTCAGAAGCATCACTACATTTCTGTTGCAGTATAAGTTTAAATAAGTTTAGCTTTCTGAGTTTATGACATAGTTCAGAAATAAGGTGAGAGAAAATCTTTAATGACTTTGAATATATGTAATAGAATTGAGATTAAGTGTATCCTATTAGAGGCTTACTTTTATCAGTGAAAGTCATTTTTCACTGGAGTTTTTGTGTGTTTGTTTTTTTAGTAAAATTAGTGATATAAGCAAATAAAATGATGAAGGATTTATGTATATATGTTTTCAGAAAGTTCTATTTCTAGGGCATTGACAACAACATTGAACAGTAGAAAAAGCACTTTCTTCACAACTTTTCTGAACCTTATTTTTTTTAACCTGTGAAAAAGGATATTAATAAACACTGCCCCTCCGTTTCTCATAGAGTATTAAGATTAAATAGGAAAGTAAATGTGGACATTTTTCTACATATATTAGGCACTATCCTAATTACTTTTTGGAAGTGATCTAGGAAAAGAAATTTGCAGTTTGAAAAATATTCCATCTGGCATAATAGCAATACTGTTGTTTGTAGAGTTGAACAGACCTCATATTTCTTTCTCTGTTTCCTTGTCACCTCTGTGTTACTTAACGTTTCTGAACTTGTTTTCTCACTTGTAAAATGGAAGCTATTTTCATAGGTTTCTTGTGATCATTTAAAGAGTTAATGCATGTGGAACATGTTGTACAATGCATGGTGCTCAATAAAGGGTAACTGTAATAACTGAAATTCCAAGTCAATATAGAGTGATATTCTGAAAGATCTTGAGGATCTGATAGGAGGAAAAAAATGGAATAAATGTAAAAATTTTTTCAAAATTATTTTAAGACACAAGACCAAATAATTCAGATTTTTTTGGTATGGCTCTTAAATTTACTAGTTATTTAGTTTATGTAGGTTGTATAGTATTATGAGAAGAGTCATATACCTGGGTTTGTATTCTATACTGTGGTGCTGTCTGGAGATATCAGACCTTAATTTTATTATTTATAAAATGAGAATGATACCTACCTAGGTTGGTTACTATGAAGAACATATTAGGTAAATGATGCAAAGTGACTAGCATTGTACCTGAAAAATAGTAGATGCTTAAAATTGATTTAATACCCTTTCCCTTTCATTAGTTTCATCATTTTGTGCATAAATCCACGCAGGCATAGACAGCTACCTTAGCATCATTATTTTTACTATAATATTTAAAATCCTGTTAACCTTGTATATGTTGTGCACTTCGGTAGAGGTTTTACATAGATTTTACAAGTGAAACTAAACACATGACTTTAGTTTTTGAGAATATTGTCCACTTCAACTTTCTTTGTGACTTATCTCACTTGTCAATGTATTATTATTATTATTATTTTGCATTACGCGGGCCTCTCACTGTTGTGGCCTCTCCCGTCGCGGAGCACAGGCTCCGGACGCGCAGGCTCAGCGGCCATGGCTCACGGGCCCAGCCGCTCCGCGGCACGTGGGATCTTCCCGGACCGGGGCACGAACCCGTGTCCCCTGCATCGGCAGGCAGACTCTCAACCACTGCGCCACCAGGGAAGCCCCAAGGTATTATTTTTAAAACAAAAATAAATTTAGTTTGAGGGTATGTCCTATTAACCAGTTTTGATAGTAGGAAGTTTATTTTGTCCTTCGTTTATTTTGGATTTAGCACAGTTATGTTTTGTAAATTAACCATAGCCTTTTGATTTGGGGGATGTTAGAGGAAGAAGTTAAAGTAAATCACCCTAATTCAATAGAAGTAACCCTGGATCATCTCAGCCAGATGCACATCCCTGCACGTCTTAAGAATTTATAATAATGTGATTGAGCGATCACGTTTTTCAGAAAACTATACTGTTTGACACTAGTCACAGAGATATATGTATGTGTGTGTGTGTGTGTGTGTGTGTGTGTGTGTACTTACATACGTATACACATGCACACAAAACTTTTTTTAAATAGACTAAGGTTTACCAGGTAATTTTTTAGAAGTCTTAAATTTTAAAAATGTTAATTACAAAAATTTTCTTTAGCAATCTCAACCTAAGATATACATAAAATAAATTTTAAAATATATTTACATGTTTTTGGAAATTGCTGGCTAATGAGTATTATATTTTAGTTATTGCATCTTGCTGCATATAAATTATTCACTGCTCAGAAAAATAGCCTAGGGGTTAAATACACAGCCTCTGGAGTCACACTGCTAGATTCCAATCACACTTCAACCACTTAATAACTGTGTGACCTTAGACAAATTACCTGATTTATTTGTTTCTAGTTTTGTCATCTATAAAATGAAGATACTATTACCAATCCCATGGGGTCATTATGAATATTAAATTAGTTAACAAATAGAAAGTGCTTAAAACAAGGCCTTGAACGTGGCAAGGGCTGTATAAACAATATGATTTACTACAATTATTATTGTTGTTGTTATTGTTACATAGCTCACTGATTATCTGTTGGACTCATCCGAAACATGTATGTTTTCTGAAACAGTTATTATAGCCCCCTTTTCCCCCATTTATAATAATATTCTGTTGCTAAATAAAAAACTAGATTTGAAAGGAATCTACCACTCAAGAAGAACGTGTTAAAAATATTGCACATTTTCCTGGAGGATAGAAAAAATATTCTATCTTGACTCTCCTTTGTGGCCCAGCAGTTGTTCACTTATGATACATTCCTACAGCTATGCAGCATAAAGAATGTGTTTTGGCATAGAAACTGCATAATTTGGAGAGTTTTTTGTTGATAATCTTAAACAAAAACAGTCAAACTAATTTCAGTTCCACTGTAAACCCAGGGGGGTAATTGTTTTTGCTAAATGAGAGAAAAGATACCAGCTTTTGAATTAGAAAGTATTTTCAAGTGTTTATGTTGCGAAAATGGAAGAAAAAGAACATTTGACTTCAGTGAATTTTTATCCACCAAACATTTAGAAAAACTATTTCCACTAAACTTTTATGATAAATAATAACTTGTATTTCTCCATACATGTTTATGAATTAGGTAGGGCAGGGGTTATAGTGCTACACTTTTACAAATGAGAAAACTCCAATTTGGGTTAAATGTCTCTTGCAGGTCACACAGTAGGGGGTATAAGTGGCTGAATGAGGACTTAAACCCGTATATTAGTATTTTCTCATAAATATCCTATTGAACTTTTTCCTACTATTGCTTGATTTTTCTTAAGTATTGGATTTCATATTGGATTTTAAGAGACGATACTTGATTCTCAGTGATTGATCACTTCTATATATGGAGGAGGCTTATTTTCCATTATTCAGAGTTTTTGATATGTTTGTAAATAGCTCCAACCATTTGTTTTTCCTTCTCCCTGCTCTGTCCCTACTTGTTGGCCAATTCACCCACTTATGAACATACCTCCAGTCCATTGAACAGTGAGGGAAATTAAACTAGCCAGCTTATAACTAGTTAGCAGCTCTACTAGAAAGGTTTAGTAATAAAGAGTTCCATGGGATTTAAAGAATTCAGCGATCTAGTTACCACAAATAATTGGAAATTGTCATAATTTGGAAGTAACTTTTCCTCAGGCATAGGATGCAGATGCAGAGTACCTGAGACGTACGTAACATTCATCTCATTAGTGGAACGTGCATGACTATGTACCATCCCGATCTAAAGCTGGTAAAGATTTTGGTTGTGTTCCAGTTCAGTATTTCCAAATCCTGACTGATGAGAATCACTTAGGAAGCAGTTAAAACTAGTTTCCTCATCTCAGCCTCTGGAGATCCTGATGCAGTAAATTTAACTTTTTTAAAGAGTCTTTAAGAGTTTTTGAGCCTCTCTAGGTGATTGTGATGTTTGCCCAGCTTGGTGAACCATGAGTCTGTCACCTCTTCATGGCTTCCTCTCTCTTAAGGAGAAAGAAGGCCTTTTTTCAGCTGGTTTAAATTTCTCCTTCTTAAAGTGTTATCATTTTGTTAACCTCTTCATCATCTGAATGTTTTTGTGTTGTAGGCACAAAATACCTTGAGCTCCAAGAAGGTTTATGGCTGTCTCTTGATTTCCATGTGAATTACATACCTCTGGGGGTATCGGTGGCTAACCTTTAAATACCAGGTTTTTTTCTCCCTTCATCTAAACTCATATCAAGTTTATACATTTATACATTATCAAGCTCATACATTTATTTATGCATTCATTAAGCAAACATCAAGTACCTATTATGAACTAAATATTGTGAGTGGCATTGGGCAAATATAAAATAAATATGTCCTGACCTCTCACAGACACATTATAATACAGTCTGTTATAAAATGTTTATTGTGGATATATATATAAAAACAAATACATATATTATAAATATATAATACAAGTAAATATATGAAGGAGATGTTTGGGTGGGTTCTTTAGGAGCATGGAAGAGGGAAGCAACCACGTCCTTAATGTGTGAAGGAAGGCATCACAAAGGAATCAGTCTCTCATCTTGATCTTAATGGATGATTTTATCAGAAGAGGAGGGGCAGGGCATCGGAGCTGGCGTGGGCATGAAAGAAGCACAGCATCTTCAGGGAACTGCAAGGAGTTCACTGGTTAGAGTACAAGGGTGCAGGGTGAAATGGGGGCCCAAGATAAGGGGGGATGTATGTTGGAATTACATCAAGGCACTTCTTCATATGCCGAACTATAGAATTTGAATTCTGTCCTCAAACCAAAAACAATATTTAGGGGCTCAAGTAATGCCATTCCGTCCTCATAATATCATTAGCAGATGTATTTGACACCCCAAAGGTCATACTAAGACCAAAGGTAAGAGTTTTGTAGCCTGTGTTTCTCCAGCCATTTTCCATCTTTCGACATATTTATTGAGCTCCAAGAAGGAGCTCCATCTGCAAGTGCATGTCAGACACTTTGGATGACATAAAAAATACTTCTTAAATGTTCTCACGGAATCTTCAGTCTAATTTAGCAGATGACATAAATACTTGAAAAGACCACAGTAAAGAGATAGGAATCTATAATTACTGAAGAGTCAGTGAGTAATAAGGGCTCAAAAGATGGAGAGAACTAGTCATTTGTCTGAAAAGGCTTCATGAATACGGAGGAAGGATATGAGTTCAGTCTGCAGCATGGGTTGGGTTAGAATAGCTAGGAAAAGAGAAAAGTAAGTGGAAAAAAATTGAGCAGTGGCATAAAGGTGTGGAAATAAGGGTTCACGAAGTGTGTTTGAGGACAGCAAGTTGATCACTTGCCTGGATAGAGTTTCACGTAGGGAAGGAGCATTGACGATAAGTAAATACAGCTTCAAAATGAAATGAAACCTTTAGAAAACCTCGTAAGAAAGGCTATTCCTGAATTTGCTTTTGATCCAACTTAAAGATATCAAATAAAACTCAAACCGCAGCTGAACTTTAAAAAATAAATATTTTGTAATAGAAGAGTATTTCCTGGCATTAAGATACTTTCAAACACTAAAATCATTGCCAGAGATTTTCCAGCTTAAACTCAGTTGTTTAAATGCATTGGAAAGAGCTTTAGATAGCTTTTTATGTTTGGTTTAGACTTTTTTTTTTAATGCCTATAGGTCATTTTTTTTTGATTAATTTATTTATTTATGGCTGTGTTGGGTCTTCGTTTCTGTGCGAGGGCTTTCTCTAGTTGTGGCAAGTGGGGGCCACTCTTCATCGCGGTGCGCGGGCCTCTCACTATCGCGGCCTCTCTTGTTGCGGAGCACAGGCTCCAGACGTGCAGGCTCAGTAATTGTGGCTCACGGGCCCAGTTGCTCCACGGCATGTGGGATCTTCCCAGACCAGGGCTCGAACCCATGTCCCCTGCATTGGCAGGCAGATTCTCAACCACTGCGCCACCAGGGAAGCCCCCTAGACTTTTTTTTTTTCAAGGGAAAAACAGAAAAGTGTAGCCATTAGTCCTGTGTACACAAAGAGCATAATTGTCACGTCTTTGTCTGCTAGATATCTGCATTTCATTCATTGTTTGCCCATAGCCAGTGAACCTTAGGGATAATTCCTTCTTGCCTTGGACCAAGAACAAAACTATAGATAAGTTCCACAAGTCAGACATCAAAGATTAATATAAAAAATTTTCCAATAAACTTTTATAATCATTGTTTTTATATCAATTTTTCTAGGAAAATATTGCAACTTTAATTGGACTTTTCAAATGTTATTATTTTCTGGTCTTAAAAAGCAATACTGCAAAGGGCTTCCCTGGTGGCGCAGTGGTTGAGAGTCCGCCTGCCGATGCAGGGGACACGGGTTCATGCCCCGGTCCGGGAAGATCCCACATGCCGCGGAGCAGCTGGGCCCGTGAGCCATGGCCGCTGAGCCTGCACGTCCGGAGCCTGTGCTCCGCAACGGGAGAGGCCACAACAGTGAGAGGCCCGCGTACCGCAAAAAAAAAAAAAAAGCAATACTGCATAAAAATTGGAAGATTTATAAAGTACTCATGTGAAAGTATCAATAAAATCTTGAGATAACTTGCAGTATTTTTGTATGTTTTATTGCAGTATTCTGTGCATTTCTACAGTCATTTGTTTCTTTAAACAGATTTCATCTCTTACTAGTTTAATGGTAACACATACACATTCCTTCATTTTTCTAAAATGATGCATAAATGTATGTTTCATAGTTATCTAATATTGCACTGATGTGCTATGAATTAGTTTAATCATTCCTCTGTGGTTGGACATCTCAGCTGTTTCCTAAGTGTGTGTGTCTGTTATGTATTTAAACCAAGAAGAAACATGTTTGCACCAAAGGTAGGTTATACGATCTACTTATGCAATGTGCAAGCAGAAAATGGGTGACAGAAGGATTGTTCTTCCTTTCTTGTTTGTTTGTACCAGAATCCTCTATTGTTTACATACATTTTAGCCTCTGTGTCATTTTCAGAAGCTTTATTTTTCTCACTTACTTTTTGGTTTGCATAAGACTTAAATATAAAATCCATCTGCGAAGCATATTGTATATTCACATTGAAGGCTAAAAACCCATTTTTAATTAAAACTTTATTCAGCACTCGTGGTTCACTTTGTCCTGTTTTTATTATGAAACACTTCAGCCTTCTTCCTAAAACACATATGTCTTGTACATTTCAAGATGTTCCTTGTTACTCATGCAGAGCTAGTTTCTTTATGCTGTCAGCTCATGCCATATGTCTGGCTGTTCATTTTGCTTCCCTTTCTGGTATTTGTGTGGGCAGCATCTTGTACGTAATGCAAGTTAGTTTTCACAAAACTTGTCAGAAGGTAAACTAGCAAACTGGAAACACCGAATATTCTCTGACATGTTAGGTTATACATAATGCTAAAGGATGTAGCCTTTCTTAAGTTCCTAATGTTTAAAAGATATGAAAAGAAAATGTGGCCAGTGAGATCTGAAGTCTTCCCAGATGTGAATAATTACAATTAAGATACTACTGATGCTGCTTGGCAATAGCATACATTATATAAACTGCAATTCTTTAGTGTTGATTTTTTTTTTTTTTTTTTTTTTTTTTTTTTTTTTTTTTTTTTTTGCAGTACATGGGCCTCTCACTGTTGTGGCCTCTCCCGTTGCGGAGCACAGGCTCCGGACGCGCAGGCCCAGCGGCCATGGCTCACGGGCCCAGCCGCTCCGCGGCATGTGGGATCTTCCCGGACCGGGGCACGAACCCGCGTCCCCTGCATCGGCAGGCGGACTCTCAACCACTGCGCCACCAGGGAAGCCCTAGTATTGATTTTTTAAACCAAATGTGAAGATTGGGTGGAGGGGGCAGGAAGCATAAAAATCAGATTATTTTTCAGCCACACACCATCATGCTGTCATCTGAAAGTCTCTTTGCAGGATTGTCCACACCATATAAGTGGTTTTTGACATGACTGGTGTTACACTTCAAAGTAGGTGTAGTCAGAGACGAACTAAGTTAAAAGCAATGATGTTTCAAGTTGAATCTGAATTGGAAAAGGGATTAGCTCTGATAGCATTAGAAAGTTCGCTTTGGGGCTTCCCTGGTGGCGCAGTGGTTGAGAGTCCGCCTGCCGATGCAGGGGACGCGGGTTTGTGCCCCGGTCCGGGAGGATCCCACATGCCGCGGAGTGGCTGGGCCCGTGAGCCATGGCCGCTGAGCCTGCGCGTCCGGAGCCTGTGCTCCGCAATGGGAGAGGCCACAGCAATGAGAGGCCCGCAAAAAAAAGAAAAAGAAAGTTCACTTTGCCTTTAATAGAAAACTATTAGTCAGGATAAGCTTTACATTCTCCGTAGCACAAAGTCCTCAAACTGAAAACCTCTACTGTTTGAATCCTAATGAGTGGTTTCTGAATATCTGAATTTTTCCAATCGTTCTGTTATACTTTAATTATAATATTCTTCTAACTATTGACTGGAACATCTTCTAAATTTTTCACATTATTTCCTAACCTCCGTAAAACGAAGGATCCTGGATATATTTCAATGCATTCTTGATGATTTTGGCTTTCCAATCTGAACATCAGTTATTGTATCAGCCAATGTAAATGCAGGGCTATGAAGGTAGAGGAGAGCCATTTGTGCCGGCAATGACCGCCTCCACACTATTCTGACTCTTTTGTTTAGTTTTTAGCAGTTATGCTGCTTTGGTGTTAGTCCTTCCCTTGTTGATACTTTGTCTCATTATTTCAGAATTTCTTTCCTCCTCAGATTTTCTGTTTATGATGTAGAGTGGGCTTGGGGACCAGGTGTTACCAGTTTGATATGATTGTATAAAACAAGAATGGAAATGTCCTGTTCGGGAGCTTTTAGGTACTGATCTTATGTCATCAACTTTGACTATTATGAGGAGTTGTTTGCTTCTTGCTCCATCCACACATGGATGAACTGCTGTGTCCAGAGTATAGGTGTTAGTGTAAATGTTAACAGTCTCTCCAAATCCAGTTGAATGTCTAAGGATAAAATTACTTTGGCCTAATGTTCAAATTTCACATAAATTTTAATGAGAGAAGCATAAGTGCATTTAGACTACACTGAGGTTCCTTTATATGATGATTTACTATATCACACGCCTTCCACCCTCAGATGGATTAGAATTCATGTTTTTAACTATGGTAGCACACAACCTATGATGCAAGATTTATCGAGTCCTAAGGAGAAAGGGACAGACAGGTGGGTTACACTTCAACAAGGAAGATACTATAGTAAGTATAAACAAGTCCAGTTGTGAACTCTATAGAGGCTAAAGGAAGAGTTAAGAGAGAGGTGGGGGTTGACGGGTGGGTAAAGGGACAAGAGAAAATGCTCCTTTCTTGTCTCAAGGAACAAGATAAATAACTCAGTGCTACAAATACTAGAGTTGCATTCATTAAACATTTTTGAATGCTCTTACTACTCTATCTTGGAAAACCAGAAAATATTCAGGTACAGAGTACCCTGGGGACAAAGGGAAGGTATCATTATTCTGCTACAGGAAGAGGGGGTCCAGGAAATTTTTGCAGACATTTTCTGTGGACCCTAACGGATGCATGGGATCTTGGGAGGCGGAGATGTGCAAAAGGACAGTGCAGGCAAAGGGAAGAGCTAGGACAAAGAGGAAGTCGGATAACAGAGATGACATTGTCTCTTTTGCCACAATGAGCTCTTGTATCTTACAGCAGAGGACAAGGTACAGTGTAATGCAGTAAGTAAGAGCCCTGGCTTAGTTAAATCAGCCTAGTTTGGAGTCCTGTCAGTATCATGCACCGATTGTGTGAGTGGCGGCAAGGTGCTGAATCATCCTGTGCCTCCATGCCTCACTTCCTCATCAGAAGAAGAGAAAATGAACCTATCCCCAGGGCTACCATGTTGTACAACTGCGGGTGGCATCATTCACATTGTACCCAGAGGCCCTACCTGTCTCAGGTGGGTAGGGGAATTAAACAAGACAATACATATATGACATTTAGCCTGGTAGCTGCACATAGTCAATGCTCAATAAACATTTGCTACGGTTAATCAGGCAGCTACAATTTTAAAGAATGAATGCATTTGAGATCCCTTTTTTTATAAGGGTATATATATATCTATATATATCCTTGTTAATCAATCTATGTGTTCCTGAGATTATTTTAAATACAATGCAAGATTTACTTTGCTTAATTTACTGGGCTTTAAAATGTATTGTGAAAGAAGTAACCAAAGACCAAAGCAAAACAAAACCCAAACAATTAAATCCCTCTAAGAGGTTTTGAATAAACAATTTTTTTTTGTCTTCAGTCTTGGTTCATTTGATTCAAGCCAAATGCGTGAACATCTCAACTATATTGATTTTTATTAATAAAACCTATAATCCGTGACTATCCAGTGTTTCCACTGGGGACTTTTTCTAGTGCAATTTTGTGACCCTGAAGTTTAAAGAGGTTTATTTTTTCTTCCTTCTTTATATCCAGGAGCAAGGCTGTTTAGAATGTTGATTGGAACATTCAGAAAATGGGACAGCCATGAATTTGCCTGAAGATTCAGAAACATGGCTTGGCTGGGGGACGATGATTATTACCAGACTTCAAATGTCAGCAAACACTTCAGGGTTGCAGGAGAGAAAATAAAACACATTAAGGTTTAATGGATTTTGCTATGGGAGTCTTGGGGGCAGCCAGGATGGAATTATTTGCTGAACACATGATGGTCTTTTTGTTACTTGTCCAACTGGATTAATTGGAGCCTGTTAACACTATCTTATAAAACAGAAAACAGCCATTAGCTACTCACCAGTACATGTGTGGAGAATCCAGAGTTAGGGGCTGCCTTCCGGGATCTAGTCAGCATGGTTTGGGATTATAGTGAGTACCATAGTAGGTCAAGTCAAAGGAGCTGGGTTAGTCATTTGGACCTGTGTCGCAGGTGAGGTTCATGCTCTGAGACTGGAGTTTAATGTGCAGGGTGTTTATGAGGGAGTGCCCTGGGTCCACACCAGTGGAAGGGAGGGTCGGTTGAGCTGTGACGTAGACCAGATAGCAGGCTTGGCCAACCCCACCGCGGGGCTCTGGAACAAAATGACCCATCAGAGTTGTCTCACGTTAGGCTGACGTGGCTGAAACATCTGAAACGTGTTTCATGGCTGAAACATCTGCCTGGGTGGGACCCCGGGCAAGGTGGCTGTGCAGCTGAGGCCATCCCTGCTGGGGCTGCCTGCCCCCAGAACTGCTAGCAGCTGGGCAACAAGCCCTGTCCTTGCCTCCCCCCTCCACCTCCACGTTCTGTTATAACATATGTGAACCAACCAGTTCCTGGAAGCCTAACTGGACAAAGAGAGGTTCCACCCCCCTCCTTTTCCCAGTTTCCCTCACAAAATAAAGTCTCAAGTAACTCACAGTCCTAAAATTATTTCACACCGCTAGGCAGCACCATCACCCCCAACACAGAAGCACAGATCTAATACTAGTTCTATGAGGTAGGTTACATTTTTCCCAAGCAAGAATTTTAAGGAAGTTTTAAGCCCCGATCTCTTCACCAAGCTCCAGATCCATAGATACAAAGAGTTCTTTGGCAGTTCCGGTGGGCTATCCTGCAGATACCTCAACGCCAGTGTGCTCAGATCCAAACCCATCATTTTACTATACTTGCTTTAGGATGTCCATCCACCAGCCCTTATTATTTTAATTGTGGTAAAATATATAACATAATTTTAACCATTTGTACGTGTACCATTCAGTGGCCTTATGTACATTCACATACTGTGTGTTCCCATCACCACTATCTATGCCGACTTTTTCATCATCCCCAACATAAACTCTGTACCCATTAAGCGATATCTTCCCATTCCTGCCTCTCCCCCAACCCTGTAACCTCTATTCTATGTGTGTCTCTGTGAATTTGCTTAGTCTATGTACCTCATAAAGTGGAATCATACAACATTTGTCCTTCTGTGTCTGGCTTATGTCACCAAGTGTAATGTTTTCCAGGCCCATCCAGGTTATAGCATACATCAAAATGTCATGCTTTTTGTGGCTGTATAGTGTTTTAGGGTATGTGTACACCACATTTTGTTTGTCCATTCATCTGTCGATGGACTTTTCCTTATTTCTTTTCAGTGATACTTCAATAACCTCCCTTAGCAGCCTCTGACCCTTTAAGTTATTCTCTTTCTGTGGCCATAATGCTCTTTCTAAAACAAATAATAAGATGCTCCTTGGATCTATTCATTGCTTTTACTCGCCCTCCCTGACCCTATCCCATTCTTGGCTACACCACGTGCCCAATTCATAGAGACATTCTGTGTCGTCAGGATCACATCTACCTATTTCTCCGAGCTGATCTGCTTTATTCTCTTACACGCCAGATGCTTCAGTCACACCGTGTACCTCAGTCTACCCCAAATACGCCATGCCCTTTGCCCTCCTTGTCTTGCTTTGTGCTGTGTCTTCTGCTTGGAATAGAATTTATTCCATTTCTCCACACGGAAATCTCTATTCGCCCTTCAAAATCCAAGTTCAGTGTCATGTCTGTGAAGCCCTCCCCACCCTACCAGGCAATTGGTTGCTCCTTTCTCTGTTTTCCCAAAGTACTTGGTTCCTGCCTCTAATCTCAGTCCTTACTGCCATGGACTGCAATCATTTACTTGCTCGTCTGCCTTTTTTATTAGATTGACCTCTGTTGGGGCTGCAGATGTTTTGCACATTTATTTCACGTACCCAGAACCTAGAGTGGCGTTTCCAAAGAATGCTGCCTACGTGAGTAGTGCAAGGGGCAGAGGCCTGGAGGTGGAGACGGAATTCTGGTTTCAAGGACCAACGCAGCTGCTGGGCGGCAGGCCTCGGCCACATCACTTCGCCTCTCTGAGTTGTTTCTTCAGTTGTCAGTAGTTCAACATCCTAGAGTGGGATTGAGGGCTAAATGAGACGATTGAAATGAAAGTGCTCTTTACAAAATAGTTAGGAGGGTTTTTCAAATGACCTATTTTATTAGTCTTCGTGTACTTCCCATCCCAGATAAATGTGAACTGGTGTTCCCAGTTTTGCGAATTATTTGTTTAAGAATAAATCACAGCTAGTGGGGGTGTAATTTTAGAGTAAACTGTTCATTTAACATTGTTTGGTTTGTGGTATAAATGGTGGAAACTCAGGGATGCAAAGCTTAGGCAGCAAAAGAAAGAACTTTCTTATCGTCCGTGTCACCTGACGGTGGACGCTCTGCCTCTGGGAGCAGTCAGTTTCCCTTCATTGGAGGCGGGCAAGCAGACGCGGGCTAACCTTGCCTGTCAGGGAAGCTGTCAGAGATATTCTGACCTGGACTGAGGAGGGAAAGAGGCTAAACTAGCTGACTCCTGAGGGTCCTTCCCATTCTGGACGTATATTATCCTAAACTTTACATACAAACTATCCTGAGAGATGGACCAAGGATTTTGTATCCTATTCTGGGGAAGACATAATGGTGTTTTTTTGGTTTTGTTTTGTTTTTTCGCGGTACGCGGGCCTCTCACTGTTGTGGCCTCTCCCGTTGCGGAGCACAGGCTCCAGACGCGCAGGCTCAGCGGCCATGGCTTACGGACCCAGCGGCTCCATGGCATGTGGGATCTTCCCGGACCGGGGCACGAACCCGCGTCCCCTGCATCGGCAGGCGGACTCTCAACCACTGCACCACCAGGGAAGCCCATAATGGCGTTTTTTTTCCTTTTCTCTTTAAGTGAAAGTTGTAGAGTTTATGTGAGATCACAGTAAAAAATCTGACATTTCTACTTTGTGAATCCTGGCTAAAGCTGAGTTTGATCTTGAAATATGAAGGTAAACTGTAACTACCTCACTTAAGGTCTCTAGGATTTATATTTATATCAGCTTTTAAAGTTCTCCCAACTTTTCACCCTGGAGAAAAGAAGAAATTACAGTCATCTTACTTAGGGCTGGAAGTCTAGAGAGACACTTAGGTTGATGGAAAACTGACACTGTTTTGCCTGGGCTTCTGGCAGTTTCCACCCCTTCTAACTGATGTGAACTCTCACACGCAGGGACATAGTTACTAGTCTCACGTATTAAGTTGAGTGCTTTGGGGATCTAAGCTCAGTTGCAAATCACTCGAAGAAACATTTCTTCATGGTATTTTTAACACCTATTTGTTTTTAAACATCGTCCTTTCACGGTCCAAAGCTGCTTCTTAATGTTGTTATTGCTCATGACATACCCATGTCAATTCTCTGAAAACTGCTTTTCAGGTTTTCTCTTTGTGCTGTTTCCACTCAAGTGTGCCAGCTCGTGACTTGCTTTCCCTGTACCCCCTCCACGGCCGCTCACCCCTCTGCCCCCCGCCCCGAGGAGACCCCTGTGAAACTGAACCAGAAGCACACAATGTCAGCATTAGAGGACTCCCAAGATTTCATCTCAACTAATTCAAACCCTTGCGCCTCCCTTATTAAGGACAAAGAAGCTGAGGTATGGGGCGTCCCAAAGCAAGTAGCAAAATTAAGCCAGGACGTGAGGGCCTTCTAGTCCCTAAAGACTCTCTTAGTTTGGTCTCCCCCGGAAGTAGTACATGAAACCAAGTGCAAGTAGTTTATTTAGGAGGTGATCCCAGGAAACACAGCAGGGGAGTGGGGAAATGGGATAGGGCAGGGAAGGCAGCTTTTTGGGATGTGGTAATGAGCACGTTAACTCTGTGGGCACCTGGGGCTCAATCCCCCTGAGAACCCCTGGAGATGGTTTAAAACAAGCCTCAGAGTTGTCCCACTGGAGGGGCAAAGAACTAGTGGTTCCACAGTTACCCACCACTTCTTGTTTGTCCTTGGTTGAAGCCTGCTCGCAGGTTCTTAATTCCCCAGCACTTCCAGCCTGTTCTATGCAGGGGGTCAAGCATTTTTCTGCAGCTGGAAAAGCCCTCAGCAGAGTTGTAGGGTCTTTCAATGGAAGTCACCCAGCAAACATGCCTAAGGGGATATGCGTGGGGCAGCGACACCCTCTGCTGCACCGGCCAACTGTTCATTCTCTCCTGTCCCCGGTCAATAAACTTTGACTGCCTTAGAGGTGAGAGGCTGAAACAAAACATGATTTATAAGGAGAAATGAAATGTTCAGGTTGGTGTTTGCAAATGAGTAAATATTATCCCTATTTTACAGAACCCAGCATGCACTTCTGCATGTTACCCACTTTGCACATGCTGTCCCTCTACCTTGTATGACCTCCTAGAAAACTCCTATTCATCCTACAAACTCCAGCTCCAATAAGAACTTTCTGTTATATCCTTTCCTGATCGCTCAGGAAGAATTAATTGCTCTCCCACTTTGCTCTGACAGCATGTCGTGCCAGCTCTAACATGACTGTGCAGTGCCCATCTCACCTACTACTAATAGTGGTAATAATAGCTAATGTTTATTGACTTTAATTTTGTTCCAGACACTGTTTTAAATAATTTATGTGAATTAACTCATTTAATCCTTTCAACAACTCTATGAAATAGCTACAGTCACCATCTCCA
The DNA here is from genome assembly GCF_011762595.2 of Tursiops truncatus. NCBI lineage: Eukaryota > Metazoa > Chordata > Mammalia > Artiodactyla > Delphinidae > Tursiops > Tursiops truncatus. Next base: position 144,323,349 of record NC_047034.1, read on the forward strand.
TTTTGTAGAACAGAAACTAGGACAGAGATTAGCAACTTTCCCAGTATCATGTAGTTAGCAAGTGGCATAGCTGGGATTTGGCTCCAGAGGGTCAGGCTTCCAGGTCCCTGCTCTTCACTACTGCACAGAATAAGCTCTCTTTCACTGGAATAGAGAAGGGGGACCAAGGACTGGACCCTGGGGGTACTTCTGGCACTTTTGGTAGGGCCTCAGGCCAGGCTAGGAAACATTGTCTACAGAGAATCTTAAACAGGTAGGTGACACAAGATTTGCGTTTTACGAAGATCACTCTCACCGCCGTGCATAGGGTGAATGGGAGGAGGAGAGATTGAGAACAGAGATAACACTGTTTTGACTGGGTCAATAATCCAGGGAAGAGATGATGAAGCCCCAAGTTTAGCAGGGACCTTGCTCGCCGGACTGATCCCCACTCACCGCCCCAGCCACTCCCCAGCATGGCAGGGCTACTACTGCTGCACCTGGCCAAGGGCCGAGCGGGGGCAGAACTGCCGCCTGAGCTCTGGCTACCACCATGAGCCCTGGTGAGGAGTCACAGATACAGAAAGGAAGGGTGGTGCCTTTTGCTCGCTTGCACAGAGAAGCCATGCGGACTAGCAGTGGCCCTGCCCGGTCTTCCCTCCAATCCAGACATTTTAAACCACTTTCTGTTTCCTACTTGTGTCATGATTTTCCCCACCTCTGTTCTGAATAGTTGATTTCCTCTGCTAAGGATGCTTTCACTCATTCATTAATCCATTCTTTCACTTGTTCACAGCACATTTTTTAGCACCCAACATGGGCCAGGCAGCTCTCTAGGTGATGGGGACTTTACAGCCTAGGGGATGAGATAAATGTTAATGTAATAATTATACAGATATGTCACTCTTTGAAGGTAAAGTCAGGGGACCATGAGACCATATGTTGGGTGCTGGAGACTTATCCACTCTGGGATGCAGGTGGCCAAGGTAAGGTCGTAACCGGGATGACATAGCTTTCCTTTGCAGAGACATGACGTTTATGCTGAGATGTGAGGAATGAGTAGGAATTAACCAGGCAAAGAGGGTAGGGAAGGAGAGTGGCCACCCTTCCTGAAGTCCTCCTGTGTTTAACAGCGTGCTCATGAATCCTTGGGTTGAAGCAGATAGGTCTGGAGCCCAGAGGAGACTCAGCATAACAAAGGGAGGGGGAACTGAGGGGGAGGCACCAGACAGAGAAAGGAGCAGAGGGACTCAGTGAGAGCAGCTGCAGGGAGAGGGGGCTGGGGACCACGCGAGGAGCGGGAGGCTGGACACTGCGAGACCCATGGGAAGTTCTCAGAGCAGCTGCTGAGGAGCTCTGGGAAATAGGGGTGTTCAATATTTCATCTTAACCTGTGCTTCTGTGGTTTACAATTCTTCCCCTCCCCAGACCTTCAGAATAATCGGTTGCACACAAATGCCTTATGCAGGGCTTCCCTGGTGGCTCAGTGGTTGGGAGTCCGCCTGCAGATGCAGGGGACGCAGGTTCGTGCCCCGGTCCGGGAAGATCCCACATGCCGCGGAGCGGCTGGGCCCGTGAGCCATGGCCGCTGAGCCTGCATGTCCAGAGCCTGTGCTCCGCAAGGGAGCGGCCACAACAGTAAGAGGCCCACGTACCGCAAAAAAAAAAAAAAAAGAAGCCTTATGTAGATGGTTTGGGGGAAATAGCTGAGTTCGCATTAAGGGTCACTGGGAAACAGTGAGGACTGCACAGCCATGTGAGGTGACACAGAACAAGAAAAGGTCAGTGGAGAAATGTGGAGGGGACAGCAGCAATAGGAGGTATTCATAGACTCAGATGTATTTAAACCCTCAAAACAAGAATTTTATTTGTATTCAATTATGATGAGTGATTAGCATAAAGTGATGACCCAAGGCAGCATTAAAGAGGGTCCCATAAGAGTAGGGACAGCCTGGACAGGAAGATAGAAAAAGGAAGGGATGTTCTCATGGATGACTTTCGCAATGGGACGAAGCTGTGGTTTTGTTCTAGACATCTGAGACTCAGCGTGTAAACTCCGACTGAAGGAGATTCCTCCCCACCACTGGTTCCCAAGCTCCCCAGCCAGCCAGCTGTAGTGCAAAGCCTACCAGGACTTTGGAGAATTACCAATTCAACGTTTCCTGTTACCAAGGCAACACCTGTTACTTTCTGGGTACAAAGTCACTTGGGATGCGGTCCTTGGTCCCTACCCCTTGGAGTGCTCAGTCTGGTCCGGGAGGCAAACCTCACAGCGCAGTGATCGGTGCTGCCGCAGAAGCAGGTCCAGAGGCTGTGCGAGCAGGAATGGGACTTTTTGATCCAGTGGTGGGCATCGGGCAGCTTCCTGGAGGAGGGACACCTAGGCAGGGTCATGGTGTTTTCCAGAGTAGCCAGATGCCTGGCAGGCAGAGGGAGGGGGCACAGGCGCAGCTGTGGGGCCTCCTAGGCTGTCTGTGCTGCCCCTCCGCAGGGCTTGCTCATAGCACCCAGCAGCCCGTCTTGATTCCTCTTGTCTCCAACAAGTCATGTCTTTCCAGCTGGCCTCTAAGTTCCTCGAGGCCCGGAGTCTTGGTGCATGTTTGGATGTGAGGGTAGGAAGAGGCAGATCTGAGTGGTGTCGAGGAGAGCTCCCTGCCCAAATGCCATCTGCCACCACGTTTACCCTCCACCCTGGTCCCTGGTCCCTCGCTCCTTCGGGTCTGACAGCCACCAGTGCGGAGCCACCAGTGAAAGTATAAGGCCTTGCTGGGGAGATGCTCGCTGGAAATAGGTGACCGGGGATTGGGAGCCAGAGAGTAAAGGAAGGAGAAAGGGGACAAGGAAGGGAAATGGGTGAGCAAAGATGCATGAGGATTTTGGCAACTTTCTTGCCACTCTTTTTCTTGTATCTTCCACTTTTTTGACCTCATGACACATGTAGAGTACAAGCTCCTGGACAGACTCACCAGAAGCCAGAAATAGTGTTTTTGAGGTAGGAGTGAAAGGTACTGTAGTGGAGAAGAGCTGGAGTCAGGCGACCCAGTGCGAGTCCTGCTGTGTGGCCTGAGCAGACCCAGCGCCCTCTCCGCGCCTCCTGGCTCCACCCTTCAGTGTACTGGCTGGATGGGGTGCTCTTTGGGGGTTCCTGCAGTCTCAGCCTCTGAGGGCTCAGTGTGGACAGCGAGGTGGGAAGGGAGCCTGTCTCCGGCCGGCCGGGCCTGGCTGTGTTTAACCTGCCGTGGCTGATACCAGGCCTGCAGAGTCACGCAAAATAGCCCCAGAGGAAGATGTTGACGGCCAGCAGGAGGACGGCGTTGATGTTGCAGACGCTTCTCCAGAGCGGCTCCTCCTGGATGCTGGTCAGTTTCTGCTCCAGCGCGGCCTTCTCCGCGGGGCTCAGCGCTTGCTCCGGAGCCCGCGAGAGCCCACACAGCCAGCCCCAGAGCAGCTGTCCCCAGGACCTGCGTGGGGCTGAGGGACAGAAGTCAGAGGGGAGGAAGGCAGGGGGGCCGGCAGGGCGAGCTTGGAGAAAGGAGATGAAGAGAGAGCAGGGCCGGGACAGAGATGGTGAAAAACCCAAGAAAGGAATGAGGCGCACGGAAGGGGGCAGAGGCAGGGGGAACAGTCAGCTTAGCCCGGGTGCAAGCTGCAGGCTGGGCAGTGAGCTGGGGTGCCACGCTGAACCCCCAAACCGTCATCTAGCGGAAGCATCCCCGTGTGGCAGGGAGAGGGCTGTTAAGGGGCGAGGATAACGAACACAGTTCAACCCAGTTCGGAGCGCGTGCCCTGCCTGAGGACCGAGCGGCTCAGCACGAGGAAGCGCACTTCACAGTGATATAAACCAAATCCTTGCGCTCTGCTTTGTCAGTAATGAGGGCAATAGTTCAGCTCTCATCTGCCTTACTCGTTTAATAGCCATCTGGGAAGGGAGGAGGGGTGATATTTGGGGGACTCCCTTAGAGACCCCATCCCCAGTGACCCCCCAGATGGGGTCTTTGGGACCCATGACCTGGTGTCCATCCCCACTGCTCCCCCCATGTGCCCTCAGCTTACCTGCAGGCTGTTCCTGGCCGTGCCTGGGGTTCTCTGTCCCTCCGGCCCCTGTAGGACCCTCCCCAGATGGCACGTCCGCTGTCCCTGCTGTGCTCTCCCGCACCTCCCTCTTCAGCTCAGAGTGGGGACCGTGCCGTGTCCACCACGTCAGGCGAGCGAGCTGGAGGAGAGCAAACAGCCTCGGCTCAGGGACCTTTGGAAGGAAGTCGGGCTGTAGAAAGAGAGGACACCCCTTCCCGGGAGGCCAGCAGAACAGCGAGGAGAACAAGAAAGGAGCACAGGGGACGAGGCCTGCCTCTGAGGCCCGACTGCCCCGTCCTTGGAAAATCTGAACTCCCTGCACCTGTTCCATACAGGGCTCGTGCCGGGGGCCGAAAACACCGCGGGTCAGGCTGGGCCCCTGACCTCCCGCAGCTCACGGGCAGGGAGACGCAAGGCCGGACATAGGGAGGCAGGCGGCCCACAGCAGCAGCTCCCGAGGTCAGGCTGAGAAGCTGAGACTACGTGAAGCTAGTAGGCCGTGGAGAGTCACCGCACGCGGGAAGCAGAGGGAAGAGGCTCAGTTCTGGGCTTTAGGAAGATCTCTCGGAGTGAACTGATGAGATCCAGCCTGGAGACAGTTGCAAAAGTGGAACCAGAAACAATGAGCATTTGAGGTCACGGGGTGGGGGGCAGCCCCAAGGTTGAGGAGTGAGAGCTGCAGGCCGTGGTGACTGACTGGAGGCAGCCGCCGTGGCTCTCAGGGCTGCCCTGGACCTTCAGATGGGTAGCGGGGCCCCTCATGGAGCTCGAGCTGGCAGGAGGACGACTGGGCTTGGTGATGGCGGGAGTGAGACAGAGTGAGAGAGAAAGCCTGGGGGCAGGGGCGTGGTCATACACACACACACACACACACACACACACACACACAGCAGGAGCTTGAAGAGCCCGGAGGGCCTCACAGCGGAGACGTCCACGGATCCCTACGGAACAATGATATTTAAGGGGCAGGAAGAAAATCCCATGAAGATGACAGAGGAGCAGCCAGAAGGGTAGAAAAATATACAGTGAGCAGAAGAGAGGTCTCCAAGATGCAGGATGTGGGCAGTAGCGTCTGGTTCTCTTCAGAGTTCGCTTGAGATGAAGATGGAGAAGTGACCAGTAACAAGGTTGTTGGGAATGTTGGTGTGAGCAATGCTGGAGGGCACTGGGACACCAGGCCGACTCAGCGGGTCGAGGAGTAGATGAGGGGGAAGTGGAGGCTGGTGATGGACACCACTCTTCACAAAGTTTGCTGTTGAGGGTCAGAGAGGGAGACAATTGTACCTGGAGGAGAACGGGAGCCAGGGAGGGGATTTTTAACTGGGAAGGACTTCAGTGTGGGAATGAGACAGCAGACAATGGGGACGCTGAAGGATCAAGCGGTGGCGGGAGACCATTTCAGGGGTGAGCCCCGGGGGAAGTCAGTCTCTTGGTTCACCTGTGAATACACTGCTTGTTTGTAGGAATTCGTGACACTAAGGGTATAGGTCATTTTGCAAACTCTAAAGGTAAGGAGTGTTATTAATTATTTCCACCCAGTGTTTCAAGGACCAACTTCTGGCATGGGCTCTCTTACGGGCTGAATACTGTTCCCCCCAAATTCATATGTTGAAATCCTTACCCCCCACCCCGCACTTCAGAGTGTAACTGTATTCGGAGAGAGGGTCTTTAAAGAGGTGATTAAGGTTGAATGAGGTCTGATGAGTGGGCCCTAAGGACACCAATATGACTGGTGCCCTTAGAAGAGGAGACTTGGACACAGACAGGCACAGGGGAAAGACCACGTGAAGACAGAGAGAAGACGGCCACCTATGAGCTAAGGAGAGAGGCCTCAGAGGAAGCAACCTGACCAACCCCTTGACTCCTGGCCTCCAGATCTGCGAGGAAATAAATTCCTGTCATTTAAGCCACTCACCCTGTTGTACTTTGTTATGGCAGCCTGAGCAAAGTAATACCCTTCTGCTCTAAAGAAAAAAGCTTTCAAAAGACTGAGCATCAGTGTCTGAGGACTGGTAAATCAATCAGCGTGAGGGCTTCCAATCGAGCTCTTACTCTGCTAGACTGTTTCTTTTCTCATAAACCTGTTTCTTCAAGGTCCAACTCAAGTGACATTGTCGGGGACCCTCCCCCTCCCCCCAGGGGTGACTACCTCTCCTCTGCCCTCCGCTGCACCCTTTGAGCTTGGGCCTTCTGTACCTTCTCTTGGGAGAGTAACTGTTGGTGTTGGGGTCTTCCTCCCCCACTCCCCATCCCTGCTCCCCACGGGCAGTTGCTGGCAGGGACCATTCATCTTTGTAAGCCCAGTACAGTGCCTGGCACAGAGTAGGTGCCCACTGAGTAATTTTCCAATTGAATGAATTACTTTTCACTTGGGAATTAACAGCCCAAGGAGCTCACCGTCCCCAGCCATCTGTGATCTCAACTCAGTGGAGTAAGAGTCGATGGTGGAAGTCCAGGCACTGTGGGTAGGGGAACATTTGGGGGGGGACCTTGTTCTGAACACTCCACTTGCCTTTTCCTCAGGGATGGGGGCTGTGCAGAGGCTGACAGTGACGATGACGATGGCCGTGAGCCCACAGAGGAGGAGCGCAAAGTAGAGGTAGTGGAAGTCTTTCAGCACGGCCGGCCTCGGGTCTGCCTCCCCACAGGCTGGGGCTGGGTACGAGAACTCCAGGGTCATACGCAGAAGCCCCACCACCAGGCCAAATATGAGGCCCCAAAAGGCTCCCTGCGGAGAGAGGGCAGTGCAGGGGTGGGATCCAGCGGGGAACCCCTAGGAAGCTAAAAGCCACGGTTTGGTTTGTCACCGCGTTTGCAAGTCTGCCTAAGTTCCCCATGAATGCCGAGGCTTTGTCTTAACTTAAAGGCAGGCAGAGCAGTTTATTGGAAAAGGTCAGACTAGGCTCCACTGCAGAACAATGACTGAAGCAGTGACTCGACCTCACTCACATGCAGTGATAAGCAAATTAATAAGTACTAAGGGTAGGTGCTTAATATTCAACTAGAATGGAATTTGCTTTTGTAATCAGCAGGGAAAGCCAGGATCTTCCTCCCCAGCTTTCTGTTATCAGAAATCAGAAATCAGAATTAGAACTCCTCCTTTTTTATTTTTAAAGAAAAGCTCTGGCACGTCCTATATCTTCTCTGTAGCACTGTTGGACCCTAACCTCTACCTGTTCCCCAAGTATAAGAAGGCTTATATTTTCAAAAATTCTGGAATGAATAGAAACCTCCAGAATTCAACCGAGTCCTGCCGTGCAGTCTAGTTATCAGCAGGGGGACTCGAGCTCTGCAAACAGTAGACCCAGCAGAGGCCTGGCTTAACTACTCCACTGGGGGAGGGGCTTCTAGGATCGCCCTTATGATGACCCTGGGCTCCCACGTGGCCCCTATACAATCACGTCCATGATGCTCCTTACCTCCTCCAGGTACAGCCAGCAATTTGGGCTTGTCTTTTCTAGGCTAACCTGGGGAGTGACCAGGGTTACCCTCCTGGTACCTCCCAGGGTCTGTTACATTTCCGTGCAGTTTCACAAGTGGCACATGTGCAGGCACCCCTGTAAGCTCACACTTTGTTTCCTCATCCTCTTTGCTGTCATTTTGCCGACATGTAGAGCCCTGCCGTGTTAGAGAGCTTCCCGTCTGCTTGCTTTTACACACACTGTTCCTCATGTCGGGAAGACTCTTTCCTCTCCCATTAATCCTTTAAATCTCAGCTCACAAGTCCCTTTGTGACCTCCCCTCCCAGGCGTCCCATAGGTTATGTGCTCCTGCTCTTTGCTCTCACGGCAGCTATCATACTTTGCTCTTATTGCATATCGAAACCTCTTTCCTCCCGCTGGCCCAGTGATGGCAGACCTATGTGAACTTTGTAAACCATTGCATCCCTGGAGCCTCCCTAGTGGGATTGATTCATGTTTGCTGAGTGAATGAATAAATCTAGACCCGATGCTATGGCTGGGGAGACGGAAGCCTGGAGGGGGCAGTCCAGGTTATGGACAGACTAGCTCTCCTGACCCTCTGGTGTTCTGGGAGAGACAGGTGCACTGCTGCACTCACAGGCTCTGTGACCCTCTTGCAGAAGATGGCCAGCAGGAAGAGGGCAGTGATGGGTGGGGCCAGGTAGCTGGTGACAGACTGGATGTAGTCGAAGAGCTGCCCGCTGTTGGAGCTTTGGATGATGGGGACCCAGAGGATGCTGACGACGACGAGCAACACCACAAACACTCTGCCAGGAGAGAACAGGGCACGTGAAGAGCGCTCGGAGCGGCATTGCAGTGGGGCAGGTGAAGGTGATGTACGGGAACCAGGAAGGGAGAAAGGAGGGGAACGCGTGGTTGCTGAATCAGAGAAGACAGGATCACAAAGGCAAAGATTCCAGAAAGTCAGACTCTTAAAATCCCAGAATATCAGAATTACAGAATCCAAAAAAACCCAAATTTTAAAAATCCCTTTGAAAGCGTGTAGCCCATCTGCTTTTGGGAAGAAATCCATTCCTTTCCCCTTCACCACCCACCTGAGTAAATGGCCCCTGGTTGAAAAACTTTTCTTGGGTGTGTTGGGTGCAATGATGCATGTTGCCAGGAGATGGTGCCCAAACCTCACTGACTGATGCCATCAGGTGCAGTAAGACTTGGCAGGTGAGCAAAGAGATAAAAGGATTCTGCACACCTGTCCTCTTCTCTCCTTTCCCTCCCATTTTCTCTCTCTCAGGCCACACTAGAGCAGCAGCTAAACTGCAGGAGCTACCTGCCGTTCACTCCCCTCTTAGCCCCCACCTCTTTGTACAATCTGTCCTGCGCTCAGATCCTTTGATGGTCAGTCCCTGTGCATAGGGCTGGGATGCACAGAGGAGCGGACCGTAGGGACCCATGGCAGCCGTGGGCAGAAGGCATCGTGATGGAAGGAACAGTGAATGCAAAGGCAGGGAGACGGAAAAGAGCAAGTTATCGAAACTCAAGTAGAGAATGAACACGTTAGTCCAGAAACCTGAGTTACAGAGCCTTAGATTATGAAGCAAAGATTTCAGAAAGGGCCTCTTAACTTTGTGCAAACTATAAATGCCCAACCCAGGGAGAAAAAGAGAAAACAGCCACCAAGTTATATTTTGAAAAGGCATAAAATGAATACCTATGGGATAAAGTTCAAATTTCAGCTGAGCGTTCAAAGCCCTGCATCCTTTGGAGACAACCTTCCTATGAACACCTCCATCGATGCGGGCCCCTCACTGCATTACATGTTTCTGACTTTCTCATTAAACTGTGTGCACCCTCAGGGCAGGACCATATAAGTCGCCCCTGTGTCAGCAGCACAAAGGTATGATGTAGGACGCGTGCTCGGGGTGAGACTGAAGGAGTCTTTCTGTTATCCGGGGATGACATCCAGAGCTGATCTGGAAGACACTGGGGGCGAGCTGCTTGCTAACGTCTTTCCGTCTATACAGTTCATCTTTCATTGAGTCAATGCTTTGTCAGCTTCTCTCATTTACCCTCTTGATCAGTTCCAAGATAAAATTGAACAGGCAGGGAAGAGATTTTTCTTCTCCTTATTCTGGAGGGAGGGGAGTGGTCCAGAGCTGGGGAGGAACTCACCTGGGGTCCTGTAGAAAGTTGGCGCTAGGAACCAGGGGCTCTGACTGCCAGTGCAGGGCCCAGACCCAGCTGCATCTCCTTCGGGTAACCCAGGGCAGGGAGGAGAGGGGAGAGGGGTTTTGCCTACAGGGAGGGGGTGCTCCGGAAGGATGGGCCAGCGCACCTGCCCACCACCATCAGCTCCTGCTCTGTTGCCTGTCTGCGGAAGTGCTGCCACACGTCAATGGCAAACAGGGTACTGCTGCTGTTGAAGATGGAGGTGAGTGAGCTCATGAGGGCGGCCATGATCACTGCGATCATCAGGCCCCGCAGACCTGGGGAGAGATGAGGTCTCTGCGGACAGCTGGCCCGTGAAGGCCAGCTCTGCCAGCAACCGTGGAGGCTGCCAGCATCCAGCAGAAGCACGAGTTTAGGGGCGGGAAAGGGATGGGGACGGTGTTGAATGAGGTGCCCAACCAGGAATCCTGGAGACCCATAGCGCTAGCGGCCGGGCTCTGGCCACACACTACCTCTGCCGCCCCCTGTGGCCTTGGCCGAGTCATCTGTCCTCCCTGAGCCTCAGTTTCCTCATCTGACTATTAAGGGATGTGAGACTAGCTGATCTTTAAGGTTCTCTGCAGACTGGACATCTCGGTCTGGGTTTTAAACGTTGTAGACACTTGGTTAGTGGGCCCTGGTCGGGAGGAGGGTGACTATTAATTATTGAGTGTTTTTTTTCAGTGTTTTGAACCTCTTTCAATGATGCTATGATACCAGACTAAAGCCCCAGCTTGGGAGGCAGAATCCCTGGAACTTTTTGAAGGTTTTATTTTAATTAATTAATTATTTATTTTAATTTTTAATACAAATTTTAAAGGTTACTTTCCATTTTCAGTTACTACAACACGTTGGCCATATTCCCCATTTTCTACAGTACATCCTTGAGCCTATCTTACACCCAATAATTTGTGCCTCTCAGTCCCCCACCCCAATGTCCTCCCCCTCCAGGAACCACTAGTTCCTTCCCTATATCTGAGTCTGCTTCTTTTTTTGTAATATTCACTAGTTTGTTGGGTTTTTTAGAGTCCACATATGAGTGATATTATATAGTATTTGTCTTTCTCTGTCTGACTTATTTCATTTAACGTAATGCCCTCCAAGTCCATCCACGTTGCTGCAAATAGCAAAATTTCATTCTTTTTATGGCTGAGTAATATTCCATTGTGTATATATACACCATCTTTATTCATTCATCTGTTGACGGACACTTAGGTTACTTCCATATCTTGGCAATTATAAATAGTGCTGCTATAAACATTGGGGTGCCTGTATCTTTTTGAATTAGTGTTTTTGGGGTTTTTTTTATATCTATACTCACAGGAGTGGCATTGCTGGGTCTTATGGTAGTTATACTTTTAGTTTTTTGAGAAACCTCCGTACTGTTTTCCACAGGCAGAAGCCATGGGTTTGTTTCCTGGTTCTGCAATGAACTAGCTGTGTGATCTTTGGACTAGTTCTGACCCTTTCTGGGCCTGTTTCCAACCTGTAACAAGGGAGGGTGGGGCCCACTGGTATCTCAAGTCTCTATGAGTCTGATGAGGAAGCATCTAGAAACACAACTCCCTGGCCAGCCCCACCTCAGTCCTCTTTCCCCTCAGTCCAAATATTTAACCGCCTCCTGCACGCCTCCCTGGGTGACTCCAAGTGTCCCAGATCTAGGCCAGCATCTTCCTCTGGGGCCCCTGCTTCTTCCTTTGGTTAATGATATGATATGCTCAAGTTATTCTGGACCCTTCCTCTGCCTCCCTCCTACCCCACCTCCCTCAGCCAGTCCCTCTCTGGCTGCTCTGTCATAACTGGGCCTCCACCACCATCTCCACTATTTCTTTGATTCATTTCTTGTTCCACTGGAGGGAGGGAATAACTCAATTTCCCTCCATAAACCTGCCTTTCTTTCTACGTCCCCAGTCTCAATATCATTGTAAACTCAAGACCTGCAAGCCCTGTTTGGATCCCTCTGTCTTTCTTGTCCCTCAAACACAATCAGTCATCAAGTCCTGCCAATTCTATCTCAGAAATATCATCTAAACCCTTTCTGTCCATCCCTAAAGACACTGACCTGGTCCAAGCCGCCACTACTGCCTTGACCACTGAAAATCCCTCAGGATCTATCTCCCTGCCTCCCCCTAAGCTGAGCCCTCCGTGCAGAGTGATCCTTCTGAAGCACACATCCAATCATGCACGCTGGCCTCAAACCCCCAGTGACCCTCCACTGCCCTCAGAGTAAAGGTCACGCTGCACAGTGGGGCGTGGCCACCAAGTCCTCCCCACGAAGGTGGTCTTCATTCCTGCTGCATCTGAGCCCACACTGGCGACTTTCAGTTCAGACTTGACACTCTCTCATACCTGGGCCTTTGCACATACGGGCCCTCATCCCTGGAACATTTCCCACGCCCCTCCGCCTTTGTCTGCCTGAGATGCTCCCCAGCACTCAGCTCCATTTCCTCTCCTCTGGGAAATCTTCCTCCACATTCCTCCAAAGTGGGTCAGGTGCCTCCTTAGGGCTCCCTCAGCCCCACCGTGTCCCCACACTGGTTCCACTGTATTGTGCCTTCTGCTTGGGTACCCTGCAGACTGCACTGAGCTCGAGAGCAGGGGCCTGCCTTTTATCTCTGTATGTCCAGAGCCAGGGCACAGAGTAGTGCCCTACAGATGCTTGTGAAAAGTGTGTGTGTGTGTGTGTGTGTGTGTGTGTGTGTGTGTATTAGGAACGGGGGTGCGGAGGTGAATGTTTTCATTTTCTCTTCCCATCTACGACCATCCTCATGCGATCCCTCTTGGGCAGTGGGGGTGGGATGAGGCTGGAAAGCTGGTGTGCAGCGTGGTGTGGGGGGATGGGACTTACCCATGGGCATGAGAGCCATGACCAGCTTGGGGTAGGCAATGTTGGAACATCCCACGCGGGCCCCGCAGATTCTTTGGCAGATGTCAGGGTCCACGCAGCCCACTTCATCTGCAGAAGAAGTGATGGCAGTCAGAGCTAAACCATCCCGTGCCTTCTCTGGCTGGCCCAGTACCTGCTTTCTGACCCCATAGGAAAGTGTTCACTGGAGAGTGGCGGGAGTCAGTGTCTAGAGGGTCAAAGGGCAGGTGGAGGTTGGATCCTGGGATTTCGGAGTGTCTGATAGACTTCTCAACCACATACTACCCTGCAAAACCTGATAGACCCCTCTGGGTTTTAGGCCTTATATCTTAATAAAAGGCAAATATCCTTGCAAGGGACCATGAATGCCTCAATTGGTCTTTCCCTTATAGAGAGAAAGCAGGATGTTAAAATGACATTCAGGTACAAATTTCTTCTACTGATACACATACTGTATGTTTGGCCCACAAAGCCTAACGAACTTACTATGTGTTCTTTTTTTTAATATAAATTTATTTATTTATTTATCTTTGGCTGCGTTTGGTCTTCGTTGCTGCGTGCAGGCTTTCTTTTTAGTTGTGGGTGAGCAGGGGCTAATCTTCGTTGCGGTGCGTGAGCTTCTCATTGTGGTGGCTTCTCCTGTTGCAGAGCACGGGCTCTAGGCGCGTGGGCTTCAGTAGTTGTGGCACGCGGGCTCAGTAGCTGTGGCTCACGGGCTCAGTAATTGTGGCGCACGGGCTTAGTTGCTCGGTGGCATGTGGGATCTTCCCAGACCAGGGCTCGAACCCGTGTCCCCTGCATTGGCAGGCAGATTCTTAACCACTGCGCAGCCAGGGAAGCCCTTACTATGTGTTCTTCATAGAAAGTGTGTGGCCCTTGCTCTGGGCCAACTTTGCCCGGAGGGAGACTAGCTCTTACCTGGGTACAGGGCCCGGCTGATCATGCCAGGCATGACGATAAAGAACATGGGAAGGATCTTCAGGTAGCCCCCCAGCACGGAGCCCCCCTTGGCGTGGGACAGACTCTTGGCGGAGAGAGACCTCTGTACAATGACCTGAAAAGACAGCAGCGCAGGAGCGCCAGTCGGGCCTGCTCGGGTTCCGCTCGGCTCCTGCGAGCCCCAGCGTGGGGACGGTGCCCCATACCTGTTCCCGAACCGGTCCCAGCCCTCTGTGCATCCACATGCCCAGTTTGCCCGCAGGAGCCACCCCAGTTTGTGGTGGGCTGGGCCAAGCTTGGTCAGGGCATCACCTGGTCGGTGCACCAGCACCACGTGGCCAGCACCGTGAGCCCGAAAATGAGGCCTGGCCAAGGGATGTCCCCGCTCACAGGGTCCCGGAGCATGTGGAAGGCGTCGGGCCGGGGGAGGTGACAGGTGGTGTTGGGGACTGTGACATTAGGGATGGCCTGCCTGTACCTCTGCTCCAGGCCTGGGTACCAGCCCACCTCTTGAAAGCCTGCAGGGAGAGACCACTGTGAGTGAAACAGCCCTGAGGCCCCACTGGGTCTGTCACATGCCCCAGCTCGCTGGATCCCAGTCGTGTGTGGGACCCCTGAGCTCGGAACTCGTATGGGACTTGGGAATAAGAGACGGAGTGGCACTCAGGCTCAAGACCCCTGTTGTGGAGTAGAGAGAATCCTGCTCTTGGGGTGCCCTGGCCTGGAGCCGGGACATGGCTCTGCTCTGCAAAGTTCTGATCAGACCGTGGTGGTGACAGCCAGAGAGAGATCAGAGAGGAGTTGACAGGGGAGGGTGGGATGTATTCAGGACTCTTCCTTACCCAGAAACATGAGGACCAGGGCTCCCCCCACCATGATCACCGTCTGCAGGGTGTCTGTGTAGATCACGGCCGTGAGGCCCCCTGGGGACCCAAGGAGAGGGTTCATCAGCACCAGCAGGGGGTTCCTCTCAGGGTGCCCGCCCTGTGCTGGGCCGCACTGGGGAGACCAGAGAACACATGGAGCCCTCAGCGGATGGACTCTGGCCACTGCCTTCCCTGCCCCTCGTGCTCCATGGGCCCGCCCAGAAGGCGGAGGCTGGTACAGCCACAGGCCCTCAGGTCCCTCTCCTTCTGTCCCCACGGCCTCTGGCTGTTGTTTGGTAATATCCCAAGTCTTTTCCTTTCCTGCGCTGTTAGCTCCACCGGGAGGCCTGCCTCCCTCCCCACCCCAATGCCCATTTAAGCTCCCCCATCTTCCCAGGCCCCCTCAGCCAGGAGGAAGTCTGCCGGAGCCTGTGTCCCGCGAGCCCAGGCCTCTGTGAGGGGCTCTGCAGGAGACGGGAGAAGGCATGCTTGTGGCTCTTGTCTGGAGCAGCCTGTGGTGACTCTAGTCCGGGTCACAGTCCCCTGACCTCCACCCTATTCCCTGCTGTCGGTCTTCCTCTGTATCTCCTTCCCTGGCTCTCTCTCGGGATGGCTCTGTTTCCTCCTGTTTCTGCCCTTCCTGTCTCCCCTTTTCTCTTTCCCACGTGCACAGTGTCTGTGATGCCTGATTCTGCATCTCTGTCTGCCTCTCTCTTTGTTCCCTCCAGTTTCTCTTTCTCACTCTCCCGGTCAGTTTTCACTCTGTTCCTCCCTGGACCTCTGTGTCCCTGTCATCCGGCGCTTCCCTCTCCACCTGTCCCTGTCTCTGCTCCTGGCACCTGCACCCGACGTGACCTCCCTTCGGCCCTACCTGTGATGGTATAGACGGCCGTCACCACCAGCAGGATCACAGTGGAGAGGTAAAGGTTCCAGCCCAAGGCCATCTGGATGAAGAGGGCTCCAGAGAAGATGTCAGTCTGCAGAGACAGCGACCCAGGAGTCCAGGTCACCCAAGGCCCTCTGTGTGGTCACCAGTGTACGTCACCTTCCTGCTCAGCAATACCAGATGCTGTCGGCCCTCAGGGTGCGATGAAGATGAGCCTTACGTGCCGTGCTCAGGAGGATGGGCTTGGCCTACAAACCCTGAGGCGCCGTGGAGACTGTGAAGCAGAGGAGCACCGCGGACAGCTCTGAGCCTAAGAACCGTGTGATCCGGCAGCACTGCCAAGGGCATGTGCTGGCGGGGAAGGGGTGAAGTGGCACACTGAGGAAGTGAGACAGGAGCTGGGGTCGGGGGGTGGGGGAAGAGGCCACTGGGGGAGAAGGTGGGAACCTAGGGGCTCCCTGACGGCTCCCTGAAGGAGCACCGGCCCACTCAGCTGCCAGATGGGCCCGCGGCTGACCTGACGGGCAGGCGCCCCAGTGCAGACAACACAGGTCCTGGATACCCACATGTTTGGGTTTATTGGGGGACGTGGGGTCGCAGCCTTTGCCTGAGCTGATTTAGGGTTATTTACAAGCATTGGTGGAACAAGAGGCTGTAATGTTTCCAGCCCTGGACCTGGCTAACCCGAATGATTCAGTTCCCTTCAGGACATGCTTGCTGGTCCCTTTATATGAGTGTTTTGTGACCCATGACAAGGGCTACTACGTGACAAAGCCTCAGGAGGCCTCAGCTGGGCCACAGAACCCAAACGTTAGTTCCAGCCCCAGAGCTAGTGCTCTGTGTGGACCTGGGCAAATCTTTTGACCTGGGTTTGTCTTCTGAGTTTAGGTCAACAGAGGAAGAATAGGTCCTTTCTAATGGTAACATTCTAGGCAATTAATGCTCCGTGCTGAATGAAGAATCAATTAATGGCAAGATAAATGAGTGAACGAATTCTAGATTGTGACTTCTTTGGATAGAGGGACTCTCATTCACTCAACAAACATTTATCATTCATCTCTAATTACCCTACTGCTGAGGGGGAGCATGTGAGGAAGGGGTGTGGATTTTTTTGGGGGGGGGGGGTACATGGGCCTCTCACTGTTGTGGCCTCTCCCGTTGCGGAACACAGGCTCCGGACGCACAGGCTCAGCGGCCATGGCTCACGGGCCCAGCCACTCCGCGGCATGTGGGATCTTCCCAGACCGGGGCACGAACCCGTGTCCCCCGCATCGGCAGGCGGACTCTCAACCACTGAGCCACCAGGGAAGCCCAGGGGTGTGGATTTATCCTCCTTTTCTATTATCCTTCCTCTTCTAACCATCCATGCATTCATCCATCCAGCAACAAGCTATGCCCTCTCCTAAGCATTTTCAGAGAGACGTGATGGCCACACGGGAGCAGGTACTCACTGAAATCTTGGTGAAGATGTAGAGGATGAGAGAAAGGAGAGACATATACACCTGGATCCTCTGGCCCCCGAATCGCTTCTTCAGGTACTGCGGCATTGTGACCACCCCGGCTGCGATGTACACGGGGACAAAGATCCAGCCGAGGGCCAGAAGCAGCCAGGTTGCCTGGGAGAGTGGGGAGAAAAAGGGATCCACGTCCTAGATGCAGATGGAGAGGTGGTCTGTGCAGAGGAGAGCCCTGGGCGGGGAGGTAAGGGGCCACAGGCCTGATCTCAGTCCTGTGTGACCTCTGATGAGGTCCTCCAGGCTTTGGTTTCCTCATCTGTAAAATGGGTTCTCGAGTCACCATGCATCTTCCCCAAGCACCTCTGAGGTTCCTCTTAGCACTAAGGCCGGGGATGGGGTGGGGTGGGGTGGGTTAAGACCCCCTTTATCCATGAGAATCCTCCAGGCCAACTTCCTTACATTCCACTCAAAGCCACCCACAGCAAGGCCTCCAGCGGCCCCCGTCCCAGCCAGGCCGATGAACAAACCGCTGCCCACATTGCTGGACATCAGAGATGCTCCGATCTGCAAGGCACAAGGGGGGCCAAGGGTCAGAGGTCAGCTTTCATTGGAATCGATCTGTAGTCAGGACTGTGGGCTTCAGGATCCGGGAAAGAGGCAGAGAGAGAGCAGAACCTGAACTCAGGGAACGTGAGATCAGAGGGAGGAGATGCAGTGGGGGAGCAATGAGAAGAGGAGTGGAAGTGCTGTTTATTAGGCCCTTACTGTATGCCAGGCAACGTGCTAGGCATTTTATAGGCACTAACACACTTAATCTCCACAAGTATTTGGAGGGATGGGTATTCATCTTTCCACTTTACAAAGGAAGGAGTTAATGTTAGGAGAAATGAAGTCACTGGCTCCAGGCCACCCAGTGAGGGAGAGGCAAAGCGGGAAAGAAGAAAAGCCATGGGAAGCAGGGTCCATGTAGGGAGGATAAAGCTCTTCTCTGGGACCATGGATCTAAGGGCCTCCAGAGAGAAGGAAGCTGAAGGGAGAAGGGGAGTCCCCCACGAGAGGGATGGGGGAGGCCCTCTGCCACCCGGTTCCGGCAGGTCCCAGGGCAGGGCCAGGCAGTGGGAGGAGCCACGGGGTTGAGCACAGCCCAGGCCACCCCCCCAGTTAATTTTTCTCCAGGAGGCAGCCAGCTACTCTGAGGCAACAGGAGGCAATGCCAGTTAGATAGATGATGTCCACAGTCACAGCCGTCAGTACTTGAACGGCATGGCCAAGTGCCTGCTTCCGTTCTAAATATATTAACGCACCAACTCCTCACGACAACCCCACGAGGAGAGTTCTGCCATTATCCCCATTCACCTCGGGGAAACTGAGGCACAGGCAAATAACTCGCTCAAGTTCCAGAACTGATAAGTGAGAGTCGAAATGCGGATTGCGACTCTGGCCATCTGCCTCCTGTAATCACTGCTTGATGGGTGCTAGGTCTTAGTAAGCGTTCATTAGTCTCATCTGTTGTTGTTAGATGGGAGCCGGAGGGGAAGAGCCAGTCTTGTACCCTGTGTCACCTTAATAAAATTGTGGGGCTGGGCAGTAGAAAGTGAGAAGAAGGGAAAGCGCCGGGACATTCAGAGAAGAGGCAGCACAGTGCAAAGGCACAGAGATAACAATAGGCCTGATGTTCCCGCGGACTTTCAGCCACCCCTCCGCCCCCGCGTGCACACAACACGTGCACACACACACTCCCTCCCTCTCTTAGGGGGTCCTGGGGATGCTGCAGGCTGGGCTGGATCACTCAGTCACAGCAGAGAGCACTGGGCCTCCTACTGTGGAAGAACAGGCTCCCCAGGCTGCTCTCGAGGACCCTGCCCAGGGCTCCCAGTGCATCAAGGACCCATCAACAAGGCCGGCAGGGGACCCCACGGGACCCTCTGAGACGGGGATGCTGCTGCGCCTTCTGCCATCAGCCCCCAACCATGCTCCCCTCGGGCCACAGGGAGGGGACTGAGGCACCTCTCAGGACTGGCTGAGTAGGGAAGCGCGCAAAGCTATTGGACGATCATCACAGGCGCCAGACGCACACGTCCCAGCGGGGCAGTGGGACTGAGAGTCCCTCACCCGCAGCTGGTTCTGCCCTGGCCTTGGGCTGAAGCTGCTCTCAGTGTAGGCGGCTCAGCTCACAGCCCCGTCCCCCTGGCGAGGGCACCGCCACGTCCTCTCTCCCACGTGCACAGGCCCACGTCCTGCTCTGTCACCATCTCTGGGGTACCCCCTCCTGCTCGGAGGCCTCGGGTTTCCTCACACCCCAGAGCTCTGCTCTCCGCAGGACTGACCGTCCAGGCCGGCCCCCTACTGGTTCTCCTGGATGGACCCGAGGAGACCTGACCTGTCCCAGTTCTGTGCCTCCCAATGACTCGTTTCCAGGGCTGTGATTCGGGGGTGGGGTGGGGGGACCAGATGATCAGAAAGGCCTCTGGGGGGTTTTCATTCTTCTGATGAGGGCTGTCTGACGGCACCAGCGAACCTGTCCCCATCCCTGTGAGCTGCCAGGCCCACAGCCCCCTGCATCCCGGGGGAGTCTGCCATGCTCCTTTTTTTTTTTTTTTTTTGCGGTACACGGGCCTCTCACTGTGTGGCCTCTCCCGTTGCGGACCACAGGCTCCCATGTGCGGAGCACATGGCTCACGGGCCCAGCCGCTCCGCAGCATGTGGGATCTTCCCGGACCGGGGCACGAACCCGTGTCCCCTGCATTGGCAGGCGGACTCTCAACCACTGCGCCACCAGAGAAGCCCTGTCATGCTCCTTTGTCCTCACCTCTCCCTGTCCCAGACACCTGAACCTTCCAGAGAACCCTGCAGGCTTCCTGGGTTCCTCTGCTCTTTGGTGAGTCTGGCGCCAGCGGTGGGCAGCGAGGGTGGCGAGAACAAAGACAGGGATGTGCAGAGGGCCGGTGGTGTGTGGGTGCGTGTGCGTGTGTGCACTCACACGCCACGTGTGAGGTGTGCGTGCCTGGGCTTGTGCCAGCTTCAGTGGCCCCTGGGGCTGAGGACTCCGCTGTTAGTTTGGAAGCAGGCCTCACCTCCCTCCGTCCTATTTCAGGAAGAGGAAGTTAGCTTTGAGGACCAAAAGGAACAAGTGGGGAGGCCTGATGGGAGGGACTGGGGTTCAAAGGACCAGTTCCTGTGGGGGGTGGGATTTTGCCTCTAGGATTTCCCTCACTTAACTGCTCTTTAGTATTTATGTGTCACTTTCCCAAGAAAACCTTTCCTAATCCCACTTCCACTGTCTGGAGGCTAGAGGCCTCCCCCAGACATTCGCAGGCCCCATGTTGCCCTCCAGCTCCGCAGCCATCAGGCTGTTTAGGAGTCTGTCTGCCCCGCCCAGCCTTGAGCTCCTCTGGGACGGGAACACTCTGCGTGGGCTCTGTAGGTCCAGTGTCCAGCGTGGGACCCACACTTAGGAGGCGCCCAGGGCACGCAGGTCCCAGCTGAGGGTTTGCAAGGTCTCTCAGGTTGCCTGGTGCCTCTGGACCAGAGAGAAGGAGCCCAGAGCCAGGAACCGCCTTGGGGGCTGTAGCCTTGGTCCAGGCAGGAGTAGGTGAGGTGGGAGCTGGGAGGTGGGGGGAGGGGCGGGAGGAGGGTCGACTCACTGGCCACCAGCTTATGGACCTTCCCGCCAGGAAGTAGCCGCCAATGGTCCCTCGGCTGGCACGGATGGACGACTGGAAAGGAAATGGCAAGAGTGAGGATTTCCCGACCCTCCCCCAGGCTCTGCCCTCTGCCCCAGATTCCCTGCCCCTCGAGGCAGGCACTGTGGGAACACAGAGGGTGGGAACTGCGGCTGAAGCGTTCGCCATCTTTAAGCTACGTGGCTTTGGGGGCGTCAGCTCCCCTCTCTGGGCCTCCCTGCTCATCACCCAGGGCTGGTGTGAAGAACAAAGGCGCTAATGGGGTGTGTGTGTGTGTGTGTGTGTGTGTGTGCGCGTGAAATGCCCTCATGAATGCACGGTGCCGCTCATGTGCACAGGTTATTGCCATTGTGCACTCTTGTGTCCCATCCTGCTCCCCCGTCCCTGTCCAAACGTAGCTTCAGGAAATGAGTTGGGGTCTCATCCGCAGGCTACTGTGGCAGGGAGACTGCCTTGTCCCCTCCGCCCAGCCGGACTCCCACTCGGGGGACTGGGAGGTTGCAAAGCACTCGGGCCCCAGACAGAGGCAGGACTCTTCTGGGGGGCGTCTCCTGCTCCGGCCTGAGGTCAGACCGCACCACTGAGGTCCACCCATGACCCTGGCGCAAACCTCCTCCTGCACTGGGAGGTGGTCAGTAGTGGCCTATTTGAGGAATTACTCTGAAGACTGAAAGGGGGTGGGGGATGAAAGAACTTTCTCTCGGATGCAGGGGGTGAGTACAGGGCAGCGGGTTAAAGCCCTTATTGGATGCTGAAGCCAGGCATCTCATCGGGTCTGCAGACAAGAGAAATACCTGAAGGAGGGGAAGGGAGAGGGAAGTTGAAAGAAGCTTCTCTTCCCCCAAGAGAAAGTGACAGATTAGTCACTAGGGCATGACTGGTGTGCAGGGCTCGCTGCTTGTCAAGACTTTGCTTGGACTCTCCTGTGCCACCTCTGGTCCTTGGGGAGGACAGATGAACAGGAATAAGTTACGTTACAGGTGAGGAAATGGAGGTCGTCTAATGGGAAGCAACTTGTCCAAAGTCACAGGGGAGTTTCTGCTTTTCATGGCTGTCCACCTCCCGGGAGCCAGCGAGCCTCTGTTTGCCCATCTCTTCCTCACACACCCTGGGAAGCAGGGACAGTTCATCCCACTTTACGGATGGGGAGACTGAGGCCAGAGGTGGTTCTTGACCTTGCCACAGCCTCATAAGTGACCACCTGGGGCTCCAGTCACTCTCTGCCTCACAGTGGAGTCTAGAGGCGCTGGAGTTTCCCTCGAATGCTGCAGAGATAACGCGGTCATTTACTGCTGCAGGCTGTGTGCTGGGCGCTGTGCCAGACCCTTAAATGTGTCACGCTCCTAAATGGTCAGGGTCACTTTACCTCATAGACCTTTATACTCTCATTGTCCAGATAAGAAAACTAAGGCTCCGTATGTTCCCAGGGCCATGCGGCCCTACCTGTTGGAGTTGACATCTGAACTCAGAGCTCCCCGACCTCCCAGCCTGGCGCCCGTCCAGGGCATTGAGGCTCTGGTGAGCAGTGGAGAACAGAAGCATGTTGGGATCTGCCTGGCGCAGCCCAGCTCCTTTAGAAAGCACGGCTCCTTGCCAAGGCACCGTCTGGCGGAAGGTGTGGTGGGTCCAGGAGTCAAGCATTCGCATAGCTGGGGATGCTGGCATGTGGAAGAGGGCAGGAATGGGATGCGGGGAGGCCAGGGATGCATGGGGCCAAAGGAGCAGATGCACAGGGACAGGGAGTCGGGCGGGAGATGGGGGCTCGCTGTGTGAGCTCTGGCAGGTCACACCCCTCTCTGGGCCTCAGTTGCCCATCTCTAAAAGGGAGGGGTTGGAGAGGATGATCCCTTAAGGTCCTTTCACATCAGCCCCTGTGCTTCCTGGACACGCCTTCCTTCTGCCCACCCCTGCCCCCAGCTCCATGACCAGCCATCGAAGAGAGCCTGCCTTTGCCTCCCCTGCCCACCCCCAACCTCCGAGCTACTCACCCAGATCCCCACGCCAATGACAAAGACAAAGTAGACGACCAGGACCGCGATGTCGTAGGCATGCAGGCTGCCTCCAGGACCCGGAGCTGAGCGTGGAACTGTCGCAGTGCTGGCCCCATTTCCCGAAGTTCCAGGCCCCATTGCTGCCAGCTCCACGCTCATCTACTAGTCAGTCACCACCAGGCTGGACTTTGAGGCACTCCTGGTTTCATTCCTTTCCTTTAATGATTAAACAGCCCTAAGCGCCACTGGCCAATGAGAAAGCTCTGAGCCCCATTGGCACATAAAGTCCTGGCCCGCCTTTTCCCCTTACTGCCAGCTCCGTCTTCTGCAGGCGTCCCTCCGTTTCCCGGACCCCACTACACACACAGTTGCACACTCACACACACATGCACATGTACACGTGCACGCGTGCACGCTCCCATCCCGGAGAGGAGCAGGAACAGGAGGGAGAGAAGAAGGAAAGGAACAGAGTCCTGGCAGCCTGGACTGGGAGGGACTTCAGAGTCAAGGCGCTCGAGCTCCTGCTTGTGTGGAGGAGAGACTGAGGCCCAGGGAGGAGAGGGATGCAGGGAAGTAAAGCAGAGCTGGGCCTGGAGTTGGGGTTTCTTCTTTTTTTTTTTTTTTTTTGCGGTACGCGGGCCTCTCACTGTTGTGACCTCTCCCGTTGCGGAGCACAGGCTCCGGACGCGCAGGCTCAGCGGCCATGGCTCACGGGCCCAGCCGCTCCGCGGCATGTGGGATCTTCCCGGACCGGGGCACGAACCCGCGTCCCCTGCACTGACAGGCAGACTCTCAACCACTGCGCCACCAGGGAAGCCCGGGACATTTTCTGTCTCAGTTTTGGCTGAGGTCGAATGGGTGAGGATAATATAACAGATGCCTAGTACCCTTACCCCAATTCTAAAAGTGAGTCAGGACACTCAGGGAGCCATGCCACAGAGGCCATGGCAATGGCTAAGCCTAGGGCCCCTGCTGCCCCAGCTGACCCCGTAGGTATTGAACACTCGCCCTGAAATCGCAACTTGCCTGGCTGCTCTCGGCCAGTGACTGAGCCCAGCTGACGCAGTGCATGCCCTTTCCTGCAGGGCATGTGGCTCACATAACGGGCATTTTTGGCTGGAGGACACTCCTTGGACCAGCTGAAACTTTCTTAGAACTGCACTAGAGCCCCGTGACAATTGCTTTGCAAAAAGTTGTCAGAGTGACCTGGCGACCCCTCTTCTTCCCCATCTGTGAGGAGGCAGCAGCCCCTTCCACCCTCTAGTGAAGCCAAGAGAGAAGAGTGTCAGTGGATCTATGGCAGAATTTTATGTGTGTCCAAGGGCCTGATGACTTAAGGAAAACAATGGTCTAGGCTGGGGACATCTCAAAAGGGGGAGTGGCACCAGCAGAGGGTTAGGCCAAGGTCCGGAGCATGGAAGCTGGACAGCGCCTGTCGGGAGGCTGCACAGAGGGTTCCCGCTCCGGCACACGAGACTAGGGTGTTTAAGGCCCTTGCCCTTCCTGCTGCTGCTGGGGGGCCACTGACCAAGAGATCATTTCTTGCCTCCCCTCCTCTCCTCTGGCTGCTCCTTGCTGCCTTTCCTGGTGCCCAGGCTGGGGGCCATGTGCTCCCCTTCACAGCACTGACCACACTGGGCTGTTCCTGGCTGTGTCCGCAGCTAGGGCGGCAGTGGCTCTGAGGGGTCCCTGTGAGCTAAGACCCCGAGCAGCCTGGAGGCTCCCCGAGGATTCGGGGAAAGGACCGCGGGAGGGTGGTGAGCGCCTGACATCGGCTGTCTTCTCTGCAGACGTCACTTTTATGAGGAACCAGAGCTCAATCCAAGAGCAAGCAGCAGAGCCCGAGTGGCAGAAGGCGGCAGTGGCACAGAGGAAACAGGTGTGGCCCGGGAGCCGGAGAGCTCTGCTTCTGCCGCCAGCACGTTGGTGACCCCTGATGCATGGGTGCACGTGGCACACATCACTGCGAGCGCCTTTCCTCACCTGTGAAACGAGAGGTCTGGAATCGCTTGTAATGACCTTGGAGCGCTAAAGTGCTACAAAGGAAATTATTGACCTGGTCTCCTCTAGCCTTTCGGTTCTAAGAGTCCTGGGGGAAGTGGGATCCAGCTGGAGCTGTGACTGAAAAGTGGGAGAACAGTGAGGGCTCGGGTCCATAGCTTTAGGCCAGGCACCCCTGGACCCCGCCCGGCCCTGGTACTCATGAGTTGTGCTCTCAGCCTCCGTGTCCTTGTATGTGGAGAGGGGATAACGAAGTTCACCTCGCAGAGGCATCCTGAGGTATAAAGCCTGAGGAGTGTGTGCAAGGCACAGAGCCCTCGCCGGCGCAGGGCTGCTCTGTCTCGGGTGCTGTTGCCGGCACTGTGCTCTGTGTGGCGAGATGGCTCTGTGGGACTCTGCCCTGGTGTTCACCTAGAGCGGACAGGCCCCTGGAGATGTCCTTGGTCCTGACAAATTCCAGAGCCCCAAGAGGCCCCAAGTGGGGCCGGGGGGTGGCTTCATGCCTGAGCCACTGCCACCCACCTTGTCACATCCTCCTATGAAAACAAAGCCTGCAGCCACCCAAGCAAGGCTCTGGAGCTCTCACCGGGGAGCGGCCGGATCTTGCTGGGGAGAGACTAAACAGGCGGCGAGTTCTCTGCCGCCTCACGCGAGAAACAGGCCAAGGAGATTCAGAGGATCCTGGGATTAGCAACTGGAGGCAGAGCCTGGGACCTGGGCTCATGCTCCTTCCACCGGCCCGTCCCCGCCCCCGCCATGTCCTTTTCTGGATTCTGGGTTACTTGGTACCCACGGTTGCCTGTCCCCCCTCCATTATAACTCCTACCAACTGTCCTATAATTGCTTGTCTGTTCCCCCTGCTAGTGGGGGCCTCCTGGAAAGCAGGGGCTTTACCGGGTTCACTTCTGTCTCTAGCACATGGCACAGGGCCTGGCACACCGTAGATCCTCATTACATTTTCATCAAATAAACGAATGAATGCATATTACATCAGTTTCTTCCTTTCCCATGCAAGCTCTTCATAAACTCAAAACCATGCCAGTTGTCACTAGCCACACCACATATATCAGCTAGGGTTAAGTTTGGCTGTGATATACATGCAGCTTAAAAGTTGCTTAAATAAGAAAGTTTTTTTCACGTTCATGTCTAGAGATACACAAAACAGGACTGGTAAGGTGGTTCATAATTTTTTAAGAGACCTCAACTCCTTTTTTCTTGCTGTTCTACCATCTTTCATCTCATTGGTTAAAATGGAATTCCAGCCGTTGCCTCTGTATTCCAGCCGTTGCCTCTGTATTCCAGCCATTGCCTCTATATTCCAGCCATTGCCTCTATATTCCAGTGAACATTTCCTGGAAATGGCACACAACACTTCTGCTAATATCCTGTTGCCCAGAACTTAGTCATGTGATCACACCTAGCTACAGGGAAAGACAGGAAATGCTATCATTATTTGGGGTGGCCTGTGCCCTGTCGAGATTCTGGCTTTTTTACTCATTAACAGAGAAGGATGGGTGCTGGGGGGACATTAGGAGTCCCAGCCGTGCCACACTCTATAGTCTAAATGGCGCACCCTTCTCTTACTATCTTCACCTACTAGCCCTGCGTGGTACTTGGGAATAAGAGGCATTATCCCCACTTCACGAGTGAAGGAACAGAGGCTCTGAGAAGCAAGTTTTCCCAGGCCACAGAGTGAGTTATGGCAGGGCTGAGATGGGCACCCAAGGTTGCCAGCTACAAGGTTAGTGCTCTTTCCTCTTCGTCATCTTGCCCCAGGGCTTCTTGGAAATGGTAGAGCTTGGGCTCCTTCCTCACAATTCCCTCAAGAAGCATCCAGCAGACACCTGCTGCGTGTGCAGAAATCACCGGATACTCAGAGAGAAACCAGCTCCAATCCCTCTTGAGGACCTCATGGTCTGTCTTTACACAAGTCTTAGAATATAGTGTGATGACTGGAGGGTTGTAGCACAGACAGCTCTCTGACCCCAGAGCCCGGGAAGCCAGTCCTTCAAGGTGTGTGACGTACCATTTCAGGTTCCTTCAGTCTCCAATTTTCTGTCTGGAACCAGAGATGGGGTTAGAGAATTCGGGCTGAGTTCAAACCTCAGACAAAGGACACTGGTGTTTATGTTTGATGGGATGTGGTAGCACAGCTAAAAGTGTAGGCTCTGAGATCAGAAAGCGTTACTTCTCTCTTCATGGAAAGCAAGTTACAGTCCTATTTTTCATGTGAGAAAACTGAGGCTCAGCGAGTTCCAGTCTCTGTCCGAGGCAAGTGTGTGTCGGAGCGAGACTTGCGCGCAGTCTCCTGGTGTCTGAGCTGGACCTCCTCCTGCACGGGGCTTTGGGAGGCCACCAGAACACTCCCACTGCTCCAAACCCTGGCTGGGGCCCACTACCTGCCAGGCTGGACCAGGCCCCCCACCTGGATTTTATTCTGCAGCCAGAAGCCTGATCACCTGTAAGGAGCTGTCGGCATCGTGTCTCAACAACTGGAGAGAGGGAGTCTCACCGAGGGAGAGATTTGCCCCTTGGAAGGTGTGTAGTGCTTGCTCTGTTAGACTCCATTGCGTGAAGCCAAGACTCTGCTCTGGCGAGTCTGTGGCATTCATCCCTCCTCTCCTTTCTCTGCAGCAATTATCTCTGGAAGTTTACCCACTTCTGTAGGGCTCCTGGCTCCTCTGTATCCTGATGGCGGCAAATGGGATGGAAAAAAAAATTGCCTTTGTATCATGCAGCAAATGGAGGTATATCATATCTCAGTGGCCTCACCGAGCCTGTTACGTTTCAGGAAAACCATCTGGCTTGTCTTAGGGTGGCTTTCTAAGCAGTCACTGACCCCAATTAGGCATTGATCAATAATGATCAATAAATGATCAATCAATCGATCATCAATTAATTTTTGTTTTTTAAAAATATTTATTTATTTATTTAATTTTGGCTGCATTGGGTCTTCATTGCTGCACGTGGGCTTTTCTCTAGTTGCGGTGAGCGGGGGCTACTCTTCGTTGTGGTGCACGGGCTTCTCATCGAGGTGGCTTCTCTTGTTGTGGGTTTCAGTAATTGTGGCTCACGGGCTCTAGAGCGCAGGCTCAGAAGTTGTGACGCACAGGCTTAGTTGCTCCGCGGCATGTGGGATCTTCCCGGACCAGGGCTCGAACACCTGTCCCCTGCACTGGCAGGCGGATTCTTAACCACTGCGCCACCAGGGAAGTCCATCAATTAGATTTAAATTATCAGCCTTCACCAAATTTATACTGTCTATCCAACCCTGTGCTTGGCCTGTGACTGGCAGAAATAAAGGGAAGCCTGGATGCCTTCCTTTAAGGGAATTCACCTGAGAGATTAGAGGTGGAAACAGAGAAAAGAATGAGGGACTTGAAGTAAGACAGAGGTAGGTTTGAATGACAACACTTCAGCTTATTAACTGTGTGACTGTAGGCAAGTGCTCAGGGTACCTGGCTTGCTTGTTGTGAATATTAAAGGAGAGAATAGAAAACACTTTGCTCACTACTGGGTCCATGGGAAATGCTCTGTTGGTGGTTAAGTGTCAAAAGCAGGGTGAATGCACACAACTATAACTACTTAAATTGAGATAGGAATTCAGAGAAGGGAGATATTCATGTGTGAATTATCTTTTAAGGCCTAGACTTGTAGAGCAGGTAATTTGGACCCTGGCGGGTCTGGGACTGGGGCCCTGAAAGATCATACTTTTCAGAATGTGCAGTACAATGGATGGCCACAGGGGGAAGACATAGGACAAATTTTAGCATCTTCCATTTCACCATCCCTCTGGGCAGACAATCCAGTAGGTGACTATCCTTTCTTCACTCCCTCCACACCCATGTTATAATCAGAGCTAAACTTCCACACACAATATCTGTAGATAGAGGAGGGATTCACGGGGCTTTTCAATTGCAGTAATATGTTCTCTGAGACATTGCTGGCACATAGGAGCCAGTGTGTCAGAAAAGTCTTTCAATCTTGCTCTGATTTTTTTTTTTCACATTCTCTGATCAAGTCTCCCAACATATCTCTGAAATATGCAAATATCTATAGTTTTCTGTATCTCTTTGAAACTTTTGGGACACCAACTATCTCGCTGAAATATTCTGAAACTCCTTGAAATGCTGACTTTCTATAAATCTCTAAAATTATAAATCTCTATGTGGATGTCTTTTTCTGACCCTCTCTACCCTTTGACAGCACACATTCTCTCTGAATCTCAGAGACTCTCAGTCCATCTTTCTACAACAGCTTGTTATCATTTTTTTTTTTTATTGCGGTACGCGGGCCTCTCACTGTGTGGCCTCTCTCGTTGCGGAGCACAGGCTCCGGACGCGCAGGCCCAGCGGCCATGGCTCACGGGCCCAGCCGCTCCGTGGCATGTGGGATCTTCCCGGACCGGGGCACGAACCCGTGTCCCCTGCATCGGCAGGTGGACTCTCAACCACTGCGCCACGAGGGAAGCCCCAGCTTGTTATCATTTTGCAAGTGGATATTGGACAAAGACAGGTGCTATCTGTGCTAAACTCCAGGAATTTGCACCTCCTAGTTCCAGGCTGCAACTGTCTTGGTTCTGAAGAAGGTGGAGATCAGAGCCCTTCCCACAGGAAGTTTCAGCTAGAACTGGAGCCAGAGAAAAGAGCCAGGCATTTGGAGTCAGTCAAGCCTGGGTTTGATTCTCTAATCCTCATCTTACTGTGTGACCTTGGCAAATTGCTTTTCCCTCTCCAAGTCTGTCTTTTCTAATCTAGTAAAGATAATCCTGCAGCCTTCGAGACTGTTATGAGGACTAGAGGCTGTATGAGGTAGTCAAGTGTAAAATGCCTGGTGAACGCCCATGACTATCCTGACTTTAAGTGAGATGTGAGTCCGGAGGATGGAGAGATTCATGTGTGTGTTTCATTAGCCCTTGACATGGAAAGGAAGTATTCAGAGTCTGCTGCATTTAAGAAGTCGCTTTGAGTAAGTCCACATTATTGCTTCCTTTACAGATTCTGTGGGGCTGTGGACTTGCAAGAATTAGTCGTACTTTCCCCCCCAACTTTATTGATGTATAATTGACAAGTAAACTTGTACTATATTTAAAGTGTACAGCACAATGATTTCATATACATACACATTGTGAAATTAGTCCCACAATCCAGTTAATTAACCCATCTATCACCTCACATAGTTACCCTTTTGTTTTGGTGAGTACACTTAATATCTACTCTCTTAGCAAACTTCAGGTATACAACACAGTATTATTAGCTATAGTCATCATACTTTATGTTAGACACTCAGGACTCATGCATCTTACAACGGAAAGTGTGTACCTTGACAAACCTCTCTCCATTTCCTCCATCCCCCAGTCTCTGGGAACCACCATTCTATTCTCCATTTCTATGAGTCCAACTTCTTTTTGGTTCCACATACAAGTGATAACATATGGTACCTGTCTTTCTCTGTATGGCTTATTACACTGAACATAATGCCCTTCAAGTTCATCCATGTTGTCACAAATGGTAGGAGTCCCTTCTTTCTTGAAGAACAATATTCCCGTGTGTGTGTGTGTGTGTTTTTCTGTGTGTGTGTGTGTGTGTGTATCTACATATCACATTTTCTTTACCCATTCATCAACTGATGGACACTTAGGTTGTTTCCATATCTTGGCTATTGTGAATAATGCTGCAGGGAACACGGGAGTGCAGATGTCTTTTTGAGATACTGATTTTGTTTCCTTCAGATATATACCCAAAGTAGCATTGCTAGGTCACATGGGAGCTCTAATTTTAATTTTTTGAGGTACCTCAACACTGTTTTCCATAATAGTTGTACCAATTTACATTCCCACTAACGGTGTGTATCCTCAACATCTTCAACAACACCATCTCATGTCTTTTTGTCAATAGACATCCCATCAGGTGTAATGTGATATCTCATTGTGGCTTTGCATTTCTCCGATCAGTGATGTTGAGTATCTTTCCATAAACCTGTTGGCCTTTGTATGTCTTTTTTGGAAAAATGTCTGTTCAGGTACTTTGCCCATTTTGAGGGGGAGGGGGGAAGGAAATGTCTATTGAGGTCTTTTCCCCTTTTTTAAATTGGGTTTTTGGGGGGTTTTTGTTTTGTTTTTTTTTTGTTTTTTGCTATTGGGTTGTAAGGTTTCCTTATGTATTTTGTATATTAACCCTTTAATGAATATAATAGTTTTGATATAATCCTGATTATTTATTTTTGCTTTCATTGCCTGTGCTTTTTTTTTTTTTTTTTTGCGGTACACAGTCCTCTCACTGTTGTGGCCTCTCCCGTTGCAGAGCACAGGCTCCGGATGCACAGGCTCAGCGGCTCCATGGCGTGTGGGCTCTTCCCAGACCAGGGCACAAACCCGTGTCCCCTGCATTGGCAGGTGGACTCTCAACCACTGGGCCAACAGGGAAGCCCCATTGCCTGTGCTTTGGGCAACAAAATTCAAAAATTACCAAGACAAATGTCAAGGAGATTGACTCTGTTTTCTTCTAGAGTTTTACAATTTTAAATCTTTCCTTTAAGGCTTTAACCAATTTTGAATTGATTTGGGAGGGGCACGATGTAAGATAAGGGTCCAATTTCACTTTTTTGCATGTGAATATCCAATTTTCCAAACACCGTCTGTTGAAGAGACTATCCTTTCCCCACTTGTGTTCTTGGTGTTTGTCAAAAATTAATTGACTGTATATGTATGGGTTTATTTCTGGGCTCCCTCTTCTGTTCCACTGATCTGTGTGTCTGTTTTAATGTCAATACCACACTGTTTTCATTACTATAGCTTTGTAGTATGGTTTGAAATCAGGATGTGTGATACCTCCAGTTTTGTTCTTCTTGCTCAAGAACAAAACGTTAACTATTTGGGCTCTTTTGTGGTTCCATATGAATTTTAGGATTTTTAAAATTTCTGTGAAAAATACCATTAGAATTTTTATAGCAATTGCATTTAATCTAGAGACTGCTTTGGGTAGTATGGACATTTTAACAATATTAATTCTTCCAATCTATTAACATGGCATATTTTCCCATTGGTGTCTTCTACAATTTCTTCTGTCAACGTTTTATAGTTTCCAGTGTACAGATCTTTCACATCCTTGGTTAAGTTTATTCCTAAGTACTTTATTCTTTTTGATAGTATTATAAATGGGATTTATTCTTAATTTATTTTTTCAGATAGTTCGTTTTTAGTGTAGAGAAATGCAATGGATTTTTGTGTGTTGACTTTGTAACCTGAAACTCTACAAAATGCATCTATTATTCTAACAATTTTTTGGTGGAGTCTTTAGGGTTTTCCATATATAAGATCATGTTATCTGCAAACAGAGGCATTTTACTTCTTCCTTTCTGATTTGGATGTCTTTTATTTCTTTTTCCTGTCTAGTTGCTCTGGCTAGGACTCCAGTACTATGTTGAGTAGAAGTGGTGAGAGTGGACATCCCTGTCTTATTCCTAATCTTAGAGGAAAAGCTTTGAGCTTTTCACTGTTGAATACTTCTGTTAGCTGTGGGCTAAGTTCAAGGTCTTTATTATGTTAAGGTACAATACATTTCATCTTTACCTGATTTTTTGAGGTGCATTTCATTTATATTTAACTTGTTGAGAATTTTTATCACAAAAGGATGTTGAGGTACATTTTTATCTAGACTTGATTTGTTGAGAGGTTTTTATTTATTTATTTATTTATTTATTTTATTTTTATGGTACGTGGGCCTCTCACTGTTGTGGCCTCTCCTGTTGTGGGGCACAGGCTCCGGACATGCAGGCTCAGCGGCCATGGCTCATGGGCCCAGCCACTCTGCAGCATGTAGGATCTTCCCAGACCAGGGCACGAACCCGTGTTCCCTGCATCAGCAGGTGGACTCTCAACCACTGCGCCACCAGGGAAGCCTGAGAGGTTTTTTTTTTATTATGAAAGTGTGTTGAATTTAGTCAAATGCTTTTCCTGTACCTATTGAGATAATCATATAATTTTTATCCTTTATTTTGTTAATGTAATGGATCACTTTTATTAATTTGCATATATTGGATCATCCTTGCATCCCAGGGATAAATCCCACTTGATCATGGTGTGTGATCCTTTAAATGTGCTTTTGAATTTGGTTTGCTAGTATTTTGTTGAGGATTTTTGCGTTTATGTTCATCAGGGATATCAGCCTGTAATTTTCTGTTATTGTAATGACCTCATCTGGCTCTGGTATTAGAGTAAAGCAAGCCTTGAAAAATCAGTCTGGAAGTGTCCCTTTCTCTTTGATTTTTGGGAAGAGTTTGAGAAGGATTGGTAGTAATTCTTCTTTAAATATTTGGTAGAATTCACCAGTGAAGTCATTTGATTCTGCTTCTTTCTTTTTTGGGAGATTTTTGATTATTGATTCAAGCTCCTTACTCATTATTGGTCTGTTCTAATTTTTTGATTTCTTCCCTATTCAGGCTTTGTAGGTTATATGTTTCTAGGAGTTTATTCATTTCTTCTAGGTTATCCAATTTGTTAGTATATAATTGTTCATAGAAGTCTCTTATGATCTTTGTATTTCTGTGGTATCTGTGGTAATGCTTCCTCTTTCACTTATGATGTTATTTATTTGAGTCTTCTCTCCCTTTTTCTTAGTTATCCTAGCTAAAGATTTGTCAATTCTGTTATCTTTTCAAAAAGCCAACTCTCAGTTTTGTTGATTTTTCTATTGCATTTCTAGTCTCTATTTCATTTATTTCTGCTCTAATCTTTGTTATTTCCTTCCTTCTAATAACTTTGGGCTTATTTTGTTCTTCTTTTTCTAGTTACTTGAGGTATAACGTTAGATTCTTTATTTGAGATCTTTTTTCTTAACGTAGGCGTTTATCACTATGAATCACTTACTCTGAATGTGCAATATCAAGAGTTGGACACCAGCTGGGGCAATAGAGCAGATTTCAGCATCTTCCACTGTAGTTTACCTTTAGTGATGAGTAGTAAAGCCTTTGGTGGCACTTCATACACTATCTTATGTGTGACGCCATCTGCCTGCAGTGTTTAGCATCGGTGGGGATTGTGTGGGCAGCTGGAAATCTGAGCTGCTGTTTGACAATATGTCTCTGTATTTAGCATTTAGACTAGTGTGTTCCAATAGAACTTTCAGCTATGATGGAAATATTCCAAACCTGTGCTGTCCAAAATGGTAGCTATTAACCACATAGGGCTATTGAACAGTTGAAATGTGACTAGTACAACTGAGGAATAAAAATTTTAACTTAAGTTAATGGTAATTAATTTGAATATAAATATTTAGCTACATATGGGTAGAGGGTTCTGGACTGGGCAACACAGAATTCCAGACAACTTCAGTTTATCTAGGAATGAATGAACACTCTCCATCCCCGCCTCTTTCTGAGGCTGAGCTAAGATTCATTAGTGAAGTTGTCTCCCAAGGAGCTCACAGTGGAGGAGGGGTGGGAAGTGGGCGAGGAAGCAATGATGAATTCATAAACACTATACTATAAGCCTAATTACTACAGTAAGAGATATAAATCATACTGGTGGTTGCTTCCACTTCTGAGTGCTTAACCAGGGGCAAAACACTTTATAGTGTGATTTAGGTCTCAGGGCATCCCTATGACATTATGCAGATGAGGAAACCAAGGTGCAGAGTGACCAAATGGTTTATTTATGACAATTTAGATGCCAACCTAGATGGATGTCTTACTCTAAAATCTTTGTATAATGCTTATGAGGAACTTAAAAGAGGACTACATCACATCGAGTGAGGTACTATTCAAGCTTTCTAAAGGAGTTTGGGTTTCAGCTAGCAGGAAGAATAAGTAGGGTTTTAGTAGAAAAGGAGAGAAGACAGAGTCCAGGCAAAAGGATAGCATTAATCAGTGAGGCAAGAAATCTTGAGGGCTTTTTCTGCTCGTTAACATTGTAATTAATCAAAATTTGGGTTTGGCCTCTCCTTTGTAACAGGTTTGGCTGAGTCCAAGAAGAGGGGATTGGTCTCTGACTAGAGGAGTCTGTGCTTATGGGGTAGTTGAGAGGGTGTGGTCCATGGAACAACATCATCTAAAACCACTGGTCTGGGAGGGAGACTAGAGAGCACCCAACAGGGCTGGAGGGATGTGGAGCCCAGGGTGAAGGGCAGCAGGGGCGGGGGAGAGGGTGTCTCCCTTCGAGGTGGGTAAATTCATGGAGTGCAAGCATACACCCTTGTAAACTTCAACATCAAAGGAGACTCCCAGCTTCTTAAAGATGAACTGTGGATACTGGGAGAGAGACATGGGGAATGACGGGAACCATTAAGTTCAAGTCCTTTTAGACTCACTTTTTTGCCTGTATTTTCAACAGATGTAAGAGAATCTATTGATGGAACAAGTTCTTTGGCATCAAATATGTGGTGGGATCAGCAGACAAAGTTTTTCATGTTGGGATTTCA
Organism: Tursiops truncatus; assembly: GCF_011762595.2. Classification (NCBI taxonomy): domain Eukaryota; kingdom Metazoa; phylum Chordata; class Mammalia; order Artiodactyla; family Delphinidae; genus Tursiops; species Tursiops truncatus. The sequence continues at coordinate 144,358,133 of NC_047034.1, forward strand.
AAAAGACATTTTCCATAATCTCTTGGAGACACGATGGTATGTTTGGTGGACTTGTGATAGTTGATGCTACTATGACAACCTAGAGGCAGGTCTCTAGCGACTTAACCATTCAACTCTATTCTTGGCCATGTTCCTAACAAATGTACTGCATGATCTAAATAAAGACATTGGCTAAAGGTTATCCTATTCGGTAAAGAGAACTAAATTGCTATTCAGAGAATCAAAAGCCAGGAAGTTATTGTCTTCTGTAATTGATTTGACTCTATCAAGATTGTATTTAATTATGAGAGCCATAAAGTGTAGCATTTAGCCTCAGGAAAACCAAGTGGAAAAGGAAAGGAATGTTTGATTTGGTAATGTCAGTCGCAGTCAAACTTTTTTAGTGCTTGCTGTAGGGATTTTATAGTGAATAAACCACTGCTCTCTATGGTCATACATTCCCCACATCTGAGCCGATAGAATCACTTTTACACTTGCTACTTAAATGGGGACTACAAAATCTATAGTGACTTATGGTGTGAAGTGGAGTCCTGGCTGTGAATAAACCCAGTGGTAGCCTGGCTTTTCTGCTGGAAATATAGAATGTTTCTTTAAAAACTGGTTTAGGATTTTTAAGTTAAAAAAATAAAATGTGGACTTCCCTGGTGGCACAGTGGTTGAGAGTCCTCCTGCTGATGCAGGGGACACGGGTTCGTGCCCCGGTCCGGGAAGATCCCACATGCCGCGGAGCGGCTGGGCCCATGAGCCATGGCTGCCGAGCCTGCGCGTCTGGAGCCTGTGCTCCGCGACGGGAGAGGCCACAACAGTGAGAGGCCCGCGTACCGCAAAAAATAAATAAATAAATAAATAAATAAATAAATAAATAAATAAATAAATAAATAAATAAAAATGTGATGGGGGCGTGTTGGTGGGAGGTGATTGTCCTGTACTATTTTCTCCCTAAAGGCAGATCGCTGCTTAGAGAAATGAACAGACGATTATGAAAGCCAGGGTTTATATATCAGGCTCAGTCCCAAGGGTTGTCTCCCTAAAGCAGCAGCAGATGGGCCAAAGACACACGTGGACAGAGGGAAAGACCTAGAGCTGTTTGAGTGTGAGGTCAAGTCCTCACCTCAGCTATGTCCTGCCGAAGGGTGTGTCCTGGCGCAGGCCAGAGGGAGTGTTTTTAAGTGACTTAAGTGCTTGCAGTTCCACTGACCTGGCCTTTCCTCCCTCCTCCAATCCGTTCTCCACACTAAAGCCAGAAGGACCTTTTCAAATGTAACTCTGAGCAGGTCATGCAACCCACTCTCTGCTTAGAACCTACCAGTGTTTTTCCAGGAATGTCAGCACAGTTCACTGGTGCCTACGTGGTTTACCCTGCAGCTTCATTTGCCCCAAATCTCCCTCCTTTTCGCTCTCCACTCACTGTAGTCTTTTCTTTCCTGGCAGCATGCTATGGCCTTCCACTGCGGGGGTTTTGCACATGCTGCTGCTTTTGTCCAGTGAACTTTCCTGTCCACACCCCTTGCTTTGTGTTCTCACAGATTCATATTCTTCCCATAAACTACACAAAGGAGGGATTGGCCTGATTCTGCTCATCATATTACCCTAGCATAATGCCAGACACACAGTCAATAACTAATTATTGAAAGAACGACTGAACTTTCTTTCTAGAGTGAAAGACTTTCATGCTGTCTATCAGATCTCGCTTCTAGGAAAGTATGTCATATTGATCTTCCATTCCCTTTTAATTTCTCAGGGTGGGGTGGGAGGGAAACCTTAAATCATGGCTGGGAAGGCTTAGGCATTGGCAAAGGGCCAAGGAGTAGGTGGGGGAGGTGGGAAGGCTTTTGGAGTGTCATGCAAAGGGGGAGGGAGGACTTTTTCCAGGCTGTCCTAAGGAGCCATCTACTTTGCCAATGACTATGTTCTCCCTTGCCAGGCTACCCTGGGTCCCAGGAATTTAATCTTAATGAGTAGATGATAAGTGGTTAAACACATAGAGCCCTAAAGGATCTGGGACTCTTCACCAACAGGATTCTCATATAACCTATGCCTCTTATACCTCACGTGACTTCAAGCCATGATGTAATCTCTGTAAATTTCTTTTCAACCCAATTGTGATCCAAAGCATGATGAGTGGAGTCAGCGGAAACTAAATTTGAGCGTCCACTCAGCTACTTACCAGCTGTGTGATTTCAAACAATCCTGTTTGAAAACCTGTTTTTGCCACTGTAAAGTGGTATTAATAATAGTTTCCATTTCACTGGGCAGCTGTGAGTATACATCAAAATAATGTTTCTAAATCACTGAACACCACTCTCATCTCACTGGTTTGACACACAGAGGTTTATTTCTTGCTTACACCGCAGTACTGTGCCATGAGTAGTGGTGGCAGAAGTGTAAATCTCTGCATCCTTTCTGGAAGACAACTGGACAATATGTATGAAAAGCCTTAAATTACTACCCAGTAATTTCACACTTCTAGGAATTATTCCTAGCCAAATAACCAGAGACGCAGATATACCAGTTGATGTACGCGGATATCCTTATAACCTATTGACAACAATGGGCCACTGGAAAGACTTAAGTGTTTAACAGTATTGGGGGAGGGCAGGAGGGATGGCAGTGGTGGTTGTAAGGGCTGTAATTCTCCCAACAGCTGAGGTTTACTTCCTTGTGAAAGCAGCTTTTTCTGTTACTAGAGTAATACCCGTGGCCTCTCTCTACCTCCTCACTTACTACTCACCATGCTTCCGTGATGGGATCAGGAACTGAGATGTGTCTTCCTGAAACTTCTTCCCATCTATCTAAGGAATAGGCAAACCCCAGGAAACGTGTTCTCAATTGCTTTCAGCCATGAAGCAAGTTTAGCACTTAAGTCTCTGTCTCAATGGGAGCAGGCTATCACTGCCTGTAATTGGGCAGATAAATCAGCCCAATACCGGAATTCATCATTAGATTGTCCACCCACCCATTCACACATGCTAACTTTATTTTATACCACTGATTTATAAAGTTGACATTTGAATGCACAATCTGCCTTAATCTTTTATTTCTCACTTAGTTTTATTTAGGAGAATATAATTATGGTGTTTATCTCTTATACTAAACGTGTAGTCTCTATAATCAATAGTATCAACGTTACCTGGGAACTTCTCGGAAATGCAGATTCTTGGACTCTACCTAGATCTACTGAATCAGAAACTCTGTGTGTGGAGCCCAGTGGTTTGTGTTTTAACAAATTCTCTAGGTGATTCTCATGCATGCTAAAGCTTGTAAGCACTCATTTTTTAGCACACACGCAATACTGGATGAAAATATACCAAAACGTTACAGATACCGAATCAGGACTGGCTTCTTGCTGCTGGTACATCAATACCCGAGAAGTAGTTGTTGGTAGAAAGGAAAGTTGCTTTTAATCGGAATGCCACCAATCTGGGGAGATGGTGGACTCAGTGTCCCCCCAAAACCACCCCCGAAGATCCTGCTCACCCATGAAAGTTTTTAAAGGGAAAAAGGGAAGTAATCTCAGTTCATCACTGAGATAGGGGGTCAGTGTAGTCTCCATCCCCCACTGTGTGCAGTCTTGTTCATATCTTGCACTTTTTCTTTAGATGCTGTCTTGTTCATACAGTTTGTTCACCAGGTTACTGAATGGGAAGCTAGGGAAGAGATCTGGTCATCTGTTAATTATTTATTCTTCATTTCTACTTCTTTGATCTACAGAAAGAACCAACAGATTAGACAAGATATTGTGTAATCAAAAGATGTGAAACGTGTGCTAGAGCTGGAGATGGGGGTGCCTGGTTTAAGGTTAGTGACAAGACAAAGAGGCCTCCCGTAGAGAGCTCTTTCCTGCAAAAAGTTCTTTCCTGCCAAAAGCTACTTACATTATTAGTAATTTTCTTTGAGAGGTGGGGCTGCAGATGTGTGTGTTTTGGTATAAATTAATTTTAAATTAAATTATCTTATTTTTCAGATATCTTTGTGTATTTCTTGGCTTACGTCCCATCAATAAATCTCATAGGGTGGGGCAGCAATTCTTGATGTCATTCAATGAAGTATCAGCTTTTAATTTATAAAAAGTAGGCAAGGTTACAGATATTTGTAGTTTATGAGAGTAGATACATTTTTCCACTTAAGAATTTTTAAATAATTACATATTCACAGGAAATTGCAAAGATAGAATCAAAAGCAATTGACTTCTGTATATTAACCATGTATCCTACAACCTTGCTATAGCTGCTTATCAGTTCCAGGAGTTTTTTGTTCTGTTTTATTTTTGCAATTCCTTGGGATTTTCTTTATTGAGAATCTTTTCATACGTGAACAACCTATCATGTTTTACTATTGCTTCTGGCCAATGTTCAAAAACAAAATTCTCTAAGCTTTCCCCTAGTCAATATTTTCACCTTTATCCTTTGTATCTTTCCCACTCATACCTCAGGAATGGGCTCTGGTAATTGTCAAGGAAATTCTAATGTAACATAGAGACAGGTAAACATCCCCAAGGGAAAGAAAAAATTAGTGAGAAGTGGAAAAATTCCTATTCTGAGCCAACTGATTATCAACTAATTTATCTTTCCCCACCCCTGAAAAATGGGGGTAATCAGTAGAATCATTCCTGTGTTTATAATCAAGGTATAATTTCATACTACAGTGAAACAAGTAGACAAAAAAAATGTGCAGTTCAGTGAATTTTGAAAAATGCATATGCCTGTTAATTGTGTCCTATAGCACATTTCCATTATCCTAGAGAGTTCTCTTACCCCTTCTAATCAACCCCTCACTCCTCCAGTGACTACCACTCTACCATTTTACAACGTAGATCAGCTTTGCCTGTTCTACAGGTTCATACACATGGACTCATACTGTACATATTTTCTGGTGTCTTGCCTCTTTTATTTAGCATAATGTTTTTTGTTGTTTTTTTTTTCCAGTACGCAGGCCGCTCACTGCTGTGGCCTCTTCCCGTTGCGGAGCACAGGCTCCGGACGTGCAGGCTCAGCAACCATGGCTCACGGGCCCAGCCGCTCCGCGGCACGCGGGATCCTCCCGGACCGGGGCACGAACCCGCGTCCCCTGCATCGACAGGAGGACTCTCAACCACTGCGCCACTGGGGAAGCCCTAGCATAATGTTTTGACATTCACCCACATTGCTGCAAGTATCATTAGTTTTTCTTTGTTGCTGCTGAGTAGTATTCCATTGTCAGAATACACCACATTTGCTTGTTGATGGGCACCTGGAATATTCCTAGTTTTTGTCTATTACGAATAAGATTACTGTTGGTTTGCGTTCTGCAGGCCTGCAAGGTCTGTACTTGCCCAGCTTCAAGACTGAAGAAAGAGCCTGGAGTCAGCAACAGACACATCAGTGGTTTAATAGATGGGGGAGCTTACACGTCTGAAGCAAGGTCCTGGAGCCACACCCCACCATGCGCTGTGGACGGCAGGGCAGGACATGGTGGCAGTCTTCGCTCCCGGGGGGCAGGGGGAGATTACCAGTTATAGGGGGAATTGATAGCAGGTGGGCTCATTGGTTACCAGGGAAACCAGCAGAGGGGCATGCCCCTAACCACCCCTTTGATAAGCATAGTGGAGAGTTCTGATCTAAAGCTAGAACAATCATTAGCTGGGGCGTGGGAAAGTATGTAAGAAAGTCAGTCATGTGAGTAGCGTGTAGGTGAAGCAGGACCTGATGGAGCAGCGGATGTACAGAGAGCAAGAGCACAGCCATCGAGTGGCCTGACCATATACCTACTATGAACATTCTTATACAAAGAGATTTGTGGATATGTTTTCATTTCTCTTGGATTAATGCCTGAGAGTAGAATTTTGGGGTCATTGGGGAGATGTATACTTTATAAGAAACTTCAAATCTTAGACACAACAGCAGTGTATGGGAGTTCCAGTTCTCACATCCTCGGCTACGTATCGTGTTGTCAGTGTTTTCATTTTAGCTATTTCAGTGACTCTGAGGTGAAATCTTGGTATAGTTTTACTTTGCAATTCCCTAATACCTAGTAACGTTGCTCACATTTTAGAGTACTTATTGGCCATTCATACATCTTCTTTTTTGAAGTACTTGTTTATATCTTTCTAAATTGGGTTGTCTTAAAAATTATTATTGAGTTGTAAAAGTTATTTATATATTCTGAATATAAACCCTTTGCCAGATGTGTGTGTTGCACATATTTTCTTCTGGTTGAAGTCTTTTCCATGAAGTCTTTTCTTAATGGTGTTGTTGATAAGAAGTTTTAAATTCTGATGAAATCCAATTCATCAATTTTGGGTTTTTCTAGGATTGGGTCAGACACAGAAGACAGCAAACTCTAAGTAATCATGGCTTAGACAAGACGGCAATTTCTTTATTTTCTCTCACTAATGCAGGAAGTCCATTCCACAATCACCAGTAATGTCTTCAGTTTTGTTTTTTCCATTCTCAATATATGGGTTCCAACTTGTGGTTCATGAAAGCACCCAAACCAAAGTAGAGTGAACACATCCTCTGTAGATACTTCCTTGGAGCAGGACCATCATTAACGCTTATGTTTAATTGGCCGGGACTTAGTCTCCTCAGTCTGCAGGGCTACAAGGGATGCTGAACAATGTAGTTTATATTCCATTTGGCTATATATTCACCTAAAAATTCACCTAAAAAATCAAAGGTTTTAATAAGATAGAAGAAAAGGATAACAAATATTGTTGAAAAATGCGTGGTCTCTGCCATAATGTGTTGATTCTCGCTTATGAATTTTCTCATTTTATCTATTTTAAAATATATTGGTATGTAATCATTGTTTCAATCTTATTATCTTTATTTTTTTTCTCTGATTTTGCAATTAAATTGTGATTTTCATTCTTAGTTTTGTGGATTCGTACTTACTTTTTTTTCCTGATCAGTATTGTCTAAGGTTTGTCAATTGTATCTTTTTGAAGAAATAACTTCTGGCTTAGTTTATCTCCTCCAGCAGAGTTTTAGAAACTGAGAGATATGGCTCATTTCTCAGAAACTTTTATCAGCATTTATATCTGTAAATATACAGTAAGAGATGTCATTCTCAGGTTCCCAAATGACCAACAGAGAGAGAAACTGCTAACCCAGCAAATGAAGCAAGGTTATTTCTAGGGTTTTAGCTTTTGGGTTCAGTGATTTTAAGGTGGGTCTTTCCTGGTGATAAACGGTGAGGTTTGAGAAGAACTCTGGAGTGATGGGAACAGTGAGGTAAGAGTCTTGAAGTCTTGATGAAAAAGTTGTTAGTCTTGATAAGTAAACTATCTTTGTGGGTTCATTGTCTTAATTTTAGGAGCAAAGATTTCCTTGAGCACATAGCTATTTTTATGTGATCTCAGTATTACTTAATACAGGGACAGAAAGGTGTTCCCAATCCCTCTATTATTTGGGTCAAGGAGAGGTAATTATATTAATTTCCATTTTTGATATGTATTGGTCAGTCTATCTATCTGTCATCTATTCAAATATATATATGAATATATGTATATAAATATATATATTAGAGGAATTGAGTCATGAGATTTCCATGAGTCATGGGACTGGCAAGTTCAAAATCTGTGAGGCAGGCCAGCAGGCTGCAGGTCCAGGGGAGAGTTGATACTGCCATCTTGAATCCAAAATCTGCAGGACAGGTCAGCAAACTGGAAAGAGAAGCAGGGTTTCTACGTTACAGCCATGAGCCAGAATTGCTTCTTCTTTGGGAAACCTTAGTCTTTGTTCTTAAGCTCTTCAACGATTGGATAAGGTCCACCTACAATGTAGAGGGTATTCTACTTTTCTTAAAGCCTACTGATTTAAATATTAATCACATCTAAAAAATACCTTCACATCAACATCTAAACTGGTGTTTCACCAAATAACTTGGTCTAGCTAAGCTTACACAGATACATACAGAATTGTTGCCAAACCCTGTTTCATTCTAGCCATAAATAATATTAATCCAAGGATAAATTTATTTTTAAAAACAGTCTAGTCATCTTATTGAAAGGTATGTTTCTAATAAATTTTACTTTCTATGTTTGATATTATCAATATTTATCAAAATTGATAATATATTTGCAATGTTTTATCAACTGTGTTCTATAAAAATTATAATAAATTAATACAGGAGAATTTTTAATCTTATGGTCATAAGTATAAAACTAATTTATAATTTTGTTGCAGAAAGTTATAATAGGGTTATAAATAAAAAATTTTCAAAACTAACATATTCATATTGATATAAAATCTTCTGGGGAAGCCTTATTTTAAAATATCAATACTTATAAAAGTCTAAAAATTATACCTCTTGCAAGTATTTTAACTTGTATAAAATTTTAGATATTAATATAGATGATTAAGGGATTATAGAGTTACTCAAATCCTTTTAGAGGATATGTAAGCAAAATATTGAAGACCGCTGGGATTAAGTTCCAAACTCTCTCTCCAAGGAAACCACCATGGTACTGTTAGAGAAAAAATATTCAGTGACAATTCTTAAGGATGGTGAGACAGAGTTTATTCAGGGCCATCCAGTAGGATGGAATGGAATTTTAAAGGGAAGGAGAAAGACTGGGCTCAACTCCAAATATAACAAGGGCAAGTGGGAATTTATAACCAAGGAGCAGGATGGAAGTCAGTGAATAGAAAATCTCTAAGAGGAAACATCAGGAGTAAGGGGGATTCTGGCTGAACCAACTAACAGGATTTTTGCTGAATGAAGACAGGTCAGGGTGATCAGACATCATATTGGGGATGGTGGAGAATGAGAAACCTCATCAGATATTGAGGATATCACATATCAAGGATGAGGGTTTCTGGTTAACTGATTTAGCAGGGTTCTTGCTAAAACTGGATTTTACAAGGATGTCCACAAATGGGCCTAGAAAAGGCTCAAGATCCTGACTAAAGTTTGATCAAGCAAAGAATCTTTGTCAGTACCAAGAGGCAACATTTCTGTCAAAAGCTTAGGAGAAAGAGCACTTGTACTTAACTATTAACTCTTTTTTTATTTTTTTTTTAACATCTTTATTGGAGTATAATTGCTTTACAATGGTGTGTTAGTTTCTGCTTTATAACAAAGTGAATCAGTTATACATATACATATGTTCCCATATCTCTCCCCTCTTGCATCTCCCTCCCTCCCACCCTCCCTATCCCGCCCCTCTAGGTGGTCACAAACACCGAGTTGATCTCCCTGTGTGAGGCGGCTGTTTCCCACTAGCTATCTATTTTACATTTGGTAGTGTATATATGTCCATGCCACTATCTCACTTCATCCCAGCTTACCCTTCCCCCTCCCTGTGTCCTCAAGTCCATTCTCTACATCTGCATCTTTATTCCTGTGCTGCCCCTAGGTTCTTCAGAACCAATTATTTTTTAAGGTTCCATATATATGTGTTAGCATACAGTATTTGTCTTTCTCTGACTTACTTCACTCTATATGACAGCCTATAGGTGCAGCCACCTCACTACAAGTAACTCAATTTCATTTCTTTTTTTTTTAACCTCTTTATTGGAGTAAAATTGCTTTACAATTTGTGTTAGTTTCTGCTGTATAACAAAGTGAATCAGCTATACGTACACATGTATGCCCATATACCCTCCCTCTTGCATCTGCCTCCCACCCTCCCTATCCCATCCCTCTAGGTGGTCAAAAAGCACTGAGAGGATTTTCCTGTGCTATGCGGCTGTTTCCCACTAGCTAGCTATTTTACATTTGGTTGTATATATATATATATATATATATATATATATATATATATATATATATATATATATATATAGTATAGTATATAGTGTATATATATATATATATAGTATAGTATATAGTGTATATATATATAGTATAGTATATAGTATATATATATATAGTATATATATATATAGTATATATATATATATATAGTATATATATATATCAATGTCACTCTCTCACTTTGTCCCAGCTTACCTTCCCCCTCCCTGTGTCTTCAAGTTGATTCTCTATGTCTGCATCTTTATTTCTCTCTGCCCCTAGGTCCTTTATATATATATATATATTCCATATATATGTGTTAGCAGACAGTATTTGTTTTTCTCTTTCTGACTTACTTCACTCTGCATGACAGATTCGAGGTCCATCCGCCTCACTACAAATAATTCAATTTCGTTTCTTATTATGGCTAATATTCCATTGTATATATGTGCTACATCTTCTATATCCATTCGTCTGTCAATGGACACTTAGGTTGCTTCCATGTCCTGGCTATTGTAAATAGTGCTGCAATGAACATTGTGGTACATGACTCTTCTTGAATTATGGTTTTCTTAGGGTATATGCCCAGTAGTGGGATTGCTGGGTCATATGGTAGTTCATTTTTTAAGGAACCTCCATACTGTTCTTTATAGTGGCTGTATCAATTTATATTCCTACCAACAGTGCAAGAGGGTTCCGTTTTCTCCACACCCTCTCCAGCATTTATTGTTTGTAGAACTTTTGATGATGGCCATTCTGACCAGTGTGAGGAGATACCTCATTGTAGTTTTGATTTGCATTTCTCTAATGATTACTGATGTTGAGCATCCTTTCATGCGTTTGTTGGCAATCTGTATATCTTCTTTGGAGAAATGTCTATTTAGGTCTTCAGCCCATTTTTTGATTGGGTTTTTTGTCTTTTTGATATTGAGCTGCATGAGCTGTTTGTATATTCTGGAGATTAATCCATTGTCAGTTGCTTCATTTGCAAATATTTTCTCCCATTCTGAGGTTGCCTTTTCATCTTATTTATGGTTTTCTTTGCTGTGCAAAAGCTTTTAAGTTTCATTAGGTACCATTCGTTTATTTTTATTTCTCTTTCTCTAGGAGGTGGGTCAAAAAGGATCTTTCTGTGATCTATGTCACAGAGTGTTCTGCCTATGTTTTCCTCTAAGAGATTTACAGTGTCTGGTCTTAAATTTAGGGCTTTAACCATTTTGAGTTTATTTTTGTGCATGGTGTTAGGTGTTCTAATCACATTCTTGTATATGTAGCTGTCCAGTTTTCCTAGCACCACTTATTGAAGAGGCTGTCTTTTCTCCATTGTATATTCTTGCCTCCTTTATCAAAGATAAGGTGACCATATGTGCATGGATTTTTCTCTGGGCTTTCTATCCTGTTCCATCGATCTATATTTCTGTTTTTGTGCCAGTAAAATACTCTCTTTGTTATTGTAGCTTTGTAGTATAATCTAAAGTTAGGGACCCCGATTGCTCCAACTCTGTTTTTCTTTCTCAAGATTGCTTTGGCTATTCGGGGTCTTTTGTGTTTCTGTACAAACCGTACAATTTTTTGTCCTAGTTCTGTGAAAACTGCCATTGGTGCTTTGATAGGGATTGCATTGAATCTGTAGGTTGCTTTGGGTAGTATAGTCATTTTCACAATGTTGATTCTCCAATCCCAGAACATGGTATATCTCTCCATCTCTTTGTAGCATCTTTAATTTCTTTCATCAGTTTCTTACAGTTTTCTGCATACATGTCGTTTGTTTCCTTAGGCAGGTTTATTCCTAGGTATTCTATTCTTTTTGTTGCAATGGTAAATGGAAGTGTTTCCTTAATTTCACTTTCAGATTTTTCATCATTAGTGTATAGGAATGCAAGAGATTTCTGTGCATTAATTTTGTATCCTGCTACTTTACCAAATTCACTGATTAGCTCTAGTAATTTTCTGGTAGAGTCTTTAGGATTCTCTATGTATAGTATCATGTCATCTGCAAACAGTGACAGTTTTACTTCTTTTCTGATTTAGATTCCTTTTATTTCTTTTTCTTTTCTGATTGCTGTGGCTAAAACTTCCAAAATTATATTGAATAATAGTGGTGAGAGTGGGCAATCTTTTCTTATTCCTGAGTGGGAAGTCTTGTCTTGCTCCTGATCTTAGTGGAAAGGTTTTCACTTTTTCACCATTGAGAACCATGTTTGCCATATGTCACCTTTATTATGTTGAGGTAAGTTCCCTCTATTCCTACTTTCTGGGGGGTTTTATCATAAATGTATGTTGAATTTTGTCAAAAGCTTTTTCTGCCTCTATTGAGATTATCATATGTTTTTTTCTCCTTCAATTTGTTAACATAGTGTATCACATTGACTGATTTGTGTATATTGAAGAGTCCCTGCATTCCTGGGATAAACCCCACTTGATCATGGTGTATGATACTTTTAATGTGCTATTGGATTCTGTTTGCTAGTGTTTGGTTGAGGATGTTTGCATCTATGTTCATCAGTGATATTGGCCTATAGTTTTCTCTTTTTGAGACATATTTGTCTGGTTTTGGTGTCAGGTTGATGGTGACCTCATAGAATGAGTTTTGGAGTGTTTCTCCCTCTGCTATATTTTGGAAGAGTTTGAGAATGATAGGTGTTTGCTTTTCTCTAAATGTTTGATTGAATTTGCCTGTAAAGCCATCTGCTCTGGGCTTTTGTTTGTTGGAAGATTTTTAATCACAGTTTCAATTTCAGTGTTTGTGATTGGTCTGGTTATTTTTTTATTTCTTCCTTTTTCAGTCTCATAAGGGTGTGCTTTTCTAAGAATTTGTCCATTTCTTCCAGGTTATCAATTTTATTGGTACATAATGCTTGTAGTAATCTCTCATGATCCTCTGTATTTCTGCAGTGTCAGTTGTTACTTCTCATTTTTCATTTCTAATTCTGTTGATTTGAGTCTTATCCCTTTTTTTCTTGATGAGTCTGGCTAATGGTTTATCAATTTTGTTTATCTTCTCAAAGAATCAGTTTTTAGTTTTATTGAACTTTGCTATTGTTTCCTTCATTTCCTTTTCATTTATTTCTGATCCCATCTTTATGATTTCTTTCCTTCTGCTATCTTTGGCGGGCTTTTTTTTTTTCTTCTTTCTCTAATTGGTTTAGGTGTAAGGTTAGGTTGTTTATTTGAGATGTTTCTTGTTTCTTGTGTTACGATTGTATTGCTATAAACTTCCCTCTTAGAACTGCTTTTGCTGCATCCCATAGGTTTTGGGTCTTCGTATTTTCATTGTCATTTGTTTCTAGGTATTTTTTGATTTCCTCTTTGGTTTCTTCAGTGATCTCTGTTTATTTAGTAGTGTATTGTTTAGTCTCTATGTGTTTGTATTTTTTACAGATTTTTTCCTGTATTTGATATCTTGTCTCATAGTGTGGTGGTTGGAAAAGATACTTGATATGATTTCAATTTTCTTAAATTTAGCAATGCTTGATATGTGTCCCAAGATATGAGGTATTCTGGAGAATGTTCCATGAGCACTTGAGAAGAAAGTGTATTCTGTTGTTTTTGGTTGGTATGTCCTATAATTATCTTTTAAGTCCATCTTGTTTATTGTGTCATTTAAACTTGTGTTTCCTTAATTTTCATTTTGGATGATCTGTCCATTGATGAAAGTGGGGTGTTAACGTCCCCTACTATGATTGTGTTACTCTCAATTTCCCCTTTAATGGCTGTTAGCATATGCCTTATGTACTGAGGTACTCCTATGTTGGGTGCATAAATACTTACAATTGTTATATCTTCTTCTTGGATTGATCCCTTGATCATTATGTAGTGTCCTTCTTTGTCTCCTGTAATAGGCTTTATTTTAAAGTGATTTTGTCTGATATGAGAATTGCTACTCCAGCTTTCTTTTGATTTCCATTTGCATGGAATATCTTTTTCTGTCCCATCATTTTCAGTCTGTATGTGTCCCTAGGTCTGAAGTCGGTCCCTTGTAGACAGCATATATATGGGTCTTGTTTTTGTATCCATTCAGGCAGTCTATGTCTTTTGGTTGGAGCATTTAATCCATTTATATTTAAGGTAATTATCGATTTGTATGTTCCTATTACCATTTTCTTAATTGTTTTGTGTTTGTTATTGTAGGTATTTTCCTTCTCTTGTGATTCCTCTTAGAGAAGTTCCTTTAACGGTTGTTGTAAAGCTGGTTTCATGGTGCTGAATTCTCTTAGCTTTTGCTTTTCTGTAAAGGTTTTAATGTCTCCATCAAACCTGAATGAGATCCTTGCTGCATAGAGTAATCATGATTGTAGGTTTTTCCCTTTCATAACTTTAAATGTGTCCTGCCACATCCTCTGGCTTGCAGAGTTTCTTCTGAAAGATCAGCTTTTAACCTTATGGTGTTTCCCTTGTATGTTATTTGTTGCTTTTCCCTTGCTGCTTTTAATATATTTTCCTTGTATTTATTTTTTGATAGTTTGATTAATTTGTGTCTTGGCGTGTTTGTCCTTGGATTTATCCCGTATGGGACTCTCTGTGCTTCCTGGACTTGATTAACTATTTCCTTTCCCATACTATGGAAGTTTTCAACTATTATCTCTTCAAATATTTTCAATGTCCCTCTCTTTTACTCTTCTTTTTCTGTGACCCCTATAATTCGAATGTTGGTGCATTTAATGTTGTCCCAGAGGTCTCTGAGGCTGTCCTGAATTCTTTTCATTCTTTTTTCTTTATTCTGCTCTGCAGTAGTTTTTTCCACTATTTTATCTTCCAGGTCACTTATCCGTTCTTCTGCCTCAGTTATTCTGGTATTTTTTCCTTCAAGAACATTTTAAATTTCATTTATTGTGTTGTTCTTCATTGTTTGTTTGCTCTTTAGTTCTTCTAGGTCCTTTTAAAATGTTTCTTGTATTTTCTCCATTCTGTTTCCAACATTTTGCATCATCTTTACTATCATTATTCTGAATTCTTTTTCAGGTAGACTGCCTATTTCCTCTTAATTGTTTGGTCTGGTGGTCTTTTCCTTACTCCTTCATCTGCTGTGTATTTCTCTGTCTTCTCATTTTGCTTAACTTACTGTGTTTGGGGTTTTCTTTTCACAGGCTGCATGTTCGTAGTTCCTGTTGCTTTTGGTGTCTGCTCCCAGTGGGTAAAGTTGATTGTGTAGGCTTCCTGGTGGAGGAGACTTGTGCCTCTGATGCTGGATCTTGTCTTTCTGGTAGGCAGGACCGTGTCCAGTGGTGTGTTTTTGAGTGTCTGTGACCTTATTATGATTTTAGGCAGCCTCTCTGCTAATGTGTGGGGTTGTGTTCCTGTCTTGCTAGTTGTTTGGCTTGGGTTGTACAGCCCTGTAACTTGCTGGTCGTTTAGTAGAGTTGGGTCTTAGCATTGAGATGGAGATCTCTGGGAGAGCTCTTGCTGATTGATTTTACATGGGGCTAGGAGGTCCATGATGGGTCAGTCCTGAACTCGGCTCTCCCACCTCAGAGGCACTGGCCTGACACCCGGCTGGAGCACCAAGTCCCTGTCAGCCACACAGCTCAGAAGAGGAGGGAGAAAAAATAGAAAGAGAGCAAAAAATAATACAATAAAATAAACTTATTAAAATAAAAATATATATTATTAAAGTAAAAAAATAAAACAGTAATTTAAAAAAAAAGACAACAACCAAACAAATAAACAAATCCACCAATGATAACAAGTGCTAAAAATTATACTAAAAAAAACCCGAACAGACAGAACACTAGGACAAATGGTAAAAGTAAACATATACAGACAAAATCACACAAAGAAGCATACACCTACACACTCACAAAAAGAGAAAAAGAAAAAAAAATATGTATATTAAAAAAAAGGAAGAGAGCAACCAAATCAATAAACAAATCTACCATGGTTAATAACTCTAAATACTAAATTAAGATAAACGTAAAACCAGAAACAAATAAGACACAGAAAGCAAACCCCAAGTCTAGTTGCTCCCGATGTCCACCATCTCTATTTTGGGATGATTCATTGTCTATTCAAGTATTCCACAAATGCAGGGTACATCAAGTTTTTTGTGGAGATTTAATCCACTGCTTCTGAGTCTGCACAAAGAACTTTCCCTTTCTCTTCTTTGTTCACATGGCTCCTGGGGTCCAGCTTTGGATTTGGCCCTGCCTGGGCATGTAGGTCGCCCTCTGGCGTCTGTTCTTCACCCAGACAGGAGGGGGTTAAAGGAGCAGCTGATTATGGGGCTCTGGCTCACTCAGGCCTGTGCGGAGGGAGGGGTATGGAATGCGGGGCGCGCCTGCAGCAGCAGAGGCCAGTGTGAGGTTGCAACAACCTGAGGTGCGCCGTGTGTTCCCCCCAGGGAAGTTGTCCCTGGATCATGGTACCTTCTCAGTGTTGGGCTGCACAGGCTCCCGGGAGGGGAGGTGTGGATAATGACCTGTGCTTGCACACAAGATTTGTGGTGGCTGCAGCAGCAGCCTTAGCGTTTCATGCCCGTCTCTGGTGTCCACACTGATAGCTGTGGCTCACGCCCTTTTCTGGAGCTCATTTAGGCAGTGCCCTGAATTTCTTCTCCTCCCGCACCCCTAAGCAATGGTCTCTTGACTCTTAGGCAGTTTCCAGACTTTTTCCCAGACTCCCTCCCAGCTAGCTGTGGCGCACTAGCCCTCTTCAGGCTGTGTTCATGCAGCCAACCCCAGTCCTCTCCCTGGGGTCTGACCTCTGAAGCCCGAGCCTCAGCTCTCAGCTCCCATCCATCCCGGTGGGTGAGCAGACAAGCCTCTCTGTCTGGTGAATGCTGGTCTGCACCGATCCTCTGTGCAGGAATCTCTCTACTTCGCCCTCTGCACCCCTGTTGCTGCCCTCTCCTCCATGGCTCGAAGATTTCCCCCTGCCCACCCCTCTCTCCACCAGTGAAAGGGCTTCCTAGTGTGTGGAAATTTTCCTCCCTCACAGCTCCCTCCCAGAGGTGCAAGTCCCGTCCCTATTCTTTTGTCTCTGTTTTTCCTTTTTTTCTTTTGCCCTACCCAGGTATGTTGGGAGTTTCTTGCCTTTTGGGAAGTCTGATGTCTTCTGCCAGTGTTCAGTAAGTGTTCTGTAGGAGTAGTTCCACATGTAGATGTATTTCTGATGTACTTGTGGGGAGGAAGGTGATCTCCACATCTTACTCCTCCACCATCTCCATGTCTTACTCCTCCATGTCTTACTCCTCCACTCCTCTTGCCATGTTTTTATATTACCAGGGATTGTTGTATCTTTATCCATTGTCCTAAGGAATCTAGTTTCCTAAGAAAATATTTGACTTTCCTTCATCTCCATTTCAGGAGGTCCAGTTCAGTAAGTCTGGAAAAGGACCTGAGGATCTGTACTTTCATGCACACAGAGACTTGGCTGTAAGGTAGATATCTATATCCCTACTACAAAAATAAGGAAACAGACTCAAAGATAGAATATGTTATCCCTGATCACATGATGAGATTCCAAAAACAGATTCTCAGACTCTAAGCTCTGTACTGTCTCTTATTCTGTTATAGACCTTGGATTTACCCTAACATCTGTTTGTTAATGCTTTCATTGTGAATGACAATTTCTATAGTTTTGTGCAAGTGTGGTTTTATAGCCTGTTTAGTAGGATACAGTTTTTCAGTTCTGGGTAAATTCCCCTTCTCCTTAGTAAATAAATTGTCTGAGGTCTTGATTTCAAAGAAAACTTCTACACAGAAGTTGTACATATTGTGGGAAAATGTGTGTTGAATGGTATGTGTGCATGCATGTGTGTGTGTGTGTGTGTTATCCATGGTTACTTACTAATTGTTGGTGGACAGAAGATAAAAAGGTATGTATACCTTGTGGAAAAATTTATGGGGAAATGGGGGAGAGATTTTTTCAAGTATGATTTTTTAAAAAGAGGGAGCCAGGTACTATGGAAAGAGCACAGAACTGAGGCATACATATCTTGAATTTTAATCCTAGTTCTACTGTGTCCTGGCTGTTTGACCTTGGACACAATACCTGGCAAACAGGAGGCACTGAGTATTTTTGGATGTTTTTATTTTTATTCTTTTAAAGACCTTGTGGAATACTTACAAAATGAGTATACCATGGAGTCATGTATGCATTTGAGTGTACCACAACTTCTCAACTATATTACAGTAACAGTCACCTACTATTTATATAGTAAATACTCTCTCTAGCTAAATATTTGCCAACCTCATCATCTAATCCAATACCTACAGAGTGACAAGTGAGCTTGTCTAAAATTCATAATGATTATAGCTACCATTTATTGAGTATTGGCTACATTTTTGATTCTGTGTAAATCCTGAAATAAAAGTCTTGCTAAATTCTCTGAAGAAGAAAGGGAGAACAAATTGGCTGATAAAAAGCCATAAAAAAGAAACTACTACACAAATATACAAATTGTAAAAACTTGGAAAATTGGAAAACAAAAAATACCTCAAAGCCTTTCCTATTCCAATCTTAGTCCAAGAGAAAATCAATCAATTAAAAAAAATAGAAATACAAACTATTAAAAGACTATTAATAATCGTACCAGAATTTATGGGATAAATTGCAAATAAGGGACTAATGAGGTTGATAACAAGATGAAAGCATAAAATGAATGGGAGAATTACATTTATCTGAGCATAAGTTTTGTAATTTGAGACCTCTCCATTATACAGTTTTATTTATTCAACTAGAATTTTAATTTTACCATGAAAAACAAAGTAACTTTTTGTTAGGTGAACTTTGAAATTGTCATATCATTCCACACACTGAATTAACTTAGGCTAGACTAAAGTCTTTAGTCTTTTTCTCTAATTTTTAAAATTGTGATAAAATACTGTAACATAAAATTTATTACCTTAATCATTTCTAAGTTACAGTACATTCATGTTATTGTGCAGCCATCAACACTATCCATCTCCAGAACTCCTTTCATCTTGTGAAACTGAAACTTTATACCCATTAAGCAATAAATCCCATTTCCTCCTCCCACCAGCCCCTGGCAATCACCATTCCATGTTCTATGTCCTTCAATTTGACTACTCTAGGTACCTCATATAAGTGGAATCATATAGTACTTATCTTTTTACCACTGGCTTATTTCATTTAGCATAGAATCCTCAAGATTCCTCCATGTTGTAGCATATATCAGAATTTTCTTCTTTTTTAAGGCTGAAAAATATTGCTTTGTATGTCTATGCCATATTCTGTTTAACTGTTCCATCAGTGGACATTTGGGTGGCTTCTATACTTTAGCTACTATGAATAATACAGTTTTGAACACAGGTGTTCAAACATTTCTTCAAGATTCTGCTTTCAATTCATTCAGATATATTCCCAGAAGTGAAATTGCTGGATTTTATGGTAATTCTATTTTTAATTTTGGGGGGAGCCACCATACTGCTTTCCACAGAAGCTGTACCATTTTACATTCTTACCAACAGTGCCCAAGCGTTTCAGTATCTCCACTTCCTTGCCAACATTCATTTCCTTTTTTAAAAAATTATTTTCTGAAATTTTTACGGTAGCTATCTTAATGGGTATGAGGTGGTATGTCATTGTTTTTTGATTTGCATCTTAATGATTAGTGATGGTGAGCATCATTTCATGAGCTTACTGGCTATTTGTATAACTTCTGTGAAGAAATGCCTGTTCAACTTTTGCCCATTTTTGAATAGTGTACTTGTTATTTTTGTTACTGAGTTTTAAGAGTTCTTTACATAATCTGGATATTAATCCTTATCAGTATATGATTTGCAAATATTTTCTCCCATTCTATGGGTTACCTTTTCATTCTGTTAATTGTGTCCTTTGATGCAAAGAAGTTTAATTTTGATGTAGTCAAATTTATCTATTTTTCTTTTTTTGCCTTTGATTTTCATTTCATATCCAAGAAATCATTGCCAAGTCCAATATCATGAAAACTTTCCCCATTTTTGCCTCTAAGAGTTTTCTATTTTCAGCTCTCATATTTAGGTCTTTGATCCATTTTAAGTTAACTTTTGTATGTGATATAAAGTAAGGGTCCAACTTCATCCTTCTGTTTGTGGGTATCCAGTTTTCCCAGCAATATTGTTCAAAGGACTCTTTTTCCATTGAGTGGTCTTGGCAGTCCTTTCTAAGATCATTTTACCATATTATATGAGGGTTTATTTCTGGGCTTTCTATTCTATTCCATTGGTCTATCTTTATGCCAGTATCACACTGTTTTGATTATTATAGTTTTGTAGTAAGTTTTGAAATTATGAAGTATTAGCCTTCCAATTTTATTCTTCTTTTTCAATTTTTTTTTTTTTTGGCTATTCAAAATACCTTGAGGTCTCATTTGAATTTTAATGGTTTTTTTAAATATCATTGGGATTTTGATAGGAATTTCATTGAATCTGTAGCTTACCTTGGGTAGTATTGACATCTTAACAATATGAAGTCTTCCAGTCCATGAACACAAGGTATGTTTCCAATTATCTATGTCTTCTTTAATTTCTTTCAGAAATGTTTTATGGTTTTCAATGAACAAGTCACTCATTTCATTGGTTAATTCTTGATATTTTATATTTTTTGATGTTATTGTAAATGGAATATTTTTAAAAATTCCTTTTCAGATTGTTCATTGTTAGTGCATAGAAATGTAACTTATTTTTGTGTTGATTTTGCCTTCTGCTACTTTGCTGAATTTATTTATTAGTTCAAACAGGTTTTTTTTTTTTTGGTAGAATCTTTAGGGTTTTCTATAACATAAGATTATATAATCTGTAAACAGAGAAAATTTTATTTCTTCCTTTCCAATACTGATGCTTTTTATTTATTTTTCTTGCCTAATTCCTCTGGTTAAAACCTTCAGTTCTATATTTAATAGAAGTTCCAAAAGTGGACATCCTTACCTTATTCCTGATGTTAGAGGAAAGGTTTTCCATCTTTCACCACTGAGTATGATGTTCACCGTGGGTTTTCATATATTTTACGTTGAGGCAGTTTTCCTCTATTCCTAGTTGTTGAGTGTTTTTGTCATGCAAGTATTTTGAATTTTGTTGTATAATTTTTTGCATCAGTTGAGGTGATCATTTGGTTTTTCTCCTTTCATTTTGTCAATATGATATACTATTTTGACTAATTTTTTTGTATTGAACCGTCCTTTTAATCCAGGAATAAATCCCAGTTGATCATATTATATAACCCTATTAATATGCTACTGAATTCTGTTTACTAGTATTGCATTGAGGATTTTTGCATCAATCTTCATAAGTTGTTGTTATTTTTTTTCTTGCAGTATCTTTGTCTGGTGTTGGTATTAAAACAATATTAATCATTCTTTCCTCAGTTTTGCAGAGTTTCACTTTGCACATGCACTATTTAATAGAAAATTTTCAGGGTTTTTTATTTGAAGATTTCTGTAGCTCTTTTTCTTCATAGCTCCTTTCTTTCTGGACCTCAGCCTTACTTTTTCACCTTACCCTCCTGAAATCTATTATGTCTTCTCAACTCAGCCAGGCCTTTTGGGGTTTTGTTTGCATTCTCTTTTCCTCTGCCTACAATCAAAAATTTGCCTACCAGAAGCCTAGGTGATTGTAGAACTTGCCTCATTGATTTTATTGTGTCTGTTTCCTAAAATTTAAAACAATGTTATTTCACATATTTTTCTTGTTTTTCATTGTTTATTAATGTTAGGTCCTATCTTTGTTACTTCATCCTAGCTAGAATCAGAAGTTCTGTCCAATGTTTGGGTTTCTCTTACCTAGAAAATAACAGGTGAGGAAAGTTGCCACTATCTTGGCAGGGGTAATTTATGCTTATCACCAGGAAGATGTAGAGCTAATGTCACACAAAGGAGGTAGGGAAGAATATATTTGTTTACAGCATCAGTTAATCTCAGCTGGTCTAGATTGACTGAGTGTTTATCTCCAGAGCTATTGACTCTTGGTAAATAATGTAAAATCTATCAACTAAAGATATATGATGTCCTGAAACCAGGGATCTGTGAGTTGTTACAGAGCAAGAAGCAGCAGCCTGTCTTCATTGCTTAGGAATGTTAATTTTATTTAAGATTAGCACCAGATTTTGGTGGGGGCAGGGAGTAGGGGATGTCAGGGTTCAAAGGCTAAACCTGGTCACATAGCTGGAATAGATTTATGTGAACAATTCAACATGAGACCCCTACCACAGGCAGATTTGGGGCTTCCTAGCACTGGAGGGCTCCACAAAACACAGAGATGGGCTGAGATCTGGAGACGATGCATATCCTGTGTGATGTTACCCCATGGGTAGACCTAGAAGCCTGCTTCTGGGAACCCCAAAGCCCTTTCAATGCACATCCTTCGTCTGTTGTTATTGTATTATTTCCTTCGTAATAAAGCTGGTTTTTGAGTGTAAACTAAGTCTTCTGAGTCATTTCAACAAATACTTAAAGTTCTTAGTGAGTCATTTCAACAAATACTTAAAGTTCTTAGTGTATAATTTACATAGGTTGGCACCAAGAGGATCCATTAGGACTTCACTTGCTACTTTATTTCTCAATTTAAAAAACCTTTATTGAAATATTATTTACATACAGTAAAATATGCCCATTTAAATTATAGTTTGATGCTTTTTTTTTTTCTTTGCGGTACACAGGCCTCTCACTGTTGTGGCCTCTCCCATTGCGGAGCACAGGCTCCGGATGCTCAGGCTCAGCGGCCCTGGCTCACGGGCCCAGCCGCTCCGCGGCATGTGGGATCTTCCCGGACCGGGGCACGAACCCGTAACTCCTGCATCGGCAGGCGGACTCTCAACCACTGCGCCACCAGGGAAGCCCTGTTTGTAGATTTTTTGATGATGGTCATTCTGACTGATGTGAGGTGATACCTCATTGTGGTATCAGATCCAGTTAATGGTTAGGAAAAATTAATTATCTCTAATCAGCAAGTCTTCTTTATCATGTACCCAGATTTGTGTTAGGTTCCAGGGAGAATAAACAAATAAAGAAAACCTAATACTTTCCCTTGAGAACCGATATTCATATTTAGGAGACATGATTTACGTACCACTTATACTGTGAGGAAGTGGTCTAAGCTGCAGACCCATACTGGAATCCATGTGAGTTATCAGTAAAGTAAGGTGTCAGACGAGGAAGGATGGGATGGGCTAATGGAAGCTTGACAGGTGAGGAAAATTCGCATTTGTAAAGGGATCTATGCAGAGAAGAAATAAAGATAACGTATTTAGAGATAGGTAAAAGAAAGCCTGAGACAACAAATGGAATATAAGATTTTAATGTTTCTAACAAAAGCTGCTTATTAAATGACAGAAATCTTAGTGATGCACATTTAGGTGGTACGCAGCCTTTGGCTAATAAAATAATGCTGCCACCAATCCTTGCACACATGTTTTGAGCATGCCTGTCAGTATATAGGTAGGAAACATTCCAGTGAGTAGAACTGCTGCTCAAAGACTATGTACCATTTTATTATATATTGAAAATATCATTCTGAAATAGTTACTAATCTACATTTCCACCAACAGATGGTATCACTATCTCAGATATTACAGGTATC
Source organism: Tursiops truncatus (assembly GCF_011762595.2). Classification (NCBI taxonomy): domain Eukaryota; kingdom Metazoa; phylum Chordata; class Mammalia; order Artiodactyla; family Delphinidae; genus Tursiops; species Tursiops truncatus. Next base: position 144,381,361 of record NC_047034.1, read on the forward strand.
ACAGTTTTTTATCTTTTCCAAACTTACAGATGAAAAATAAATTTTCATAGTGATTGTATTTTACCCTTTTTATTAACAAGACTGAGTATCTTTCAGAGAAATTTTGTATTTCTTTTCTCTGAACTGCCTGTGTAGGTCTTTACTCCATGTTTCCTTTGCATTGTTGGTTTTTCCCTCATTGCTTTTTTTTTTTAATTATGAAAGAATCACCTTTTATTTTTTTAATTTTTTTTGGCCACACCATGCAGCACATGGTATCTTAGTCCCCTGACCAGGGATTGAACCCACTGCTCCTGCATTTGAAGTGCAGAGTCTTAACCAGTGGACGGCCAGACAAGTCCCTCCCTCATTGCTTTTTAAGAACTCTTAAATTTTTAGGAATTTTTATCTCTTATACCTATTCCACATGTTTCTGACTAGTTTATAATTCAGTCTGTTGACATATTAATTATATTTTGAACATCCAGAGGGTTTTTTTTGACTTTTTATTTTATAAATTATAAAATTTCCCAAGTCCCCCTTTATTTTTTCCTCCTTTTTATCCTCATTGACTTTTTAAATTTTACTACTTTATTTTCTAGAGCAGTTTTAGATTTACAGAAAAAATGTGCAGAAAGTACATAGAGTTTCCATATAACCAACCCCATTCTCCCTTCCTCACCCAGCCCCTCCAAAGGTTCCCCTACTACTAACATCTTCCATAGTGTGGTATATTTATTACAACTGATGAACCAATATTGATAGATTATTATCGAATAAAGTTTACATTAGGGTTCACGATTCGTGTTGTAAAGTTCTCTGGGTTTTAACAAATTGTTATATAAATGAGCACAAGTAGCCTCTGTATATTGTCCCTGTGTTACTTACTTCTTTAAATCAGGCTGAGACCCATTAGCTCAAAAGCCTGAGCTTTGCCAAACTCAAACTTTTACACATCCAATTGTTTTAAATATATCCCTGATAAGCATACTTTTAGCTATGTAATGCCTGTCTGCTTTGTGTGTCCTGTGAAACTGCACCCAACATCTGCTAGCCATAGGTAAGATAAACTCTGTAGCTACAGAGACCCCAAGCCACGGCTGCCCTGCAGAGCCCTCAACTCTGCACTGTTCTGTGAAGTGACATTACTAGACACGTAAGCCCTCTCTCCAACCCATCTCTCCCCTGGGAGTTCCCTTGCCCTCCTCCCCTTCTGCATGGTGTTCCCTCTGCCTCCAAATGGTCTCATACTGTGGGGACTGCCACCCGCGAAACCCTGTCAAAGTGCTGCTCAAATAAAGGCTTCTTGTGTGCTACCACCACCTCGTGGTCATCTCTTTTTCCTTGATCAGCCCTGAAATCCTCAAATTTACTACATTAATACATGCATAATGCCATGTTTCTACCATTTCTGAATCATACAGAACCACTTTACCACTTTAACAATACCCTATGCTCCACGTATTCCTCCCTCCCTCTTCCTAAACCTCTAGCAACCACTGCTCTCTTCACTGTTTCCATAATTTTGCCTTTTCCAGAATGTCATATAATTGGGATCATATAGCACATAACCTCTTCAGACTGGCCTCTTTACTTAGCAATATGCATTTAACGTTCCTGCATGTCTCTTCATGGCTTGATGGCTCATTTCTTTTTATCACTGTATAATATTCCATTGTCTAAATGAACCACAGGACATATTGGTTGCTTCCAATTCGGGAGCAATTATGAATAAAGATGCTGGGAACGTTTATGTTCAGGTTTTTGTGTGGATGTAGTTTTCAACTCATTTGTGTTATACCTAGAAGCCTGATCGCTAGAACATATAGTAAGCACATATTTAGCTTTGTAAGAAACTGCCGAACTGGTTTCCTACGTGGCTTAGCATTTCGCATTCTCACCAGCAATGAATGAGAGTTTCTTTTGCTCCACATCTTTGTCAGCATTTGATGTTGTCAGTGTTTTGAATTTCAGCCATTCTAATAGGCTTTTGGTAATATCTCATTGCGTTAGTTTGCAATTCCTAATGACACATGATGTTGAGCTCCGTTTCCTGTGTTTGTTTGCCATCCATATATCTTCTGTGGTGAAGTGTCTGCTCAGATGTTCTATCCATTTTTATATTGGGGTTTTTTTATCGTTAAGTTCTGAGAAACTTTGTATTTAGTAGTCCCCATCCCCAACCGTGGTTTTGCTTTCTGCAGTGTCAGTTACCCAAGATCAACCATTGTCTGAAAAAATTAAATGGAAAATTCCAGAAATAATTCATAATTTTTAAATTGGGAGCCATTCTGAGTAGGTTGATGAACTCTCATGCTGTCCTGCTCTGTCCCACCCAGGATGTGAATCATTCCTTCATCCAGGGTATCCCACTCCTTAGTTACTTAGTAGACATCTTGGTTATCAGAACGACTGTCACAGTATCTCACTGCTTGTGTTCAAGTAACCCTTATTTTACTTAATAATGACCCCAATGCACAAAAGTAGAAATGTTGGCAATTTGGACGTTCCCTTACTGTGGCTAATTTATAAATTAAACTCTGTCATAGGTATGTATGTATAGGAGAAAACATAGTATATATAGGGTTCAGTACTATCTGTGGATTCAGGAATCCACTGGGTTCCTGGAATGTATCCCTTCCAGATAAGGGGGGACTACTGTATTTTGGATACAAACCCTTTATCTGATATATCTTTTGTAAATATTTTTTCTCAGCCTGTAACTTATCTTTCCTTTCTCATAACAAAAGCTTTTGCAGATTAAAAAAAAAAGCTTTTCCAGACCAGACTATTTTTATTTTAATGAATTAAAAATTTAATTTAATGAATTAATGCTTGATCTGTTATACCTTTTATTGACCTTTATAATTCAATTTATTTACTTATTTTTCTGTTGCATAATTCAATATTTCTTCTATTCATGGTTTCCAGCTGGTGTGTTTGCTTAGAAAGAGTTTTCTAGGCCATGTTCCAAGTTATACAGCTGCTTTTTCTATTTATTTTATATTTGCAAATTAATCTATGCAAAATGATTTCTATTATAAGGATTTAGACAGAAATCTAAATTTTTTTTCCAAAAAATACCCAGTTGTCCTTCCATTTATTAAATAATCTATCTTTCTGTACTGATACCAAATTGCATCTTTGTCATAAATTAAATTCCTCTATGTATTTAAAATTATAAACTGTTTCATTGAGCTCTCTTCTCATGAGCCAAATTCAGATTTTTCAAAAATGATAATATTTATACATTTTTCTGTCTTGTAGAACTATTCCACGCTCAGTACCTTTTTTAAAAAAATATTTTTTCTTTAAAAGTCTATAGAAAACAAAACAAACAAAACATGTTTTGTTTTATGAAATAGTTCAAAGATATTTTTATTTGATGACCTCAAATTTCCACACTGAGTTACCCTTGCTTTACAGTTGTTCTTAATAGAAAATGCTCTAATATTTTCCATTATATCTTTGAGAATAATGTTTCATTTTTTTTCTTTGTTTCCTGTAAGATTGTTATAAACCTGAAAATTTATGAAAATATGTATTATGTAACCTTAAAATGTATCAAATTATATATCCAGCTAGATATAAAAATGAGTAGAAAATAATGAAATTATCGTTATTATTTTATAATAGATATAAAGGTAACTGTGGTAATTAGCTTGTAATCATTCTATTTTATTTGTTACCTAATGCACTTAAAACACATTCAAAATAATCAGTGTTTTGGATCCATATTAAAGTTTAATTGTTTAAGGGAATAAAAGTAACTTCATTGGCAGTGTTCAAATAGCTCAAATTATTTTCAAATATTATTATACAAACATATCATAAAATGGGGATCAAACAGTATACACCTAAAATAGTATTCCTTTCCACATACAAAATAAGTTTTAATATTTTATATGTTAATTGATTAATCAATCAATTAATTAGTTGACACATTGGTACTAAGACTCTCCTGGCCTCAAGGATGAGAAAACCTAAATTTATTTGGTGGTGTTTTTCAAGTGGCGATATAACAGGAGGCATTGGGAGAGACAAGAAGGCCTTAATGTGGGGGAAACAGAGAGTCCTAGAGTTTCAACTATGTCTGCATCCTCCCCTCAATGAGTGAGGCAGGGACAAAAATGTGAAGGTCTGGCATGTGTCCTATTCCCACACCTTATTCTAGTCAGGAACTAAATGTCTACTTTGAGAATTTCTGACTCTCTAAACTGAAAGAACATCTGTGGTAGCCCAGTTGTATCAGAAAGGCAAAACAATAAATGAATTATTTTAACATGGGGACACCCGTAGGAGCAGGCGGTGGTGGTTTAAGACATCTGCTGGTAATACCCAAGAGAGTTGAGAGGTGTTGTGTGGGACATAAAAATTTTATAAGAGCATATAGTGAATAAGAGAAGTAATAAAATTAAACATTTATTTGGTGAGAACTTTCTATACTTGAAGACAGATGATAATTATCCAATTCAAAAAGCACTATCAAGCTTAAGCTAGAAAAAGAAACATAAATTCTTACATAGATTCATTACAACTAAAGTGCAATAAATCTTAAAAGCTGTCTGAGAGAAAGGATGTTTATCAATGAAGGAACAGCTATCAGAGTGGTAGCAGTTTTCTTAACAGCAGCAATGGAAACCGTATATCATATTTCTTAAGGGAAACAGACTGATGAACTACAATTCTGGTAAAGTACAAAATTAAGGCGTCTTCAGGAAAAATAAGAGAATTCACCCTTAAACAAAGGAAGCTTAAAGGAAACTTAAAATTGATATAGGAACAAAGGAAGCTTAAAATTGATATATTCTCAAAAAATTAATCATGACTGATCAGTAAAAAAGTGTTTTATTAAATGAGGTAATGTTAGTAAATTGGACAGTTTTATGTAAAAACAAAAAAGGATATTTACCAAATTTTGCTCAAGAAAATATAGAAAACCATTTAATGTCAATGTCCAATTGAGTTTGTAAAAGGGAAAAATACTTGTTGAATAACTATCCCAAAACAACTCAGAATCTAGATTTATTGTTGCACTTTTCAAAATTTTACAGTTTTCACGCTTTGTGAGGAACTCAAGAGTATAAATAAAAGTAGGAAGGATTTTAGATGATATCACATTGACTATATAATTCTGATATCACAATCTGACAAATGAATTCTTAAAAAAGATAAATTTCTCTATGGGTGTAAAATTAAAGCTATTAAATAAAATATTATTAAACCAAATTCAAAAACTTGTTTAAAGTAATATTTAACAATTACTACATTACACTAATCTTCAAATTGCTAAACTTCATTGCTAAAAAAATTGATTTAATACCTTATATTAACAATCCTAATTAGAAAAAAAAGGTTCAAGTTTTTTTTTTTTTTTTTGCAGTACGCGGGCCTCTCCCTGTTGTGGCCTCTCCCGTTGCAGAGCACAGGCTCCGGACGCGCAGGCTCAGCGGCCATGGCTCACGGGCCCAGCCTCTCTGCGGCATGTGGGATCTTCCCGGACCGGGGCATGAATCCGTGTCCCCTGCATCAGCAGGCAGACTCTCAACCACTGCGGCACCAGGGAAGACCCTAAAAGCTTCAATTTATATTAAAGATTTTTTATATATTCAGCCTCCATTATATTTTCTCTTCTTCTTCCCCTTGTTCATTCCGCTTCCATATTCCTTGTTCTTATGCATCCTCCTTCTCTCCCTCTCCCTCAGTTGTGTCTTGGCAATTCTTCAGCCTTTGCACATCGACATTGATTTGTGTCAATCTGTCAATTTATGGAAAAAAAAACTATTGGGATATTGGAACTATCCTGAAATTATAATTTATCGGGGGAGAAAGATTTGAAACTTTTAAAGAAATGATTCTTCCCATTTACGAACATGGTATATCATTTTTCATTTACTTAAAATTTGCACGCTTAGAATATTGCCATGCACATTGTAAGTGCTCCTTGTGTTTTAGCAATTATTGCAATCTTAGCGGTATCTGAACTTGTCTTTACTTTCCTCCCTGCTCTGTTATTGGATGACGTGTGTCCAAATGTGAGCACTATTCCTCTATCATGCAAATTTTGGACACTTTTACTTTCCTCATTTAAATAATTCTGTATTTTAAAGTATTTCAGTATGAATCTGTAATACTGCATAATTACAAAGAAATAAATTTAAAATGTTTACATGAATAAAGAAATATATTTTGTTCCTTAACACATAAAGGTTTACCATACATCCAAGTCATATTTTCTCCTTCAATGAGTTGTATGGTATGTGGCTTTCTACTCTGGGGGAAAAAATCTAAGAAACTCATTTGGAAGAAATAAATTAATAACTTAGTAAACTTTTATTTTTCTCTGAGTCCATAGATTACAATCCCCCACCAAAAGTGTGAGAGAGCATAGTCTAGATGGAGCAGAATTCCCCACAATGAGATCCTACATAATCTGTTAAAGTGAAATATAATCCTTTAAGGGATACAGAGAAAACATCTTTTTTTAAAAAAGCCCTACCCATACAGACGGCCAAAAGACACATGAAAAAATGCTTAACGTCACTAATCATTAGAGAAATGTAAATCAAAATTATAATGGAGTATCACCTCACACAAGTCAGAATGGGCGTCATCAAAAAATCTACAAACAATTAATGCTGGAGAGGGTGTGGAGAAAACGGGACCCTCCTACACTGTTGGTGGGAAGGTAAATTGGTAAAACCATTCTGGAGAACAGTATGGAGATTCCTTAAAAAACTAAATATAGAACTACCATATGATCCAGTAGTCCCACTCCTGGGATTATATCCAGAGAAAACCATAATTTGAAAAACTACATGCACCCAAAGGTCATGGCAGCACTATTTATAATAGCCAAGACATGGAAGCAACCTAAATGTCTATCGACAGAAGAGTGGATAAAGAAGATGTGGTACATATATACAATGGAATATTACTCAGCCATAAAAAATAATGAAATAATGCCTTTATCAGCAACTTGGATGGACCTGGAGATTGTCATACTGAGTGAAGTAAGTCAGACAGAAAGACAAATATCCTATGATGTCGCTTATATATGGAATCTAAAAAAATGGTACAAATGAACTTATTTACAAAACAGAAATAGAGTCACAGATGTAGAGAACAAACTTATGGTTACTGGGGGAAAGAGGGGTTAGGGATACATTGGGAGATTGGGATTGACATATACACACTGCTATATATAAAATAGATAACTAATAAGGACCTACTGTATAGCACAGGGAATTCTACTCAATACTCTATAATGACCTATACGAGAAAAGAATCTAAAAAAGAGTGGATACAATTATATGTATAACTGATTCACTTTGTTGTACACCTGAAACTAATACAAAATCATAAATCAGCTATACTCCAATAAAATTTTAAAAAATAAAAATAAAAAAGCTCTACCCAGAAATAAATTTTTGAGTTTTAAAGGGATGAAAAGAGAAATATATCAGATGTCAGGGTCAGTGTGGATTTTTTCAGTCGAAATAAAAATGGTTGGTGGTTGGCCTGAGGTTAAGAGAAAAGGCAAGAGTAATGATCACACATATTTTTTAGAGAAGACTTTATTTGCCTGTGCAAATCAATCAGTCTACATTATTTGATTAGGCACTTAGTGAGTGCAGAGATCTTTATTAAGGACTGAGCCTGATGGAATATCCCTTTTTTAATTGGTCTCTTCTTTATTTTCTTGAAATTTCTATCTTAATCCTATTTAAAGAGAATCAAATAAAAGGGAAATTTTGGGAGTCTCTGGAAAGATACTAAAAAGGTAAGGCAGTCCTATAGGTAGTATTTGGAAGGAATGTTAAGAACCCATTGATACCTAGAAAGCTAGGAACTCATCATGTACATATATGAATCCAATACACAGTGACTCCTGGTTCATACTCTCACCTTTTGGTTACTGTCTTCCTTCACAGAGCAGTTCACAGTGAATGGCATTCAGGGGCCAATCTTGGCTCCATTAGGTGGAAAAGCTGAGTTCAGTAGCCAGCTGTCCCCACCACAGAGTGCAGAACACATGGAAATACGCTGGTTCTAGAACCACTACACAAAACCTGTTCACCTGTACTGAAATGGTAAAGACTTGTATGGAGAAACCATCTCCAAGTATGTGGAGTGGACAGAGCTCCTGAAAGAAGTCACTGGAGAGGGTAAGGTGACCCTCAGGTTCCTTAATGTGAATGCTGCTGCTGATGGGTGGTACCACTGTTTCTTCAAAGATGGTGATTTCTGTGATGAGGCCATCAGAGAAGTGAAGGTCACAGGTAAGGATGGATCCCTCTGAGGCTTCTATGCATCCACAATTCTCAATCCATCTGAGGCTGAGTATTAGGAATATTCTTAGTGTTCCTGACCATTTCATATTACAGGGTTTGCTTAGCAAGTTCAAATTCATGCATTTAGTCTTTAAATGGGGAAGAGTGTTGGATTAAGAATGCAAATTGTGTCTGTGCACATATTACCTTTATCGGCAAGAACTGTCTGTTTTCCCAGGTCCATGTGCGCTGTTAGATCTTTAAAGTATCAACAGAATCCTTTCAGGATTTGGTACTATATTTTTCAATTATTTTTGACAACACTTTAGTAAAACTTGACTCTATAAACCACCTAAATCTTTACAACTGTCTCCTTAATGATCATTCTTGTTCCCATTTCTCCCTGACTCAATTTGCTGACTACGTAGTTCTTAAATATAGTTCAGAAAGCCTTCATCTGTAATCTTCTGTGTCCTCCAATATCACCTCAGTCATGGTTTTCTGAATAACAAAGAAATGGCGGCAAGATGGAGGACTTGAAGTAAACTGAAAGGCTTCCAAATGTGAGGGCACAAGGGTAGGGACCTAGGCCCATTCACATTTAACATTTTCATTAGTTATTGTGACGTTCATCTGTATTACCTAGAGCTAAGCTATTCAATATGATAGCCACTAGCCACATGTGGCTACTTACATTTATATTTAAATTAAATAAAATTAAAATTAGGCAAAATTTAAAGTAAAAAATTAAATAAATTGAAAATTTAGTTCTTTACTCTCACTGACCACATCTTGATCTTAGCCAAAAAGCCAATAAGGGATCACTGACCACATCTTAGGTGCTAAAGTCTCACATTGCAAAAAGCTACTGAATGGACAGCACAGATATGGAATATTTCCATCACTGCAGAAACTTTTATCAGACAGAGCTGCTCTAGAGGAACTCTTTAAATCTCTACTCATTCTTTCTTTGCCCACGCATTAGGCAATTCTTAACATCCCCAGCAATGTCCTAAAAATTTTCAAAAACTTGTTTATTTTCTCTAAACTGATATCTACTGCTTTATTTTGATAATAGTAGTGTGTTACCTGTTTTATTCAAAGAGCACATAAATTAAAGTTTCAATTAAAGTCGCAAACTTGCCTTTATGCTATTTACTGCTTATTAATAAATTATGGTAGCTCATATGTGACTAACGATGAAGATACAAGAAAAAATGTTACACTATAAATTCTATGAGGACCGAGATCTTGATTGTTTTTGTTCATCATTACGTCCATGGACCTAGCCCAGTCTCCTAGATTTAGTAAATAATCAATAAATATTTTTGACTAAGTGAATAAATGAAACAAAAAGGCATTTCCTCTCCTGACTTTTTAGGACCAGGTTGTTAATTTGGATATCATACCCCTTCAGTCTGGCTTAGCCTTTTTCCCTTTTGATTAGCTTGTAGAAGCAATCAGAGCCCCACAGCGCTTGACTATCAGTGTATCTAAGGGCATAAAGTTTAAAGTAGAAGAAGGGGGCTTTTCTTTCTCTCTTATGTCTCCCCATCCCTTCACCTAAATATTGTTTTCCCCTTTCTTTCCAACCAGCTACAAGCCTGGAAACGCAGATTCTTGTGCATCCTCCTAATACCAAAGGTCTTTTAGTGGAGTGTAATTCAAGAGGTTGGTTCCTGCAACCTCAAATGGAATGGAGAGACAGCAGAGGAGAGATCATTCTACCTTCATCAAAATTTCACTCACAGCATACTGACAAATCGTTCAATCTGAAGATGACCCTTCTTCTAAGATGGAGCTCCTATGGGAATGTCACTTGCTACCTTCGAAACCTGTAACTGGTCAAGAGGAAGGAACAAGCATTGTCCTATCAGGTGAGATCTGTGTGTTTGTTCTTCAGATGATGGCCATTGTCATCAAATTTATAAACTAAAGAAAAAAATTAATACACTTTCTTCACTTGGTTTTCAGGATATTATGTTCTCTTGGCTTTGTTCACCATCTTGCTTGTCTTCTTTCTTATTCTCTTCTGCTACTTCATCTTTTTCGCTCCGCCTTCTTGATATATGAGTTTCCCAGGGCATAGTCTTTGAGTCTTTTTTTCTCTATTGTGACTTAATTCTATCTCAAGGCTTTACATAAAACCAATATGATAAGAATTCCTCGAATGATATCTTCTACCCAGACCTCTCTCCCAAACTCTAGTCTCATCTCTAAACTCAGCATCTCAGTGTGGAAGTCTAGTAAATATCCTCAATCACACAGATCAAAAACTAAACTCTTAATCAGCTGTCAACTTGTGTGATGTACTGCCTTCCCAGTCACACTTCTTACTTTTATTTTCTCAGAAAAAAATCCTTGAAGTCATCCTTGACTGCCATCTTTCTCTTATATTCTACATCACACGTGTCGAGAGATAATACTACCTTTACCTTTAAAATATACCCAGAGTCTCACCACTTCTTACCACCTTTGCTGCCCTCCAAGTCTGAGACACCATCACCCATGGTCTGAACATTGGCAATAGCAACTGAAAAGTTCTCCCTACTACTTCTCTTGTCCACTATGGTATATTCTCAACACATGGATAGGAGGATCCATTTAAAACATGAGATATATGTCACCCTCTGTTCAAGACCCTGCAATTGTTCCCCATTTTATTCAAAGTAAAATGCCCCACCAATGTCCTGCACTATCTCTGCCCCTGTTACCTATCTGACCTCATCCCCTAATGTTCTCTATGTCTCCTCTAGTCTAGTCACACAGAACTCCTTGCTGTTCCCCAACCGTGACAGAACTGCTCCTGCCTGGGGTCTTTGCTCCAGTTGTTCCCTCTTCCCAGAATGTTATAATTCCAATAAATTACCTATCTCCTTCAAATCTATACTCAAGTCTCACCTTGTAAGTAAGGACCACTTTGACAAACCAACTTGGAAAAATGCAACCTTTACCACCCCCTCCACCTGGCATTTTCTATCACTTTACCCTCTTTTAATTTTTCTTTTTTATATAGTAGTATCCCCTTTTTTTTTTTTTTTTTTTTTTTTTTTTTTTTTTTGCGGTACGCGGGCCTCTCACTGTTGTGGCCTCTCCCGTTGCGGAGAACAGGCTCCGGACGAGTAGGCTCAGCGGCCATGGCTCATGGGCCCAGCTGCTCTGCGGCATGTGGGATCTTCCCGGACCGGGGCACGAACCCATGTCTCCTGCATCGGCAGGCGGACTCTCAACCACTGCGCCACCAGGGAAGCCCGTAGTATCACCTTTTAACCTGCTATGTAACTTATTTATTATGTTTATTGTCACTTATCTATCTCCCTTTCTAAAACATGAAGATAGAGATCTTTGTTGTAATATACCCCAGTTTCTTCAAATATTGCATGGCACATAGTAGGTAAGCAATAAATAATCAATACTTGAATGATTGAAATAAAATAAAATGAGTGCCTTGGAAACTGCCGAGTAAATGTACATGTATTAGTATTTGTATATGTCTGTGAAATTCATGTTGGACAGATGCTGAGAGGGGTATCCCAATTCAAGATTATTATAATAGGAATAAGTTCCCAACAGGTTTAGCAGTTTACTACTTTTAGAACATTTTTGTGTTTATTTCTCTGGGCAGAAAGACATCAGATTCCCAAACAAAATGATAGGTGTCTATGCCCAGTATGTGCAAACCAGCAAACTAAAGCAGGTGCTTGTTCGCACGAATAGGAAAGGAGGAAAGCTTATGTAAACGTATGTCTCAATGTATTCAAGAAGAATAATGCCAGACCCAGTGAATACATTGGAGAATTCAGAACTGCGCATATATTGGTTGCTTAGACAAAAGGACTGAAGGACTGAGTTGGTCTGAGGCTTAGTAGGAAGAACCCAGCTCTGCCTTAGGGAGAACATGAGACAGAATGGATGGGAAGAATTGGGGTGAGAAGCCTTCATTCACCTTTGCTCCAGTCTCAAACTAATCACACTGGGCTCAGTCCCACTCTGGACCCTTTGTCACTTTTCACTCACCCAATTATAACTACCTCCCCAAACTGGCTTAGGTCTAATATCCCACTGTCATGAGGTCTTGAATGCTTTAGATGAATCTATTTCCGATAAACTGTATTTATCGGAAACATTGTATTCTGCTACAATGTATACATTGTATTCCATGGAATACAATTTGGATACAGATTCTGGTCATAATTCTGGTTCTGCTGCTGACATTTATCATGGTGCCCAGTGTCGATTTATATTACAGATTACAAGGTAAGTGGGTTTGAAGGGCAGGAGATATAAAGTGGGGGTGGGAGAGCTAAAGCTGCCTGACCCTTGATTCCCAAGCCCATCTACCTCAGGAAGTTCTAAACTCTCGGGACAAATGTTAGACATACGCCCTTCATCATTCCTTGGTCCTAGATATTCTTTAGCCATGGAGCTTCTGACAATGCTGTTTATCTGAAAGCCTGGGCTTTCTTGTACCTCAGTCAAATTGAAATCCTTTTTTTTCCCATATGGTGATAGCTTTCCCAACAAACTGGGAGAGCTTTTTAACATTTAGCATTTAACATGTAACACAGTTTACACATATTTCTTACTTGACTCCTTAAATGGTCCAGGGGCAGGAAATAAAGTGCTAATTATACAGGGCAGAAACAGCGAGCAGAGGTCACTTAATAGTCCACAGCATCAGGAAAATAGAACATGCAGGGAGAGTTACACCAGGTGGCCTACCCTTCCTAGGGAGAAAGTTTTCATCCATCTCAACTATGTTGTATTGGGGGAAATGGACTTGGAGGATTTTGGGGAAAATTTTAAGACACAAAATAACTGTTTGATTTGAGGGTGTGCTCACTTTTAAAAGCTTCAAATGCACGGATCCTTTCTGGTATAGCTCTATCTTTCAAGACTACATTCTTCTGAGGTCTCTTTCTGCCTGAAAACCTGGACTTCCACAAAGACTCTCTCTTTGGTAGGTCAATGTTCTGCATGTTCTCCAGGAGCACAGCTGACAGGAGCCACAGTTCACAGTCTCTTGTATGTTCCAGAGCAGGTACCAAATACTATCTGCTTATTACCTGACACACAGGTGAGCAAGACCCCTCCCGGGTCCCTTGGTGTATGGTGCTGTGTCCCACAAATCCTATAGAGGTACTTCTGTTTATGCATGGATGCCACATTTTTGTTGTTGATGGGGAGATAAAAATGAGGGTTATCTTATGCCACCATGATGCTCATGAGCCTTTGTATCCCATATTTTAAACACTAAGTTAGACTGTGTATAGTACTCCCCAGCAGAGGACTGGGCACGACCTGTGGTAGTAAGCACTCCCGTCATAGACTATTTTCATGGAAAGACTATATAGCCAAGGGACACCACGACGTGTGCTAAATAAGATTTTAAACAAAATGCTGTCTAACCAGCCTTCCATTGATGAAATTCTTACTTTCAGAGCTCTTATGATCTCTTAGGCAGTTGAGACGTCTCCAGACCTATCCTACTCCAGCCTATTTTGAACCCAGACAACACAAGGACTAGTGCATAACTTTGTCTCATCCTCCAAATGAGACACGTTGATTGATGGACTAGATAGAGAAAAAGAAAGATAAGTTGCTTTTCTCTGGGTCTGTTTAGGCTCAGCCCCAAACTGGTCCCATCCTAGAAACAGCTCTGCTTATCGTCCCAGTGACACACAGCTTTAGACCTAAGCCTTTAGATCCTTGGGATCCTCTAGTCCTAAGCCTTAGCCATAGTTTTTTCCCTTGGTCCTATTCTAAATAAATACAAAGGGATGGCATTAAAATATATCTCTTGCTTTCTTGGTGCATTTCCCCCAGTGCAAAGTGTCTCCGCACCAATAACTGATGATTATCTCTTTCTTCCTTCAGATTGCTCCTGCAATGTGATACCTCCTTGGTCAGTGGGCACACCGGTAGTCTTGACTTCAATACGTGTGAGTGTCTTCCTCATTATCTATTTGCATCACAAAAAAAGAGGCATGTGGGACCAGAAAGATGAGAACTTCATGAAAGTATCTCCTTTCCCAAGTGTTTAGTAGCTGGCAAAACATTTAGCTGAAGAAGAGTAACAGGCTATTTATCAGAAAGCCTGGGCTTCTTGTACCTCAAATATTTGTTTGAATTGCATGAACAATAAACTTTTGGATCTCATGTCATTGAGTTTGGATTCCAGCCTCCAAATTTATGGGCTTAATGATACAAACTGATGATGCTTCTCCTCCATAGCAAAAGAACATATTTCTTTCAGTGTAATAGCTCTATTTTTGCCAAAAATCCAGCCATCATTTCACATAATAAAATATGCCAATTCTTCCTGTACTTTAATCTTAGAGGAGACAATAATTCAGTATATCTTAAACTTTTGGGGTCATAGACTATTTTAGAGACTGATGCAAAGTAAAAAAAGTCCTCTTCTCAAAATAATTCATACGTCCACAGATATTTCGCTTAAGTTTATGGTCTGTATGGACAACTGAAACTGATCCTTGTCCTCTTTGACTCTCTCTTTTTTTTTTTTTTTTAGCGGTACGCGGGCCTCTCACTGTTGTGGCCTCTCCCGTTGCGGAGCACAGGCTCCGAAGCGCAGGCTCAGCGGCCATGGCTCACGGGCCCAGCCGCTCCGCGGCATGTGGGATCTTCCCGGACCGGGTCACGAACCCGTGTCCCCTGCATCGGCAGGTGGACTCTCTGACTCTCTTTGAGGGTGAAATTGAAAAGGCAATTGTGAAAGTTTGAGGATAGCTGAACCCAACATATTGTAAAATGTGTCATCAGCTCTATCTTTGAGGTCCCCATGGAAATTATGTATACATGTCAATGATCAGCAAGGTAAGGTAATTTTTTTATTATAGCTGGAGCTGTAGCTATAGCCAAAAATCACAATGCAGAAGTCACAAAGTAGCGCTGAACAATTCAGAGGATTTCATTTATTAATTTTCTCCTATGAAATAAAGACAAAATACCCTAAACCAGACCAGACTGAAAGTGTTTTTGTAGTTTAAGAAAGTCCATACCTGAGTCTTGCTTATTAACCATGTTAGCAGACTAAATGCCGTATCCATCAGTGCTGGAGGAAAGAAGCAAGATGCTATGATAATAGCTAGTATATATTAAATATTTATTATGTGCAGTATGCATTTTATAAGATTAATATATTTAATTTTCAGTGAATTAGATTTTATCTGTGATAAAATCTGGTACACAAAGAAGTTGAATAGCTATTCACACCGTTAAATGATGGTGGTGCCAGGACCCCAACCAGGCACTTAGACTCCTTAGCCCTCTGTTTCAACAGCTGTAGTGTACTGTTCCTCTATGAAAAGACTAAAAATAAAGTAAAAAAGAAAGAGATATTTAGTCATAGCAGCCTTGTGAAAGAGAATTTATCATTACAGGGAAATATAGCCTGGGCATTTAGCGATTTATGAGGCTTCCATTAGATATAACTGAAAGCCCCAAGAATAGGCTGCAGGTCACTGCCATTGTTGAAGCAGACCCGGAATCCTTAAGAATCTGGGGGGCTTCCCTGGTGGCGCAGTGATTGAGACCCCGTGCCCCGGTCCGGGAAGATCCCACATGCCGTGGAACGGCTGGGCCCGTGAGCCATGGCCGCTGAGCCTGTGCGGCCGGAGCCTGTGCTCCGCAACGGGAGAGGCCACAACAGTGAGAGGCCCGCGTACCAAAAAAAAAAAAAAAGAATGAATCTGCGAATTAAAATTTTATTTTTGCTTGCTCTACCTTGAGGACCTAAAGTTGAGTCATTGATCACAGAAGCCTCCACCCACACTGCTCACGACTCCTGGTAATTACGCAGGTAACACACATCCACTAACCTCTTTTATAATTGCTACTGAACTTTCTTCTCTTTACCTAAAATGGACTTTCCCCTGAAGGTACTGCTTCCTCTACAACTATCTCATTTAGCAACCTTCTTCCCTATTTAGGCAGCTTGCTGTTTGCTGTGCCTTTCTGGACTGATTTTCCTTCTTGAGGCTTATCAATTCAGAAACCTCTTATCAATTCATTTAACAAATATGAATTGCCAGGGAATTCCACGAGCATTGTACATTTTAATTCTGCAAGAGATGCAGAAGACACTCAATCTGCAAGAGATGTATACCGTTTATTTCCAAGAACCAGTGCCAGGCTAGAGTCAGACTTCTTGGCAATACTGTTACCTGTGTGAACTTGGGAAAGTTATTTTAAGTCTCTGAACTGCAGCTTCCTCATCTTTAAAATATTGATGATGATGCCTACTTCATAAGGTTATTTTAGGTTAAATTAGTCAATATATCAAAGTCATTTGGCCTGGCTTCGCACATAGTACAAACACTAATGTATGATATTATTGTTACTATCATTACTATTAGCATAATCTAGGGATTCTGTCTCAATTCCCTCTCTGGTGTCTTATCTGCTACATGTGTTTATCATCATCCTTCTCCCCTTTTCTCCTAAGCTTATGGCATGTCTTTCTTCACTCGCACCCCACCATCATCTTAACTTTCCTTCTAAGCATGGACAGCTCTAGCCATGCTTAGAAGCTATGCTTCCTAGCCATGTAGGAAGGAAAGAAAATTAAAAACTCAGCTTAGATTTAAACACACACACACACACACACAATCCTCTGAATAAATACTCTTAGCATCTTTGTACTATCTTCCAAGTTTTTCTTTCAATTTTGTTTTAAATTATTTTCTATCTTTTATGAGAAGAGGTTTGAAGTTCTCCTAAATGTTAATGTGAGAAAAATAGAGGTATGTGACCAAGAGAGAGACTTACAGACTCTCCACTCTCTGATCCTTATGCACACACTCCCAGGGCAATTTTGCTATTTTTAAAAAATTTATGCTATTACCCTTATAAAAGGGATCTCTGACCTAGTTAAGGGCAGAGAATTTATATCAAATTATAGGAGAAAGTAGATATTAATTAGGTGAATGCTTTACCCTCCATTTGTACAGTCTAAGACCGTATGGAATATATCATGTGGGCAACAACCTTGGTGACTTCAGAGTTTTCACTTCTCCAACAAGAATATTGTCAATTATTTCAACTGTTATTTCAAGGACGTGGATTTAAGACTCCTGCCTTCAGCTTCCTCATCCTCACCATCTTGGTTGTCTTTCTCTACAAGGTAGTATGAATCAGTGAACAATCATGTCAGTGAAACAAACTAGGGTTGATATAAGAAAGTAATTTTTAATAGACATAGCTGTCCAGTAATGAAACAGATACCCTAACTGTTGGCAATGGTGTTCCCATCACAAGACATATTAATCAATATTATGAGTTAGGGGTGTTTTCCACCTTTATAATCACCCAGAAAACATACTTTACAGAAGACTTCTGCTCCAGATAAGAGGATGACTTTTGAGAATTGTAAGATCTCTTTCATCTCAGAGATTCTGTTCATCTTAGGCTATTCTATTTCACCATACTCCTCAAGAGGTCTAGAATTCTTGAGGGGCTACAGCACCACATAAAGAAGATAAAGGTATAATGTGTCTATCTGTCCTTCAGACTCTGGCCAACCAGAGCAAGTGTCATGATGCTTGGGTGGAAGAATGGGTATCTGCCTCTTTGCAGCCTTCTTCCAGACTTAGGCCAAATGTACTCATCCCCAGGGTCATCCACATAACCCAGCCTACTTCTCCTTCACCCACACATAAGCCCAGAAGTATGGAGTAATAGGAACGTGAAAAGTAAATTTATTGGTCTGTAATTCAGTTCTCCTTTCCCTCTGTGACCCTTTTAATTCTTGCATCTCTTTCCAGTCTCCATTTCAGATCCACATTTCCAGTTGGATGTCATGTAGTTGGAAGATATGACTCTGATCCTGTGTGTTCTGATGGTCTTTATCACCATGGTCATTTCCTTTATTTACTTTATATTCAGAAGTAAATGGAATGGGAAGGGTGGTAACTCAGAAGGCATCTTTCTTCCAACTGGTCTCCAGATACAATCTCAGATTGTAGCCTTCTTGAGGCTCCTGGGGTTTCTACAAAAGTGACCTTTCCAGTCTTTGTGCCTTAATAACTGGGGAAAGCAACAAAGACTTGTAGATTTTCTCTTGATCTGTTAATGTGCAAAGCTCTTGGTGGATTTGATGTGATAATAATACACTAGAGATTTTCCTGCCAGAACGTGTACTTTTCTAATGATATCTTTGGCACATGTAATGAAACTACACATGTAATGAAGCTGCCCAAGCCAGGATGATAATATTCTCAGGATAACTCTAAATTCAACTAAATATGATTATGGAGGAAAGAAAAAAGAAGTGAGGGGAGTACCTGTTTATTAAAAAAAAAAACAACAAGAGAAAAAATAAGGTGATTTTGAGACCAGGTTTTACTCAGGCTAGAGAAGAAAGGTTGCTTAATGAAAAGAACATAGTGTTTGAATCCAGAGAGTTGGGTTTCTATCCTGACTTAACCATGCTGAGTGACCTTGGGTTAATGGCTTATCCCTTCTGATCTACTTTTATTTCCTCCACGAAATGCGGAATATAATTATGAGAATGTGAAGATTAGAAATTTTGATGTAAAACGTCTAACATTGTGCCTGATAAACAACAAATATCACATGCACACACATGCATGCATATACCTGCACATACACACACATCAGGGAGGCAATCAGAGGGGGAGAAGACCAGAAGTGATCAGATTCTACCCCAGTGAAATCTGTCTATCTCTTCCTCTCTGCTTCTATATCTCTTGAAACATCTACCTCTACTGCCTCTCATTGCCTCTACCTGTTCTCTCAAAATCTCACAGAGGTATCAGCTGATATCACTGAAAGAAATGTACACATATAGTCCCTTCCTAAAAAAGGAAAGGAAGAGAGAAAGAAAGAAGGAAAGAAAGGAAGGAGGGAAGGAAGGAAGGAAACAAGGAAGGAAGGAAGGAAAGAAGGAAGGGAGGGAGGAAGGGAGGAAGGGAGGGAGGGAGGAGGGAGGCAGGAAGGGAGGGAGGGAGCAGGGAGGGAAAGGAGGAAGACTTATGCCTTATAAGGGCTTTCTGATTGTAGCTGCCTTGAGGCTCCGGGGTTTCTACAAGTGCAGTATTAGTGCCTCAAACTCCAGTGACAGTCTCATTTCTGACTTCACACTTCGATAGTTCTCTCAAGTAAAATTGGAAGGCCCAAGTGTTTCATCCAGAAACATTCAATACTGAGCTCTTTGTGAAGTTTAGATGTTTTCTTCTATTTTGATCTCAAATGCAGAATTAAAAATTTAATATTATAGTTAATAATAACAATTTAATATTATAGAAACTTGTAGATGTCCACAAAGGCTGGACAGGAATATTTATGAGCCTATGTTCACAGTAAGGCATGTGAACTAATGAAATCCCCTAACTAATTTGAAATCCCCTAACTAATGCCCAATGATGAAAGTCCTGGCTTTGTTGTGCAGATATAATCTTCTTATGAAAATGGAAGGAAATGTAGAATTAGTCACACGGGAAGAAAAATTTTAATTCTCGTGTTCCACCAGCAATCTACAATCCTAAAACGTTCCATTAAAAAATGTATGCAAGGTTACAAAAACATGTACTCTTAATTACTAGCAGACTTTTTCCCCCGAATACAATGCAAATCCATGATAAGTTATTATGGACAATACAGAGAAATTATTTTTACTTAAACCAAAAAAAAGACCTATAACCTATAACCACAAAAATGGGTATTTGTTTTTTCATCTTTACATCCACTGACTCTTGGCTTTCTCTGTACTACCTGTTGAGAGCTGCTAGATGTTGACGTGGCCAATTAGGACAACGAGCAAAACAGTAACAGTCAAGCTTTTATCCCCTTATTGTGGGCATATAAGAGGCCAAAAAAGGAAAGCTGTGGTGGCTCCTTACAGTTCCATTTCCCCCACAGAACAGCACTGGGTAAGGGTCAGGTGACATGCAGCACAGGTGGGGGAAATTGTGTCTCACTATAAAGAACACTGAACAAAAGGCTCCTGCCATTTTATGGACGCAGGGGAGAGCGGATGGGGAGGAGAGACAGAGAAGGGCTAGAATGGAAAAATAGTCAGAGCAGAGAAGAAGCTTTTAGTCAAGACACCGTCTCCCAATAAAAGAAGGTCTCAGAAGAGGCAACTAAAAAGCATCTCAGCTGAGGACCCCAATAACGAGGCCTCCAAAAGGAGGTACCTGGGCTGGGAATGCAGGTATGCATATGAGCATGGCTGCTGGGGGCCAGAGACCTAGTCCTTGACTGCAGCTTCCTCCAGAGAGTGCAAGGAGTTGACTGTGCACCAAGTCTGGTGTGGGGAGGACAGCTTTCCCGCATGGGGCCTGCTACGCAAAGCCTTTGTAATTTCCTATGATCGGACATAAGGAATTACACATGGGAATCTGGCCTGGAGTCAGACCCTCATTACCTCTCCAATGTGGAGAAACATTCCACCCTTTGAGATTAAACAAAGGCAAGGACAAGTCCATGATTGCTACAGTACAGATTTATGCTTCTCATGCCTAGTTTCACCCTTTGAGATTAAACAAAGGCAAGGACAAGTCCATGATTGCAACAGTACAGATTTATGCTTCTCATGCCTAGTTTCTGCCATTAAGGAAACAATATCTTTGCATCCAAAGGCACAGGTTAATGATACAGGGAAGCAGAAAGGAGCCTGTACCCAGTATTCATCCACTCAAAAGTAAGGTTTTAATTTCATTCTTTTACATGTAGCTGTCCAGTTTTCCCAGTACCACTTATTGAAGAGGCTGTCTTTTCTCCATTGTATATTCTTGCCTCCTTTATCAAAGATAAGGTGACCATATGTGCATGGGTTTATCTCTGGGCTTTCTATCCTGTTCCATTGATCTATATTTCTGTTTTTGTGTCAGTACCATACTGTCTTGATTACTGTAGATTTGTAGTATAGTCTGAAGTCCAAGAGCCTGATTCTGCCACCTCTGTTTTTCATTCTCAAGATTGCTTTGGCTATTCAGGGTCTTTTTTATTTCCATACAAATTGTGCAATATTTTCTTCTAATTCTGTGAAAAATGCCATTGGTAGTTTGATAGGGATTGCATTGAATTGGTAGATTGCTTTGGGTAGTATAGTCATTTTCACAATGTTGATTCTTCCAATCCAAGAACATGGTATATCTCTCTATCTGTTTGTATCATCTTTAATTTCTTTCATCAGTGTCTTATAGTTTTCTGCATATAGGTCTTTTGTCTCCTTCGGTATGTTTATTCCTAGTTATTTTATTCTTTTGATTGCAATGGTAAATGGGATTGTTTCCTTAATTTCTCTTTCAGATTTTTCATCATTGGTGTATAGGAATGCAAGAGATCTCTGTGCATTAACACCATACACAAAGATAAACTCAAAATGGATTAAAGACCTAAATGTAAGGCCAGACACTATCAAACTCTTAGAGGAAAACATAGGCAGAACACTCTATGACATAAATCACACCAAGATCCTTTCGACCCACCTCCTAGAGGAAGGGAAGTAAAAACAAAAATAAACAAATGGGACTTAATGAAACTTAAAGGCTTTTGCACAGCAAAGGAAACCATAAACAAGATGAAAAGACAACCCTCAGAATGGGAGAAAATATTTGCAAATGAAGCAACTGACAAGGGATTAATCTCCTGAATATACAAACAGCTCATGCAGCTCAATATCAAAAAGATAAAAAAACCCAATCAAAAAATGGGCAGAAGAACTAAATAGACATATTTCCATAGAAGACATACAGATGGCCAAGAGGCACTTGAAAAGATGCTCGACATCACTAATTATTAGAGAAATGCAGATCAAAACTAAAATGAGGTATCACCTCACACAGGTCAGAATGGCCATCATCAAAAAAATCTACAAACAATAAATGCTGGAGAGGGTGCGGAGAAAAGGGAACCCTCTTGCACTGTTGGTGGGAATGTAAATTGATACAGCCACTATGGAGAACAGTATGGAGGTTCCTAAAACAACTAAAAATAGAGCTACCATACAAAACAGCGATCCCACTACTGGGCATATACCCTGAGAAAACCATAATTCAAAAAGAGTCATGTACCACAATGTTCATTGCAGCTCTATTTACAATAGCCAGGTCATGGAAGCAACCTAAGTGTCCATCAACAGATGAATGGATAAAGAAGATGTGGCACATGTATACAATGGAATATTACTCAGCCATAAAAGAAACAAAATTGAGTTATTTGTAGTGAGGTGGGTGCACCTAGAGACTGTCATACAGAGTGAAGTAAGTCAGAAAGAGAAAAACAAATACTGTATGCTAACACATATATATGGAACCAAAAAAAGAAAAAAAGGTTCTGAAGAACCTAGGGGCAGGACAGGAATAAAGATGCAGACATAGAGAATGGACTTGAGAACACAGGGAGGGGGAAGGGTAAGCTGGGACGAAGTGAGAGAGTGGCATAGACATATATACACTACCAAATGTAAAATATTTAGCTAGTGGGAAGCAGCCGCATGGCACAGGGAGATCAGCTCGGTGCTTTGTGTGCACATAGAGGGGTGGGAGGGAGACGCAAGAGGGAGGAGAGGGCTTCCCTGGTGGCGCAGTGGTTGGGAGTCCGCCTGCTGATGCAGGGGACGCGGGTTCGTGCCCCGGTCCGGGAGGATCCCACGTGCTGCGGAGCGGCTGGGCCCGTGGGCCATGGCCGCTGGGCCTGCGCGTCCGGGGCCTGTGCTCCACAATGGGAGAGGCCACAGCAGTGAGAGGCCCACGTACCGCAAAAAAAAAAAAAAAAAGAGGGAGGAGATATGGGGATATATGTATATGTATAGCTGATTCACTTTGTTGTAAAGCAGAAACTAACACACCATTGTAAAGCAATTATACTCCAATAAAGATATTAAAAAAAAGAGTCAGGTTTATCTGCTGACCCAGTGGGATTAAAAGAAGAGTTAGAATCAAGGAGAAATTTTACTGTCATTCACAGTGGAGGGGACCAGAATTGTTAAAAACGAATCCTGTTTTCATCCACTTGGTTCCCTAAGGCCATTTCTCAGCACTGCTCCTCTGTATCCTATGGAGACCAATGAAAGAGTTGCGTTAGCCACTCAAAGATTTTGCCAATTATCTTTTCGGTTTTCCCAGATTTCTACTTAAAAAAAATTAAGACAATACATTAATTGATTTGAAAGAGAGATTATACAATGTAGTCAACTGAAAAGACCCAGTTTACTCTACTTGTCACCATTTACACTCTATTAATATGTCTCACATTGCTAATATTATAGAGTTTATAGCAGCAACCTCATGACAGGCCAAAATTGAAAATGGTCAAACTTGACCATAAATTGAAATGCTCTAAATTAGCTATGACATTTTTAACTTTAAAAAAATCAACCACTTCCCATAATCAAGTCAATTTTGTTTTACAAAGAAAAAATAATTTCCCCAAATTCATTTTCTACAATTTTTCTTAATGTTTTCTCTGGTTCTACCAAGTTTGTGTTAGGGTTTTGGTATGAATCTCATTGTTTTTTCAATAACTGCTTTCTCTGCACCCTTTCATTGAATGAGTTTAGCTCTTCTCCTGTGTTGATAAGTTGATTATTCCATTTTGATGTCTCTTATGTTTCACAATTTTTCAAGTTCCAGAAGGGTAAGGGGATGCATAAGAATGTTTAGAAAAATTGTAAAAGCAAATCCACAAATCCACTGCAGTTTCTGATGTGTCTTATGATGTAAGCATCACTATTATTGTGCAATAGCCTTTTCCAAGCAAACAAACACAACATATAGTGATTTACTGTTATCTGAGTTATGAGGGTGCAGGAAGAGAGTGAGAAGACAGAGAGAAAGAAAGAGAGAGAGAGTGAATATATATTATTGATTATATTTTCACCGGGGTATTCATTTACTTCAGTTGCAAAGAGATACTGTGCAAATTAAATCAGACTCCTTTCTAGAATGCCTTTATTCCTTGTACACTTTCTCCCAGCAGAGGTTTCCCTCTCATTGATTTAAACCAGGGAATTCAAGTTAATGACTTCTACATAAAAGATTTTTCTCATGGCTTCTCCAAAGACGTTTTTGGCATCTCAGAGGAAATCAATTTGTTCTCAAACATGTTTTTATTTCAGCTACTTGCCTTTAGTAAAATTTGAATTTACAATACCTCAAGTACATTTTATTTCTTTGACAGGTTTCCTGCGAAATTAAGGGATTAAACAAGCATCAAATGTTTCATCTGGGACAGTGGATAAAGAGACAACAGAGGAACAATATGCTAAGATTTCCAAATAAAGCAACTGTGGCTTTACAATTTTATATAAAGCCAAATAATTGTCAGGTGGAGGGCAAGTAAAATATATTTGTACACTCAAGTTTGCATTTCGCTTGTAGCTCTTGTGCAAACTATGTTAACTTTAAAAAAAAAGATAGAAAGTAATCAGAAGACAGATAGAAAGTAATCAGAAGACAGCAAATTAGGGGAATGACTGGAATAAAAACAAATAATCTACAGGGCAAAATGGAAGTAACTCTGAAAATAGAAATAAATCTATACCCATCAGTAATTAAATGTCATATCTATCCATAATTAAACATGTCCATTGAAAGAAAACTATTTTCAAATCTATGATGTTTACAAGAGACTTAACTAATGCTCAATGACAGAAAAGTTGAAAATACAGGGATGCAAAGACCAAAACTATGCAACTTTTACCAAAATATATGTTGAAAGACATATTAATATTCTGTAAAAAATAATTAAAAAGAAATAAGCAGGAATAAAATGGTCATCCACAAAATAAAGATAAGAACCATGAACCAAAACTTTCTAAAAATTAGTGCATAGTACATAAACACTAATAATGCACTCTTAACCTTCCTACACTGTTGGTGGGAATGTAAACTGGTGCAACCACTATGGAGAACAGTATGGAGGCACCTTTAAAAACTAAAAATAGAATTATCATATGATCCAGCAATCCCACTGCTGGGAAAATATCCAGAAAAGACAAAAACTCTAGTTTGGAAAGATACATTCACCCCAATGTTCATAGCACCACTATCTACAATAGCTAAGACATGGAAACAACCTAAGTGTCCATCAACAGATGAATGGTTAAAGAAGTTATGGTATATATATCTGCATAAGACTCATCATGTACAAGGGAACCACACCATTCATAGTTGACTTATCAAAATCAGTGGAGGATGTAAGGTAATGAGAGGACATATTCAAAGTGCTGTTAAAATTTCAAAGAATTTGCATATGCTCCTTTAATTCTCCCTGTTTTTATATTGAGAGAGTCAGCCCATTTATTCTCTTTTTTAAAACTTTATCCAGGTATAATGATGCACATTATATCGCACACATTTAAAGTGTACAATATGACGAATTTTGACATATCCATACACCCTTTAAACTATATAATTAATATCCATTAATTCCAAAATTTTCTTTGTACTTCTTGATAATCCATTCTTTACTCTCTCTCCACTACTATCCTCAGGCAAAAATTGATACGTTTTCTGTCAACAGATATTAGTATATATCTTTTTTTAAAATACATTTATTTATTTATTTTTGGCTGCGTTGCCTCTTCATTGCTGTGCACAGTCTTTCTCTAGTTGTGGTGAGCGAGGGCTACTCTGTTGCGGTGTGCAGGCTTCTCATTGTTGTGGCTTCTCTTGTTGCAGAGCATGGGCTCTAGGTGTGCAGGCTTCAGTAGTTGTGGCATGTGGGCTCAGTAGTTGTGGCTCGCAGGCTCTAGAGTGCAGGCTCAGTAGCTGTGGTGCATGGGTTTAGTTGCTCTGCGGCATGTGGGATCTTCCCGGACTAGGGCTCTAACCCATGTCCCCTGCGTTGTCAGGCGGATTCTTAACCATTGCACCACCAGGGAAGTCCCTAGTATGTATCTTTTAGAA
Organism: Tursiops truncatus; assembly: GCF_011762595.2. Taxonomy (NCBI): domain Eukaryota; kingdom Metazoa; phylum Chordata; class Mammalia; order Artiodactyla; family Delphinidae; genus Tursiops; species Tursiops truncatus. The sequence goes on from NC_047034.1 coordinate 144,407,510, forward strand.
TTTCATTTAAATGGAGTCATAAAGGGCATATTCATTTTTATTACACTTCTTTTATCCAGATTAATTATTTTCAGATTTGTCCTGGTTGTTAAATGTACAGCTGAATAGTGTTCTATTGTATGGACATGCAACTCTTTGTTTAATCATTCAACTGTTGATGGACTTTTGGATTGTTTTCATTTTTTTGCTCTGACAAATAGAGCTGCTATGAACATTTGCATGTAAGTTTTTGCATGATTGTATATGTCTTCATTTTCTTTGGTTAAATATTTAGTAGTGGAATGGCTAGGTCGTATTATATGTCTAAGCTTCACTGTTTACAGAACTGCCAATTATTTTAAAAGTGGTTATACCATTTGAAAGTCATACCAGCAGTGAATGAGTTTCAATTGCTCCACATTCTAGTCAACAGTAAGGCCAGTCTTTGCATTTTTAGCCATTCTAACGTGTGCATAATGGTAACTCACTGTGGTTTTAATTTGTCTTTACTTAAAAACTACGATATTAAACATTTTTCATGTTATTAACCTTCATTTCATTTTAGTTCTAAAAGTAACTACTACATCTAATAGCAGTAACTTTTGGCAGTAACTTTTATTTTCCAAAGTCATTTCTTCTGTTTATAAATCTTTGGTTTTTATTTACTTTCCTGAATATCTCAAATCTGTTACACTACTGTCTTCTAGCCTGAAGTATTACTATTGAAATATCTGATCCTAGTCTGATTTTATTTTCCTTTCATGTTACTTGTTGTTTGGCTAGGTGACCAGAGGGATATTTTTCTTTTACTTTAAATGTCCAGGAATTTTAATAGAACATGTCTTGCTATTGATTGTTTTGAGTCTGAATTCTTCTGCATGTGATGTGCTTAGTTAATATGTAGCATCAAATCTGGGTGGTTTTTTTTTTGTTTTTTTTCCAGAAGTTTTTCTTGAATTATAGCTTTTAGTATTTGTTTTGTTCTTTTGATTTGGCTTTGCATTCCAATTTCTGCTATTATACATATTTTGAATCTTCTTTGCCTGTATTCACTTATTTTTCACATTTTCTCCAATCCTTTGTATATCTTTATTCATGAATATACATTGGCACTTAGTTTTTTTTGGTAATGTTTCCCAGTGGATTGTGTTTTAGCTATCCATTGGGTTGGCCCAAAAGTTTCTCTGTTTACTATTATGTGGGGAAAGAGGAAGATTTATGTTCTAGGTCACATTTTCTGTCTTTCCAGAATTTCCTTTGTGTGTGAATTTTTACATATAATTTTCTTTATACCTATAATTATTTAAAACAGTTTTGAATTTCTAAAAGACTTTAAATTGCTTAAATATTTTTTTTAAATTGACATCCAACTAAATTTCAGTGTCATCAGAGAATGTGGCCTGTATGGTACTTATTATTAAAGTTTTTGGACTTCTGTAATTATAATATGTGATTACTGTTTGTTAGTGTTTTATTTATGGTTGGAAAGAATGAAATTTTTATCGTTAGATATTGAAACTCTGTACTTCTTTCATCTTATTTTGTATATTATCCAACTATATCAGATTTCTTTTGAGTATTACTTAGGGATTATTTTTTCCCTAGCTTTTTATAATTAAACTTTCTGTAGTCTTAAGTTTTAATTAGATTTAATTTAAATAGCATACTGCCGGATTTTTTTAACTCATTTTTTAAGTTTTACTAGAGTTCCTAGTCCATTTAAACTTATTGTGATTTATGAAGATAGTTAGTTAAATTTACTTCCACTATCTTATTTTGTGTTTACTATTTGCCTCATCTTTTCTATGCTTTGTTATTCATTTTCCTTAATGTTCTGTTTGGGATAGATTGGATTTTTCTCAGTATATATTTTTCTTCTCTTTGTTCAAATATTTTAATTCTACTTGTGCAATATTAGAGACCCCATTAGAGATTTGGGAATTTAAAATTAAGTTTAAAAGGTATACAATTGGGCTTCCCTGGTGGCGCAGTGGTTGAGAGTCCTCCTGCCAATGCAGGGGACACAGGTTCGTGCCCTGGTCCGGGAAGATCCCACATGCCGCGGAGTGGCTGGGCCCGTGAGCCATGGCCGCTGAGCCTGCGCATCCAGAGCCTGTGCTCCGCAACAGGAGAGGCCACAACAGGGAGACCCACGTACCACAAAAAAAAAAAAAAAAAAAAAAAGTTATACAATTTATCAGTCTATTAATTATTTTTCTCAATAACAAAAAGTTTCCTGAGCATTTTAACTTTGTCCATATTCTAGCAATTTTTATGCTTTTTTCCCCTACATTAGTTTCCATCTGTCAGGTTTAACCAATGAGAAGAGATATTAGTGGCTTATAAAATATTTCTTAAATTGGATCTCACAGATATATTTTTATCTTTACATAAATATCATCAATCTAAATAGTCATTTGAAAATATTTCAGGATTATAAATGCTTAATACAAGTGAATTTTCAATGTCCCCTTTTACTCTGAGTTTGCATGTATTGTGCCTCCTGTCATTTTCCTTCACTCTTTGACCCATTCATCAAGATACTTGGCAGGTATGTTTTATAAATGGCAGCTATATCAAGTAAAGCTGAAAATTCAAATAGCCTTTAATTCTGAAATTCCACATATTGGTATACATCTCATTGAAGCTCCTATACAAGGAGACACACTGAATAATTTTCTTAGCAGCATTGCATTTAGTACCAAAAATTGGAAATAGGAGAATGACACATAAAGTGTTACATGCCAATGCAAAAGAATGCTGAGAAAAGTGCCTTAAAATGAAATTTTAAATAGACATATGCACACAATGTTATAAAATATACACACACACTTATAAATTCACAGTAAAGATGAACCTTAATTCCTGCTTAATGCTGATAAGGGTGTTGAAGCAATAAAGCTGTTACTGAAAGCAACCCCAAATAGCATGAGAACCTGGATACCTAGAACTCAACCAAGACTACTGAAGTAGAAGATCTTGGAAATGTAACCCAGATCAATGTTCTTCCTATCTGAACTTATCTGAGACAGGGAATCATATATCAATGACAAACAAATCTCAGAGGACTTTAAAATGAGGCAGAGAAAGAATACCTCAGAGCACCCACACTATCTGCCATGCACATTTATCGGTCCAAAATAATACAGTAATAAAATTAGCATGGCTATGCTAATCATGAGTATAAATATGCTTTAAAGCACACTTTTCATCCAATAAGCATTTGGTGGGAATTGGAAATATGGAAGAAAGAGAAAGGAAATGTAAAAATTAGGAAACCAGGGTTTTCTAATAGGAACATGTTGAAAAAGCAGTATTAACCCTCGTCTCTAAGTTCTTGTTTACTTTTAGTTCTATATGGAGTTATTTAGAAATTAGGATCAGTAAGGAAGAAGAGCAAGACCCAGAGATGTGGCAGAGCTTAGAGTTTCAAGTGATTTTGAGTAGAGCCAACATATGGCTGTAATTAGACATCACTCCCTGCATACAGATGTACTGAAAGATATGGGAAAATCATCACAGCTGTGGCTTAAGGATTTCTGAGGATGCTAAGAAAACAAAGTAATTGGAGTCCCATAATAACACATAGACAAAGGACTTCAAACATCAAGTTACCTAGCATAGGGAAGAAATTCCGTTAATTTCTTTTATCTTTTAATTAGGCTGTCAATTATTTGCTTGAATACTTCCAAGTATGGTGAACTCACAATTATCTTGAGACAGACTTCTTCCTGACTGGAGAATTCTGAATGTTAGAATTTTCTTTCTAGGATGTGTTAAAATCTACATCCATGTAAAGGGGTAAGGAGAGTAAACTTTAAGACAAATTACAGTAAATAATCATTTTGGAGAAGAAAATCAGACAAAAATTTCTAAGCAGAGAACTCAAAGACAATTCTCTACATCCTTCAATTATGGTTTATTGGTAGTTTTGGAGCTCATAAATTACATATCTATCAGAGGAAATCTGACATCAATCAGGGAAATGCATCAGAGGGCTATTAGCATGAAAGTAAACAGTTAAAAATTAAATGAACAGATAACAGGTCTTTTGTGCATTGAATTAAAAGAATGATTTTGTAAAATAAGTGTAGGAGGCATAAAGTTTCCAAATGAAGCCAGAGTACTTACTCTGATAAGTGACACAAGGGAAAATTTTAGTATATAAATTTATTTCAGGGTTGGCTTTCATAATGACTGGAGTTGTAACAAAGGCCAAGGGCAGAAACAAGTTCCAACTATAATCTAGAAGAAACTTGGAAGAAGTTTACATTCAGAGGGAGATCCACATGGTAGATATCAGGGAGGTAGTCTTCCTAAAAAGCTAGAAGTCTTGAAGCAAAAATACTGACTTACAGAAATACAGTGATTGACTGAGCTTTTTATGCCAGGATAAAGGCATATAACATTGTTTAATTTGATTCAAGAACCAGGAGATTTGGTTGTCTGTAAATTTCTCCTTAAACTAAAGTAGAATTACTTCTCCAAGGCCACTATGGAATCATCTTTATTTAACCTACTTTTTTTTTTTTTTTTTTTGCGGTACACGGGCCTCTCACTGTTGTGGCCTCTCCCGCTGCAGAGCACAGGCTCCGGACGCACAGGCTCAGTGGCCATGGCTCACGGGCCCAGCCACTCCACAGCATATGGGATCTTCCCAGACTGGGGCATGAACCTGCGTCCCCTGCATCAGCAGGCAGACTCTCAACCACCGTGCCACCAGGGAAGCCCTAACCTACATTTTTAAATGATAGTGTCATCTGGACCAAAATCCTGGTTGGAACTTAATTCCTTCCAATGTGTCCAATAGATAATTCCATTATTTTCTTCCTTTTGTATTATCTGTTGAAAAGTCAGCTATCTGTCCTATTGTTGCTTCTTTGAAGACAATATGCCTTTTATTCTCAGACTGCTTTAAACAGATTTGCTTCAATTTGATTTCCATAGTCTGACTATGATATGTTTGATATGGTTTATCCTGCTTGAGGTTCACATACCTCCATGAATACATGGGTTTAAAAATAGCATTCCAGTCATTATTTCTTCAAATACATCTTCTGCTGTTGGGTGTCTAGTTACATATCTGTTAGATCCTTTCACTGTTTCTCTTATATCCCTATGCATTTTTCTTTATTTTATATTCTTTTTCCTCTCTGTTCTTCAGTTTGGATATTTACAATTAAATAGTCTCCCAATACCCTAATCCCATGTTCTTTCTGCTGAATATGCTGCTAAACTCTTTTTAATGATTTTTTTTTTATTTCAGAAGTTATATTTTCTCCTCCTGGGAATCCCCAATATTTTCCTACCATAGATTCCACTTCTATGGTAGTGTTATCTATCTCTTCTTCTGCATGCTTGAACAAATCAATTAAAGTTATTTTAAACTTATCAGCTAATTTCACTATCTTAGTCAACTTCAGTCTGTTAGGTCTGTTTCTATTGTCTGTTTTTTCCCTTAGTTTAAATTCAGAGGTTTCTGTCCTTTCTCATATGTAAAAATAAAAAATTTATCTAAGGACATTGTGATCATGTCCTTAAATGTGTGTCAACTTGACTACACTTTCCAGAATGCCCTTTCATTTATGTTTCCAGTTAGTGTAGGCCATAAGGAAAATTCCTGGGAGACAGAGGGTGGCAAGGAAGCAGCAGCCATTTTTGTAGCTTGTATATGTTGCTGCTGATATGCTGATTCCTTTCATTGGAATGATGTAGAAGCTAGACCTGCAATTGTTCTACTTTCCCATGAATCCTCCTTCAACTTCTCTGAGTCCTAAGCCAAATGTGTGTATGTCAATTGTGATGAAGGGCTCTGGTTTCTGCAACATACTCTCTTCAACAAGGTCAAAAGCAATTAGAATACATATGGGTTTCAGTCCATCCTAGTGAGGGTCTAGTTCATGCATGTGGGTTCCATCCTGCTTGTACCTTTGTTATTGAAGTCCATTCTAGTCCCTCTCCCAGTACTAATAGGGGAATTCAGGCTGTTCTTTTCAAGGTTACCACTGAGCTGGAAAGCAGGGGATAAGAACAGGTTAAGTTAGAATGCCACAAAGCTCACTGTTCTTACTGAAATTCAGCTATTTTTTTCTGATTAAGTGTTCCCCTGGTTGCAAGCTTGTGGTTAGTTTCCAGATTTCTGAAAAAAGTTGATTTCTGGTGCATTTTTTCCTAGTTTACTTACCGTTTTATAAAGGGAAAGTATCAATCAGTTCAGGCTGCCCTAATAAAATACCATAAACTAGGTGGGTGGCTTAAACAACAGGCATTTATTTTCTCACAGTCCTGGAGGCGGGAAGTCCCACATCAGGGTGCCTGCATGGTTAGTTTCTGGTGAGGCTTCTCTTTCTGGCTTATAGGTGGCCACCATCTTGTTGTGTGCTCACATGACCCCTTCTTTTTGTGCAAGCAAGGGGAGAGAGAGAGTGCATGAGTTCTCATGTCTCTTCTTATACAGACACCAATCCTACTGGATCATGGCCCTATCTTTATCACCTAATTTAACCTTAATTACTTCTGTAAAGGCCCTATCTCCAAATAAGTTACATTAGGGGTTAGGGTGTCAACATATGAATTTTGGGCAAGGGCGTGGACCACAAACATTCAGTTTGTACCAGGGAAGGATTTTTGAAGTTTCTTACTTTACCATTTTCAATGATTTACTCAAACATTTTACAAATACGTGTTTTATTCATGTTTTTCAGTAGTTCTCAAAGAAGAGTTCAGGAACCACTTGTTCTGTCATGGCTTGAGGCAGAACTATCTACTCCTTACTGTTATATTTTTATATATGACCTGTCCCTTTTTTTCATAACAAATCTTAACAATGGTGTGTGTCTGTTTTACTAGAGGAAAAGTCAGTTCTTTTTGTTGGGAATCTGAACATTTTTTATTTGATTTCTGTTTTTATAGTAATTGATTCTACATTTTACTTTCTGAAATTCATTTTCTAGTTTCTTGGTTTGTATCTAGCTTCTTGATTTGGTAAGGGTATACTCCCAAATGAAACATGACCCCTTTCTGGTGTATATAGAGTCAGAGATCTTCACCTAGAAGTGTAGTATCAGTCAAGCCACAGGATACTCAGATCTTCTTCCAAAGTTTTTACCAATGGTATCCAATATAAACAACATCTCAAAAATACAGGGAGTTTTAACTCTTTGATCTTGGGCTCATTTTAAAATTCTTAGTCCATCTTAGCCCATCTCCTACAGGCATACCTACCTACCTTCTTAAATGAGTTAATGCCAGGAATAAGGAACATTCTCTCTAGCTACTTAATAATAATAATACTTGATATTTCCAATACTCTCTTTTTGAAAGCTAATATATGTAATGTTAAATAGACATTTTACTTTTGTTAATTCTTGAGTTAGGAACTCATTTGACACGTAATAACTCTAATGGCATCAACTGTATTAACATTATCATATTTCTCATCGGAATAATTGATGCATTATATTATGCTAATAAGTTTCCTCATAGTAAAAATCCTTCTGATCCTCTACTTGGATGAGCTAGAAGTTAATTTTAATCCAAATCAGATAAGAAGAAGTAAAGCTGTCACTGTTTGCAGATGACATGATACTATACATAGAGAATCCTAAAGATGTTACCAGAAAACTACTAGAGCTAATCAATGAATTTGGTAAAGTTGCAGGATACAAAATTAATGCACAGAAATCTCTTGCATTCCTATACACTAATGATAAAAAATCTGAAAGAGAAATTAAGGAAACACTCCCATTTACCATTACAACAAAAAGAATAAAATACCTAGGAATAAACCTACCTATGGAGACAAAAGGCCTTGATGCAGAAAACTATAAGACACTGATGAAAGAAATTAAAGATGATACAAATAGATGGAGAGATATACCATGTTCTTGGATTGGAAGAATCAACATTGTGAAAGTGACTGTACTTCCCAAAACAATCTACAGATTCAGTGCTATCCCTATCGAACTATCAATTCCATTTTTCACAGAACTAGAACAAAAAATTTCACAATTTGTATGGAAACACAAAAGTCCCCGAATAGCAAAAGCAATCTTCAGAAAGAAAAATGGAGATGGCGGAATCAGTCTCCCTGACTTCAGACTATACTACAAAGCTACAGTAATCAAGACAGTATGATACTGGCACAAAAACAGAAATGTAGGTCAATGGAACGGGATAGAAAGCCCAGAGATAAACCCACGCACATATGGTCACCTTATCTTTGATACAGGAGGCAAGAATATACAGTGGAGAAAAGACAGGAGGCTTCCCTGGTGGCACAGTGGTTGAGAGTCTGCCTGCTGATGCATGGGACACGGGTTTGTGCCCTGGTCCAGGAAGATCCCACATGCCACGGAGCACCTGGGCCTGTGAGCCATGGTCACTGAGCCTGTGCATCCAGAGCCTGTGCTCCACAACAGGAGAGGCCACAACAGTGAGAGGTCCGCATACCACAAGCAAAAGACAAAAAAGAAAAGACAGCCTCTTCAATAAGTGGTGCTGGGAAAACTGGACAGCTACATATAAAAGAAAGAAATTAGAACACTCCCTAACACCATACACAAAAATAAACTCAAAATGGATTAAAGACCTAAATGTAAGGCCAGACACTATAAAACTCTTAGAGGAAAACATAGGCAGAACACTCTATGACATAAATCACAGCAAGATCCCTTTTGACCCACCTCCTAGAGAAATGGAAATAAAAACAAAAATAAACAAATGGGACCTAATGAAACTTAAAAACTTTTGCATAGCAAAGGAAACCATAAACAAGACGAAAAGACAACCTCAGAAGGGGAGAAAATATTTGTAAATGAAGCAACTGACAAAGGATTAATTTCCAAAATTTACAAGCAGCTCATGCAGCTCAATATCAAAAAAACAAAAAACACAATCCAAAAAAAATCGACATTTCTCCAAAGAAGATATACAGATTGCCAACAAACACATGAAAGAATGCTCAACATCACTCATCGTTAGAGAAATGTAAATCAAAACTACAATGAGATATCATCTCACACCAGTCAGAATGGCCATCATCAAAAATTCTACAAACAATAAATGCTGGAGAGGGTGTGGAGAAAAGGGAACCCTCTTGCACTGTTGGTGGGAATGTAAACTGATACAGCACTATGGAGAGCAGTATGGAGTTTCCTTAAAAAACTAAGAATAGAACTACCATACGACCCAGCAATCCCACTACTGGGCATATACCCTGAGAAATCCTAATTCAAAAAGAGTCATGTACCACAATGTTCATTGCAGCTCTATTTCCAATAGCCAGATCATGGAAGCAACCTAAGTGTCCATCGACAGATGAATGGATAAAGAAGATGTGGCACATACATACAATGGAATATTACTCAGCCATAAAAAGAAACGAAATTGAGTTATTTGTAGTGAGGTGGATGGACCTAGAGTCTGTCATACAGAGTGAAGTAAGTCAGAAAGAGAAAAACAAATACTGTATGCTAACACATATATATGGAATCTAAAAAAAAAAGACATGGTTCTGAAGAACCTAGAGGCAGGACGGGAATAAAGACACAGACCTACTAGAGAATGGCCTTGAGGACACGGGGACAGGGAAAGGTAAGCTGGGACAAAGTGAGAGAGTGGCATGGACATATATACACTACCAAATATAAAATCGAGAGCTAGTGGGAAGCAGCCACATAGCAAAGGGAGATCATCTCGGTGCTTTGTGACCACCTAGAGGGGTGGGATAAGGAGGGTGGGAGGGAGTGTGATGCAAGAGGGAAGCGTTATGGGGACATATGTATATGTATAGCTGATTCACTTTGTTATAAAGCAGAAACTAACACACCATTGTAAAGCAATTATACCCCAATAAAGATGTTAAAAAATAAATAATAAAATAAAGTGGTGATGACCCGAAAAAAAAAAAAGTAGGATATGTGTAAAATAATTCTGCATCATCCAAACAATGGAAAACTTTGCAACCATAGAAGGAATAGGAAAAATTCATACACTGATATGAAGTTTCTTCCTGTTTACACAATTATGTTAAAAAAAAAAGTAAGTTGCAAAGCAAAGTATATACCATATTAGCATTTAAAAAGAAGATATGGATATATAAATATTTATATATTGATGTATATAATACTTTTATATATGTACATGTGTATCTTTTAAAATATTTATTTATTTATTTGGCTGCACTGAGTCTTAGTTGTGGCATGCGAGCTCTCTTAGTTGCGGCATGTGAACTCTTAGTTGCAGCGTGTGGGAGCTAGTTCCCTGACCAGGGATCGAACTTGGGGCCCATGCATTGGGAGCATGGAGTCTTAGCCACTGGACCACAAGGGAGGTCCCTACATGTGTATGTTTATGTATATTATGCACATATATAAACATGCAAACTATATCAGGAAGTGGTCCAGGGTAGCATTGCCAAGGAAATGTGGAGATGACTCTTTTCTGTCCTTCCCTGCTACCCTCAGATCCATGATGGCCTCCTCATAGGTGTCACCGTCTTTAAAGAAAGAGTGATACTGCCCCCCATCAAGAACACTGATGGTAGATCCTGAGGGTCACTTTGCCCTCTCCCAGGGTGTCCTTCAGAAGCACTGTGCGATTCATATAGCTGTAGTGCTTTTTCCAGAGTTCTTCCCCATCCTTGTACAGGTAAACCAGATGGGAAGAGTGCTCATGAAACCACACTGTGGCAGGGACAGCTGGCAGCTGAGCTCAGCACTTTCGCCCACCAGGACCACCTGGTGGCTCCTGGAGCTGCTCACAGTGAAGTGCTCTGCGGAAGAAGCCCGAGACCGGATTTATTCCGAAGGCCACAGGAGAATGCTTCACCTAGGTCCCTCTGCCCTGGACACATTGGCCTTCTTCCTGATTCTTGATGCCAAGTCCTTTCTGACTTCAGAACTTTGCTCTCAGAGATATCTTCACTCTGACAGCAATGCTCTTCTCTCAAACCCTCCCATCACTGCCTCCTTCTTACCTCTCAGGTCCCAGCTTAAATGTCAACTCCTTAGAGAAAAATTTTATCACCATCCACTTCCCATTTCCCCTAATCATATCTTCAGTAGCACATATCATTACCTGATATTTTTAATTCCTGTCTTTATTTTCTCTCATAACCAGCTAATATGTAAGCCACACAACAACAGAGTCTCTATCTTTTTTTAAAATTCTCTTTATTATCCCCAGTGCATAAAGCATTGCCTGAACGTGGTAGGCACTCTGTAAATATTTAACAAAGGAATGTGGATAGTCCCCAATATTGAGAGGTGGGAGGTGGACCGCTATTGCTGAACAACAGCCTTTCCTTATCAGATACACCAGCTGCTTTTTTCAGTATCAGTTTCTGGCGAGTTAAAAATGGCCACAAATATTTTGATGCTCCATCCATGAAGAGAAAGTGCCTATGTCCCCTCCTCTTAAAACTGTGCTCTGATGTTGCTTTGCTCAATAGAATATGGCAGAAGACAACCTGCAATAGTTTCTGGGTCTGTCTTAAGAAATGAGCTGGTCTCATTTGTTGCTGTTGTTGTTCTTGTACCATTCTTTCTGGAAGCTGTCAGCAGCCATATACAAAGTCTCACAACCCTGAGACCATCATGACAGAAAGGCCATGGGTTAACATGTCACTTGACAATCCCAGGGGATCCCAACCTTCCAGCCTGCTCCACCAAAGGGCTAGACATGTGAATGAAGCCACCTTGAGCCCTTTGGAACACTCCACCCACTAGCTGAATATACCAAGAGACCTCAGTCTACGTCACGTGGAACAGAAGAGTCACGCAGCTGAGCACTGGCCAGAATTCCTGCCCAACGAGATGTGAGATATAATAAAATGGTTGCTTTAAATCACTAATTTGGGGGATAATTTTCTGTGAAGCTATAGGTAACTATAACAAGCTCCTCCCATAATCTTAGTTTTTCCTCTTTTTGATTATGCCAGATTCATTCTTGTCTCTGTCAAGAGTGTTTATCCTTTTCACTGTAAGGTATCCAAATTATTAGACTTAAGGCCTATTGCTCTAAGAGAAATTTGTGGACAGCTCCAGCTCACGCCAACGTCTCCTTTATCTGAGGTCCTACTAAACTCATAATTCATATCATCACATAAATGATCGTGGTTTGTTCTTAAATATAAGGGATCTATTCGTTGTGACTTGTCAGTGAGAACTTGAGTCTCCCGAGAGTAGATGTTAGCCAGGTACCTGTCTCTGCTCCTTGGCACAGCGTTGCAGCACGGAGCTGGGGCTCAGAAAGACACAGAAACTGAAATAACATTTTATAATCATAGGTGGTTTTAACACTAATTTCTATCCTCAGAACTAGAACAGAAAGGGTAGACTCTGAGGAACAGCAGTGGAAAAGCCTCCTCATTTTCTTCACTGTCATTTACCTTCACTATTTTTCTTTATAGATGTGACACACTATGAAAAAGAAGCAGATATCCCTACCTGAGGTGATTACTATCATCCGTAAGAGGAGAATGTCCACTGAGTATCCACATACGTAAGAAAATGCCGGCTCCACCACACCTGGAAAATGAAATAGCAATTGTGGGATCAGGCAGCAAGAATCATGGTAACTCAGAAAAAAAAACAGAGAATTTTGAAATCCTGTCTTTTGAGAGAATTCCCTTTGATGTGCAACTAAATGATGTAGTCAAACCACAGGTGTCGGACACACTGATATTACGTCTTTTCCTCTTTCCTTCCTGTGCCTTTACTGCGGCTCATTGTCTTCGTTAGATTACTATTGTGAAGGGCATTTGTGGTAGACGAGAGCATCAGAGGTGTACAGAACCAGGTATGCATATGCCACACGCACTTGGCCTCATCTGCATCCTGGCTTAAGCCTCTTGCTCAGTTCAGAGACCTGGCTACTGCCTCTGAGGTGACCTCATTTCTTAATGGGAACACTTGTGTGCCCTCTCCTCTGGGCGACAAGCCAGCTCTAGCAAAACATTCATAATCCCACTGTTATTGGCAGGGTCTGACCTGCCTGGATCCATGGACCTTCTGGCTCCACCCATTACTTCTACATTCAAAGGAAATGCCACATCAGGGAGGTGGGATCTAGATTCCCCGGCAGCCGCCCAGAGGGCCTGTGTAAAAAAAATCAGGTAGAACGGTGTGTAAAAAGTATCAAACAGAATGGTGTGTTAACTGCCTGCCAGATACACTTGGATCAGTCAGATACAAGAAATTAGAATGAGTAAGAAGATAAATGCCTGTCCTTTCTTGCTTTATTTCCTAATTTCCCCCCTCACTCTTGCTGCCTAAATTGCCACCCTACTCCAATAAACATTTAGTAATAATTTGGACATGGGCTCTTTTTTCTAGGGATCCTAAAGAGAGAAAACAAAAAAAACAAAACAAAAAAACACTGCTTAAGTGTGGAGTTACATATTAGCATGCTGGAATTAGGAACATGTATTTGGTTTCATATACTCAACAGTTAAGCAACATCTGGTTCATGAAGAATCTCAAATATGTCAATAAATAAAATGCTAGATTTTACCTGCTGGAAAACGGAGTGCATAAATGCAAAATACAAGCTGTGTAAATCTGTTCTGAGATGCGTGTTTTACAATACAAGAATATAAAATAATGTATTAAAGGAGAGAAAAGTTACAGGTAAGGTGTCTCTTGCAGTGATTTAATATATCCATTTAAAAAATAAGTGGAATTGGAAAGAGTGTGATAGATGAAAGCAGTGTCAAAGAGTAGGGGTAGATATCTGCAAAACATCAACTGATTAAGGGCTCATATCAAAATTTTAATTATAAAAATTATTTTTAAGGTAGATATGCTGAAAGAAAAATAGTTAAAGGACCTGAACAATCTCAGCATAGAAAATACCCAAATAGCAGTAAAGATAAGAAAAGGTAGAGACCCTCGTTAAGAATCAGGAAAATGCGTATTAAAACCACAATGCAATATCACACTCACTAGAATGGGTACCATAAAAAAGGCTGACAATACCAAGTTTTGATGAGGCTGTGGTGTAATGTGGTGTAATGCAGTGTACAGGGCATTTCTCATGTTCATGGCTTGTGAGAGTACAGTGGTGGGATGATATTTGAAGGCACTTTAGCATCTTCTACTAGAGTTGAAAATAAACACAGCCTATGATCCAGCAATTCTACTTTAGGAACATAATCAATAGAAATGTATGCACAAATGCACAAAAGCCATATAGAATAAATTTCCAGATAACATTATTGGTAATAACTAAACTGGAACAATACAATAAGCCTAAACATACAAGCCAAGAGGGAGAAAAGGAGGAGGAGCTGCAGCCTCACAGACTTACTGAGTTACTCCTGCAGAAAGTGGGGAGAGAGAGGGAAGAGCAGGGGAGGGGGATGGCACGGCCGTTTATCTGTCTGTCTCCTCATCCGCTCTCCCCCTTGCTCTGCTCACTCCTGGTGTCAGCCTATCCTCCTTCCCAAACCCTCCATTCCCCCGGTGGAGCGCCCCCTTCACTTTCCTTCTCGTCCTCTGTGTTTCTCCTCTCTTTCTTCCCTTCCCCCCTCTAGCATTGCCACCTTCTCTCCTACACGCACGCAGGCATATAAACGTAGGTTTTTGATGCTGTCTGCCTGTTGACCCCGCTATTTGCATGTTTCCAACAGGTTTTTCTTCCCCCAGTCCCTCAGCTGCTGCCGCTGCTGCTCAGGAGGTCAGATCTGCCACTGATGGTAATACCAGCACCACCCCGCCCTGGTGTAACACCAGCACCACCACTCACCACTGCCAAGAAGAGAAAGTTAAAGGGCAGCAGTAGCGGCAGTAACAGTAGTAACGACAGAGAAGACTTTGATTCCACCTCTCCCTTCTCTTCCACTCCTTTACAACCCAGGGATTCGGCATCCCCTTTAACCCCGTCCTTCTCCTGCCTGGGGGTTTCAGTGGCCGCTCCCAGCCACGTAGGGATACAGAAGAAGCTGGTTTTGAAGACACCCTGGGGTGTGTAGGGTTTGATGTGAAGATGGCTGAGGAATCCTCCTCCTCCTCTTCACCTTCACCAACTGCTGCAACATCTCAGCAGCAGCAACTTAAAAATAAGGTATATTAATCTCCTCTGTGGCTTCGGTGTATCACTCAAACGACCTAGCCCAATCTTCTACCACTGTCTCTAGCTTTGCTAACAGCAAGCCTGGCTCTGCTAAGAAGTCAGTGATCAAGAACTTTAAAGATAAGCCTACATTACCAGAAAGCTACACGGATGAAACATGGCAGAAACTGAAAAAAGCAGTGGAAGCTAATCCAGGATAGTACTTCAATTAAGAACAATTTAGAAGAACTCTATCAGGCTGTGGAAAATCTCTGTTCTTACAAGATTTCTGCAAACTTGTGCAAACAGCTGAGACAGATTTGTGAAGATCACATGAAAGCACAAATTCATCAGTTCAGAGAGGATTCACTGGATAGAGTTCTTTTTCTAAAGAAGATCGATAGATGTTGGCAAAACCATTGCAGACAAATGATCATGATCAGTAGCAGTTTTTTGTTTCTGGATAGGACTTACGTTCGTCAAAATTCAATGCTACCGGGCTTCCCTGCTGGTGCAGTGGTTGAGAGTCTGCCTGCCGATGCAGGGGACCTGGGTTCGTGCCCGGTCCAGGAGGATCCCACATGCCGCGGAGCGGCTGGGCCCGTGAGCCATGGCCGCTGAGCCTGCGCGTCCGGAGCTTGTGCTCCGCAACGGGAGAGGCCACAACAGTGAGAGGCCCAAGTACAGCAAAAAAAAAAAAAAAAAATTCAATGCTACCGGGCTTCCCTGGTGGCGCAGTGGTTGGGGGTCCGCCTGCCGATGCAGGGGACATGGGTTCGTGCCCTGGTCCGGGAGGATCCCGCATGCCGCGGAGCGGCTGGGCCCGTGAGCCATGGCCGCTGAGCCTGCGCGTCTGGAGCCTGTGCTCCGCAACGGGAGAGGCCACAGCAGTGGGAGGCCCATGTACCGCAAAAAAAAAAAAAAAAAAAAAAAAAGAATTCAATGACCCTCCATTTGGGAAAGGAATAGTGAAGCAATTGATAGAAGTTTACTCCAAAGCCTTTTAAGCATGCTCTCTGGTTTGCAAATTTATCAGGATTCTTTTGAACAATGATTTTTGGAAGAAACTAACCGACTCTACACAGCTGAAGGCCAAAAATTAATGCAGGAAAGAGAGGTTCCTGAATATCTTCATCATGTTAACAAACATCTAGAAAAAGAAGCAGACAGACTTATTACTTACTTAGATCAGACCACCCAAAAGTCATTAATTGCTACTGTGGAAAAACAACTTCTAGGTGAACACTTAACAGCGATTCTTCAGAAAGATTTAAAAAAACTCCTTGATGAAAACCGAATTCAAGATTTATCTCACCTGTATCAGCTCTTCAGTAAAGTTCGAGGTGGCATTCAGGTTCTCTTGCAGCAATGGATTGAATACATTAAGGCATTTGGTAGCACTGTTGTAATTAATCCTGAAAAGGATAAAACCACGGTTCAAGAATTGCTGGCTTTTAAGGGTAAGGTTGACCATATAATTGATATCTGTTTCCTGAAGAATAAAAAACGTTTCAATGCCATGAAAGAAGCATTTGAAACATTCATTAACAAAAGACCAAACAAACCTGCTGAACTTATATCTAAGTATGCAGATTCAAAGCTTCTCGCAGGCAACAAAGAAGCTACAGATGAAGAACTTGAGAAAATGTTGGATAAGATTATGATTATATTTATTTATTTATTTATTTTGCGGTACGCGGGCCTCTCACTGTTGTGGCCTCTCCCGCTGCGGAGCACAGGCTCCGGACGCGCAGGCTCAGCGGCCATGGCTCACGGGCCCAGCCGCTCCGCGGTGTGTGGGATCTTCCCAGACCGGGGCACGAACCCGTGTCCCCTGCATCGGCAGGCGGACTCTCAACCACTGCGCCACCAGGGCAGCCCCTATGATTATATTTAGATTCATCTATGGCAAGGACGTTTTTAAGGCCCTTCTATAAGAAAGATTGAGCCAAGCGCCTGCTGGGAAGAGTGCATCTGTGGATGCTGAAAAAGCAATGCTGTCCAAACGCAAACATGAATGTGGAGCTTCTTTCACCAGCAAACTTGAAGGAACGTTTAAAGACATGGAACTTTCTAAAGACATCGTGATTCAATTCAAACAGTATATGCAGAACCAGTATGTACCTGGGAATATCGAATTAACTGTGAATATCCTGACGGTGGGTTATTGGCCAACATATGTGCCTATGGAAGTTCATTTACCACCAGAGATGGTAAAATTTCAGGAGATTTTCAAGACCTTTCACCTAGGCAAACATAGTGGCGGGAAACTTCAGTGGCCGTCAACCCTAGGACACTGTGTGCTAAAGGCAGGATTTAAAGAGGGTAAAAAGGAACTCCAGTTCTCTCTTTTTCAAACACTGGTGCTGCTAATGTTTAATGAGGGAGAGGAGTTAAGTTTAGAAGAGATCAAGCAGGCTACGGGAATAGAGGCTGGAGAGTTAAGGAGAACACTGCAGTCATTGGCCTGTGGCAAACCTAGAGTTCTGATGAAAAATCCAAAGGGTAAAGCTATAGGAGATGGTGACAAGTTCATTTGTAATGATGATTTCAAGCACAAACATTTCAGGATAAAGATCAATCAAATTCAGATGAAAGAAACGGTTGAGGAACAAGCAAGCACTACAGAAAGAGTATTTCAAGACAGACAGTATCAAATTGATGCTGCAATTGTTCAAATTATGAAGATAAGAAAGACAGCCACAATCTTCTTGTTTCAGAAGTGTACAACCAGTTGAAATTTCCAGTAAAGCCTGCTGATCTTAAGAAGAGAATAGAATCCTTAATTGACTGGGACTACATGGAAAGAGATAAAGAAAATCCAAACCAGTACAATTATGTTGCATAAAATGTTGGCCTTGGAGCATTTGGTGTCATAAGCAGTAGCCAGTGGATAAAGTAATCTGTTGTTATTTGACTTCTTTTATACTGCCAATGACCAAATGAAGCAGTGTAATGGAAATAGTTGAGTGACTTTTCAGTGGTTAACATGCCCATTTAAAGAGTAATACTTACCTTTAAGAAGAATGTTGTTGAACTCTTTGCATGTTATTTAGTATGATGTGCAGAAAACTCTTAAGAAAGTACCTGGTCTTCATGATTACTATTTGGAACTGGGGAAGAGGTCCCTATGGCTATTTAAAAAAAGAGGAGGGATGTTCTTATGTACCATTAATTATGAAGCAAAAGGTTTATTTGCTTAAAATGTCATTTAAAGATACTTAAACTGCATGCAAACTTTATTTACTGTACAGAGTACTGGATGTATTTATAAATAGAAAAACCACCCTGGACTTGGTTGTTCACCTGTTTTGTGATTTCCCTTGAAGAGAAAAACAAGTTGTCATAGCTATTGATATTTTACTAAGTAATGTCTGTTACACTGAAAGGGATGTTTTTAAAAACTTTATTTGGAAACAAGTTTTCAAGCAGAGGGACAGTTGCTTACGTGGTCTTGTATATACACAACCTAAAATGTTCCCATGGGATGTGTATATATGATTCAGCCCTGAGTTTACTGTGCTGATTAACAGGTACTTATAAAAATAGCTGAAATAGAAAATTGCTGGTTAGTTGTACTAGAAGAACATGGTAGGAGAGAAAAATCCAACTCTTTCTTCATATTAAAAATGAATATAATATGAACATCACAAAAGAGAACAAAATCCACGTGTTTTGTAACTTTTTACAAGAGCAAAAATTCATAAACTAGTTTTCAACTTCCTTTAGACGTTAATGTTGTTTGGACAGTTTTGTCTTTAACTTGGACCAATTGTAGATTCTTACAGGCTTCCTGGGATTTAGCATTCCTATTTTCCCTACCAAAGATTTTTTTTGGAAGCACCTCAACTCTCCTTTTTGTTGGCATATAAGCATTTCCTATCATCCTTATTTTAACTTCCTAAAGCCCTAGATAGAACTAGGTCCTTCCTCATTTCCCCCACACACCCTCTAGTTGGGAATTTCAAATTCTGTATTATGCTGATATTATTCCTTTCAAACTTGCTTGAAGATAAAGAGTTCTCATAGCCACTGGACACCTACTTTTCAGGGGAATGTCCTGGGATTGTTCATACATAGAAAATAGCAAAAGTACTGTTTTTCAAATTGATAATGTGAGTAGAAGTTTTCTCTTTTACCATCAGTGGTCTTTTGTTTTTGGGTTTTGGGTTTTGTTTTGCTTCCTTGTTTGTTTTTCCATGAAGCTTTGAAGGGACTTGATCTTGGAGGAGAAGCAGAAATTTTGTTTTAATTTTTTATTTTTTGCGGTACGCGGGCCTCTCACTGCTGTGGCCTCTCCCGTTGCGGAGCACAGGCTCCGTACGCACAGGCCCAACGGCCATGGCTCACGGGCCCAGGCGCTCCGCGCATGCACGGATCAGGGCATGAACCCGTATCCCCTGCATCGGCAGGCGGACTCCCAACCACTGCGCCACCAGGGAAGCCCTGTTTTAATTTTTTAAAAAATCAGAACTGCTTTAATGCTTTTTGCAACAGTGTAATTCCTTGACTATTTGGAACCATTAGGAAGAATACCTCGGTCCTAACCCTCAACTGAGACTTTTGGCTCTTGTGTTTGCTGTTGATTGTTTTCTTGAGTTATCAAAGAACTGTAACCAGCTATTTTTTTAAGAAGTTGCCTGTTTTCTTTATAATTGCATCAACTTACACACTATTGTCCAACAATATGTGGTATTTAGAATGCCTTCCTAACTATTTTTGAGCAGCCATTGCCTGTATTTTCTTAGCGCCTCCCTGGTTTCCTTACATGAACTTATCTGACGAGGAAATGCAGCCATTTTGTTTGCCCTGTCTCCATACTGGACCATCTAAGTCAATGTTCTAACTCATCCCTGATGGTCTGTGAGATACGTAGACTGTTCCACCAGACTCGATAATTACTCTTAAGGAATTTTTAGGTAGAACTGGTACTATTAGGAGACTCTTGGTGTCACCTTTGTTATCTTGAAAGCTGGTCCCTTCCCTGAGGCTCTTAAGTTTTTGAAAACTTGATGCTATTTCAGCTGAAAAAATTGGTGAGACTATTAAACAAATTGAGGGGAGCTGTTTAAGAAATTGAAAAGTAATCACAAACAACATTGGATAATTGTGACTTTCAGTTCTGTATCAGTTGAATTTTTGTGCTCTTTTCCCTGTGTACGTGGTGGTTCTATTTTTCTCCAATAAAACTTTTATTTAAAAAACAAACAAACAAACAACAACAAAAAAAATACAAGCCCAAATAATATCAACATCCAGCAAACAATTTCACAAACATAATGTTAATAACTGACTTTTTATTAATCAATTTGTTTAAATTGCTTATAATTCGTAATAATTTAGCCATATGTTCTTTTGAGTTTTTAATACAAATATCATATTTTCTGAATATACTTAATTTTTTTTAATTAAAAAGTCAAGTCTATTCAAAATATTCTATAGAGTCAATGCTCTTTCAGTCAAAATTTTGACTTTATTTTTTTGTTGTTTTGTTTTGTTTTATATTATGAATCTTAAAAGGATGACTAAAACATACATAGAACAGTAATGGGCCAAAAAGAGCAAAGATTCTTCTGAAGAAGAAAAATAATGTAAGAAAACCTAAATTAAATGATATCAAGACTTAATTATAAAGCTACTCTAATTGAAAGAATTGTGAAGTTAGTGTTGATATAGACAAATAGATAAATCAACAAAATGGAGATCCCAATATCATACCCAAACATATGGAAAGCTGATTCATGATAGGACTAGGATTGCAAATCAATGAAGAAAGAATTACTGTTCTGTGAATGGTACTGAAACAACTTCACAGGAAAAGCAGAGCCTTAGAATCTCCACTTCACACCACACACAAATGTGTCCCGAATGGATCAAATTAACAAAGGCTGAAGATGGAGCAGCAAGTAAAGTAGAAGCTTGGTTCCTTAACTTTATGAAGCTGTCCCACCAGCCTTGGAAACCAACTTTGGTCTTCTTTTACCTCGTTTAATTTACATGTCTTTTTTTCTTAAATGGGTTGCAGTTACATGGTTGTTCAGTTTATTGTTATTCTTTATAATACAAATATATTATACATAATATTTATACTAATTCAATATTTATCTTTAAAGTTTTCTTAAACAAGATGAAAGGCCAAAGGCAAGCATCTCAAGAATTTTGGTAAGCCAGCTTCCCAAAATTGTTTAAAGACCTAGGTTCCTGCCAGATACAGTAATTTGAATGTATATCACCCACCCTTAAACATACACATATGGGCTAAAAATCACTGAAATTATATCTTATATGTGTGGGAGATTTATATTCATGATTTATAAAGTAATGAAACATATTAATATGTATACACAAACATATATACACATATGTATATATAAAATGAATCAACTCATTAAATTTTTGTTTAAATTCTCAGAGTTATTTTAGTTACTTAAGGCATAATCTTGGCTTCTGCTCTATCTAGAAATGGAACAATTAGTTTACTCTATTTTAGGGATATCTTGAACATAGGCAATATTTTTTACTATTATCATCAATCAAAAGGAATGAGTAGCATATACTTGTTGCTACTTAGCACACGTATAACTATTTCTGTTTATTAACTCCTTTCTAATGAAAGTTGAAGGAAGTCTACTCTTTAAAGTAATAGAGGCCTACCATACATATTACGTATTACTTTTCTTAACTTCTAAAGCTAACTGCTCTATAAGGAAAGAAGTGAAAAAGGAGCAAAAACCACCCTTCCTCCCCCCAAAAAGACAAACAAAACAAAACAAAACACAGACAGAATAAAAAGAACCTAAGGTCAAGAGCATTGGATAGCATTCTATGCAGCTCAAAGCAAAGGAGTAATGAAAGATGGAACGAATAAATGCATCTCAAATTTTCCCATTTACTTGTTCCCAGAGAACAGAGCACGGGTCTCAGAAGGACTCCAGGCCCTTCAGAAAGAACCTCATCCAAATGCCTTGCAGATCTATGCACGGATCAGCTGGGCTCCTACTGCCACAGAAACCACTAGCAGATGGGCTATCATCACATAGCACAACCAGCAGGACCTTCTGTAAGAACCCCAGTGGATGCCTGCGAGCAACTGCTTATTTTTCAAGCCTAATATGATTTCCCCTCACAAGAGAAATGTGAAGGTGGCAACTTCACCCAGTGTGTAGGACTGCTTGTTCAAACTCATTTTTACCATCAGGAATCAACAATTTCCAAGCAAGAATAGGTTTCAACTTGACTTGCCTCTCCTTGAAAGTAAAGAATGAAACAGTGTTTGTTATGTATCATATAATCTGGATCAATGTAAACTATCTGTGAAGGAGAAATTACACTGTAATGCCTTAAGAATATTATATCAAGGAATATTGTGATTATAGTCTTTGAAAATGGAAATAGGAAGGATCTTCCTTATCTTGATAAAGGCTATCAATAAAAATCTCCATAAACATTTTAATGAGAAAAAAATCTTTGTAATTTTTCTCTTTAAATCTAAATAATTAAAGGTTTTGTATCTACACAATAAGAAAATAAAGCTGTCAGTGTAGCACAAGTATGAGAAAGGAAGGAGAAAAATGAACAAATGTGGATGACATAATTTACATGGAAAGTAATAAGAAAATAGAAAAATACAAATAAATTTGAAAAAATAGTACTCCTTTTCTCCAGATTAAGTTAACTTAAAAAATGTGTGAGGGGGCTTCCCTGGTGGCACAGTGGTTGAGAGTCTGCCTGCCGATGCAGGGGACACGGGTTCGTGCCCCGGTCCGGGAGGATCCCACATGTCGTGGAGCAGCTGGGCCCGTGAGCCATGGCCGCTGAGCCTGCGCATCCGGAGCCTGTGCTCCACAACGGGAGAGGCCACAGCAGTGAGAGGCCCACGTACCGAAAAAAAAAAAAATGTGAGATCTATTTGGAATTTTAAGAAGATTTTTCTAAACTTAAGCAACTGGATAACAATATCATGTTCATGGAGGAGAAAAATATTAACATTTTAAAGATAAAATTTGCCTTCATATTACTCTATAGACCATAAAATTCTCATACAATGCTAGCAGAATATTAGGAGCAATAGGGTAGTTTAATCTCAAAATTGTGTGGAAGAATTAACATTTACTAATAACTAAGATAATTATAAAACAATAAAGAGAAAGGTTTTAAATTCACTGTACCAGATATTAACATATATAATAAAGCCCGTTAAAAAAAACCCAAAAAACAGAGGGGCTTCCCTGGTAGTGCGGTGGTTGAGAGTCCGCCTGCTGATGCAGGGGACACGGGTTCGTGCCCCAGTCCGGGAAGATCCCACATGCCACGGAGTGGCTAGGCCCATGAGCCATGGCCGCTGAGCCTGCGCGTCCGGAGCCTGTGCTCCACAACGGGAGAGGCCCCAACAGTGAGAGGCCCGCGTACTGAAAAAAAAAAAAAAAAAAAACACAGAGTGGTATTGGTGCAAAAAAGACAAATCCAAATGGAACAGATTAGAGAATTGAGAAAAATGTGGTATTTGATATAAGTGGCGCATGTAGGTCTTTCTTCATTTGTCCCCTCAGATGCATTCTCTCCTTTTCTTTACTCGGTAGCTTGCAGGGCTGACCTCTACAAAGTCTGTCACCTGGGGCCCCTTCTCTTCTGGCCTATGAGAGTCATCAGTGGAAGACTGAAGGATGGGAAGAAAAAGAGGTCAAAGCATCTCTTTCCTTGCTCCCTTCCTGTTTTGTTGCCACACTTCGTCAACGGGCTCATCTCCCTACAATTACAGCTCTTGTGCATGCCTCATCACCCAGGGCTCTAGATCGCCAAGGCTCTGGCAACACTCTTTTTTAACCTTTGTCATTAATGCTGAGGATAAGTTCCCACTGTAGACAGACTTTGAGAATCTTGTTGGCTCACATAATTCCAATCACTCTTCTTTCTTTTTTTTTAATATCTTTATTGGAATATAATTTCTCTATATTGTGTTAGTTTCTGCTGTATAACAAAGTGAATATGTTTGTTTTTTGTTTTTTACATATATGTTTACATATATCCCCATATACACTCCCTCTTGTGCCTCCCTCCTACACTCCTTATCCCACTCCTCTAGGTTGCCGCAAAGCACCGAGCTGATCTCCCTGTGCTATGGAGCAGATTCCCACTAGCTATCGGTTTTACATTTGGTAGTGTATGTATGTCAATGCTACTCTCTCACTTCACGTCAGCTTACAAGTCCCCCTCCCCGTGTTCTCAAGTCCATTCTCTACGTCTGCATCTTTATTCCAGTCCCGACCCTAGGTTCATCAGAAACATTTTTTTTTAGGTTCCATATATATGTGTTAGCATACAGTATTGTTTTTCTCTTTCTGACTTACTTTACTCTGTATGACACACTCTAGGTCCATCCAACTCACTACAAATAACTCAGTTTCATTTCTTTTTATGGCTGAGTAATGTTCCATTGTATATATGTGCCACATCTTCTTTATCCATTAATCCAATGATGGACACTTAGGTTGTTTCCATGTCCTACCTATTGCAAATAGTGCTGCAATGAACATTTTGGTACATGACCCTTCTTGAATTATGGTTTTTCTCAGGGTATATGCCCAGTAGTGGGATTGCTGGGTCATATGGTAGCTCTATTTTTAGTTTTTTAAGGAACCTCCATACTGTTCTCCATAGTGGCTGTACCAATTCACATTCCCACCAGCAGTGCAAGAGCATTCCACTTTCTCCACACCCTTTCCAGCATTTATTGTTTCTAGATTTTTTGAGATGGCCATTCTGACCCGTGTGAGATGATATCTCATTGGAGTTTTGATTTGCATTTCTCTAATGATTAATGATGTTGAGCATTCTTTCATGTGTTTGTTGGCAAACCGTATATCTTCTTTGGAAAAATGTCTATTTAGGTCTTCTGCCCATTTTTGGATTGGGTTGTTTGTTTTTCTGTTATTGAGCTGCATGAGCTGTTTGTAAATTTTGGAGATTAATCCTTTCTCAGTTGCTGCATTTGCAAATATTTTCTCCCATTCTGAGGGTTGTCTTTTGGTCTTGTTTATGGTTTCCTTTGCTGTGCAAAAGCTTTGAAGTTTCATTAGGTCCCACTTGTTTATTTTTTTTTGTTTGTTTTTTACATCTTTATTGGAGTATAATTGCTTGACAATGGTGTGTTAGCTTCTGCTTTATAACAAAGTGAATCGGTTATACATATACATATGTTCCCATATCTCTTCCCTCTTGCGTCTCCCTCCCTCGAACCCTCCATATCCCACCCCTCCAGGCGGTCATAAAGCACCGAGCTGATCTCCCTGTGCTATGCAGCTGCTTCCCACTAGCTATCTACCTCACGTTTGGTAGTGTGTATATGTCCATGCCTCTCTCCCGCTTTGTCACAGCTCACACTTCTCCCTCCCCATATCCTCAAGTCCATTCTCTAGTAGGTCTGTGTCTTCATTCCTGTCTTACCCCAGGCTCCCCATGACATATTTTTTTCTTAAATTCCATATACATGTGTTAGCATACGGCACCTGTCCTTCTCCTTCTGACTCACTTCACTCTGCATGACAGACTCTAGGTCCATCCACCTCGCTACAAATACCTCAATTTCATTTCTTTTTATGGCTGAGTAACATTCCATTGTATATACGTGCCACATCTTCTTTAATCATTCATCTGATGATGGACACTTAGGTTGTTTCCATATCCGGGCCACTGTAAATAGAGTTGCAATGAACATTTTGGTACATGACTCTTTTTGAATTATGGTTTTTCTCAGGGTATATGCCCAGCAGTAGGATTGCTGGGTCATATGGTAGTTCTATTTTTAGTTTTTTAAGGAACCTCCATACTGTTCTCCATAGTGGCTGTACCAATTCATATTCCCACCAGCAGTACAAGAGCAATCCATTTTCTCCACACCCTCTCCAGCATTTATTGTTTCTAGATTTTTTGAAGATGGCCATTCTGACCGGTGTGAGATGATATCTCATTGGAGTTTTGATTTGCATTTCTCTAATGATTAATGATGTTGAGCATTCTTTCATGTGTTTGTTGGCAAACTGTATATCTTCTTTGGAAAAATGTCTATTTAGGTCTTCTGCCCATTTTGGATTGGGTTGTTTGTTTTTTTGATATTGAGCTGCATGAGCTGCTTATAAATTTTGGAGATTAATCCTTTGTCAGTTGCTTCATTGGCAAATATTTTCTCCCATGCTGAGGGTTGTCTTTTGGTCTTGTTTATGGTTTCCTTTGCTGTGCAAAAACTTTGAAGTTTCATTAGGTCCCATTTGTTTATTTTTGTTTTTGTTTCCATTTCTCTAGGAGGTGGGTCAAAAAGGAACTTGCTGTGATTTATGTCATAGAGTGTTCTGCCTCTGTTTTCCTCTAAGAGTTTGATAGTTTCTGGCCTTACATTTAAGTCTTTAATCCATTTTGAGCTTATTTTTGTGTATGGTGTTAGGGAGTGATCTAATCTCATACTTTGAAATGTACCTGTCCAGTTTTCCCAGCACCACTTATTGAAGAGGCTGTCCTTTCTCCACTATATTCTTGCCTCCTTTATCAAAGATAAGATGACCATATGTGCATGGGTTTATCTCTGGGCTTTCTATCCCGTTCCATTGATCTATCTTTCTGTTTTTGTGCCAGTACCATACTGTCCTGATTACTGTAGGTTTGTAGTATAGTCTGAAGTCAGGGAGCCTGATTCCTCCAGCTCCGTTTTTCATTCTCAAGGTTGCTTTGGCTATTCAGGGTCTTTTGTGCTTCCATACAAATTGTGAAATTTTTTGTTCTAGTTCTGTGAAAAATGGAATTGATAATTGGATAGGGATAGCACTGAATCTGTAGATTGCTTTGGGAAGTATAGTCACTTTCACAATGTTGATTCTTCCAATCCAAGAACATGGTATATCTCTCCATCTATTTGTATCATCTTTAATTTCTTTCATCAGTGTCATAATTTTCTGCATCAGGTCTTTTGTCTCCTTAGGTAGGTTTATTCCTAGGTATTTTATTCTTTTTGTTGCAATGGTAAAAGGGAGTATTTTCTTAAATTCACTTTCAAATTTTTCATCATTAGTGTATAGGAATGCCAGAGATTTCTGTGCATTAATTTTGTATCCTACTTTACCAAATTCATTGATTAGCTCTAGTATATTTCTGGTAGCATCTTTAGGATTCTCTATGTATAGTATCATGTCATCTGCAAACAGTGACAGCTTTACTTCTTCTTTTCTGACTTGGATTCCTTTTATTTCCTTTTCTTCTCTGATTGCTGTAGCTAACACTTCCAAAACTATGTTGAATAAGAGTGGTGAGAGTGGGCAACCTTGTCTTGTTCCTGATCTTAGTGGAAATGCTTTCAGTTTTTCACCACTGTGGATAATGTTGGCTGTGGGTTTCTCACATATGACCTTTATTATGTTGAGGAAAGTTCCATCTATGCCTACTTTCTGCAGGGTTTTTATCATAAATGGGTGTTGAATTTTGTCGAAAGCTTTCTCTGCATCTATTGAGATGATGATAGGTTTTTTCTCCTTCGATTTGTTAATATGGCTTATCACATTGATTGACTTGCGTATATTGAAGAATGCTTGCATTCCTGGAATAAACCCCATTTGATCATGGTGTATGATCCTTTTAATGTGCTGTTGCATTCTGTTTGATAGTATTTTGTTGAGGATTTTTGCATCTATGTTCATCAGTGATATTGGTCTGTAGTTTTCTTTCTTTGTGACATCCTTGTCTGGTTTTGGTATCAGGGTGATGGTGGCCTCGTAGAATGAATTTGGGAGTGTTCCTCCCTCTGCTATATTTTGGAAAAGTTTGAGAAGGATAGGTGTTAGCTCTTCTCTAAATGTTTGATAGAATTCGCCTGTGAAGGAAACTGGTCCTGAGCTTTTGTGTGTTGGAAGATTTTCAATCACAGTTTCAATTTCAGTGCTTGTGATTGGTCTGTTCATATTTCTTTTTCTTCCTGATTCAGTCTTGGCAGGTTGTGCATTTCTAAGAATTTGTACATTTCTTCCAGGTTGTCCAATTTGCATAGAGTTTCTTGTAGTAATGTCTCATGATTTTTGTATTTCTGCAGTGTCAGTTGTTACTTCTCCTTTTTCATTTCTAATTCTATTGATTTGAGTCTTCTCCCTTTTTTTCTTGATGAGTCTGGCTAATGGTTTATCAATTTTGTTTATCTTCTCAAAGAACCAGCTTTTAGTTTTACTGATCTTTGCTATCGTTTCCTTCATTTCTTTTTCATTTATTTCTGATCTGATCTTTATGATTTCTTTCTTTCTGCTAACTTTGATTTTATTTTGTTCTTCTTTCTCTAATTGCTTTAGGCGCAAGGTTAGGTTGTTTATACGAGATGTTTCCTGTTTCTTAAGGTAGGATTGTATTGCTATAAACTTCCCTTTTAGAACTGCTTTTGCTGCATCTGATAGGTTTTGGGTCGTCGTGTCTCCGTTGTCATTTGTTTCTAGGTATTTTTTGATTTCCTCTTTGATTTCTTCAGTGATCACTTCATTATTAAGTAGTGTATTGTTTAGCGTCCATGTCTTTGTATTTTTTACAGATCTTTTCCTGTAATTGATATCTAGTCTCAAAGTGTTGTGGTCAGAAAAGATAGTTGATACAATTTCAATTTTCTTAAATTTACCAAGGCTTGACTTGTGTCCCAAGATATGATCTATCCTGGAGAATGTTCCATGAGCACTTGAGAAAAATGTGTATTCTGTTGTTTTTGGATGGAATGTCCTATAAATATCAATTAAGTCCATCTTGTTTAATGTATCATTTAAAGCTTCTGTTTCCTTATTTATTTTCATTTTTGATGACCTGTCCATTGGTGAAAGTGGGGTGTTAAGTCCCCTACTATGAATGTGTTACTGTCAATTTCCCCTTTTATGGCTGTTAGTATTTGCCTTATGTATTGAGGTGCTACTATGTTGGGTTTATAAATATTCACAATTGTTATATCTTCTTCTTTGATTGATCCCTTGATCATTATGTAGTGTTCTTCTTTGTCTCCTGTAATAGGCTGTATTTCAAAGTCTATTTTGTCTGAAATGAGAATTGCTACTCCAGCTTTCTTCTGATTTCCATTTGCATGGAATATCTTTTTCCATCCCCTCACTTTCAGTCTTCATGTGTCCCTAGGTCTGAAGTGGGTCTCTTGTAGAAGCATATATATGGGTCTTGTTTTTGTATCCATTCAGCCAGTCTGTGTCTTTTGGTGGGAGCATTTAATCCATTTACATTTAAGGTAATTATCGATATGTATGTTCCTATTCCCATTATCTTAATTGTTTTGGGTTTGTTATTATAGGTCTTTTCCTTCTCTTGTGTTTCCTGCCTAGAGAAGTTCCTTTAGCATTTGTTGTAAAGCTGGTTTGGTGGTGCTGCACTTGCTGAACTTTTGCTTGTCTGTAAAGGTTTTAATTTCTCCATCAAATCTGAATGAGATCCTTGCTGGGTAGAGTAACCTTGGTCGTAGGTTGTTCTCCTTCATCACTTTAAATATGTCTTGCCAATCCCTTCTGGCTTGCAGAGTTTCTGTTGAGAGATCAGCTGTTAACCTTATGGAGATTCCCTTGTGTGTTATTTGTTGTTTTTCCCTTGCTGGTTTTAATACGTTTTCTTTGTATTTAATTTTTGATAGTTTGATTAATATGTGTCTTGGCGTGTTTCTCCTTGGAGTTATCCTATATGGGACTCTCTGTGTTTCCTAGAATTGATTAACTATTTCCTTTCCCATATTAGGGAAGTTTTCAACTATAATCTCTTCAAATATTTTCTCAGTCCCTTTCTTTTTCTCTTCTTCTCTGGGAACCCTATAATTTGAATGTTGGTGTGTTTCATGTTGTCCCAGAGGTCTCTGAGACTGTCCTCAGTTCTTTTCATTCTTTTTTCTTTATTCTGCTCTGCAGTAGTTATTTCTACTATTTTATCTTCCAGGTCACTTTTCCGTTCTTCTCTCTCAGTTATTCTGCTATTGATACCTTCTAGAGTATTTTTAGTTTCATTTATTGTGTTGTTCATCATTGTTTGTTTGCTCTTTAGTTCTTCTAGGTCCTTGTTAAACGTTTCTTGTATTTTCTCCATTCTATTTCCAAGAATTTGGATTCTCTTTACTATCATTATTCTGAATTCTTTTTCATGTAGACTGCCTATTTCCTTTTCATTTGGTAGGTCTGGTGGGTTTTTATCTTGCTCATTCATCTGCTGTGTGTTTTTCTGTCTTCTCATTTTGCTTATCTGACTGTGTTTGGGGTCTCCTTTTTGCAGGCTGCAGGTTCGTATTTCCGCTTGTTTTTGGTGTCTGTCCTCAGTGGTTAAATTTGGTTCAGTGGGTTGTGTAGGCTTCCTGGTGGAGGGGACTAGTGCCTGTGTTCTTGTGGATGAGGCTGGATCTTGTCTTTCTTGTGGGCAGGTCCACGTCTGGTGGTGTGTTTTGGGGTGTCTATGGCCTTATTATGATTTTAGGCAGCCTCTGCAAATGGGTGGGGTTGTGTTCCTGTCTTGCTAGTTGTTTGGCATAGGGTGTGTAGCACTGTAGCTTGCTGTTTGTTGAATGAAGCTGGGTGTTGGTGTTGAGATGGAGATCTCTGGGGGATTTTCGCCATTTGATATTACGTAGAGATGGGAGGTCTCTTGTGGACCAGTGTCCTGAAGTTGGCTCTCCCACCTCAGAGGCACAGCACTGACTCCTGGCTGTAGCACCAACAGCCTTTCATCCACACGGCTTAGAATAAGAGGGAGAAAAAGTAGCAAGAATGAAAGAAAGAGGATAGAATAAAATAAGATAAAGTAAGATAAAATAAAATAAAGTTATTAAAATAAAAAATCATTATTAAGAAAAAAATTTTTTTAAGTTAAAAAAGATGGATGGACAGAACCCTAGGACAAATGGTGAAAGCAAAGGTATACAGACAAAATCTCATACAGAAGCATACACATACTCACTCACAAAAAGAGGAAAAGGGAAAAAATAATAAATATTGCTCTCAAAGTCCACCTCCTCAATTTGGGATGATTCGTTGTCTATTCAGGTATTCCACAGATGCAGGGTACATTAAGTTGATTGTGGAGATTTAATCCGCTGCTCCTGAGGCTGCTGGGAGAAATTTCCTTCTCTTCTTTGTTTGCACAGCTCCCAGCGTTCAGCTTTGGATTTGGCCCCGCCTCTGCATGTAGGTCACCTGAGGGCGTTTGTTCTTCACTCAGACAGGATGAGGTTAAAGGAGCAGCTGCTTCAGGGACTCTGGCTCACTCAGGGTGGGGCAAGGGAGGGATGCGGATGCGGGGCAAGCCTGCAGCGGCACAGGCCAGCGGGACGTTGCACCAGCCTGAGGCGCGCTGTGCATTCTCCCGGGTAAGTTGTCCCTGGATCCCGGGACCCTGGCAGTGGCGGGCTACACAGGCTCCTCGGAAGGGAGGTGTGGAGAGTGACCTGTGCTCACACACAGGCTTCTTGGTGGCGGCAGCAGCAGCCTTAGCATCTCATGCCCGTCTCTGTGGTCCGTGCTGTTAGCCGTGGCTCGCGCCCGTCTCTGGAGCTCCTTTAAGCAGCGCTCTTAATCCCCTCTCCTCACACACCAGGAAACAAAGAGGGAAGAAAATGTCTCTTGCCTCTTCAGCAAGTCCAGAGTTTTCCCTGGACTCCATCCCGGCTAGCCATGGTGCAGTAGCCCCTTCAGACTGTGTTCACGCCGCCAACCCCAGTCCTCTCCCTGCACTCCGAGTGAAGCCCGAGCCTCAGCTCCCAGCCCTGCCTGCCCTGGCGGGTGAGCAGACAAGCCTCTCGGGTTCATGAGTGCTGGTCGGCACCAATCCTCTGTGCGGGAATCTCTCTGCTTTGCCCTCCGCACCCCTGTGGCTGCGCTGTCTTCCGCAGCTCCAAAGCTTTCCCCCTCCACCACCCACAATGTCCGCCCGGGAAGGTGCTTCCCAGTGTGTGGAAACCTTTTCTCCTTCACAGCTCCCTCCCACTGGTGCAGGTCCCATCCGTATTCTTTTGTCTCTGTTTTTTCTTTTTTCTTTTGCCCTACCCAGGTACGTGGGGGAGTTTCTTGCCTTTGGGGAGGTCTGATGTCTTCTGCCATTGTTCAGTGGGTGTTCTGTAGGAGTTGTTCCACATGTAGATGTATTTCTGATGTGTCTGTGGGGAGGAAGGTGATCTCCATATCTTACTCTTCCATCATCTTCCCTCTCTCCCTCCCCAATCACTTTAGTATGAAAAGTATTCACTTCTTTATAAACTGGCAGTCTGTGCTCATTTATTCAATCATCAGGTGTTTATTGAGCATTCTTCTAGGTATACTGGGGATACCTGCTGGTGTTGGATAGTCTCCCGGAGAATCAGAGGGGCGGCTGCCGGGCCCCAGGGCAGCCATACTTGGGAGCGCATTCTCCTGCAGCCACCAATCATTCTTAAATAAACATTTTCTTCATTTGATTTTCTTCAGAATGTCATCTGAATCTGCGTTGTGTTCCTTGCTGAAGTCCTGACTAAAAACGGGTGGAATCACATATTAGTTGAAAAGGAGGGTTTCTTGAGGAAAACTGGCTCAGTCTATGGGTAAAAACATACAAATAAAAACTCAGGATAATGTCTTTGTGACACTGAAGTGCAAAGGATTTCTTAATAAGACCCCAAAGTATAAACTGTATGGGGAAAATTAATTTGACAACCTTAAGTATCTATGCTAAATTAAGGGCACTATAGACAAAGACAGCAGATGTCTGACATGATGGGAAGATATTTTCAAAGCCTAATGATATCAAGGGATTAATACCTACACAGGGATACCTGTAAATCACAGAAGAAAAAGACAGAAAATGTGATAAATAATTTGTTAAATTGTGTAAGTAAGGAACCTATAACGGGTAGATCCGAAAATCTAAACCTGTATGAAGAAATTCATAATCTTGCTAGTAATCAGATCAATACAAATATAAGAAAAAAGAGATAAAACTTCTTACCGATCAGATGAGCAAAATTAAGAAGATGGCTAACACTGTGTACTGATGAGGATTGGGGCAGTGGGAGCTAACATCCATGGCGTGTGGGAGTGAAAATAACCCATCTTTTCTGGGATCTCTTAATTTGGCATTAAATTAAGGATTTACATATTTATGACATACTAAGGACATATTTGGCTATATACCTCAAGGAAACTCTTTTGCAAGTGCCCATGGAGACATGAAAGAGAATGTTTCTGACAGTTCATTTGTAAGAAGAAGGCTGGGAGCAGTCTAGGTAAGAATCATTTCAACAATGAAAAAATAAGGTATTTGACATCTCTGGAAGCAGGAGAAATATTGATATGAAGGAAAACACTCCAAGGCATTCATGATTAAATTTTTTAAAACTAAATGTAGCCAGAGAAATGAGACATGTTAGATACAGGAGACAAAAGATAAGAATCACGACTGACTTCTCAGTAGAAGTAAGATAAGGTTCAACAATATGGAATGAGAAACAGGCTTCAAGAGAAAAAAAGTCAGCCTTAAATTCTGTATCAAATTAAAATGTAAGTCAAAAATATTCAGAAAAATAAAAGCAGAGAGAACTTTTTGCCTGCATTTCTGCACTACCATAAATGTAACATGAAGTTTTCAGGATGAAGGAATATTATACCAGATGTAAATTCCAAACTACCAGAGGAGAAAAGTTCTAGAAATAGTAAATATGTGGATAAATTTAAAGACATTTTCTTCTCTCTTAATTTTCTTTATTAAAATGCCATTGACTAATTAGTGAAAAACAAAAATATATACTGGGGCAGACATCAAGATGGCCAAAGAGTAAGACGTGGAGATCACCCTCCTCCCCACAAATACATCAGAAATACATCTACACGTGGAACTACTCCTACAGAACACCTACTGAACGCTGGCAGAAGACATCAGACCTCCCAAAAGGCAAGAAACTCCCCACGTACCTGGGTAGGGCAAAAGAAAAATCAGAGACAAAAGAAAAGGGATGGGACCTGCACCAGTGGGAGGGAGCTGTGAAGGAGGAAAGGTTTCCACACACTAGAAAGCCCCTTCGCAGGCAGAGATGGCAGGTGGCGGAGGGGGGAATCTTCGGAGCCGCGTAGGAGAGCACAGCCACAGGGGTGCAGAGGGCAAAGCGGACAGATTCCCACACAAAGGATCAGGGCCAACCGGCACTCACCAGCCCAAGAGGCTTGTCTGCTCACCCGCCGGGACGGGCGGGTGCTGGGAGCAGAGGCTTGGGCTTTGGTCGGATCCCAGGGAGAAGACTGTGGTTGGCTGCATGAACACAGCCTGAAGGGGCTAGTGCACCACAGCTGGCCGGGAGAGAGTCCAGGATAAAGTCTGGAGCTGCCAAAGAGGCAAGAGACTTTTTCTTCCCTCTTTGTTTCCTGGTGCGCGGGGAGAGGGGATTAAGAGCGCTGCTTAAAGGAGCTCCAGAGACTGGAGAGAGCTGCAGCTAGCAGCGCGGACCCCAGAGATGGGCATGAGACGCTAAGGCTGCTGCTGCCGCCACCAAGAAGCCTGCGTGCGAGCACAGGTCACTCTCCACACCTCCCCTCCCGGGATCCTGTGCAGGCCACCACTGTCAGGGTCCGGTGATCCAGGGACAACTTCCCTGGAAGAACACATGGTGCACCTCAGGCTGTTGCAATGTCACGACGGCCTCTGCCGCCACAGGCTCGCCCCGCATCGTGCCCCTCCCTCCCCCCGCCCTGAGTGAGCCAGAGCCCCCGAATCAGCTGTTCCTTTAACCCCGTCCTGTCTGAGCGAAGAACAGACGCCCTCCGGCGACCTACACGCAGAGGCGGGGCCAAATCCAAAGCTGAACCCCAGGAGCTGTATGAATAAAGAAGAGAAAGGGAAATTTCTCCCAGCAGCCTCAGGAGCAGTGGATTAAATCTCCACAATCAACTTAATGTACCCTGCATCTGTGGAATACCTGAATAGACAATGAATAATCCAAAATTGAGGAGGTGGACATTGGGAACAAAGCTATATATATTTTTTTCCCTTTTTCTCCTTTTGTGAGTGTGTATGTGTATGCTTCTGTGTGTCATTTTGTCTGTATAGCTTTGCTTTTACCATTTGTCCTAAGTTTCTGTCAGATTTTTTTTTTTTTTTTAGTATAGTTGTTAGCACTTTTTATCATTGGTGGATTTGTTTTTTGGTATGGCTGCTCTCTTCTTCCTTTTTTTATTTAAAAATTTTTTAATAATTATTTTTATTTTATATTTTAATAACTATTTTATTTCATTTTATTTTATCTTATTTTATCTCTTCCTCTCTTTCTTTCTCTCTCTCTCTCTCTCTCTCTCTCTCTCTCTCCCTTTTATTCTGAGCAGTGTGGATGACAGGCTCTTGGTGCTCCAGCCAGGTGTCAGGGCTGTGCCTCTGAGGTGGGAGAGCCAAGTTCAGGACATTGGTCCACCAAAGACCTCGCAGCTCCACGTAATATTAAATGGCAAAAATCTCCAAGAGTTCTTCATCTCAATGCCAAGACCCAGCTCCACTCAATGACCAGCAACTACAGTGCTGGACACCCTAAGCCAAACAACTAGCAAGACAGGAACACAACCCCACCCATTAGCAGAGAGGCTGCCTAAAACCATAATACGGTCACAGACACCCCAAAACACACCATCAGACGTGGACCTGCTCATCAGAAAGACAACATCCAGCCTCATCCACCAGAATACAGGCACTAGTCCCCTCCAAAAGTAAGCCTACACGACCCACAGAACCAATCTTAGCCACTGGGGGCTGACACCAAAAACAATGGGAACTATGAAACTGCAGCCTGCGAAAAGGAGACCCCAAACACAGTAAGTTAAGCAAAACGAGAAGACAGAGAAACACACAACAGATGAAGGAACAAGGTAAAAACTCACCAGACCTAACAAATGAAGAGGAATTAGGCAGTCTACCTGAAAAAGAATTCAGAATAATGATAGTAAAGAGAATCCAAATTCTTGGAAATAGAATGGAGAAAATACAAGAAACGTTTAACAAGGACCTAGAAGAACTAAAGAGCAAACAAACAATGATGAAAAACACAATAAATGAAATTTAAATTTCCCTAGAAGGGATCAATAGCAAAATAACTGAGACAGAAGAACGGAAAAGTGACCTGGAAGATAAAATAGTGGAAATAACTACTGCTGACCAGAAAAAAGAATGAAAAGAACTGAGGACAGTCTCAGAGACCTCTGGGACAACATTAAACGCACCAATATTCGAATTATAGGGGTCCCAGAAGAAAAAGAGAAAGAGAAAGGGACTGAGAAATTATTTGAAGAGATTATAGTTGAAAACTTCCCTAACATGGGAAAGGAAATAGTTAATCAATTCCAGGAAGGACAGAGAGTCCCATACAGGATAAATAGAAGGAGACACATGCCAAGACACATATTAATCAAACTATCAAAAATTAAATACAAAGAAAAAATATTAAAAGAAGCAAGGGAAATACAGCAAATAACATACAAGGGAATCGCCATAAGGTTAACAGCTGATCTTTCAGCAGAAACTCTGCAAGCCAGAAGGGAGTGGCAGGACACCTTTAAAGTGATGAAAGGGAAAACCTACAACCAAGATTACTCTACCCAGCAAGGATCTCATTCAGATTTGATGGAGAAATTAAAACCTTTACAGACAAGCAAAAGCTAAGAGAATTCAGCACCACCAAACCAGCTTTACAACAAATGCTAAAGGAACTTCTCTAGGCAGGAAACACAAGAGAAGAAAAAGACCCACATTAACAAACCCAAAACAATTAAGAAAATGGTAATAGGAACATACATATCGATAATTACGTAGATATAAATGGATTAAATGCTCCAACCAAAAGATATAGACTGGCTGAATGGATACAAAAACAAGACCTATATATGCTGTCTACAAGAAACCCACTTCAGACCTAGAGACACATACAGGTTGAAAGTGAGGGAATGGAAAAAGATACTCCATACAAAGGGAAATCAAAAGAAAGCTGGAATAACAATTGTCATACAGGCAAAATAGACATTAAAACAAAGACTATTACAAAAGACAAAGAAGGACACTACATGATGATCAAGGGATCAATCCAAGAAGAACATGTAATAATTGTAAATATTTATGCACCCAACATAGGAGCACTTCAATACATAAGGCGAATAGATAAGCACCTCAATACATAACAGCTATAACAGGGGAAATCGACAGTAACATAATCATAGTAGGGGAGTTTAACACCCCACTTTCACCAATTGACAGATCATCCCAAATCAAAATGAAGAAGGAAACAGAAGCTTTAAATGATACATTAAACAAGATGGACTTAATTGATATTTATAGTACATTCCATCCAAAATCAACAGAATACACTTTCTTCTCAAGTGCTCATGGAACATTCTCCAGGATAGATCATATCTTGGGTCACAAATCAAGCCTAGGTAAATTTAAGAAAATTGAAATCATATCAACTATCTTTTCTGACCACAACGCTATGAGACTAGATACCAAATACAGGAAAAAATCAGTAAAAAATACAAACACATGAAGGCTAAACAATACACTACTTACTAACCAAGAGATCACAGAAGAAATCAAAGGGGAAATCAAAAAATACCTAGAAACAAACGACAATGAAACACGATAACCCAAAACCTATGGGATCCAGCAACAGCAGTTCTAAGAGGGAAGTTTATAGCAATACAATCCTACCTCAAGAAACAAGAAACATCTCAAATAAACAATCTAACCTTACTCCTAAAGCAATTAGAGAAAGAAGAACAAAAAAACCCCAAAGTTTGCAGAAGGAAAGAAATCACAAAGATCAGTTCAGGAATAAATGAAAAAGAAATGAAGGAAATGATAGCAAAGATCAATAAAACTAAAACCTGGTTCTTTGAGAAGATAAACAAAATTGATAAACCATTAGCCAGACTCATCAAGGAAAAAAAGGGAGAAGACTTAAATCAGTAGAATTAGAAATGAAAAAGGAGAAGTAGCAACTGACACTGCAGAAATACAAAGGATCATGAGAGATTACTATAAGCAACTATATGCCAATAAAATGGACAAACTGGAAGAAATGGACCAATTCTTAGAAATGCAAGCCTTCCGAGACTGAACCAGGAAGAAATAGAAAATATAAATAGACCAATCACAAGCACTGAAATTGAAACTGTGATTAAAAATCTTCCAACAAACAAAAGCCCAGGACCAAATGGCTTCATAGGTGAATTCTATCAAACATTTAGAGAAGAGCTAACACCTATCCGTCTCAAACTCTTCCAAAATATAGCAGAGGGCAGAACACTCCCAAACTCTTTCTACAAGGCCACCATCACCCTGATACCAAAACCAGACAAAAATGTCACAAAGAAAGAAAACTACAGGCCAATATCACTGATGAACATAGATGTAAAAATCCTCAACAAAATACTAGCAAACAGAATGCAACAGCACATTAAAAGGATCATACACCATGATCAAGTGGGGTTTATCCTAGGAATGCAGGATTCCTCAATATACGCAAATCAAATAATGTAATACACCATATTAACAAATTGAAGGAGAAAAACCATATGATCATCTCAATAGATGCAGAGAAAGCTTTCGACAAAATTCAACACCATTTACCATAAAATCCCTCCAGAAAGTAGGCGTAGAGGGAACTTACCTGAACATAATAAAGGCCATATATGACAAACCCACAGCCCACATCATCCTCAACAGTGAAAAACTGAAACCATTTCCACTAAGATCAGGAACAAGACAAGGTTGCCCACTCTCACCACTATTATTCAACATAGTTTTGGAACTTTTAGACACAGCAATCACAGAACGAAAAGAAATTAAAGGAATACAAATCGGAAAAGAAGAAGTAAAGCTGTCACTGTTTGCAGATGACATGATACTATACATAGAGAATCCTAAAGATGCTACCAGAAATATACTAGAGCTAATCAATGAATTTGGTAAAGTAGCAGGATACAAAATTAATGCACAGAAATCTCTGGCATTCCTCTACACTAATGATGAAAAATCTGAAAATGAAATTTAGAAAACTGTCTCATTTACCATTGCAACAGAAAGAATATAATACCTAGGAATAAACTTACCTAAGGAGACAAAAGACCTGTATACAGAAAATTATAAGACACTGAAGAAAGAAATTAAAATGATACAAATAGATGGAGAGATATAGCATGTTCTTGGATTGGAAGAATCAACATTGGTAAAATGACTCCACTACCCAAAGCAATCTACAGATTCAATGCAATCCCTATCAAACTACCACTGGCATTTTTCACAGAACTAGAGCAAAAAATTTCACAATTTGCATGGAAACACAAAAGACCCCGAATAGCCAAAGCAAACTTGAGAACGAGAAACAGAGCTGGAGGAATCAGGCTCCCTGACTTCAAACTATACTACAAAGCTACAGTAATCAAGACAATATAGTACTGGCACAAAAACCGAAATATAGCTCAATGGAACAGGATAGAAAGCCCAGAGATAAACCCACGCACCTACAGTCAACTAATCTATGACAAAGGAGGCAAGGATATACAATGGAGAAAAGACAGTCTCTTCAATAAGTGGTGCTGGAAAAACTGGACAGCCACATGTAAAAGAATGAAATTAGAACACTCCCTAACACCATACACAAAAATAAACTCAAAATGGATTAGAGACACAAATGTACAACCGGACACTATAAACCTCTTAGAGGAAAACATAGGAAGAACACTTTTTGACATAAATCACAGCATGATCCTTTTTGACCCACCTCCTAGAGAAATGGAAATAAAAATAAAAATAAACAAATGGGACATAATGAAACTGAAAAGCTTTTGCACAGCACAGGAAACCATAAACAAGATGAAAAGATAATCCACAGAATGGGAGAAAATATTTGCAAATGAAGCAACTGAGAAAGGATTAATCTCCAAAATTTATAAGCAGCTCATGCAGTTCAATATCAAAAAAACAAACAACCCAATCCAAAAATGGGCAGAAGACCTAAATAGACATTTCTTCAAAGAAGATATACAGATTGCCAACAAATACATGAAAGAATGGTCAGCAACATTAATCATTAGAGAAATGTAAATCAAAACTACAATGAGGTGTCACCTCACACAGGTCAGAATTGCCATCATCAAAAAATCTGCAAGCAGTGAATGCTGGAGAGGGTGTGGAGAAAAGGGAACACTCTTGCACTGTTGGTGGAATGTAACTTGATACAGCCACTGTGGAGAACAATATGGAGGTTCCTTAAAAAACTAAAAATAGAACTACCATATGACCCACCAATCCCACTACTGGGCATATAGCCTGAGAAAACCATAATTCAAAAAGAGTCATGTACCAAAATATTCATTGCAGTTCTATTTACAATAGCAAGGACATGGAAGCAACCACAGTGTCCATCAACAGATTAATGTAATGGATAAAGAAGATATGGCACATATATACAATGGAATATTACTCAGCCATAAAAAGGAATGAAACTGAGTTATTTGTAGTGAGATGGATGGACATTAGAGACTTTCATATAGAGTGAAGTAAGTCAGAAAGAGAAAAACAAATACTGTGTGCTAACACACATATATGGAATCAAAAAAAAAAAAAGGTCATGAAGAACCTAGGGGCAAGATTGGAATAAAGACACAGACCTACTAGAGAAATGACTTGAGAATATGCTGATGGGGAAGGGTAAGCTGGGACAAAGTGAGAGAGTGGTATCTACATATATACACTACCAAACGTAAAATAGATAGCTAGTGGGAAGCAGCTGTGTAGCACATGGAGATCAGCTTGGTGCTTTGTGACCAACTAGAGGGGTGGGATAGGGAGGGTGGGAGGGAGGGAGACACAAGAGGTAAGAGATATGGGAACATATGTATATGTATAACTGATTCACTTTGTTATAAAGCAGAAATTAACACACCATTGTAAAGCAGTATACTCCAATAAAGATGTTAAAAAAAAAACCCTAATAATAGAACTACCATACGACCCAGCAATCCCACTACTGGGCATATACCCTGAGAAAATCATAATTCAAAAAGTGTCATGTACCACAATGTTCATTGCAGCTCTGTTTACAATAGCCAGGACACAGAAGCAACATAAGTGTCCATCAACAGATAAATTGATAAAGAAGATGTGGCACATATATACAATGGAATATTACTCAGCCATAAAAAGAAACGAAATTGAGTTATTTGTGGTGAGGTGGATGGACCTAGAGTCTGTCATACAGAGTGAAGTAAGTCAGAAAGAGAAAAACAAATACCGTATGCTAACACATATATATGGAATGTGTAAAAAAAAAATTGTCATGAAGAACCTAGGAGCAAGATAGGAATAAAGACACAGAATTATTTGAGAATGGACTTGTGGACATGGGGAGGGGAGAGGGTAAGCTGGGACAAAATGAGAGAGTGGCATGGACATATATACACTACCAGATGTAAAAGCGATAGCTAGTGGGAAGCAGCCGCATAGCACAGGGAGATCAGCTCGGTGCTTTGTGACAACCTAGAGGGGTGGGATAGGGAGGGTGGGTGGGAGGGAGATGTGGAAGAGGGAAGAGATATGGGGATATATGTATATGTATAGCTGATTCACTTTTTCTAAAGCAGAAACTAACACACCATTGTAAATCAATTATACTCCAATAAAGATATTTTTTTAAAAAGAGTTCATATTGTATGCTTCCATTTGTATAAAATTTTGGAAAATTCTCAGCCATTCTATCTTCTTATATCACTTCTCCCTCATTCTCTTATTACTCTCCTTCTGTGATTACTGTTACATATACCTAAACCCTATGACCTAACCCTCACGTTTCTTACATTCTGTTGTGTTTTGCTTTTTTTTTATCTCTCTGTGCTTCAGTTTGGATACTTTCTATTTACTAGCCTTATGGTCATTTCTGTGCTCAGCTGACTCTTATTTCATCCACTGAGTTCTTAACTTCATATAGTCTTTTTTTTTTAATTTTAAAATCCCACTTAAATCTTTTCATAAATGCCAAATCTCTGTTGAAATTTCCTTCTACTCATCTATTTTATCTTTCTCCTCTCTTTTCTTAAGCATATTAATCATAATTATTTTAAAGTCTTTGCTAACTTCAACATCTGGATTATCTCTGGGTCAGCTTCTATTGTTTGCTTTTTCTCTTGGTTATTTATCCTAAGGCCCTGTTTCTACATATTCCTAGTAATCTTTAACTAATGCCAGGCATTGTCCATTAAAAAGTATAGAAGTTCTCAATGGTGTTGCCAGGGGGTTTACCCTTTCTTCTGCTAGG
Organism: Tursiops truncatus; assembly: GCF_011762595.2. Classification (NCBI taxonomy): domain Eukaryota; kingdom Metazoa; phylum Chordata; class Mammalia; order Artiodactyla; family Delphinidae; genus Tursiops; species Tursiops truncatus. The sequence continues at coordinate 144,449,835 of NC_047034.1, forward strand.
CAGATAGATTAAATGAGGTGCTCACCTTAATCCAGTCAGGTTAACCCCTCATCCTAGACTGCCTCAACTGATCCCAGACTGGTTTGGTTTGCTAATATATATTTAAAATTTTTGCATTTACTATGTTGAACCACATAAAATTGTCATTTTTCTAGGTTCAGATGGTTAGATATCAGCAATTTCATGTTGTGCAAGTTGTATGACTTAGGTCATTATCGGCCTGTAACTCCATTTTATACTGAATTTATCAAGTTTGATATAAGTGTTATATTGGAGAATTTCCAGTTCTTTACTTTTTTGATGTACTTACATAAGGTTTACATTATTCCCTCTTTAAATATTTGGTAGAATGTAACATTTAAATCACTTGGTTTTGCAATTTACTTTATGGGTTGGTGAAAATGTTTATAATTTCTTGAATTCATCATTCATATTTTTTGCATCATTTTGTGTTGGTTTGGTCAAATTGTTATGCCTAAAAATTTGTCAATTTCATCTAAAGTTTTAATCTTATTAGTATGACAACATCTTACTAAACTTTAGTGTCTATAGGAATCTTACTCAACTTTCATGATTTAATGTGTATTTTACTAATGTTGATGTCTATGCAATCTATAATTGTGTTCTTTTTCATTCCTGATATTAATAATTTGTGTGATCTTGTTTTTAAAACAGATCAAATTTTTTTACCTTGATCCCCTATATAGTACGATTTTTTTATTTCATTAATTTCTGCTCTTCGTGTATTTTCTTTGAGATAAATTTGCTTTTCTTTCCTAACTTCTTATGATGGATATTTAGATCATTGCTTCAGCCTTTTATTTCCAGTTATTTATCTTTAAGTGTATAATTTTACCTTGGAACAGGGCTTTAGCTACCCTAAAATTTTGATATGTTGTGATTTCATTATAATCCAGCTCAAATCTAATATTCACTATGGTTTCTTTTTGATCCAGGGATACTTAGATGTAGATTTTGTAATTTTCCATACAATGTTTTCTAGTTATCTCTTTGACATTAATTTCTAGCTTAATTCCACTGTGGTCAGAGAATATACCTCATATGATTTTTGTAATTTGTGGAAACTTCATAACTCACTGGTAATTTTTTTTATGAATACTTGAAAAAGAATGTGTATAGCTGGTCTGATGAAGTCTTTCTGATGAGAAATCTGAAAGTGTTTCTGATAAGCTTATCTACTCAACTAAATTTTTCTTCTGTGAGAATCTCTGTCTCTCTCTCTTTCTCCCACTCGTTGAAACTTTTAGGATCTTCTTTTGAACCCTGCTGTCTTGAAATCTTATAACTATTTGTGGGTTTTTATTTTTTAATTATCCTACTTGATTGTTTCAATTTTAAAATTTCTTTACCCATTTTACTCTGGTAAAATTATCATTTTTTTTTTTACCTTTGAATAATTTCCTCCCCTTTATTTTTCCTCATCTCTTTCTGGAAATCCCATTTCTCAGATGTTGAACTTCTTAGATTTACCCACCATACTAATTTTCTTTTCTCACTTATTTTTCACTTTATTTTTTTCTTTTATATTTTAGGACATTTTCTTGACTCTTTCCTCCCAATTTCCATTAAATTTTTATAACCTAAATTTTCATTTACAGTAATTTATTCTGATTCTTTAAGCTTTATTTAATAACTTGTCTTTTTAATGTTATTGGAGATAACAGGGGAACTTTTTTGTTCATTTGCGTGTCTGATTCTCTTCTGTTCTCCAGATTTCTCTTTGTTTCTTTCTGTTTTCTGTCTTTTAACATTGGTCTTTTTTCACATTGCAGGCTTTTCTCAAGTATCTTGCAATCATTTACCAATTTACTTTTAAGACTGAAGAAGATTAAAAGGTAAAGTTAGAGTTCTGTTAGTTGAGTGAGACATGGACGATCAAACCTTATCAGCTGATGGGGAACAAGCTATTTCTCTGGAGCACCCTTCTCCTAGAAAAGCAACAGGATATGGAGGGCTTCACCTAGATAGAAAAGAGCTACACTTGCTATTCAAGACTTCCACATATGGCTTGTTCCATATCTTTTAAAAGGAATCAATGTTTTGTTTGTGGTCTGTTTGATTGGTTGGGTTTTGCCAAGGGATAAATGCCGGCTAAAGGCCATGCTGTGAATAGGGGTGAGGGTGCAAGTTGACTATTGCATTTACAAAGGTTCAATTTATTTCCCTGTTTCCTTCCCCACTTTTCATTCACATTCTTTCCTGTGCATAGAGTCTCAAGCCTTTCTAGGATTTTTACCAGGGAAGTTTACTGCCTTTAGCTGCAGTTTCCTTGGAATTAAGAATGCCAATACAAAGAGTTGGTTCCTTCTCGTTGTTCAAGTTTCAGCTCCATTTCAGCTCCAATGTAACCCCAGAAAAGTCTACCATGACCACCTCAGCTAAATAAACCCCACTTCTAACCACTCTCTATCATGGCTCCCTATTTTGTCATCATTATAACATTTATCATCACCTGATCTTGTTATTTATTATTTATTCCCCTCTTAAAATGTAAGCTCGAGGATAGGAATTTGTTTATCTTATTCACATCTATATCCTCAGTGCCTCTACCAATTCTTATAACATGAGAGGTGCTCAGATATTTATTAAATAAAGGCATAGCCATGAGTTACTGGCAGGGTGGGGAGAAGGAAAGATGCTTTGGTTTCAGCAAAAAATTCAACCAGCCCAGGCTGAGCCCCATTCCCACAACTTCTTCTCATCCAACCTCAAATCCACTCAATCTTCTCCATGGCTAGAGAATCAAGGATGATAGGGTCTCACTTTCACCAGCCCTTGCCTCACCCACCTCCAGTTCCTATATCCCTCGTATGTTGTTTGTTACATCTCTTTGGTACATTTTAGAATCTCTGCTTCTCATGACCTCTCCAAACACAATGCTCATTATTGTGATCTTGACCCTGCCTTACTTTCATCCTGTCTACCCATCTGTGTTTCAAAAGAGTAGATTAGGTAAGAGCAAGCAAAGAGCGATAAATATGGAATTGAAGAAGACAAATTTCCTCTACTTGCCACTTGAGACAAAACAGGTACTTTACCCCAGGGCAGCGTCGTGCCGGGATCTTGTCCCTTCATGCTGTGTCACGCTGGCATCAGAAGGACTGTCTCAAAAGCATCTGTGTCATCTGCCTCAAATATGTATCATACAGGACGCCAGACTGTCCAGTCTCAAATCCTTTTTAGGCTGAGAGGAGGTATACGTGAATGAAGTAAGAATAAACAAGATAAAAACGTGTTTTTTCTCTGGTATTTTATTAATCATAAGTGGACACCCTGACCTAGAGAAACACAGTTAGATGCAAATTTGGACAGACCTTGGCCAGAACCACTGCTTGAGTTCCTTTGAAAGACAAGCTATGAAAGTTAAAAAAGTACATGAGTGCCATCTAGGGTTAAAACTCATACTGCAGGCTTTCTAAAGTCTCACAAAAGGGGTCACAGAGATTTGCTCCCAGAGACCCTAATCTTCTCAGTCTGATGGGCATCACTAAGCAAGTTATTTCACGTCTTGGGTCAAAATCTGCCTCCACTTCCCTGACCACTGCAGACTACGGTAACCTCCCTTTCCCTGACTGTTTCTAGTGTATTTTCTTTATCATTAATTCAGTCCCAAGTCAGAACACTTTCAATCTTCAACAAACACTTTTTAACCCATTTTTTGTGCCAGATTGTGCTCGACAAAGAGCCTGTCTGCTGACTCACAATGAGTCAGTCCCTGGGCTGGAAGGGACGTTGTGCAGCCCCCTGGTCCCCTCGGCAGGAGCACCTTATACAACATATCTGAAAGGTGTCCCCTGCCCCTGTTAGGACAGGACCCTCTGGAAAAGCATGTCCCAGCATATCCAGGACAGGCGAACATTTGCAGGCAGGTCACTATGCTGTGCGAATCGTGGGTTTGGGAGTGAGTGACATGTGCCATTGAATCCTAGCTCTGCCACTTAGAGAATGTGCACACTACTGAATCCTGAGCAAATTGCTCCTCTGAGATTTGATTTCCCAGTTTGTTAAATGGAAAGATAATATTCACCTTGTAGTCTTATGGTAAGGATTAGAGATAGTATTTATTATTTATAAAGGACCTAGCAGTTCCTGAAACAAAGAAGGCGCTAAGAACTTATTAGCTTTTTCTATCAGTCTAATAATAATAAAAATTCGAACTATGAGATTAACTCTCTTACCTTACAAAATTGTTGAAAGGATTAAATTATGGACACAAGCATGATAGACTGCCAAGTGAGACAGAACTGAAGATTTTTTCATCATGAGAATTTTTTTTTTTTTTTTTTTTTGCGTTACGCGGGCCTCTCACTGTTGTGGCCTCTCCCGTTGTGGAGCACAGGCTCTGGACGCGCAGGCTCAGCGGCCATGGCTCACGGGCCCAGCCGCTCCGCGGCATGTGGGATCTTCCCGAAATTGCCAGTGATTTCTACCTGACAAATATTGTAAGTTTTATTATCTTGCAGTAGATCTTCAGTTTTCCTTTGAATACCTCAGATGTACGTCTTAGTTATTGCAAAAAAAAAAAGACCACAAAGTACACACTGAGATGTGGGATGGATATAACAGGAGGCTTTAGGCACAAAGATTGTTCTTTGCAAAACCTCCCAAGATCTGACTACTTAGGAGAAGGAGATGAACTTGCATGGAGTTGAGGAATCTCTAGGAAGATTCGAATCTCCTTGATAGATTGAGTGCACTTGGAAGCATCGCCAAACCCTTTGTGCTACATGACATTCTTGGAAGTTGTTGACATTCTCATACCTCAAGGAGGATAGATATTATAAGCAGGCAGGCCTTGAACAGTTAATTAAGAAGTAAAAGGCTTGTAAATCTTTCTTATGCTTCAGACTGGTGAAGGGGGTCATTCAAGCATCGCACCTGGACGATGGCAGTGCTTGGTTAATGGTGGTTCGTAGAACTGAGAGGATTGTTCCTGGTGGTTTCTTGCTAATCCAAGTCAGAGCTCGTGTCATCTGGCAGCAGTCTCATCTGGGTCCCCTTAGCATCCTCTCTGTGATACCCACTCCGTGGCTAGGCCACAGCCCTCTCAAGATTGAGAGAGAGACTGCAGAGCAGAGGGGCAGGCCAGGCTGCCAGATTCGAGAAATACCTCAAAATACTGCTTGCCTTTTGGACATCTCTAATAAGAGCAACTTGCTCTGGGACTTCCCTGGCGGTCCAGTGGTTGAGACTTTGCCTTCCAATGCAGGAGGTGTGGGTTCGATCCCTGGTCTGGGAGCTAAGATCCCACATGCCCCCTGGCCAGAAAACAGAAGCAATATTGTAACAAATTCAATAAAGACTTTAAAAAATGGTCCACCTCAAAAAATCCCTGCAGGATACAGGGAGCACAAACAGGGGAGGGGATGAAGCAATAGTTCCCGTGGATATGACGAAGTCCAGAGGCCTCGAATCGTCTCTCGAGTGTGTTGTACTTTCTCTCCCGGTGGACTTCCTGTGTTTGTTACATGAATAATGCACTTTCAAGCACTTGCCACAACACTACGGTAACCTTAACAAAATGGCAATTAGAAGGTAAACTGCCGTTACTAATTTGCATCTCAACAGTGTAGCCTTCTTTAGAATGCACACTTAATTACATTAGAGGCCTGGGGAATAAATCCTATTCCCGTCGCCTATGGATGGAATTACCCTACGGACACGAACACGCACATCTACCTTGAGGTTTACTGGGGACAAATATCAGCTCATTGTCCTAATGGTGAAGTGACATCATCTACTACTACAGGATACAAATTAAATGTAGTGAAATGCCTTAAAAACCATCTCAGAATGACAGGCAATGGGAGTTTGAGGGGTCCAGAAAAATAACCCACGTCTTTCTCAGCCGTGGCGGCAGACTGCAATCACCTGGGGAGATTTAAAAAATAGCAAAGCACAGGCCCCACCTCAGACCTAAAAAGTCAGAGTCTCTAGGGCGAGGGCCCAGTTATCAGGATATTTTCAAACTTCCCAGGTGATTCATAAGTACAGCCCAGAATGAACACCACTGACATAAGTCAGCCCCGCGATTTTGCAGGCGGAGGCTCCGAGGTCCTACCGTGGAGGGTAACTAACTGGTCCAGGGCTCCCAGGGGTGGCTGGAGAGCAGAGACTGGAGCTTCGTGCTCTGCCCAGCTGGCACTCTTCCCCCTTTGGTTCCCTCTCCTCCCTGCGAATAAGGAATGTTGCCCGCCCTGTCAGTCAACAAAGGGTGCTGCAGACGTCACAACAGCCACCCCGAAGGTGAGCCCTGTGGGAGCTCAGGATGGAGACAGACAGGCTCCCTGCTGTCCAGCCCTCAGCCACTGCAGCCACCCCAGGGGTGCACCCTGAGTGGACTCAGGATGGGAAAGAACAGGATACTGGCTCTAGATAGCTAAGATGAATATCAGAGGAATGATTTCAGTGAACCCAGACTCTTGCATCTTCCCGTACATAGAAAAGCGCTAAATTCATTTACTTGAGATGTCTGGTTTTCTTCAATTAACAGTGATCTTTGATGTTTTCACTACCTGGTCGTTGTTGCAAAAACTCCTATATATCCCGGCTCCTCCCTTACCTCTTGGGAGCAGTCCCTCAGAGCTATCTGAGAGGCTGCCTCCCAGGGTTGAGGTCCTTAGAAAGTCCACCAAATAAAACATAATTCTCAACTTTTAGGTTGTGCTTTTTTTTTTTTTTTTTTAGTGGACACCCCGATGCCCCCCCACCTCCAGGTCTCTATTTCATTCAGTGACTCCTCAGATTTGTATGGTGCACCTACTGCGTGCCGCAGAACTCCACTCCCGGAATATGCCCTTAGCCAAACCTTTCCCACTGCAGTGATTCTCTCAACGTTCCTGAAACGCTTGGCTCCTGCAAGCTGGCTCCTGACTAATCCGACCGCAAGGGGGAGCCAAGCACCCTCACTGTTTTTTGTTTTTTTTTTTTTGCAGATGGCCTAATTTTATTTTATTTATTTTTTTCACATCTTTATTGGAGTATAATTGCTTTACAATGGTGTGTTAGTTTCTGCTGTATAACACAGTGAATCAGCTATACATATACATACATCCCCATATCCCCTCCCTCTTGCATCTCCTTCCCACCCTCCCTATCCCACCCCTCTAGGTGGTCACAAAGCACTGAGCTGATCTCCCTGTGCTATGCGGCTGCTTCCCACTAGCTAGCTATTTTACGTTTGGTAGTGTATATATGTCCATGCCACTCTCTCACTTTGTCACAGCTTACCCTTCCCCCTCCCGTGTCCTCAAGTCCATTCTCAACTGAGTCTTCATTCCTGTCCTGCCCCTAGGTTCTTCAGAACCATTTTTTTTCTTTTTTAGATTCCATATATATGTGTTAGCATACGGTATTTGTTTTTCTCTTTCTGACTTACTTCACTCTGTAGGACAGACTCTAGGTCCATCCACCTCACTATAAATAACTCAATGTCGTTTCTCTTTATGGCTGAGTAATATTCCATTGTATATATGTGCCACATCTTCTTTATCCATTCATCTGTCGATGGACACTTAGGTTGCTTCCATGTCCTGGCTATTGTAAATAGAGCTTCAGTGAACATTGTGGTACATGACCCTTTTTGACTTATGGTTTTCTCAGTGTATATGCCCATTCCCATTCTTTTTTTATACAGACCCACAGGTGAGAAGAATCAAAGAGAGGACAAGCAGCCTGCAGAAGCCCGGCTGGCGGGGAGGGGGCCAAGAAATGACCTCTGATGAACTTTCAGGCAAGAGGCACTGTGCTATCCACCCTGAAGAAGGCAATGTGCTACCCAGAACCCAGCAGGCTTTCCAGCCAGGCCTACCTGGGGCCTTCGTGGTTGAGAGTGCATCTCAGACCATCAACTGTGAAACAAGCACAGAGGCTTGTGTGAGGAGGAGTCAATGTGACTAAGCTGTGAGTGTGCCTGGAATCCAGTAAGTGTCCACTGAACAGCAGATGCCACCTTCTGATGTCCCTCCCCTGCCCTTTCTCCCCTCTTTCTTATCCTCCTCTGTGGTAGACAATGTTTTTCCCCCTAACTTCCAATGTGATGAGCCTTTGGGAGGTGATGAGGTCATGAGGGTGAACCGCTCATGAATGGAATTAATGCTCTTACAAAACAGACCCCAGAGAGCTCCCTTTCCACCATGTGAGGACACAGCAAGAACACAGCCCATCAGTGAACCAGGAAGCAGGTCCTCACCAGACACCAATCAGCTGGCACCTTGATCTTGGACTTCCAGCCTCCAGCACTGAGAAATTTCTGTCATCTATATGCTGCCCGTTCTGTAGTATTTTGTTATAGCAGCCCAAATGGACCAGGACACCATCCTATTCTCTTGCCTTTCCCGAAGGGCCAAATCATGCAGGAAAATCCTGAGGCACAGAGTCTCCACACCTCCACTGTGAGTAGAAATTCATTGGGTAGCCTCCCCTGAAGGGTCCTATAAACTTTAAACTGTAAACTTACCATTCTCCAGTTATGAGATGAACGGTGCCTCACATGGCCCCGTCACCGATCCTTTCACCGGATAATTCCTCCGTCAGGGGATCTGCAGCATCGTGGCTCTGCCCTCCCACCCCTCTGCTGGCCCAGTCCCGTTGAGGAGCAGTCCTCGGCCTACAGACTCCGTTGAACACTGCCAGATCTGGCACTCTCAAGGCAGCCCACTGTTAGGACAGCCGTCCCTGTCTTAAGCTAAAGCTTGGCTCTGCCTTGGGCCCTTCAGAGATTTGGAGTCAGAGATACGGCCCCCAGGGTCTTCTCTCCTTCAAGCTTCTTCTTGGCCTATTTCTGTGCCCTCAAGAAACCTGGGATCTTGGGGAAGCCCATCCTCAGACAGTGTCAGCCTCACCGAGAGTCCTTCAGTCCAAGGATTTCCCGAACAATATTATAACTCGGTTGGCCTGACTCCAGAGCCTGTGCTTGGAACTACCGTGCCACACAGCCTTTAGTGCTGTCAGCAGTTCGAGGGCTCCTGTGATGGAAGCAGCACCCTCCAGCCAGGCTGTTAAGGTCATGTGCTGCAGGGAGGATCACAGGAGGGGTTCAGCCTAGCTTCAAGAGACGCAATCACCCTTGTCAGAAAAACCTCCGAGGCTGGATGACTGCATGTGAGGGAATTCATGCATTCATTCCTGGAAAAGAGGCATTATGGAATGTGGTTCCAAAGGTTCTAGAGTCAGACAGAATTAAACCTTGGCTTTGCCACTGAAAACCTATGTACCTCAGATAAGTCACTTGCACCCTCTCACTCTCACTCAGTTAAATTTAACAATGATTATATCCCTATTTCAAAAGTTGCTGTGAAGATTAAATGAGATAACGTGTATGATGTAGTCATTTAATCCTCACTAAAGTCTGACAAGAGATATTGTTACCCTCATTTTACAGATGAGGAAACTGAGGCACTTTGGAGGGGAGGAAGTTGTCCAAGTGTAAACAGCCTGTTACTGGCAGAGTGGGACCCAGCGTGCAGTTCTGGCCAAGGCAAACTGCCCTCGGTGCCCTCAGAATCTGCGGCTGCCCTCTTCCCTGGGCTCCTTTGCAGCTCCAAAAATGGACTGGTCCCTGCTCTGGCTCTCTGCCAGGTTTGGGGAGGCCAAAGGCCCTCTCCTGCCAGCAACGTGTGCATCATGAAAGGCTGCCTTGCTGCCTGTCTGAGGTGGGCAGAGCCTGAAGCTGTCTCCTGCTTCCCAAAATGACCTCTGTAGCTCTCTGCTGCCCTGGAAGTAAGGGGGAGACCTAGTACTCAAAGCAGGTGCCAGTCCATCTCTCTGCCTTCGGCAGACACTCATCCCAGTGGGAGCTCACCAGGCCCCTCTCAAGGGGTCCCACTCCACCCACCTTCTCTCTCCACCTCTCCCATCTCAGGACACGGGCCTCCTTGATTTCACAGTCCTTCTGTCCCCTTGTCTGAAGAACAAGCAGTTCTCTGGGATTAGCCATCTCAACATGATGAACAAAAGGGAGATTTTTATGATTCTCACAGATGGTGAGAGCATGAGAATCACCATAGATAGTTGTTTAAAATGATCCCCCGACAAGAGACTTTTATTTGGAAGAGGCTGAAGCCAGAGAAGCTGCAATTTTAATCGCGGGGACTCCTGACACCAGCCCTAGGGAACATGATGCTTTAATGCCCCGACTCGGGGCCTTGGGGCAGGACACCAGCCATTAAAACTCAGTCAGGATCTCCGGACCAAGGTGAAACTGACAAAGCCCAGGCTTCTGCATCATAGAAGCTCAGTTCACATCCCAGCTCCCCCACTTTCCGGCTATGCAGTTTGGGTCCAATGACTTAACATCTGTGAGCCTCAATTACGCTGTCCCTGGGTCCCCCTCCCTCATGCCTATTTTTGGAGTTATCATGACGATTAAGTGAGGTATTATACGTTAACTGAATGTTCCAGAGTTCGTGAAATCAAATTCCCTCAGTCTCTGCTTGCACCTCCACCACAGGGATCTCACTCCATGTCTCTGGCTTAGCATTTGCGATAACAGATTGAGAATGTTTAGGAGTGTCTGTCTCTCTCCCCACGGGGCGGCGAACTCCGTGAGGATGTGGGTTGTGATAAAGCCCTCTTTCTATTTCCAGGACCTGAGGCAAAGCCCAGCACACAGTAGGGTCTCCGTGAGTTGCAGGAACTGTTAAAATAGCGAAGATCTTCCATATGTTCTTTCGCCCCTGAACCTTCAGTCAGTTCACGCGAGAATAATAAAACCTACCAGGCACTGGGCTGGGGGCTTGGTACACCTCGCTTCTAATCTTACCAAATCCACAAGGGTACCAATTACTAACACTGATCTCCCCACCCTCTTTTTTTCTTTTTAAACTTCGGAGGTGACTGTGGTTCAAAAAGATAAGGTATCTTGCCCAGGGTCACACAGCTAGAGGATGTCAGAGTTAGGACCAGAACCAAATCCGTCTACGCCCTTCTCACGGCAGCAAGAGCCTCACCCCCATCATCAGGAGCCAACCCCTTTGCCCACAGCTCCTCGTCCACCCCCAGGACTCATGAAGGGTCACTGTGGAAGGCAAATCCCAGGGCCTGCAGCAGGCCCGAATGCCCATCTGATGCATACTCATCTAAAACTCTCCGCAGACTGAGACCATAAAAACCGTAGCCTTATTTAGCGTTTCTCCAAATCGAGCTCTGAGGCAGCTCGATAACTCTTGGCCGGGAATATTATTTCAAATAACTCATGCAGACAGCTGAGTAACCAAGAGGAGAGATAGATGGGTCCCTGAATGCCCCATTGCTATAGATCATAACCCCCCACTCCCACACCCTCCCCCAAGCTGCCCGGACAGAAAGGGTCAGTGATTAATTATGCTAAGATAAACAGAGTTAATTTTCTTCCTGGATAAAACTAATTACAATTGTGTTTGTTTTGGTAGGACACGGAATTACTGTCCCCGGTGACAAATCTTCCTAATTGAAAAGAGTGTTTACTTTAAAGGGGTAAGGGTTGGGGTCACTAAACAATAGTTAGCTAGCGTTTTCCCCATTTTTCATTTGAAGAGGGACATTGATCAGGTGTTGACCTCAAAGGAACAAGCAAAATCTCTCTCTCTCTGGGTCCCCCTCCCTCAGGCCTGCTTGAGAGCCAGGCAACAGCCGGGGGAGAAGTATTTGGCAGTTTGGAGGAGGCTTCCTGCATGTCATGGCCTGTGGTTGATTCACTCTTAGTGAATGTTGGATGAAACCAGGGTAGCATCCTCTCTGGCAACCCAGGTGAGGAAGGAGTGTTTTGAATCCACTCCCCACCAACATCAGAAAAACTGTGGGAGAATGTGTGACCCAACTCAAATAAATTCTTGTAGCGTCAAGCTGGTCAGATTCAGTGCTAAGACACCACAGAGAAAGAAAAGAGAGGGCTTCCCTGGTGGCGCAGTGGTTGAGAGTCCGCCTGCCGATGCAGGGGACACGGGTTCGTGCCCCGGTCCGGGAAGATCCCACATGCCGCGGAGAGGCTGGGCCCGTGAGCCATGGCCGCTGAGCCTGCGCGTCCGGAGCCCGTGCTCCGCAACGGGAGAGGCCACAACAGTGAGAGGCCCGCGTACCGCAAAAAAAAAAAAGAAAGAAAAAAAAAAAAAAGAAAGAAAAAAAAAGAAAAGAAAAAAGCAGACTCCCTGCTCTCAAGGCAGTGATGACCAAACGAGGGGCCCAGGAATAGGCATAAGGCCCTGCAGGAGCAGAGGGGTGAGGCCTGGAGAAGAGATGGGAGTTGGGGAGGGGAAGAGCCTTCATGCGGAAGGACCGGCACGAGTGAGGGTGTGCATGTATCTGGTGTGTTTAGAGAGCTGTAAGCGACCCAGTGTAGCTGGAGTAGCGGGTACATGACTGCAGATGAGGCTGAAAGATATACGGAGGTTGGTAGTTGATATTTGGATCATGACAGGTAGTATTACCTTGGTAGGGCTACAGTAACAAAGTACTACAAACTGGGTGGGTAAGACAACAGAAATTTGTTGTCTCACGATCCTGGAGGCTGGAAGCCCCAAGTCAAGGTGTTGGCGGGGCCATGCTCCCTCCACAGTACCTAGAGGATGATCTTTCCTTGGAGCAGCCCCAGGTCCTCATAACGCCAATCACTGCTTCCGTTTTCACATGGCCTTCCTCCCTCTGTGTCTGTGTCTGTGTCCAAATTCCCCCTTTTTATAAGGACCCCAGTCATATTGGATTAAGGGCTCATCCTCCTCCAATATGACTTCATCTTAACACATCTGACTTAATCGCATTTTAACTAACCCATTCCCAAAGAAGGTTGCATTCTGCGGTCCCAGGGGTTAGGATCTCCACAGCTTTTGCAGGGGACACAACTCAACTCATGATGCAGGTTACAGAGGCCACCTTCAAAAGCAGGAAGCTCACTCCGCAGGCAAAGGGGAGACACTGAAGGGCTGTAAGTGGTGGAGAGTTCTCTGGAGCCAGTGTGGAGGACTGGTGGGTGAGCTTGACCAAAGATCGGAAGACCAGTTAGGTAAAGTTCCTCAGAGTAGCCCAGGTGAGAAAAGATGGGTTGGAGAGAAAAGAATCTGTGAGAAGGAGAGTTAGAGCTCCAAGGTTCTATGATTCGAAGAACGGCATGATTATTGGGATGCTGGAGGAGCACAGGAGAGGGGGGTGTCAGGAATGACTTCCAGGTTTCTGACAGCCCAGAGCTCAAGGAGCAGAAGCCGGTTGGGAGCGAAATGAGTTGTTTCGGACAAGGGCAGTTGAGCTATCTTGTCACAGATGTTCCGGAGGCAGGTGCATGTGAGGGTCCAAAATTCACAGAGGCTCTTCCCTCTGCAGATACAGATTGAGAAGCATGAAGAAGTGGATGGTCGTGGATGACCTCAGGGAAACAGATGAAAATGCATAAAACAACATAGAGTGAGAAGAGGGTCCAAGACAGAAGGCTGAGGAACCCAGCATATTGGGGGTTAAAAGAGAAAGGGAGTCAGAGATTAGGCTGAGGGAGCACCATCGCAGAGGTGGGGGGAGCACAGCACAGCAGCCTCCCAACCCCAAGCCAGACTGCCCTCCTGCCACCGTGCACACAGCTGTGCCAATGCAGCCCCTACACCTTCTGCTGGACGCTTAGTGTCCTCGTGGGGTGTGTGTGTGTGTCCGTGCGTGTGTGTGTGTGTCCATGTGTGTGTGTGTGTGTGTCCATGTGTGCATGTGTGTGTGTCCATGTGTGTGTGTGTCCATGTGTGCATGTGTGTGTGTCCGTGTGTGGGGGGGGGGTGGGGGGTGGATTGTGTGTGTGTATGTGTGTGTGGGTGTGTGAGGGGGGGTATGGGTGTGTGTGTGTGAACTTTCTCAGACTCTGCCAACTCCCTGAGGGCAGAGGACATGGGTCATGTTCTTCTTTGCTTCTCTTGGATCCCTCACAGCTTCCCTGAAAAGAATTTCACACAAAGCAAGTGCTTTTTGCTAAATACGTGATTCAATGTAAATAAATAAACCACCACCAAACGCTAACTTAGTACCTATTATGAATGAGGTTCTCCAACAGCAACCTAACACAAGTGCTCACTAAATGTTGATGGAAGGAAAGCAGGAAAAGGGGTAAGGGGAGACGACCAGCTAGCAGTCAGGAATATTTAAAATAATTGTCAGAGGCTCCGTGGAATGGCTGCAGGGCCGTGTGCCTATGATATGGAGGAAAGGACAGGGGTCTGGGAGTGAGGTCACCTGGATACTAATTCCCCTGTCATAGTAACTCAGCTTTCTGGGCCCAGTTTCTATAAACTTAAGGGTTTAGGCTATAGGTTTTCCAAGGTCCTCGGACTCTGGGAAACCAGAGTCCATCTTCAAAGTATCGAAAGTCAGAGAGCGTTTAGAGGCAAGATAAGATCTAATTCTTTTCTACAGTTACACACAGCAATGACTATGTTTTCTCACATAATCATTATCCCTGTCTCACAGAGGAGGAAACCGAGGCAGGGAAAAGTCTTGATTTGCCCAAGGTCTCTGAGAAGACGGGGCAGGAGCAGAGGGGGGCACAGAGGGGGGCCCAGGGAGAGTGCTCAGGCAGTGGCAGAGGGGCAGTGACGCAGGGCAATTAAGAACATGGTCTCTGGGACCAGGCCACCAGGGGGTGAATCCCGATTCAGGCAAAAACATGTTCACACAGTTTTGAATTATGCGGGCTTAGAGTTGTTCCAATAGCAGCTAAAGGCACTGATTCGGGCAGGAGGGTTCTTCCTGTAGCTTCCCCAAAGTATTCTCAGATCCCTGGGCTAGTGGGGAAGTGACAGCACTGTAACCACAGAGCAGGGCTCTGACAGTGGGCAAGTCCTCCCAGCCTCCTATGCTTAGTGCTATATCAGTGAGCCGTCAGGTCCCTGTCAATTCTGACACGCTGTAAAACCTCTCACTCTCTGAGGTCCAAGAGCCCAGGGTGGTGATCTGTGCTGCCCTTCATGCTTGTGTGTGACTGCCGTTCTCTGGAATACTCTAAAGCAGTGGCTTCTGACCTCCAAATGCAGGTCTCTGCAGGAAGCTGAATCATAATTCCCTGTGGAGCTTTTTAAAAATGCATGTGCTTGGGTCCCACACCAAACCCACAGCATCAGGATCCCGGGGCCAGGGCCTAGGCACCCATGTTGTTAGAAATCTCCCAGGTGATTCTGGTGCCACCAGCAGAACTGGTTGTGCAGCAGACTCACCTGCATTTCGGATGCACACCTGCCGCCTGGTGCACTCGGAAGGTACTACAGGGACCCACGTGGCCACACAGCCCATTGCAGAGAAGGCAGGACTCCAGAATTTCTCATCTGGGTAACCAGACAGAGATGGGCTTAACTACTTACTCTGACATCCTCCAGCAATGTAACCGGAGGTGTATTCAGGAAAGCTGGGCAGAAATTTTGTCAAATGTGGGTTCTTTCCAGAAATAGGCAAAAACGTTCCCCTTCTTTCTCTTGTGAGTGGGGAGAGTGGTTTTGCTAAGTAAAGGTATGTTTCTTGGGGTGATCATGGAGATGGGGTCATGAGGGAGGAGACAGTGAAGATGTGGAGAAAAAGGAAATGCATATGTTTAGGTTCATTCAAACATTTTCTTTCAGCAGCGGAAGGGAACTTACCCAGTAATAGAGGGCAGATAACAATAATGGCTAATCATTGGATAGAGGCCAGATACTGATGCAGGGCTTGGCCTATACTAACACTTTGTTCTTCACAACAGCCCTATGGACTAGGTACTATTCCTGCTATGGTCTGAATGCTCGTGCCCCCCAAAATTCATATGTTGAAACCCTAACCCCCAAAGGTGATGGTGTTAGTAGGTGGGGCCCTTGGGAAGTGATTTGGTCTTGAGGGCGGAGCCCTCATAAATGGGATTAGTGCCCTTATAAAATAGGCCAGAGAGGTCCCCAGTGCCTCCTGCCCTATGAAGATACAAAAAGGAGTCTGGACCTGGAAGAGGGCCCTCAGCCCACTATGCTGACACCCTAACCTCAGACATCCAGCCTCCAAAACTGTGAGAAATAAATTTCTGTTGTTTATAAGCTTCTGGGGTGTGGTATTTTGTTATAGCAGTCCGAATGGACTAAGACAATTACTATCCTCATTTGACATATCGAGAAACTAAAGCACAAAGAGGTTAAGTGACTTATCCAAGGCCACCCACCTATTTGATGCCTCTCACTCAGACATGAGCCCTGATCCAACATTTCATCTTCTTAAAATGAAAGTTTTCCCATAATGTCCCCTTTCCTCATCCACCTCCATCCCAGCAGCTGAGCTGACCTGGTCTCAATAGGAGATGGATTGACAGAATATAGCCTGGGGAAATGTAAAAAACTCTGAACACAGGCAAAATGTTTAGGAAAGTATCATGAGTAAGAGCAAAGAAGCTGAGTAGAATGGGTTTTCCCTAGACTGGAGTGATACACATGAAATTACTCCCATCAGTTTCTCAGATCTGAAATTTCTACACTCTATATGTAAGCAAGTCAGCTGTGTCTCGGTTTACCTCATCTGCAAAATAGAGGAAATAAAATGGTAACTATCTCGTAGGTTGTGAAGAACAAATATGGTAAGTACAAAACTCAGCATAGTGCCTGTCTCAAGATTTGGGTGCTATCGTTAGCCGATCAGATGTAGCCAGTTTACTGAGAAGACTTGATTCATAGGGGTATAAATAAAGATCAATTTATTTTCTCCATTCACTGCAGGTAGCTAGCTCTGTCCAGTCTCTCAGTCTCACCTCCTAAGGATTTCTCCAGGCAGATCCCATAGCTTTCCTATCAATGTCAGTTACTCAAAGTCCAGTCCAGTTCACAACTTCAATATCATATCCAAGTCTTCTCCCCCATTCAAAGGTTGCCAGACTTGTAACTGAAGTTCCAAGAGTGGGAAGGGGACTTGATCTTGTCTTTTACTCCTCCTCTTTTCTTTTCTCAGTCTCATGCCTCTCACGTGGAGGGAAGAAGGGAGAATAAAAGGGTTAGAGGAAGTCACCTTAAATAAGTGGCTTCTTGTCACTGATGGAAAGAAGTCCCTGCTCTCACATTGGCTTGATCTGTTTCTCTCTGTTGTTGATGGCCTCTGGCAATGTGTTGGTCTCCTATTAGATAAAGTGGGGTGTTTTTGGAGGGGGATGTTCATCTCTATGCTATCACTTTCCATCACTGAGAATCCCAAGAGGTGGGTAGCCATGTCTCCCTTTGTCTTAGAAACAATCTTGCCCCTCAATTCCTCTCCATCTGGATGCCCTCTTACTTGGTCCATGGCCACCAGAGCTGCCACCTTCTCCTCTGTAGTCTCATTGTAATGGAGCCCTGAGAGACGTGGAGGTTTTTTCTGCACTCTCCAAGGGCTGAAGGGAAGTTGGTGAGGTGGATACAGAGCAGAGAATTTTCTTCTTCCCAGAAAAACTTCCCAAGAGTACATACTCTCCCTTCAGAAGTGGGTCGCTCTGACAAGCTTGCTGATATCAGAAATCTATGGTAAGAAGCAAATACCAGGAGATTTCCACCTTTGCCCAAGATAGTTATTGGATTAGATTTACCCTCCTGCCTTAAACAAACAAAAAGAAACAGACAAAGTATTTTTTAAAAAAACAACAGTTTTCAAGATACTTGACAACAAAGGACAGTGATCCTTGAGAGACAAGAAACAAATGAGGTAAGCCTATGATCATCCCAGCTTGATGCCTTGAGAGAGCTTCCAGGCTGTGGTGCAGGGAACAAAAATCTGAGTGAAAGAGATGAAGCTGAGAGTTGGGAGTACCAAGTGGGCTGGAGTCCACAGGACAGAGTAACAAAGAGGAAGAGCCGTACAGAGGGAGAACCCCAAAGATCTGCAGAGGATCCCCCTCTGATATTCAGGAGGGTACTGATCAATGAATTCATGTGAAGAAACATAGAGGCCAGGGAAAAAATAATCTGAAAAGATTAGAAAACAATGTCCAACACTCACTCAGGGCTGGAAATATTGCATATTCCCCCAGCCAGACTGAAAGGAATCATAATTCCTGAGTACTGGGTTTGAGTACTCAAGAAGGTTTTGCTCAGTAGTGGGGAATAATTCACCCTAGACTGCTCCAGGTATACCAAACAAATCATAAAAGCAAGACCCAAGAAGACCAAATTGTTTCCAAGTAACATCCCAGAACAAACTCGAGAAGATTTATAGGAACAAAAAAATCCACCTCCCAACAAGGTAAAAATCACTGTTTCCGGCATCTAAGCAAAGATTACCAGGCATGCAACGAAGCAGGAAAACACAGTCCCTAATAAGGAGAATAATCAATCTATCAAAATAGTCTAAGAACTGAGACAGATTTTAAAACCAGCAGACTAAGATTTCAAAATAGTTGTTATAACTCTATTCTATGTATTGAAAAACTTGAGACATGAAAGATATCAAAAAGACTCAAATAGAAATTCTAGATATGAAAAATACATCTTTGATGAAAAATACTCTGGATGGAATTTAGGGTATATTTAACACAGCAGAAGGAAAGATTAGTCAACTTGAAGACACAGCAGTTAAAAGAAAAGAGAGAGCAAACTAAACATAAAAGAAGAAGAAATAAAATAATAAAGTTCAATGTGGAAATCAGTAAAATAGAAAACACTAAAACAATTTTAAAAAGTCATTGAAACCAAAAGCTGGTTCTTTGAGAAGATCAATAAGATTGGTTAATCTCTTACCCAGCTTGAACAGGAAAAAAAGAAAGACAAAAATTACAAAATCAGGAATGCAAGAGGTAACATCACCACAGATTCCACAGATATTATTTTAAATAAGAGAATATTATGAATAACTTTATAGCTATAAATTTGACAATTCAGCTGAAATGGACCAATTCCTTAAAAGATATAAATTACCAAAACTTATTCAAGAAAAAATAGGTAAGCTTAATAACTCTGTATCTATTAAAGAAATAGATTTTGTAGTTTAAAAACTCTCCCTTAAGGAAAACTCTAGGCCAGATGGCTTCATGGTGAATTCTACCAAACATTAAGAGAAGAAACAATACCAATCCTACACAAACTCTTCCAGAAAATTGAAGAGGAGGGCATGCCTCCCAACTCATTATCTGATGCCAGCATTACTGTCATGCTGAAACCAGATAATGACATTAACAGAAAAGAAAACCGCAAACCAATATCTTTCAAAAACACAACTGAAAAATCCTAAACGAAATTTTAGCAAATCAAATCCAACAACATATAAAAAAGGTATAAACATATAAAAAAGATCATCATGGTCAAGTTGAATTTTTCCGAGGAATGCATTGCAAATTCTGAAGATCTGTTGCATAGCAATGTGAATATAATTAACATTTTTAAATGGTTAATATGGTAAATTTTAAGTCATGGGTTTTTTTATCACAATTAAGCATTTTTTTTTAATCAATGCAATTCGCCATATTAACAAACCAGAAAAGAAAACCACATGATCATCTTAATAGATGCTGGAAAAGCATTTAACAAAATCCAACATCCTTATAAAATCCAATCAATCTGGATAAAGACCCTCAACAAACTAGGTATAGAAGGGAACTTCCTCAATCTGAAAAAAAGTATCTACAAAAAAAACTACACATTAACAGTCTACTTAGTGGTAAAATTTTTTAAAATTTCCCCTCTAATATCAGAAACAAGAAAAGGATTTCTGTTATCACCACTTTTTTCAACATTGTACAATACAATATTTAAATAAAAAGAATAAAAGGAATCCAAATCAAAAAGGAAAAAATAAAATTGCTCTTATTCCCAGGCAAAATGAGTGTCTATATAGAAAATCTAAAGGCATGTGCAGAAAATCAACTATAACTAATAAGTATGTTTAGCAAGATTGCAGGATATAAGATCAATATAAAGAAATCACTTGTGTTTCTATGTGCTACCAACAAACTATCAGAGATAAAAATTTTAAAACATTTACAAAAGTATCAAAAATACTACATAATTCAAGGTAAATCTGACCAAAAAATATGAAAGAACTGTACACTTAAAACTCCCAAACATCACTGAGAGAAAGTAAAGATGACCTAAATAAGTGAAGATATACCCTGTTGGTGGGTTAGAAGACTCACTGTAGTTAAAATGTCAATTATTTCCAAATTGATCTATAGATTCATGAAATCCCAATCAAAATCCTGAAACTTTTTGCATAAATTGACAAGTTGATTCTAAAATTCATGTGGAAATACAAAGGACATAGAATAACCAAAACAACTTTGAAAAAGAACAATGTTGGTAAGATAACTTTACCTGATTTCAAGATTTACTATAAAGTTACAGTAATCAAAAGCATGGCATTGGAATCCAAATAGGCATTCAGGTCAATGGAACAGAGTAAGGAGTCCAGAAATAGATCCAAACATATATTGACAACTGATTTTTTGACAAAGATGTAAAGGCAATTCAGTGGAGAAAGAACAGTCTTTTCATAAATGTTGGAACAATTGGATGGGCATAAGTCAAAAACAAGAAAAGACTGGGGATTCAGTCCATAACTCACACCACATACAAAAATTTAACTCAAAATGCATCATAGACTTAAATGTAGATCATAAAGCTATAATATTTTGAGGAGAAAGTCTTTGTGACTTTAGGATAAGCAAAGTTTTTTAGATTCAAAATCAAAGTACAACCTATAAAAGAAAATTTTAATAAGTTAGACCTTTTCAAAATGTAAAACTTCTGCTATACAGCCTGAGGCATCTGCTTACAGGGGGAAAAAAAAGTCCTTTTTCCTGTCAAAAAGCTTCCTAGTCAGGTATTAGCAATTAACATGAGAAAAACAATAGGGACTAATAAATATACACAAAATGTTCTACTACATTAAAGAATCAAAGAAATAAAAACAAAAAATTATCATTTTCAGCTAGTAAATAGGCAATGATATTTTAAAATAATATTGCGAGTCAGTGAGGATACATTTTTTTAAAAATAGGCAATAGCTTTTGAAAGTTCTTTTTTTTTTTAAACATCTTTATTGGAGTATAATTGCTTTACAATGGTGTGTTAGTTTCTGCTTTATAACAAAGTGAATCAGTTATACATATACATATGTCCCCATATCTCTTCCCTCTTGCATCTCCCTCCCTCCCACCCTCCCTATCCCACCCCTCTAGGTGGTCACAAAGCACCGAGCTGATCTCCCTGTGCTATGAGGCTGCTTCCCACTAGCTATCTATTTTATGTTTGGTAGTGTATATATGTCCATGCCACTCTCTCACTTTGTCCCAGCTTACCCTTCCCCCTCCCCGTATCCTCAAGTCCATTCTCTAGTAGGTCTGTGTCTTTATATCCATGAAAGTTCTTAAAATGTTTAAAATGCTTACACTAAGTCCAGTTAAAAGAAATTATCTTATGTGTAATCAGATACATGCACAAAGATTTATATTCAAAGATACTCAGTATTGTTTCCCAGGTGAAACTTTAGAAACAACCTCAATGACTGATAACAACAGCTTGGTTAATTATACTTTTGGCACACTTAAAAGTGATTAATATTATGCCAGATATACAATTACATAGAAAAGGATAAAATACATAGAAATAAATTTAACCAAGGAAGTGAAAGATCTGTACAGTGAAAACAATAAGACGGTGATGAAAGAAGTTGAAGAAGACACAAATAAATGGAAAGATATTCCATACTCACTGATTAGAAAAATTAGTATTGTTAAAATGTCCATACTACCCAAAGTGATCTACAGATTCAATGTAATCCCTTTCAAACTTCCAATAGCATTTTTTACAGAAATAGAACAAACAATCTTAAAATGTCTTTGGAACCAGATTAGCCAAAATGTCTTTCCAGATTAGCCAAAGCGATCTGGAAAAAAAAAGAACAAAACTGGAGGCATCACACATCATGATTTCAAACTACATTACAAAACTATAGTAATCAAAACAATACAGTAATTGAAAATCAACCATATTTCAATTAAAAAAAGAAACAGCATGGTACTAACATAAAAACAGACATATAGGTCAAGGAACAGAATGGCGAACCCAGAAATAAACCCAAGCAAATATGGTCAATTAATTTATAACAAAGAGCCAAGCATATACAATGGTGAAGACAGTCTCTTCAATAAATGATGTTGGGAAAACTGGACAGCCACAGGCAAAAGAATGAACTGGACCTCTACCTTGCACCATACACAAAAACCAACTAAAAATGGATTAAAGACTTACATTTAATACCTGAAACTGTAAAACTCCTAAAAGAAAACACAGGGAATAAGCTCTGTGACATCAGTCTTTGGAATGACTTTTTGGATTTGACACCAAAAAACAAAGACAGTAAAAGCAAAAATGACCAATATCAAACTAAAAAGCTTCTGCACAGTGAAAGAAATCATCAACAAAATGAAAAGGCAACCTATCAAATTGGAGAAAACATTTCCAAATCATATGTCTAATAAGGGGTTAATATACAAAAAAAACACAACTGTATATGTGTGTGTGTGTGTATATATATATATATATATATATATATATATATATATATATATATATAAACTCACACAACTAAATAACCAAAAAAACAAACAACTGGATTAAAAAATGGGCAGAGGAACTGAATAAACATTTTCCCAAAGAAGACATCCAAACTGCCAACAAGTACATAAAATGATGCTCAACATCACTCATCATCAGGGAAATGCAAATCAAAACCAGAATGATAGCACCTCACATCTATTCTATTTGATGGCTGTCATCAAAAGACAAGAAATAAGTATTGGGGAGAATGTGGTGAAAAGGGAACGCCAGTGCACTGTTAGTGGGGATATAAATTGGTGCAGCCACTATGGAAAACAGCATGGAGGTTCCTCAAGAAACTAAAACTACCATATGATCCAGCAATCCCACTTCTCGGTATATATCCAAAGGAAATGAAAACAGGATATGGAAGAGAGATCTGCTCTCCCATATTTATTGCAGCATATTCTTAATATGCAAACAAGTGTCCATCAATGGATGAAGAGATAAAAACAATGACACACACACACACACACACACACACACACTCACACACACACACACACACACACACACACACACGGAATATTATTCAGCCACGAGAAAGAAGGAAACCCTGCCACCTGGGACAACATGGATGGACCCTGAAGGCATTATGCTAAGTAAAATAAGCCAGGCAGAAAAGACAAATACTGTATGGAATCACTTACATGAGGAATCTAAATAAAAAGTCGAACTCACAGGAAAAGAAAAAAAAATCTTCTGCACTTTAAAAGACACTCTTAAGGGAATGAAAAGACCAGCTACAGACTAAGTGAAAATATATGTAGAGTGTACTTTGATAAAGGACTTGTATCCAAAATCTATAAAGAATTCTCCCAACTCAGTAAAAAGAAAATAAGCAACACAATAAAAAAGTGGACAAAATATTTGAGAAGACATTTCACCAAATAAGATATATCGCTGGCAAAAAAAAAAAAAAAAAAACATGAAAAGGTGATCATCATCATTAGTAACTTTAAAACCACAATATGATACCACTACACAGGTATGAAAATGACTATAATTTAAAGACTGATCATGCTGAGTGCTGGAAAGGAGGCAGAGGAAGGAACTGGAACTCTCGTACACTGCTGGTGGGAATGGAAAATGGTATGACCACTTCAGAAAACAATTTGGTGGTTTCTTAAAAGGTACAGCTACCATACGATCTAACCATTCCACTGAAGATGTATGAAAGCATGCCTATATAAGACTCGTACATGAATGGACATAGCAGCTTTATTTGTAACAGCCCCAAACTGGAAAGAACCCAAAGTTCCATAGACTGGGGAATGGATAAGTGAATTGTTGTGTATACATACAATGGAATGCTGTTCAGCAACAAAAAAGAATGAACTAGTGATACACACAACAACGTGGGTAAATCTCAAGATATTTATGCTGAGTGAAAGAAGCCAAACGAAAAGAGTACGTACTGTATGATTCCACTTATGTAAAACTCTAGCAAATGCTAATGAGTTCTGTAGTAACAGAAAGCAGTTTGATGGTTGTTTGATGGAGACTTGGTGTGGAATGGGATGAGGGGAGTAATTTACAAAGCGGCAAACTTTTACAAAGGAAAATTGGGGATGATGGCTCTACTCACTACTTCCTTTATAGTGGTGGTTTCATGAGTGTATACATATGTCAACACTTATGAAATGGTACATTTTAAATATGTGCATAGGCCAATTACACCTCAATAAAACTCTTTTTAAAAAGAAGCAAGCAGGACTTCCCTGGTGGTGCAGTGGTTAAGAATCCGCCTGCCAATGCAGGGGACACAGGTTCAAGCCCTGGTCCTGAAAGATCCCACATGCCTCGGAGCAGCTAAGCCTGTGCACCACAACTACTGAGCCCACGTGCCGCAACTACTGAACCCGTGTGCCACAACTACTGAAGCCCGCGTGCCTAGATCCCGCACTCTGCAACAAGAGAAGCCACCACAATGAGAAGCCCGTGCACCGCAGCGAAGAGTAGTCCCCACTCACCGCAACTAGAGAAAGCCTGTGCGCAGCAACGAAGACCCAACACAGCCAAATAAATAAATAAATTTTTAAAAAATAAAATAAAAAGAAGTAAAAAAAAAAATCCTAATTAATTAATTATTTATTTTTATAAAGAAGCAAGTATCAATCTCTGGGTTATGCATACCCTCAAATTCCAGCAGACAGAGGTCAAGCTCTTCCTAGAACTTTCTCTCATGTTCTGCTGTGCTCTCATAGCAGGAACTGGAAGTAGCTGCAGATTCAGCACTTTAGCAAGCATCCAACCAGGGAGTTAACTCCCAGTCCCCTCTTCCTGTACACACTCCCAATCTCTAGGGGTCTCTCTCTTGGAACCTCCTCCATCACTGAGATTAAGTTAGGGGAGAGCGGAGGGGAGGGAGTATCCCTTCCATGAACACTGCACTTCCCATGACGATTATGACAAATTTCCCTTTCTTTCCTGACCTATCTTCTTGTGCAGGCTTGCAGGGTGGAGTGCTGCAAAGCTGCAGGGAAGATTGGGTTTGGCTGGGATGTTTATTTACCTGGGAAGGATGTATCTGATCCCAGTTGTTAGCAGCTGCAGGGCAATCTCTTGCTCAGATAAAAAAAAGAAAAAAGAAGTCCAGAGGAGAAGCTGGATGGAGGGAGCCTTACTGTTTGTCCCAGGCCGTTGGGGAAGGAGGGGCCTTCTAAATGAGGAGAGGGTAGGGGCAGCTGTGGCCCCAGAAAGCTTCAGGCTGCAATATTGAGCTAAGTCAACAAGTCTTTAATGACGGCTCTCTTGGGGGGATTAAGACTTGGGTCAGCCAGATCTTGAAGCCAGCAGTTTCATGTCTTCCCCCACATTCTTCCTCCCTCTGTCTTTCCTCCTTTCAGCTCTTGGCATTGCTGAGTAGAGAGAAGAGACAACTCTTTTATGTCTAATGTTTTTCCACTATGTGTTCTTTTTGGCACACAGTTTTTTAGCCTTGACTTAAGACAATTAAAGTATCAAATCATGGACAGGTATACCTCTGGGATATTGAGGGTTTGGTTCCAGACCACAGCAATAAAGCGAGTCACACAAATATTTTGGTTTCCCAGTGCATATAAAAGTTATATTTACATTGTATTGTGGTCCATTAAGTCTGCAATGGCATTATGTCTAAAAGACAAAAGTACGTATTTTAATTTTAAAAACGTTATTATTTAAAAATGCTAACCAGGGCTTCCCTGGTGGCGCAGTGGTTGAGAGTCCGCCTGCCGATGCAGAGGACGCGGGTTCGTGCCCCGGTCCGGGAAGATCCCACATGCTGCGGAGCGGCTGGGCCCGTGAGCCACGGCCGCTGAGCCTGCGCGTCCGGAGCCTGTGCTCCGCAACGGGAGAGGCCACAACAGTGAGAGCCCCGTGTACCGCAAAAAAAAAAAAAAAAAAAGCTAACCATCATCTAGCCTTCAGCGAGTCATAGTAGTAACATCAGAGATCACTGATCACAGATCACTGTAACAAATATAACAATAATGAAAAAGCTTGAAATATTGCAAAAATTATCAAAATGTGATGCAAAGAATGAAGAGAGCAAATGTTATTGGAAAAATGGAAAAATAGACTTGCTCGACACAGGGTTGCCACAAACCTTCAAATTGTAAAAAAAAAAGTAATATCTGCGAAGCTCAACAAAGCAAAGTGCAATAGTACAAGGTACGCCTGCACATGTCATGTCAATCCAGGAAGGTGTTAATGATGCCTGCTGTATGCTGAGGTCTGTTCTGGATGAGAGAGAAGAATGAGCAGAAAAATCATTGCAGGGATTCCATAGAGAACTCTAGACAGTTTTCTCTCTGAGCTAGAGTCTAGAGTCTATCCACTCTCCATGCCACAGACTGACCTCTCGCTTCTCACCTGACCTGAAATTCTCTGCCTCTTTCTTTGAGGCTCTTGAGCAGGCCTTGCGAGGATGCCTGAGACCCTGGCTGCCAGGCAGACTGTGGTTAATGTGGAACTTTACAGGCAGATCTGCCAGGAAGCATTTCTCTGGGCTCCCAACTTTGCCCAAATGGGCCACATCAGTCACTACTGAGACTTCCTTCTGAGGAAGTGAGGATACGGCCTGGTTAGCTATGACAACCTCCTGAGGACTTTCCTCTGCCAACTGGGTTCTCCAGGAGGGGAGATGGTCATTAAACTCCCACCTCTGCTGTGCCCTTCCTTTATAAACAAGATCCCATTCTTCAAGTGGAGACGGTTGCCGAGAAAGTGCGGAGAGGGGCCAAGAGAGGGATATACAAGGGGAGACAAGCTTACATTGAACCTTAGAACTAATAGGAAAGTCACCTTGCCAAATGCACAGCAAGGACCCTGAGGCCCATCACGGAGTGCCCGAGGCTGCAGAGATAGAGAGGCAGGCCTGAAATTAGGGTCAAATGTCTCCCCACTCAGTCAAGGGCCATTTTTTGCAGTCATTTTCACTTTCCAAACAAATTTCTGAGTAACAGAGACTTCTCAGAATCCTGCTTTTTAGTAACCCTGGATATTGAAATTTCTTCTTGAAAACTTCTTCATTCTCCTGTCAGAGAGCTGAGTTTTGTGATGAGGATGAAATTTCATTTTCTGGAATGGGGTACCTCAGAATTTTCTTTAGAGTGGACAAAGGAGGGATCGCTTCTCAGAATGTAGGTAAAGATAGAGCAGGAGAGGGAAGCAGCTGCATCGCACAGGGAGATCAGCTCACTGCTTTGTGACCACCTAGAGGGGCGGGATAGGGAAGATGGGAGGGAGACGCAAGAGGGAGGGGATAAGGTGGGGATATATGTATACGTATAGCTGATTCACTTTGCTATACAGCAGAAACTAACACACCATTGTAAAGCAATTATACTCCAATAAAGATGTTAAAAAAAAAAAAGACAGAGCAGGAGAAACCTTCACAGCAACCCCTGGGAGGTGAATTCTATTACCTCCATGTTGTACATTAGCAGAGGACCAAAGAGTTAAAGCAGTTTGGCTAAGTCAGTATTGCATCCATGGTTGATCAACCTGAATGATTTAAGAAGTAAAAGAGCATATATAGATAGAGAACGAAACAGTACTTTTATTGGCCACAGTTGGAGACAGATGTGTCTCATGTTAGAACCTGCACAGATGCTCAGCAAGCCTGCTCCCCTTCTTCCTGGCCATCAACCTTCTACACTTCCCAGCCTCATTCACTGTTGGGTGTTGTCATGTGACTTAGTTCTAGCCAGTGGACTTTGGGCAAAACCAAAGCAAAGTATACCACTGCCAGGCAAGACCCATAAACTCCCCACATGTAATTCTCCATCCCCCCCCCCCACTTTCTTCATCTGCTGGTAGAATGTCCCAACAAGAGTTTTTAACCTCAGCACTATTGGCATTTGTAGCCAGATAATTCTTTGTTGTGGGGCCTTCCTGGGCATTGTAGGATATTCAGAAGTGTCTCCGGTGTCTACGCATGAGATGCCAATAGCACCCTCACTTGCCAATGTGACAACCCAAATATCTCCAGCCACTTCCAAAGGTCCTCTGAAGGGCCAAATCATCCCTGGTTGAGAACCAGTGTGCTACAAGACGCTGAAGTCACACAATGGAAGGAGTGGATGGAGCAGAGAACCCATCCTACATTTGTCAGCAACATGAGCAAGAAACTTTTACCGCGTAAACCCACTGCAACGTAGGAGCTGTTGGTTCAAAAGTAGCTTCCCCTGACTAATATAGTACTGCTAAATAATCCCCATAAATAGACAGACTTACCCAACAAGGCAGAGTACTCAGACCAGGGACCACCCCAGCCTGCATGGCCCAGGCCCCAGAGGGACAGCAGCAGTCACTTCCTATGAGTAGACAGCTCCCAAGATAAAGAAAATGGCAGAGCTGAGCTCTACATGCCTAGAACTTCTGTCCCAATTCATCAACCAGGTAAGTCACTTCACATCCACAAGGACAGAAAAATCTGAAATGTGCTTGGAAGAAAAGCTTTCTTCTCGAAAAGCCCCTGCTCATGAAACCAAGAGGCTCTGCTCTGGGGAACTCCAGAGCCCACTGTCTTTTTCTAGCCCTAGAAGATCTGTTCAGTACAAAAGATGGCCTGCTCAATACAAAATACGGCCTGTGAGGGCTTCCCTGGTGGCGCAGTGGTTGAGAGTCCGCCTGCCGATGCAGGGGACACGGGTTCGTGCCCAGGTCCGGGAAGATCCCACATGCCGCAGAGCGGCTGGGCCCGTGAGCCATGGCCACTGAGCCTGCGCGTCTGGAGCCTGTGCTCCGCAACGGGAGAGGCCACAACAGTGAGAGGCCTGTGTACCGCAAAAAAAAAAAAAAAAAAAAAACACGGCCTGTGTTCTAATTTTCTCACTAAATGCTTTATCTTATTTTGTTATTGAAGTCAAGGCTCACGCTTTGGCCAAGGTCAAGTGTTGGTCTGTGACCAGACTGAGGCCTCACTTTGTGACCAAGGTCCAGGTTCAGCCCAGCAAGCTCAGGACTTGGTCTGAGATAGAAAGACAGAATGGGCCACAGAAGAGTAAAACCCACAGTCTTGCCCTGAATTAACTGGTGAATTTTGTCTAGAGCTCTTATCACACAATCCATTTCCTTTCTTTGTTGTCCTTTATATTTCCATTTACTAAATATCCCAGTGATATACTACCTGCTTCCCATAAAGCTGTCAAAGGAATGCGGTGAGTGACCTCAGTCCAGGAGAGGCATATCAGTGGAAGGGAAATAACTGGCTGGAAGTCAAAAAACACAGATTTCTGTCCAGATCTGATCAGTCACCAACTGATTGTTCCAAACTGGACAAATCACTCTCCTTCTCAAGACCTCGGTTTCCTCAGCATAAAGTAAGAACACTGGATTGGGCATCTCATAATTTTACTGTTAACGGCTCTGAGAAGCATTAAATCGAGACCCTGTTTATACATCTGTTATTAAGAGTAACTATGTGCCTTTTCCTCCCCCATCTCCCACGTGCCCAGCTCAAGCCCTGGACGCTGTCATACTCAACAAAAGTTGCAATAGCCTCTAACAGTTCTTCATTAGCCCAGACCCTCCCCAAACCCCAATCTATTCCACTATGAGCGAGACGAAATTAGATACATTCTTAGGTCTCTTCAAGCTATGCTACCCTAGAATTCTAGGATCCTACGATTCTAGTAGTTTATATCTTTAATATTCCAGATCCTTGTCTAAATATCTGGAAGTCTAAAATTCTAGAAGCCTAAGAGTCAAATTCTAAAGCATTAAGAGCCTAGAATTCTAAGTATAACTTGAATTTCTCCAGGAAATAAGTGAGGCTACATAATAGTAATGACTCATATTTTTACTGGCTTCTGCCACCATGTGCCCCATATTCCCCACAGGTATCTCACACATCCTCCTCATGACACGTTTGGTCAGCTAGAAGGCAGCATCTTCTCTGCCTCGCCCTGGGCCATTAGTAAATGGAAATATGAAGGACAATGAAGAAAGGAAATGGATTGCCCTTCCCTGCCCTCCTGCCAAGTTTACACACACCAATTAGTGATATATATTCAGCCTTGTCTAAACCTCCGTGGTAGACAGAGGCCTAGATGTGATAGACTTATCATTCAATGTTGTCGTCCTCCGTATTTCCAAGTTTCAGAATTCCAAGTTTCTCACAATTTACAGCCTGAATATTTTTGGATATTAATAGTCTAGGCTGAAAAAAGTTTTTTAGATTCTGAAATACTATGATTCTAGGAGAGTGGCAGATGGTGGAGTGTCTGGCACCTGCTCTGGGAGGCTCTGGGATGAAGGAGGCAAGGAGGCCTGAGCCCGTTCAGAGCAAAGTTGTAGGAGGCATTAACAGGCTTCAGGTGTGAATACGCTCGTCTGGAAGGAGTGAGGTAGACCCTACACAGAAGGAACAGCAATCCAGCGTCCAGAGTGGTTACACCCTAGCAGGCTTCCCAGAGCCCTGGCAGGCAGTGAGAACCAATTTAACAGCTTCCAATGAAGGATGTTATTTATTTTACAAGTAACTATAAATAGCAAAATAAAACCAAGAATTTGTATCCGTGAGCAGGGCCCAGAGTTTTTAAAGCTGCTTATTGCTGTACAGTGGGGAGGTTCTACCCCCACGGATGAGGGCGGATCCCTGGCCCCCTGCAGGCCTGGTCCTAGCCCCACATCTCCCAGCATTTGGAGTTTGGGAGGTTTGATCCTTCCCAACTTGGCTACACACCCCTCTGGCTGTGGAGTGGGGAGGGAAGGCAGGGTAGGCTTCAGAGCTGCAGAAGTAGTTTAGCCCTGGGTCAGGAAACTGAGGCCTGACCTGAATCTCAGGTTTGACAGGAAGCCAAGGGGGCTGGCAGAAGTTCTTGGCCCAACACATCCTGAAGCCAGGAGCACCCCCTGCAGCCAGACGCAGTGAAGTTGCAGCTTGGAGGAAACTGAGGGCAGAAAGAGAACCTTCTCTGCTCAGCAGGGCTGGGCCTGCAACAGAAATAACCCCAATATACTGTCTGGTGCTCTGGAGAAGTTTTGACAAATGCCTTTATCAACTAATCGGCTGGTTTTAATAAGCACCTACTACATGCCAGTCACCATAGGGGACAGGAAGATCCCTCATTCTTGGAGACCTGACATAGGCTAGTACCTCAAGACAAAGCCCCAGACCATAGTCTGGTCTTCAAGTCATTTACAGCCCAACCCCAAGTCCCCTTCCAGTCTCACATCTGGCCCTCTCCATTGTGAACCCCACTGGTTCCCCCATATCCCACACTGCACCAGCACACCTGTCTGCACTCCCTGTTTGCCCAGCCAGAATGTCCTCACCCCCTTCTGATGCTCACCCCCTGGACCTCAGGACTAGCTCAAGTGTCTCCTCCTCCCCTAAGAATCCTGCTGTAATGCCCCACATGCTTGCGATGCACTTCTTTGAGTTTCCGTCATGTTCCATTTAAATGTCAGTCTCCCCAGCTTTTCTCATATCTGTATCTCCAATCCCTAGCACAGGACCTAGAACAATATCTTATTTAGGATATTTGCAGTCACGGAGGAGTAGGAAGTTGGTCAAAGCACGTCTGAATAAAGTGGAAGAATCTGTAGATTCAATGAAAGCAGAGTGACATCTAACCGGACAGCAGGAGTGAGGCGAGAGTGAGACATGAGGACAGATGGTGCCGGGCTTTCAATCCCAGTGAGATGCCCAGGCTTTTACCCCTGGTTCCTCCCTTTACTGACGGGATGACTACAAACAGAAGACATTATTAAGCTCATTGTCTCCTCTGTAAAATGGGGGTGGTTGTGAGGATTAACTGAGTTAATACATGTAAACTACTTAGCACAGTGCCCGGCACATCATAAGGGTTCAGAAAATATTAACTTTGTTAGTAGTAATAGTAGCATGAGAAAGAGTAGTGGTGGGAGCTGTGGTGTCCTCGTCTACGGTATGAGGAAAACAGAAGGTCTTACTGGCCAGGGTGAAATAGGGTTGGTTTCTAGTGGAAGCTGGAGCTTCCCCACCCCCAGCAATGTGACCTGCATGGACAAAGGTCGAGTGCACCGCTGAGCACAGAGTGAGGGTAGAGCTCGCAGTGTGTTGACAAGCACTCAGGCTGTCACATGACATGGTCTGTTTGGGACATTGATTCCTTGTCAGCCTCAGTCCTGAGCCTCTCTCTCTCTCTCTCTCTCTCTCTCTCTCTCTCTCTCTCTCGATTTAAGAAGAAATGCTTTCTTTCCATTAGCTCTCCTTTTCCTTTCGTTTGTCTTTCACTTGGCTTTCTACCTCTCTCTTCTACCTGAAAAAGATGACTGAAAACAGAGTGAACTGCAAAGATATTGGGGAATCAGAAGGCCTGGGCTCCAGCCTCAGCTTTGCCTGTAATCTCTGGTGGATCCTGGGCAAGTCCCTTCTCCTCCCTGAACCTAAGGGCTTTTTCTCAACAGTGAAAACATTGAGCTGCATGTTACGCTAAAGTCCTTTCATTCTGAACATCTGTGCATCTCAGCAGCAATGTTCTCTGTATGGAAATTCCTCTGCACCCACGGGAATCATGCAGAGATCTTGGTTTTATTCATCATTGAGCCAATATTAATTGAGCACAGATAATAGGTCGGGCATTATATCAGGTACTGGGGATCATGGGGTGACCAAGCCAGACAAACTCCCTGCCCCCAAGGATCTCACATTTGAGAGGGTCTAGAGGAAGACCAGATGATAAACTTGTTACTTCGCAATCATGGACCCCTTAAGAGAGGACAAAATTGGTGTGTCCTGATGCCTCCTGTGGGCCAGGCCGTGGGCTAGACACCTCAGCCCGGGTCATTTTGGTTGGTCCTCGCAATCACTTTATGAAGTAGTTATTGTCAATCCCATTTCAAAGGAGAGGGACACGAGGCTAAGAGCCATTCAGTTGCTTGGTCAATGTCACCCAGCCAAGATGCAGTGGAGGTACGTCCAGTACACACCGGGTGTCCTCTCCACAGGAGCAGGCTCCTCTGTCCAACTGGCTCTGAACTCTGAGGCCAGAGCACACCCACTGGGAGAGAGAACTCCAGATCCTGCTTCCTAGGGAGGTGCCCAAGGCAATCCCTCCGGCCTGGCTAAGGCTTCCTGGGGCCTCTATGCTGCCGACGGCTGTAGCTCACTCCCTCCGTCCCACCCTCTCATCAGGGAGAGCTGTGAGATTTGTAGCCACGTTCTGCCCTCCTGGACCATAACCCTATAAAATAGCAAGCAGCCTCTAAGATACAAAAAAAACAGGGGAAAGACTAAAAAATAACACTGATGAAGATTAAAAATGACTAGTGAGTCTCAGGGATTTACGTCTCATAAAGTGAGATGGTCAAGGAGGCCAGACAGGGAGCAGACAGCCCTGACGCCTCTGCCTGGTGGATAATTTATCCCAGAAAGTAGAGGCCTCTGTTTTCAACTCACACAGGCCAGGGTAGTTCTCTGGGTGCCCCCAGCCCACTGTAAGGAGAGTCAGGCTGAGTCAGAAGTTTTATTTTTCCAGGCCAAACCCACACATCTGATACTTTTTCAATCATTTTCACATCTCTGATCTTATCTGAGAATCATCTTACACTCCCAGGGAGGCTGGCAGGATGGGGACCCTCACCCTCACTGGTCAGATGAGAAAATTGAAGCTGGCAGAGGACAATTCATCCAGGATCTCCCAGGGAGTCAGGACTCTGATCCGAGCCATTGTTGGTTGATGTGACAGCCCCATTAGGTACACATTTCCTTTCCTTCTCATTCTCCCTCAACTCCTCACCCATTCGCCAATGAACTGTGTTTAGCCAATGAATTAATTCAGCTAACCTCTACTGAGTAACAGTACTTACTAAGAACTGTTGCAAACACAGAGGATTAAAGATTAAAGCAGATGCTAATAACAGATGAACACTTTTTAAGTATGTGGTGGTTGTGATGATGTTAATGGAGGGTCTCTCTCCAGTATAATAGAAGAACTGAAAAAGCAGGGAAAAATGTTTAGAGGAGCTGGGAAGAGGGAATCAATCTTGGGGTCAAGCACAGGAGAGCTTTCCAAAGCAGTTCCCTGGACATCAGGAAGGATTTTGTCCTGGATGACTTCCCTTCAAATGAGTTCACGGGTTGGAACATGTTTTACGATTAATAATTAGCTGACAGTCACCATGGATTTTGATGGTGGTGCAGGGCTCCCATTTGCTCTGTCTGTAGGATGGGCTGTCAAAAAGTATGCTGTCCCCCAACTGCCACAGCGGTTAAGCCCCAGTCTTCGTAGTAGAGTGGAAAGAACTCAGGTTTTATTTTCTGTTTGTTTGGTTTTCTGGCCTCACTGCTCAGCTTGTGGGATCTTAGTTCCCCAACCAGCGATTGAACCTGGGGCATCACAGTGAAAGCCCGGAATCCTAACCACTGGACCACCAGGCAACTCCCAAGGAAAGAACTCAGGTTTTAGAATCCCAGTTTTCAATCCCAACCAGTTGTATGCTTGAGAGTTTCTTGGCTTCTCTGAACCTGTTTTATCATCCAGTAAACGGAGATAGCAATACTATCCCAAAGTTTTGCCTTAAAAAAAAAAATGGAAAGAGAAACTTCAAATTTAACTACATTAGTTCAGACTTCATGGGAGGCCCTAAGATAATGGATAACCCACCCCTAAGCGAAGTGCCAGACCACCAAGCAAGGGCTGCGAAAGGTGGTGGTGAAAACTGTCTTTGTGGTTCTTTGCTGACTACCCAGCACTGGCACATAAAAGAGGTGGGAGGGGCCAAGAATAGAGCAGGCATTAGATAGGGGATTTCTGGAACAAGCTGTAAGTACATTGTGCATCTTCGCGTACTCCCTCCCTTAACTCAAGCCTGACAAAAGTGACTTTAATGGGATAGTTGGAGAGCTTGAGGTTTCCACTATTTGGGGGACACAGTGGACTGGAATCTGACTCCCACTGCTACATCTAAAGGGCAGAGGCTGGCTGACCAGCTCTTCTAACAGCAGAGTAAAGGGAGGTGTCTGCACGGCGGGCAATCTGCATTCTCAGAGCTCACCAAACAGAGGATATCGAAGTGTTTTCTCTGAGCCAGATCTGGACCAAATGAGAGGGAGATGGTCTAGGTCAGCTGGAGCCTGTCAGAGGACTCTGTAGAGAGAGAGGAGAGACCTCATCGGAAAGAGGCTGGTGGTGGTGGCAGAGGCCTAGGGGCTGGGAATGAGTCAGAAGCAGCCAGCTGGAATAGAAGTGCATTTACCCACATCAGGGCGTAACCTGTATGGGGAGGGGGCTGGATTTTCTCCAAAGAACCCACAAAAACGCCCCATGAGAAAACAAGCAAGGTTAAATGTCTGCCAAACCCAGAGAGCATTGACCTTGGATCTTCAAGTCCATACTAGTCGGGTAAGAACTTTGCTATCCCCCTTTCTTTCTCTGTCTCCCTCTATCCCTGACAATGGAGAGATCAAAAATCCACAATGGTTTGCAAGATGAAGAAGGAGAAGTGATGCTCTAGGTAGAAAAAAAAATAGAAGAAACTGAGCCTTGTTCTCACTGCAGGGGACTGGCCAGCCGCAGTTACAGGTCCAAGTGGAGAAGTGTTACCTTTAAATGAAGTTTGAAGTTTATTAACTATCAATACTATTATTGCTAAATGGTAGTAATAGTACTATATTGGACAAGACATTAATCATGGACCAGAACTGATGTTTTGTGAGTTTAAATAAATGGGGAACTTTGTATTATCAAAGAGAGAAAAAAAGAAAGAAACACAACATTGTAAAGCAACTATATTCCAATAAAAATTAATTAAGCGCTTCCCTGGTGGCGCAGTGTTTAAGAATCTGTCTGTCAATGCAGGGGACACGGGTTCGAGCCCTGGTCCAAGAAGATCCCACATGCCGCGGAACAACTAAGCCCGTGCTCCACAACTACTGAGCCTGCACTCTAGAGCCCGCGAGCCACAACTACTGAGCCCACACGCCTAGAGCCCGTGCTCCACAACAAGAGAAGCCACCACAATAAGAAGCCCGCGCACCGCAATGAAGAGTAGCCCCCACTCGCCACAACTAGAGAAAGCCCGTGTGCAGCACTGAAGACCCAACACAGAAATAAATAAATAAATAAAATTTAAAAAATTAATTAAAAAAAAAGGAGCCATGGAACAAGTTCAAGTTTTCATCCAATGGGGTGGAAAAGAGTCAGCCCTGCAAAATGATTGATAAAAGTTGTTTCTCGATTATACTTCCTTGAGTCTCACTTGTTCAACGTGACAGTTACATGACATAACACATGTCATCCCTTGCATATAGCTGGACTTGAGTATGTCTGAGTTTGCTTCCACCATTTCTCTGGGCCTGGTTGACCAGCAATGGGCAAGATCAATCACCTGAGGTAACTTTGAGCAGCAACTGTGTATCTGACCTCTACACCATCCAGGGGTAGAGATAGGAGGAGAAGAGCCAGTCTTAACTCTTGGTGGAGACACAGTTCACAGGACTGAGAAGTCCTTAGGGATGTCCAGATGGGGTGACAAAGACCCAGAGAGGAGCAAGGGCTTCCCAAATCCATTGTAGAGCCAGATATGGACCCTGGCCCTTTTCTGTCCCTCTTCCACACCTGTCCCATGACTTCACACACCCTCCTCTTAGCAATCTAAGACAGAGTGGAATCGCGCTCAGTTGGCTAATCTGATGGTATCTATCATTTATTGAGCTCCTTCTATGTGTCAACTTCCTTATGTATGCTAGTCCTGCTTCTCACAATAACTTGCCAAAAGGTAGAAGTATCAGTAGCATTTGCACAGATGAGAAAACTGAGACCCACAAGGTTAAGTGACTTGTCCAGAGTCATGCGGCCATTTAGAGGTAGAGCTGGGGTTCAAACAGGTCAGTCTGACTCCAAAGCTAGATGTCTTGTCACCCAACTTTAGCACCTCTTCCAAGGGCCGCTGGAGTCAGGAAAGAGTTTACAGCAGGGTTACTGTCAGGTCTGGGTCCTCAGAGCCCCAGATGGAGCCCCAAACTGTCCTGCAGTGTCATCTTTGTAAGAACCCGTCCAGCTATCCCAAAGCCAAGACAGCTAGAGTAGATTTGCACTTTCCCCGTTCCTTCCAAGGAACAAAAAGTGATGCAAAATTTTTTTTAAATCATAAAACGGTGTGAATAATGTTTTAATTAGTTGGCAAATTATATGGCCGGGGGCCTTACTCTGTTCTCTGAAGTAGATATGAACTTTATTAACGTTTTTTTTCCTTTTGCAGATTAAGTTGGCTCTCTGTGAAGGTTGGGTGTATGGGGGTGTGGAAAGTTCTCATTACATTTGGCAGGAATCTTGGCTGGGTTATACAAGGAAAGTTACTTTGAGATTTTACTTCGGACGGTGAACTTGGCCTCCATCACTCCCTCCTGAAACCCAACTCTTTGTAAGCGGAAACAGGGGATAAAAAAAAGATAAGGAAAGAAATAAATTAGAGTGGGAAACAACTGAAGGATAAATAATCCTCTTAAAACAGTCACTGGGAGAGGCAATGGAGAGAGTCCTGGATGGGGTGTGGCGTGAATTCTGGTTGGGTTCACT
The DNA here is from genome assembly GCF_011762595.2 of Tursiops truncatus. NCBI lineage: Eukaryota > Metazoa > Chordata > Mammalia > Artiodactyla > Delphinidae > Tursiops > Tursiops truncatus. The sequence continues at coordinate 144,487,351 of NC_047034.1, forward strand.
TACTTGGTGGCCTTCTGACCTTGGGCAGACGGCCACCCTCTCCAGGTCTCTGTCTGCCCATCTGTGACATAGGGGGATAATCCCTGCTCTGAGGCTCCACCTCAGGTCTGTTGAGAGGATGCAGTGGGATATTATCTGATAAAGTGATTGAACTTTTACAAAGCACTGTCCACATAGAAAGCTACGGAATATCCCTGACACCTGGACCAAAGTCCTTGGGTGTCACCAGAGCCAAACCCGATGCCAGCAAGGGTGCCTTCAGGGTGACGTGTGAGAAAAGGATGTCCCTTAGATGAGCTCCTGAAAGGGACCCTAGAGGGGAGCTACAGTGTGGGAATGTGGGTGGGAATGAGTGTGCTGGGTGTGTCTAACGCAGGTCAGCACACGCTCAGGCCCGAGTGTGTACATGTGATTGCTTGTACGTGTGGGTGTGGTATGTGTGAATCCCTGCATCAATATGGGGGTTGGGGGGTAGGTTCATGATTTCATTCACTCCACAAGCAGGTTCTGAGGATTTACTGCGTACTCTGCACTAAGTGCTGGGGGTTCAGTGATGAATAAGACAGACTAGTCCCGCGTGTGTGTGAGTGTGCAAAGGTGAGCTTATAAGGAAGGATTTTCGTGTGTGTGTGAGGATATATGTGTGAAAACACACATCTGTGTACATGAGGGAGTATGTGCTTTTGTGAGTTGGCATGTGAGTCTTTGGAAATCTGTGTGTTTATGCAAAAGAGAGAAAAAGAGAGAAAGAATTCCTGGCCAACCTAGAGGGCTACAAATGCTGTTATAATGCCTTGAGGCTTGAAAAGCCGAGATGCCATCTTGCCCAGTCCTGATGTCCAGGATAGAGACAGAGGCCCAGAGAGGGGAAGCTGCGTGTAGAAGGTCAGCCGGCAGCCAAGCGGAAGGTCCAGAATTCACGCCTGCTGATTCTGAGCCCAAGGGGCTTTTCTTACTGAAGATGCGTGAAAATGCAAATTAATTGTGGGGCTGTAGGGAAGCCTCTGGGGATAGAGCGAAAGGGTAGGCCAGGCCCCAGTGTGCAAGGTCTTGAATTCCAGGACAAGGAGGCGAGACTCAGTCTGAGGGGCCACAGGAGGATTTGGGCAGGAGAGTAGAGTGCAGAAAACCAATGGGGGCCAGAGGCACGGGGGAGCGGAGACCCGGAAGGAGGCAGGTGGAACGTCCAGGTGAGCGGGGCTGCGCCTGAAACAGGGAGGGTTGAGGAGAGAAGGGAAGGACTGAAGAAGGCTTCTAACCTAGAATCAGAGGCCTTTGCATCCATTAGAATGTGGAGGGTGAGCTCCCATTTTTCTAATTGTTTACATGATGAGGCGGTTTCCCCCAAACCTGGGAACTAGAAGGAGCCTGGGAGTTTACACACGCATCTCATTAAAGCCACAGGATGGGGAATCCCCTGGCGGTCCAGCGGTTAGGACTCCACGCTGTCACTGCCGAGGGCCCAGGTTCAATCCCTGATCAGGGAACTAAGATCCCACACGCCGTGCGGTGCAGCAAAACAAACAAACAAACACAACCACCAACACGACAGCCCTGTGAGGCGGGCATTCCTCCTCCATGTTATGATGAGACTACCGTGGCTCCGAGTGCAGAGGTAGCCACCCAAAGACACCCAGACCACTCACCAGGCACCTCCTTTGTGCCAGGACCTGGGGTTGGCACGTTATGCACGTCACGTCGTTTCAGCCCTCCAGGGACCATTTCTCCACATTTCAGACGAGGAAAATTAGGCTTGGAGGTGGAAGGTGAATGGCCGGAGTACACAGCTTCTTCAGCCTCTGCACCTGAACACAAGCCGTCTGATGCCAGCGCCCAGAGTCTTTCAACAGTCCCACATTTCCTTTGAAAATCAGGACAGATGTGTTTGCAACACAGCTTAGGATGAAGTGAATTTAAGAACTCTCATCCCTAGAATGTGTACGAGCTCAGAATCCAGGCTGGTTCAAAAGAGTTTTGTCAGATGCCTGGGTGACAGGCTCATACGGGGGATGAAAGGGCCCCACCCCTAATCATCAGGGGCTGCGTGAAGGAAGCCAGATGGGGCCTCCAGAGCCCCGCTCCCTCCCTCCTCTGGAGACAGAGCAACTGCGATCTCCACTGAGTTCCCAAGGACAGCCACGTGGGGCTGGGGCTGGCAATCAGGACACATGGGACACGTGGCCCCAGTAATCTCATTGTGACGCTCAGGTGAGACCTTGTCTGTACGGGTCCTTCCAGCCATTGGGGAGTCTACGCTCTCACACCCATCAGAGATGCAGCATGCTTTTCCTTCGGTGACAGAGACGCTGGGCCTTTGCATCAGTGCCAGTCTGACTTCCCTTGCCCTGAACTAGCACAGGCACCGAGGGCCTCCACGCTGTACACTCAGACCTGCCCCGTCACTAAGCCCATCCTGTCCAGTGCAGAGAGGACGGCGACCCCTCCCACCAGAGGCTGAAATCTAGAATTTGTCTTGTTTTCCTAAACCTGCTTTCAGGTTTATCTGCCCCGAGACTCTCTTTCCTGCCCTCGCCTCCATTCCTATTTCCTCAAATTGCTGGCTGAATTCCTACTATAACCACAGCAGAACATCCAGGATCTGACTTTCAGGACAACCAAATACTTCCTGGAGATTCCCACTGCTGGCCCTAGTCAGAGGCCCTAGAGGAGGCATCAGTACGCATGGGGCCTGGACACCCCACCCCCTCCTGAACTTTGAACTCCAAGACCGGACACTCTGATGACCTGAGACTATGCCAGCTCCAACATTTTCTTTGCCTTATCTGCCAAGACCTCAACATGCCTTTGGTCAAGCTTACCCGATTTACCACACTTGAGCTGATTTCTTCTGACTTTTTGGCCCCAGAGGCTCTAACCTCATTCCACCCTAATCCCTGAAACCAATTCCTGGCCCCACTTGAAAGCCTTTCAGACTGAGTGAAAGTTATCTTCTGCCCCAAGTGTGTTGTCATCAAGACACCATGGGTACTTCCTTCCTGACCAGAAATGCCATCAGAGAGTCCAGTAAGTGCCTGGCTCACTGCCCTCAGCAAGGTCTCCTCAACATCCGCTCCCAAAACCATAGTTGTCAGAAAACACACCCACGAAAATTGTCAGGAAGCCACCAGTTCTCTGAATTATTTACTGTCCCCTGGAACACAGCCAGCTAGATACTGGCCATGCAGACGCTAGGAAAATATTTATGTGGGTCCTGATGGATGCTTGGCGAGGAAAGACTGCCTGCTGTCAGCTTTTCTTCCTGCTGATAAGGCAAAGCTACACATGTCAGACAGCTCTTAGAAGGACCCGGCAGCTGGGACCTGGCATCTGATCAGAATGAGGTTAATGGCTGCAGCCCTCTGTTCCAGTCCTGTCTCTGCCACCAACTAGCTCTACTCTTCCCAGAGCCAGAGCTCTTCCATCTGTAACATCATGGAGTACACGGGATGACCCCCATGTCTCTGATCCTATGAGACAGTGACTCAGACAGAATCTGATCTCATTTCCAGATCTACCATTATGATGCCATCGGCTCATAACGGAACTATTTTTCTTGGCATCCTGGAGACGTTCTTGAAATTCCAACATCCTAGAATTTCTCTTTCCACTGATCCAGTTTCTGTAACCAGATGGGAGAACTCCATCTGGAGGAGGAAGATCTGAGCCTAAAATAAGAGAGTGAAGTGGAAGAGGGGAAATTGAGTTCAAGCAGTGTTTGTCATGCACCCATGTGGGCCAGGCTCAATGCTGAGCCCACTGGGACAGCAAAGGCTCCCCAGCAAAAGGCGTCCTGTCCTTTAAGCCACACTGAGCTCCAGTTCTTTCCTCCAAGAGCTCACAACAGAGCAGTGTGGAGCGGGCCCACAAGGCTCATCTTATTCCCAAATTGACCCTCGTGTGTCTTTCTTGCCATAAACCCGGGCCATCCACCCGCTGCCCTCCACGGCTCTGCAGCTCCGTCCTTGCCCGAGATCATCCTGGGCTCCTTGCTGTGAGGAGCTTCAGCTCCTGTCCCCTGTGGATGACCTACCCCACAGGTCCTTCCCCATTTCATAGTTTATAGCTGCTCCCTCTGAAGACTCACTCCAAGTAACAAAGTCACAGATACAGACACAGGACAGATGTTTAGGAGCCCCCAGCGTTCCTTCATTGTCTCTACTCAGGGTCTCCTGACATCTTCCCTGAGCTGCTCCACGCCATCTCAGGACCCCAGTTTCCCTGAGTGGGAGCTCCCTCAGCCTTCCTCTCTGCTCAGACCCACTCTTCTCTAGGAAGTTTCCATGTGCCAGTCTGAAGGTACGATCTAGTGGCTGTGCTGGCCACAGAGAAATTGGAACGTGGGAGACTTCCAGGCTGCATGAGTGTGTTCAGTGGCCATTTCCCTGCGAGCGTACTCAGGGCAGGCAGCAGTGGTCGGGCTGGCATCACTTCCATTTACCTGATCTGAAGAAGCACTCCTCTGGACCCTCCTTTTCTCCATTCAACAGATTCATTTAATACCTATTCTGTGCTGGACACTGTGCAAGGCGTGAGTAAGGGGAGGTGCACAGGCAGACACAGCCCTGCTTCCTTCACCTGCCCCAGGCGCCAGGGACCCTAGAACATGACTGGACCGGCCTCTCAGCCTCTACCACCTCATGCCCTCATCACAAGTCCTCCCCCTTCACCTGCCTCACTCCTGGAATCACGGCATCTTAGGAGGTCAGAGCAAGAAGGGCCCTTTGAGACCAATCTAGGAAACCTTAGACAATCTACGAAATGCATAAGAATGGAGCTGTGTGGATAAAGATACGGATAAAGGATGCAGATAAAGAATGGCCTCCACGCAGTGGTTAAGAATCTGCCTGCCGGGCTTCCCGGGTGGCGCAGTGGTTGAGAGTCCGCCTGCCGATGCAGGGGACACGGGTTCGTGTCCCGGTCCGGGAAGATCCCACATGCCGTGGAGCGGCTGGGCCCGTGAGCCATAGCCGCTGAGCCTGCGCATCTGGAGGCTATGCTCCACAACGGGAGAGGCCACAACAGTGAGAGGCCCGCGTACCACAAAAAAAAAAAAAAAAAAAAAAAAAAAAAAAAAAAAATCCGCCTGCCAATGCAGGGGACAAGAGTTCAAGCCCTGGTCCGGGAAGATCCCACATGCCGCGGAGGAACTAAGCCCGTGCGCCACAGCTACTGAGCCTGCGCACCTAGAGCTCATGCTCCACAACAAGAGAAGCCACCACAATGAGAAGCTCGCGCAACACAACGAGGAGCAGCCCCTGCTCGCTGCAACTAGAGAAAGCCCATGCGCAGCAACGAAGACCCAACGCAGCCAAAAATCAATCAATCAATCGATAAAAAAAGAATGGCCGCCACCTGGAAGGCCATGCCCTGTATGGTGCAGCCATACGACCAAGTCTAAAAAACTCTGATAGTAGAATCACCTTATATTACAGATGAGGAAACGGAGAGGCAGAGAGAGGCAGGACTGTGACGCAGGTAGTAAGACTGCTAGTTCTGAGCCTCAGGGCAGGAAGGGCTACACTTCAGTGTAGACACCTCTTACAATCCTCACAAGAAGCCTAAGAGGTAGGCCTCGTTAACATCCCCATTGTTCAAACAAGGAAACAGACTGAGAAAGTCAAAATAACAGGCAAGTTTACGTATTTGAAGTGGCTGAGTATAGATTCATACCCACGTCTGTTTGATTCTAGAGCCATTTTGTCTAGAACCCAGGCACGCAGCTGTTAAAAAAAATCATGCTGAGGAACCAATGACCAGGCTGTCATTGCTATAACTAGCCATAATAAGAGAGCTGCTCCTCCCAGGGAAGATGTATTTTAATATGCCTCATTCATTCAAGAAGAAAAACAGCTAAAACCCAAACAATTCTAATACTATAGTATGGCAGTGAGAGCTACAACATGCTACAGAGACCCAGGGGAAGCAAAAACTAAGTTCACCAGAGGTTTGTAATAGGGAATCAGGAAGGCTTCTCGGGAAAGGGGACGGCTAAACAGGGCCTTGAAAGATGGGTGGAAATTCACCAAGAGAAAAGGGGTGAGGAGCTCGGATGTGCCAAGCTTAGTGGGTATCAAAGGTTAGTGTTCTGCGTTTGGGTGAAAGTTGATAGGTGGGGAGAAGTAGGAGGTGCAGCTGAGAAGGAAGCTCGCGGCTACAGGCTGAAGAGCCTTGGACACTAGGCAAGAGGGTCCTGATTTTATATTCAAGGCGCCGGGGATATAAACGTTTTCAAACAGAGAAGCAACGCCTTGTCAGTTGAAGAAGGCTCTAGGGATAAAGAATTAACACATCCCAGGGACAGGGGTTCATAACGTTAACAGTGATAATGACAGCTCAAAGGTGAGTATCACGCATAAATCTCAAAATAAAACTTTCACACAAACTCATTTATCCCTAACATTGGTCCTGTGAGGTAGGTATCCTTCTCCCATGTTTACAGAAGGGGAAAACAAGGCCCAAAGTCACGCAGATCCGTCCCCTCAGTCCAGGCTGTTCATCAAGGAGCTCCTCTCTGCATAGTCCGGGCGAATGTACAGACTGAGCCCAGATTTCTGCCCGTGGACTAGCTGTTCTCTGCATCGCATCTAACTTTGCGGTTGTAGAAACCTGAGACACGGTGGCAGGCTGGCTGCCTCGTGGGGCTGCTGGTCTGAGCCGTGGGTGGTCAGGAATGTTTCAGGACTTCCTGGGCCCCGTGTTCCAGGCCGGAGTGCCTGGATTAATGATCCATCTACAGGCAGAGCGAGCAGAGGCCCTGACGTCCGGCGCAGGGCATCGATTAGACTCCACACTCTGAGCTTGCTTTCATCTGAGGCTCTCCGGCGGGCCGGGGCCTAATAATTAACATTCTCTGAGCCGCACAACATGAGTGAGCTGGAGGAGGAGAGAGTCTTTTAGCAGCCCCCATCAGCGGTGGGAGAGGACTCCACCACCGCCCAAGAAAACCCGGCCATGGCTGCTTGGCGGACGACCACGTCTTCCCAGCTGACACCTCAGTCCCACTTGCAGTTGCACGGTAAGTGGTTTTGGTCTCATCTTTGAGATTCACAACATTTTTATGGGGAAGTAACACTAGGATTATTATCCTCACTGTGCACGTGGGGAAACTAAAGGCCAGAGAAGGGCAAGGAATGGCCCAAGGGCAGAGGGACCAGGATGAGAGCTCGGGTTTCCTGCTTCCTTGCCTGGCAGCCTTCCAATGCAGGAGGCTGTCTGCTGCAGGGATGTTTGGACCCTCACGGCACCTCGAGGTAAGGGACGATAGGAGTGTGCTTTGATTTTCTATTTTACAAGAGAAATCATTACAGAGGTGTCATGTTACTCATGCATGTGTTGGTTCAGCAAATACCTACTGGATACCTAGTATGTTCCAACCTCTGTGCCCGGTGCTAAGGATAGCAGAAAATAGCCGTTGCCACTGAGGAGCTCATAGCTGGAGAAAAGGGGGAAGTGGGGTGTGTGGCAGCAGAGAGGCAGATATGCAAATACTACGTTCATGAGGCGCCACGGTGCTTTACTAGTAAATCTAGTTAATATTACAGAGCACTTTGGGCCTGAGGTCACAGGGAGGGCATAGTAAGTCCACCCAGAGGAGTGAACGCTGGTAGTAATGGGGGACGGCATCAGAAAAGGCTTCTTTCTGATCACGAAGAAGATAACCCCAAATGGGAAGATAACCCAAAAATGGAACCTTAAAGGAGGGCTAGGTGTTCATCAGGCAAATGGGAGGTAGAGGGAGGGAGTACAAGTAGGGTCATTCCCAGGAGGAGGGCCAAGTTGATCCAGGCCATGAGAGAGGCAGGAAGATGCTCAGTTCACTGAGAGCAATGGAGTTGGTTGAAGAGTAGGGTCTGAGCAAGATGCTGGGAGATGAACAAATAAGCAAGGGTCAGGTCGGAAAGCCCTGCCAAGCCAAAGTGAGGGGACTGAACTTTATCCTGAAGGATTCAAGCAAGGGGGCAATGTGGTCAGAACTGCATTTTAGGAGGATCACTGCTGTAGTGTTGAAGATGTACTGAAGGGTCGAGAGACTGAAGTAGACACATCTGGAAGGCGAAAGTGATGGTTCGTGGCCACAAAGGACACCAAAAACCCTTGTCTGGTCTGGAAAAGCCTCTGTCCTGAGAATTTTCTTACATAAAAAAGTGTTCCCCATGCTTGTCGACTTATGCCAAAGCCCATGGATCTGGCCCCGTTCCACGCTCCTCTGGTCTGAGAAGAAACCACAGCATCCTTTTCTCTCTTCCTATAGGACTCCACGTACCACTTCCCCCTTCTGCGAGTACACATTTTCCCACAGGGGGCTCCCCACTGCCCATCACTGCCACCAACACAGGGCAGCAACGCACCACACCACAACACTCCGCTTCAAACCGTAGGTGACTCATTATCTGCCCGTCCCCATTCATTCCACATCAGGTATAGATTAACTGAGCATCTACAATGTGCCAGGCACTGCTAGGCTCTGTGGGCGTGGCCTCTGCTCTCCCCTCCATGGGTCCCTATGGTTAAAATCCAAACTCCTTAGCCCAGCATTTCAGGACCTTCTCAGACTGACCCCAGCCCACCTCCTTGGCCTCATGTTCTCCCTCTCTCCCTCCAGCACTCTGCACTTGTCACATTGAGCCACTTGATGTTCCTTAAATACCCTCTAGCATTTTTTCCAAATAGAAATATCTTTTTTTATTAAAATGCTAATACACATACACTCTAATTCGAATAATACCAATGGTGGAATGTAGAAAGTAAAATTTTGTTCTCTAACCTCTCCTACCCACTACCCTCCAAATTCCATTCTCCAGAGATAAACACTGTTAACATTTGGGTAAATATCCTTCCAGATTCTTTTAAAAACTTTTATGCCCTAGCATACCACCTTTTGCAAACTCTTTCCTGTCCTCAGGACTCATTGCAATGCTTTATTCCCTCCTCTGAGAAGTTCTCTACGGCCCCAAGGGCAGAATTAGGCACCCAGTGCTTACAATAAACATAGATTTACCACCCTATATTGAAACCATCTGTTCACATAGTGTGTCTCCAACAGGCTAAGTGTTGTCTGAGATGACAACCTCTACAAGGACAGGGCTGCGACGGCCTTCATCTCCACCATATTCACAGTGCCTGCCTGTAGTAGGTACTCAATGAGTATCTATAGAGTACATGGTGGACGGATGGTTGGATGGACGGATGGACGGATGGATGGCAGGTGGGAACTCCTATGGCATGCTCCACAGGATACACATAAGGGGATAGGACTGGCATTGAGTAGTGGAAAGGAACCCAGCTGGAGTTTAAGGACCTGGATTCCTGTTCTGGCCCTGCCTTCTACCTGCTATATAGCTTTATATAAGTTTCCTCACTCTCTCTAAGCTTCAATTTTTCTACCTGAAACTGAATAGCGGGGCTGGGTATTTCCCCAGAAGCCTCCCAATGGCTGCTCCAGAATGCTTAGCTGGCCCTGGCCCAGCACCCCTATTTCACACCTCTGTAATTACCCACCTGCATGCCTTTTATTACAGCGATTGAGGTGGGGGCGGGGGCTCATTAAATAAAGGGAAAAAGGAAATTGCTGGCTTTGCTGAAATGACATTGTTGGCATTAACTAGATTAACTTCTGAAATGAAAAGCCCACAAAAGCAAAAGCAAAACCAAAACAGAGAAGGAGCCATGGCTTCCACTGGGGGCTTCATGGTTCCCTGCTTCGGCCTGCCTGACCCCCAACCCAGGCCTCCCAATCCATCCTCCCTTGGGAGGTGGCAGGAGCCACTTTCCTGCTTGCCTTCACACAGGACTTCACCTCAGTGATCTCAAGAAAATGGCACTGGGCACTGAGCCCCAGGCCAAGACTCGGGAACTACTCAAGGAGGCTCCAGTCTGTAGAAGAGACAGGCAGACACATCGATGCCATGCAGAGTGGTGAGAGCTGGACCGAGGAAGCCAAGGACTGGAGGGCCCAGAGTCCAGGGATCAAAGAAGCAACACTCCAGCTGAATGACAAGCAGGTCTCCAGACAGAGCTTCTAGGAAAGGTGTTCCAGGGAGGAGCAAAGAGGAAGGCACGGAGACATGAGAAGGAAGTCATCTTTAGGCAGCCGAGGGCAGTCCTGCAGGGGCTGGAGCATAGAGGGAAAGGATAACATTGTTGCAATTAGTGGTGCTGTCAGGTCATGCTTCTCACGATGACTCCGGGAACAAGCGTACCGCAGCCTGGGCAGGGGACTGAAATACCAAATCTCTGAACCAAGCCGGGGATGCCGGATGCTGGCGTGCAAGAGCACCCGTTAGGTAGCAGTGGGAGGGAGCTGCTGCCGAACTCAAAGCTGGTGCCAGCTGGTGCTAAGAAACAAAACCGAGGCAAGAAGCGGTGACGGACTCAGACGGAGACACTTTCTCAGCTCGCCACTAGAACCATCAGAAGAGGCAGGAGGAGACTGAGGGAAGTGGGCCCAGCTCTGCTCACTGGTTCCAGTACCTACAGAGGCAGGAAAGGATGGAGTCTTAATGTCAAGCCAACTGTCTGGTCTCACAGGGAGAGAAGCAGTCCTTGTAAGCATCCCAGAGCACATGAGGAAAACCCTCCTCCATGGATAAACCTGGTTTCCTCTCCCACTGCAGGGACTTGGCCAAGGTGAACCAGAGAAGGGAGAAAACGGGAGAAGAAACACCGTGTAGTCTGTGCTTCTTCTAGATAAGATACTTTACGTGGATTTTCTCTTTCATCCTGTAAAGAGTCTGATAGAAGTATTCTTTCTCCACTTGGTAGACCATGAAACTGAGGCTGAGAGAGGCTTACCCGCTTCTCACAGTGAATGCCAATCAGAGCTAGACTCAGCACTGAGGTATTTGCAGCTCCAGATCTTGGAATTCTCTCCCCACACAACTCTGCTCTCCAGACCCTGCCCTTGCCCATGCAAAGCTTCCAGTCTGCTTGTGCTGTGGAGCCGGTGATGTCACACTAGCTTGTTAACCTTTGACTAAAAAGCGTGAATCGTGTAATTCCTCTAAGCCGCTGGACAGCAGAAATGTCAAATCAACAGTTCAATGAGGACTTTAAACACAACTTCTATTCCTAGCTCCCCTGACCAGGGGCATTTGTGATGTCCTCCTTCCGCGCAGTGCCATCTAATGATAGAAGTCCTGGCACAGGACAGAAGCGATTCTTTTAGGTAGAAGGCCAGTGCAGCACCCCTCAACCTTGCCCAGCTGCACACAAGCCCACACGTGGGCCTGCAGACCACCGACACTCTCTTGGGTCAGTCTTGGTCAGGATCACCAGACGCCAGACTAGGTCACTGGGTATTAATCATTGCCAAGGGGGAAGTTAAACTGAAAGCCAGTTCATTAAAGATTAAGCTTCTTCTCCGTAGCCCTCAGGGAAGGGGAGCTCTGGGTGGAGAGCAAGGTCCTGTTTCGGGAGGTCTCCTGTGAAAGTCTTCCCGGAGAGCCTGTGGTGAGCAGCAGGGAGCCTGGGTTCGAGCCCTGGCTCTGCTCTCCACCTGCTGGGGGACGTTGGGCAGGACACTTCTCCATTCTGAGCTCCCAAGTCCTCCTCTGACACATGGAGAAAATTCCACTGGGTTCCTTGTGACATGTTAGCATCTGTTGCTCTAAGATTAGTCCATACGTGTTTGCTCTTCTCTGTAGAATAGCTCTGTACCCCCAGGTGCCCAGTGCAAGTTCACTTACTGTTCACGATCTCTGTGGCCGTGGAAAGTTGGCAGTAGATCACAACTCCACCATGAGACCTGGGGTGCGGGGACTCACGTATCTCCTCCTTGCTCCCCACACCAGCCAGATGGATCTCTGACCCCAGAACATGCTCTCTTTGCTCTCCAGGCACTGGCCCAAGTTGTATCTGGCGGGAGTTCTTCTGGTCCCGCTGATCCCACAAGAACAAAAATTTCCCATTTGGCCAATTCCTGGTGCTTCCTCTTGGATCATCCCATCCCAATGGGATCTGCTAAACCAAAGCTTTGCCCGGATCTTCACAAATTTTGATCCAATACCAAAGCAGTGACACAGTAGATAATGACCAATCGATGATCAGATACCTAAACTCTTTGTACGCTATACAAGGCACCGATGGTGCCAGGGCTCCGGTGGTGGTCCCAAATGGAAGTGGCACCGTATGTATCTTGGTTTGCAACCAGAAATTTCCATTAAGGTGAGACATCTGAAGACAATAGTGGTGAACAATGACAGATTTTAAAACATTAGGGTAGTGAGATGAGAGAGGCACTTGGGATTGGTGACTGATTCTTTCCTCTTTTTCTGTCGCTCTTAACCGGGCTCTTCGTGAAGTGAATCTAATCATTTTTCTGTCTGTAGATGGCAGCACGGGTTCCTTTCACTCCTCAAGGGGGATCAGGATTTTCACTTGAGAACAAGTGCTCCAAAGAACAGGGTAAAGCAAGCATAAAATAGGAGGAAGTAGCTTCAGAACAGATATCCTCACCCGCTGAGATGTGAGCACATCTGGCAGAGCCACGAAACTCCCAAAGCCTCACTCCACTTATGAAATAGCCCCTTCAGGATTCTAGCGAGATACCACAGGTCACCAATAACTTTCTAAAGAACCACTGCAAAGGGTCCATGAAACTCAAGGCAATTCCCCAGAAGTGCATCCGGCTCCACAGAACCCAGGTGGAACACCTCTGAGTGGAGAACGGCGGACAGACAGCACGTTGCCCCTCAGTCTGTTCCGAGCCAGCCTGGAGTGTCCCACCCCAGGGGCCGCTTTCCTCAGGCATTGCCCCAAACTCCTATTTGCTGAGTGCCCTCTATGTGTCTGGCAGGTTGCTGGGCATGTTATATGTACTGGGCCATCTCCCCCTCGCGACGGGCGCTCCTGCCACCCACTTTACAAAGAGGAAACAGTGGATCCAAGAGGTTAACCATCACTTGCACAAATGGAGAAACCGAGTGAGTGGAAGACTCCTGTTCAATGTCACCGATGGAGCTGGACAGGACCCTGTGTACAGCCTGGAGTGAAGAACTTACCAAAGCAGCATGACGATATAGGACCAGAGCCATTGAAATCGGGGGAGAAGGACAGAAATGGGGCTCTGGGCTCAGGACATATCCCACACCTCCTCTGAAGAGTGTCCCCTCTGTTAAGAACGTCCTGGGGAGGCAGTTAGGAATGCCCCCCAGATCCAGCGCCAGCTCTGCCCCGAATGATCTGCGTGGCCTCAGGCAGGTCCCTTCACCTTTCTGAGCTTCCACAACCTCCCCCAAGCAGGTGGTGAGTATCTAATGAGAGAGTGGCAAGAAAAAAAGCTTTCAAAAGTATAAAAGCTCTCCTGAAAGTATTATTATTAATTATTATTATTATTACTCTCATCATCTTTCTCAGTTATTAATGACCTGTTACCTGCTAGGGATCTGTCATCCAGGAATTTCTTTAAGCCCTTCTTGAACCTGTTTATATTTCTAGTCAGCAGCACCTCTCTTGCTTTTGATCTTCAGCCCCCAACCGAGGGAGCCACAGACAAAGTCCTCTGCCTAGGGGCCCGGGTTTGAAGTCTCTTTGGTGGGTTCCATCATCACCAACTGAATTCAGTGCAATACAGCCTCACTTCCTCCCCCCAGATCCCGTTAGGGGTCTGTGTTAGGGATCTCAGGAAGAAAGAGACGAAGATATAGGCCCTGCCCCCTCTAATCATACCCTGTATGCCCAGAAGTCCCCGGTAGGGTAGGAATATGGGACCCCCTCTCAAGTGCCTGTATTTGAGCTGAGAACAAAGTCCAGACCCCACAGCCCCAGAGACCATCCAAGGACCAGGGCCCCACCCTCTCTCAAAGCCCGTTTTCCTCTTCGAAACCAGAGGCAAAAAAAGTATTGGGAATCCTTTCTCAAAGACACTGCAGAAGCCAGAAACATAAACCAAGCTCAGCCAACTTCGATACCAACCCTGGGATGAGTTACACAGATTTCAAGCAAATCAGACATGGTGTGGTTAGCCTCAAGAAGTTCACAGCCTGATAGGTGAGACCAAGGTGCAGACAATGACCTCTTGCAAGGCAAGGTTAATTGAAGATTTGACTAGAGGATTCAAGAAAAGCAGTTTAGGGGAGGGCCTACCTAGCTCTGCCTGGGACAATCAGGAAAGGTTTAATAAAAAGGGACATGAATTTGGTGCTAAAGAATGAACAGGCGTTTGCCAGCTAGAGAAGGTGGTGAGCAGAAGGGAAGAATGTCTGGAGCAGGGAAAGCATGGGCACAGTGTTCAAGGAATAGAGATGGACAGTCAGAGGACAGAGGGGTCCACCTGGGTGAGAGGGCTGGCTGTATAGTGCTGCCTGTCACCGAGACTGACAAATGCCCTCATCTCCCAATCTTCAGAAAAGAGCCCTATTGGCAGTTGAAGTTCCGGCCCCGTAAGAGTGCTCCCTGACTTGCCTTAGGCAAGGCCTTTGTGTTTCTTGGGTTGTGGAGGCTGCAGAAGCTTGGCATCAATGTACTCTCAAGCTCAGGCCAGTATTGCATCTTTACCGACACTGTGGGTCTCAGAATGTCTCTGGTGAGAAGAGCTTCTCAGACGTATCCCTGAGCTACCCCTTTCCCTTTCTACCCCTTTATTGCAGGTGAGGAAACCGGAGAAAGAAACCCCTTCCTCACAAGTCAGGGACAGGGGTGGAAGTGGAACCCAGACCTCCTGCCCCTCCACTCCCCTCTGCTCGAATGATGGGGTAAAGCTCACCCAATCCAGCTGGAGGGAAGCCCCAGACAAACTCAAGTTGATTGAAACAGTAGCATTTGTAGGCAAATTATATTCTGTGAGCTAATTAGGAAGGGATCAGAGCCCTCAGCCTTAATTAATATCTAGTCCCTAACAACTTAGTCCTGGGTGAGATCTTAGCAGGGATCTCCTCTGAATGCCGAGATTCTTTCCTCCAACAAATCACCTATATAAATACGTATATTTTAATAGCAGCAATTATAAAGTTCTCTGCCAACTTATGGGGCTGTTTAACATTCCTGGACTGAGGCCACAGTTTTTTCCCTTTCTCCTCCCTTCCCACAACCAAAGCCTAATGAATAGTAACTCTTTTGTGGCCCTGCGTTCCATTTAACCAATATCTCCTATCCAATGGGTCTTCGCAGGGAGTTAATAAGCAGTCTGGGAGGACTGCCTGAGGAGGTCCACAAACCTGATCGTTAACTGCAAGGCCTAATCAGCATCTGCTTCCCACCCAGAGTCCCCCACAGCTACACAGCCCTGGTCCCCCAGTAATGGGTGGAAAATCGGTGATTTCCTGACAGCAACCAATTTTCCACCAATTAGAAGAGAGATGGTGGTCTCTGGAGGAAGCTGGATGGGTCCATCGCTTGTAGCTGGGACTGGAAGACAGGTGATCCTGGAGGCATTCAGGGAACCAAAGCCTGCAGCAGGGAGATCCCTTCCTCTCCCTCCCTTTCTGGGTCAGCCTTGGCTTGTATCGGTGGAAGGGTGACTTCGAGGACAGAGGCTGCCAGGATACTTCCCTCAGAGTTCGTCTCACTCAGCGACCCTGTAGTTATAAACTACCCTCCCTCTCTCCTCCAGGGCCAGCTGACATGGGCTTCTGCTGGGTCTCTCTCCTCGGTGCTCAGGACAATTGAGAAATTCCTCCAAGGCAGTTGGTGTGGAGGCTGAAGAAAGCATTAGCTCTGGAGTTAAACAGTTGTGCCTTGAAATCCTGAATTTGTTTCTTTTCAGTTGTGTGTGCCCTTGGGCCAGATATCAAAATTCTCTGGGCCTCAATTTCCTCATTTGTAAAATGGGGTTAGTCATAGCACCAACCTGATGGGATAGTTATGAGGATTAAAGGAAACGATGTGGGTAAATCCCTTTACATCATCATCATAATGTTCAATAAATAGGTGTTACTATTCTTCTTCCTATGATTATGTTGATAATGAATGGTACTATTACTAATCAATATTACCAACAAGTGTGTGTCAGGCATCGTGTTGAACACTACCCTAGACGTCCTTAGACATTTCTCCAGTTCACTGGCCCTGCCCTCATCATCTCCTATGTGGTCTCGCACCCCTCCAGTTCATCCCCCACAAAAGGGCCAGTGATCTTGCCAAAATACAGGTTTGACTGTGCCCACGTCTCTAGCCAGATTAACACCACACAGACTCCTTTGCTGGGGCTCATAAACCCTGAGCCCCCTCTTCTCTGCTAACTCCTCGGTTTCAGCTCTCCCCACTCCCAGCCCTGTCTTATCACCCTAAAACAGAGATACTCTTATGGCCACAGTCCTGGAGCATCAGACCCACCTTTCCAATGAACGTGAGGATGCACTGACACCCCAAAGAAAGAGCACGCAGGGTAGGTGCACAGGAAGTGTGGCTCTCCCCTGCTCCCAGGCCACAGCATGGTGCCCAAAGGAGGTTTTGATAACGTTGCTGACGGGCTTTTGAGCTGTGAGAGAGAGACAAGGTCACCCTCAGCATCACTTTGGTGTTTATTGGACTTGACTATGCTCTAAATTCTCAGATAATTGGCCATTCTCATTTGGTAATTGTAACTGAATCAGACAGAGTCTCTCCCTCAAAGAGCTCAGTCTGTGGGGAACAAAATAAGAAAAGTGAATTTAATGAGTACTTACTCTATGCCAGGCACTCTGCTCAGAAACTGTACACGGATTATCTCAGGGGATTATCTAATTTGATCTTCATAAGAGTTTCAGGAGTAGGACGAACGTATAATTTATCATACAAAGAGACACTTCTGGGAGTGAGGGGGCGCTATTAATTACACAGGACAAGAGGCATAAACCGGGGCCATCCCAGGCATGTCAGGACAGATGGATGCCCCATCTCAAAGGCATAGATCCTTTTTTTAAAAAAAAAAATGTATTTTGGCCGTGCCACAGGATCTGTTTCCCAAGCAGGGACCTAACCCAGGGATCTCAGGGACCTAACCCAGGCCACGGTACTGAAAGCCTGGAATCCTAACCACTAGGCAACCAGGGAACTCCCAATATATCCTTACTTTAGAAACTAGGAAATGGAGGCATTGGGAGGATACGAACTATGCCCACATTTACATCCCTCTTCAGAGCGGGGGTTTAAACCGGGCCCTCGGACTCCAATCTCCCGGGCACAAAAAAGATTCAAGGTGAAACAGAAAGTTTCCTGAGAGAAGAAGTGAGAGACATGGCTCCGGGCTTGAAGGTGAAGCAGGAAGGGAGGGCAGCAAAGGGAAAGGGCTGCTGGGCAGGGGAAGCACTCGAGCTGAGGGCCGGTGGGCATTCCGAAGGCAGACGGGAAAGTTGCTCAGGAGGGAACAGGGGTGAGCAACCAGGTGCAGGCAGGGAAGGAGGGAGGCAAGAAGGGCAGGGAGCCGGAGTCTAAGTTAGAGATGTGGCCACAGACACAAGTGAGGGCTGATCAAGGAGTTCTGAACGCGGGGCTGCAGGAAATAAGGAAGAAAGAGCAGCTGGGTAGCCTCCGCCCTGCCTCCTTCACATGCTCAGTGACCGCTCCTCATTCTTGGGACACAGGCACCCCACAGCCCTCAGCGAGCTTCAGCTTCTCTCCTTTTCCAAACACACCTTCGCTCCCCCTGCCTCTTCCAAAGCAGCCAGAAAGCCCTGGGCCTCAGGTCCCCATCAGAGGAGTGAAGGGCTGCAGAGCTCCCGGCCCCTTCCTGGGACCCGTGCTATATGAGTTCTCCAGATTTGGGCGGGGAGGGGTGGTGTCCCAGCTAAGGTCACTTCGCAGAGCTGGGGCTCAAACAGCATCCTCTTCTCTCAGGCTCTGCTCGTTTCTCAGACCCCAGCTGCCCATCCCTGCTTGCCAGCACTGTTAGGCTTGCCCCTCTGAGCCCGTTCTAGGTGCTCCCATCGTCTCCAGCTCCTTGTCCACGGAACCCAGTACCATGACACTGCTTTCCCAGAGGGAGTTCCTGAGGGTCCAGAGACGCTGTGGCTGGGCAACTTAGGCAGTCACTGGATTCCAAGCTCTGGAACGGGGAGGGAGGTTGTCTCATGTCTATCCTGGGAGAGACCCCAGATGCTGCTTCTGACCTGCAGGCTCAGGTTGGGCAGGCAATGCTCCTGCAGTGAAGAAGGAGCCCCACACCCACGAGGGCCGGTCTTGAGGGGCGCCCGGAAGTGCCTCCGCCTGCTGCCCCTCCTCCAGCTGCACAGGCAGCTCAGCCACGCGCCCAGCTCTACCTTCCTTGCCCCCCAGAAGTAAGCGCCTGCGCCAGCTCTGCCCGGCCCCACGCACCCAGCTTCCAGCTCAAAGACAGAGCGGTGACAACGCGTGGCTGATGGCGACCCTGCTGCAACCTCACCCCTCTGGGCCACCTCCACCCCTTTGCCAGAAGGATCGTTCTAACAAACCGAATCACCCAATCGCTCCCCATCATCGACAAGAGTAACATGGGAGCATCTTCACGCATAGCTGCGGGAGCCCTCCAGATTCAGGCTCTGCCCGTCTCCCCAGCTTTATCCAGTCTCCTCACTGTCACGCATACAGCTTCATTTAATCACTTATTCATTCATCCAATATGTATTGAAGGACTTCTTCATGCTAAGCCCTACGCTGGGTGCTAAGAGTCAC
This sequence comes from Tursiops truncatus, assembly GCF_011762595.2. Classification (NCBI taxonomy): domain Eukaryota; kingdom Metazoa; phylum Chordata; class Mammalia; order Artiodactyla; family Delphinidae; genus Tursiops; species Tursiops truncatus. The sequence goes on from NC_047034.1 coordinate 144,505,915, forward strand.
TCCTAAAATGATTCTAACACCCATTTCCAACATGCTGGGGGGTGGCGGGTGGCTTCCCAGAGCACCAAGCAATTCTCCAACACCAGCTGGGTGTTCTACAATCAAACTCAGCTCTGCCACTACCTGCCTGGAGGTCGTGGCAGATTCCACAGGGTAAGGGCTCAGTCCCACAAGACTGCCCTCCACTTCAGAGGCTAATCGCAAGCCCAGGTTGTCACATGTGCTTCCAACCACCGGCTATAAACCAGAGGTTCCCACACTTCCTTCCTCAAGTTCAATTAATTTACTAGAACAGCTCACAGAACTCAGGAAACCTGTTTACTCCCTAGATTACCAGTTTATTACGAAGGATATTAAAGGATATGAATCAACAGCCAGAAGAAGAGATATGTAAGGCAAGGTCTGGAACAAAGGAGCTTCTCTGCCTCCGTGGAGTTTGGCACCAGACACAGTGACACATGGAAGTGCTCTGGTTCACCAGCACGGGAGCTCTAAGAACCCAGTCTTTTTGGGTATTTATGGAAGCTTCATTAGGCAGAATTGATTAAATCATTGGCCACTGGAGATAGATTCAAACTCCAGCCCCCTTCCCTCCCCAGGAATCAGGGGGTGGGACTGAAAGTTCCAACCCTGTAATCACACAGTTGATTCCCTTGGCAATCAGCCCCCACCCTGAGGTGCTTTCCAACAGCCACCTTTTAACATAAACCCAGTTATCGTGAAACAAGGCATCTTGAATAACAAGACACCCATTTCACCTTGATGGCTCTGAAACATTTGGAACTGAGGACAAGAAACCATATATTATGACAAAAGATATTCCCATTGCTCTTATCCTCCAGGAAATCCCAAGGGTTTTCGGAGCTATGAACCAAGAACAGTGGATGAAGACCAAAATTATACAAGGAATATACTTTGGTCATCTGAATGACCAAATATCTATTTCTTATAAATCACAGTATCATGTTCCCCATTCTCCAGCATCTCCATGCTGCCTAGGCTTCCCCTCCCAGCCTCTCCTACCTGTGTGTCCCTGTTTAACCTCCAGGACTCAGAGCACGGTCCTCCTTCAGACTCATCCCCGCCCTCCTCCAGACTCTCATGGCCTCTCATCATGGTCTGTTTGGATGTTTCCTGATTAGACTGAAGCTCAACAAGGAAAGGAGTTGCGTTTGAATCAGCCCTGTGCCTCTCACGGCAAAACAAATTTGTTACCCTTCTCAGTTCCTTTATCCCTGGGCCTGCAATTTTCATTATTTCATCACCCTCTCCACCACCCTTTTGCTTGCTGCTAGACCTTAGGACACCTGTGTGTGTGTTAGAAAAAGATGCCCCTTCCTCCGGTTGGACGCAGCCCCTTGCCAAGGTGTGTATCTTGTGAGCAGACTGGATCTAGGCCCCAGTTGCTCCTTGTTCAGACACGTTGGTGCAGGACACACCAGACAGTCATATGTATCATTCCCAACCCCTACCAAGATACCCTGCCAGTTATATTTGGGGAAATACCCTCAACTCGAGGTCACACTAACAACGGGGGCTAATAGGCCTTCCACTGGCAGACTGCTTCTTCTAAAAGGAAGTGGGTATGGGGAAATGATGAAACAATCATGGGAACTGTGGATGTTCTGCACAACAGCTGCAAGGTGTGTAAGACAGGGGCTTGTCCATCCTGCAGCACGTGCCACGACTTGAGTGGGTGCTGCTCCTGGTGAGGGCTGGGCCAGTGTCCCCAAGGAAGGACTTTCAATCATCTCACTTCCTTTCTTTTCCCTCTTTAGTCTTCGTGTTCTCAGCATCTGAGATCCGGCCTCAAGGCTCCCTTCCCAACTTCTATACGCTTGCACCCACAAAGGCACGTACATGCACACGCCCACATACACACATGCTCACCCCTGAAATTATTCACTGGAATGGGCCCTAAGAGTTGAGCTCCAGAGAAGCTCACTTGCCAGAAAGACCATGATCCTGGACCAAGTCAAAAGATGATAGAAGGTCATTTAAAAATGTACAGAAAGGGCTTCCCTGGTGGCGCAGTGGTTGAGAGTCCGCCTGCCGATGCAGGGGACACGGGTTCGTGCCCCGGTCCGGGAGGATCCCACATGCCGCGGAGCGGCTGGGCCCGTGAGCCATGGCCGCTGGGCCTGTGCGTCTGGAGCCTGTGCTCTGCAACGGGAGAGGCCACAACAGTGAGAGGCCCACGTACCGCAAAAAAAAAAAAAAAAAAAAAAAAAAATGTACAGAAATATCAAATCACTATGTTTTGTACCAGAAGCTAACATAGTGTTGTAGGTGGATTATACCTCAAAACCAAACAGACTCATAAAAAAAGAGATCCAATTTGTGGCTACCAAAAGTAGGGGTTGGGGGAAGGGGGAATTAGATGAAGACAGTCAAAAGGTACAAACTTCCAGTTATAAGATAAATAAGTGCTAGGGATGTGATGTACAACATGATAAAGATAATGAACACGGTTATACGTTATCCATGAAAGTTAAGAAAGTAAATCTAAGAGTTCTCATCACAAGGGAAAAACGTTTTTTATCTATTTCTTTAGTGTTGTGTCTATACGAGATGATGCATGTTCAGTAAATGTACTGTGATAATCATTTCATGATGTATAGAAGTCAAATCATTATGCTGTACACCTGCCTCTCATACAGTGCTGTATGTCAATTAGACCTCATGAGTACAATCTATAAAAATATTGAATCACTCTGTGGTACACCTGAAACTAATATGATGTTGTAAATCAACTCTACTTCCATTTTCTTAAAAGGGACATAAAAAAATAGAATGATATTAGTAGATTTTTAAAATAGTTTGGAAGTGTGTACCATTAATAAACTTTACACACACACACAATAATAAGTTGTCTTAATGGATGGATAGGGGGGAGGGATGGATGGACAGATGCCTGATAGAGCAAATCTAGCAAAATATTAACTTTTGTGCATCTAGGCGGTGATGTAAAAGTGTTCACTGTATAATTCTTTGGATTTTTAAGTTTGAAATTTTTCTTAATGTCAGGGGAAATTTATGAATATATATTACCTGAAAATAATATTAAATATTTAAAACCTGGAAAAATTATATCTCAATAAAACTGGAAGAAAAAAATATATACAGAAAAAGATAATGGAGTGTGACAGATGTCCCTCTGAGCCCTACCATGGTCAAGTTCACATGGCATTCACTGTGGGACCTTAGGTGGCAGGGCTCGGTCAGACCAAGGCAGCCTATCAGTGACACAATGGAGAGCCTTGTTCTAAGAGAAAGCAGCTAGGAGAAGAGCAGGCATTGGGTGAACCTAATGTCTCCATCTCTCCCAGTCTCTCAGGGCTTTCCTGGGAGGAGGAAGCAGATGCACTGTGGTGGCTCAGAGAGAACTAGGACCAAGTGCGGCTGCCAAAGGAGAGAGATTTGTATTCAGTACTAACTTCCCGGGAGGCAAATTCTGAAGGTAGTAAACTCATGGTCATGGCGACGTGGGAGCAGACACTGAATCGTCAGTGTCGGGCTTATCTTGAAGACCGTAGGATGTGAACAGCATTTTGTTTCATAGTCCAGGATTCTGTAAATCGAAGACTCCACATTGCTAACTATTATTTGATTCCATGACTACAGAATCTTAGAAGTTTTTAAACTCATTGGCTCAAAAATGTCAAGATTTTATTATTCCCTGACTCCAGCACCTGAGAAACTTAGAATTATAAAACTACCTATGAGACACAGTGATGTGTGTGGACTTCTTTGAAAAATGTGTGGAGCACATGCTTTGCACGAGGGACTCTTTTGGGCACTTTACACATATTATCTTATTTAATCCTCGCAATGTACCTGTCAGTTATGTACATTTATGATTCCTATTTTTCAGATGAGGAAACTGAGGTACAGAGAAGTTAAGTGCCTTACCCAGGACCACACAAGTAGTGTAGAGTGGTTCTATAATCGAAACCTAGAGTCCATATTCCTGACCACTGCTCTAGGCTGCCTCCCTGTGTTATAAAAGGGATACACCCAGGAGGATGGAGGGGCCATGGCCCAGCCCAGGGCTGAGTTATGAGTCCTCCAGAGATCCCTGCTCAGCCAGACTCCACCGGCCCCTATGAGTCCCAGTCCTTGGGCTCTGGGAGCTGTGGCCTTCCCTTCCCCTTCCCACCTTTCCAGGGAGTGTTCCCTCCATGATCTCAGGTCCTGAATTCCCCAGGCAAAGCCAGCCACATTCTTTGGGCTGGGGTCCAAGTTTACTTAAGAAGAGGAAAATGTTATTATGGAAATTACAACAGCTTTACGAAACACAGCGTCGCTGTATCAATCCAGGACCACAAGAATGCCCATCAACTTAATAGCTTCCTGTTGGGAGCCTTTCAAGCTATGCCTGAAGCTGGCAGGCATCAGGGCACAGGAGTGAGGCCAAGCAACTGGGTGACACTGCACCCACCCCTGCCCTCGGGATGAGTGGCGGAGCCCATGCAGGGGGGCCCGCAGGGGACCCCTCCCTGCTTCCTCATGCCTGCAACCCTGAAGAAGACTGCATCTCGAGTTTCCCTTTCTCAAAGGTGGAGGGAGACGCAAGAGGGAAGAGATATGGGAACATATGTATATGTATAACTGATTCACTTTGTTATAAAGCAGAAACTAACACACCATTGTAAAGCAATTATACTCCAATAAAGACGTAAAAAAAATATTTAAGCGAATGAAAAAAAAAAGGTAAAGCCATGGTGTGTGTGTGTGTGTGTGTGTGTGTGTGTGTGTGTGTGTGTCTCCAGGAGGCAAGCAGGGAGGAGAAGGCTGGGGCTCCTCCTTCCGCCCACCCCCTCCCACACCCACAGCCTAACTCAAGTACAAACACAGTTGCGATCCTCAGACCTTCTCCCCAGACCCAATGCGGAGGGTCTGGATCTAGGTCCCTGATAAAGACAGGACTTTAAGAAAGGGACTGCTTTCTTTAACTCCTAAGCCTAAGGAGAAAGAAAGCCAGGCCTTAACTCTTTTTATCTTTTTTTTTTTTTAAGAAAGAAGAAAAGAAAACCATTAAAGTGAAGTTCCTGGGGCTGAGAGCAGCCAGGAGTCTGGCACGTGTCTCCTCCTGGGTAATTACGTGGCATTTAGCACCTCTCTTCCCAGCACTTGTAATTAGCAGGGAAATTAAGATGCTGTCATCCTACCTCCCAGTTTCTCTCTGCTACGCCCAGAGGCCCAGGGAGAGGCCCAGAAGCGGGAGGGGATCAGTGCAGTGAGAACTGAGACTAGACCTCGGGGAGAGCTGAGAAAGGACATTTGACAGGAGAGCAGTGGGGGGTCCTCTGGGGAGCACCTCCTGCCACCTCCAGCCACAGCCATCTCTCCTGTCTCTGAATTACTGGAGCATGTGCAAGCTGGACTCTGCCCCCTCCCATGGGTTGCTGTCCTGGCTCTGATGAAATGGCTGGGTTCCCGTGGGGTCTTATTGCATTCACCAAAATCTTCACAGAGGCTCTTGGGTGCCCACCTCTGTGCTGGACCCTGAGGACAGGGATGAGTCAGACCCACCAGGAACTGTAGATGCTCCTCAGGGAGGAGGGTACAAGCATAATACAAGGTTGAAAGTGCCAAGAGCTGAGGGAGGCAGGACCAGCTCTTTAAGTTGGAGGGGCCTAATGAAAATGCAAATTGTTGAAATTCTGAATAATTTCAGACAGCAACAGCAGAAGATTAAACCAAGCATGCGGCTCTTCTAAGTGTGGGCTCTTCTGAGGGACTCCACAAGCTGCACACTCATGAGGCCAGCCCTGGGTGGAGGGCAGTGTGGGTGTTGCCAATTAAAGAAGAATTCTTAGAGGGTGCAGTATTTGAATTGGTCTGGATCAAGAAGTAAGCTTTGTTTAACAGGAAAATGTCCTTTGTCTCTCTGGTCAGTTTTCTCGTCCTCCAAGACCACAGTCAATGCCTCCTCCTCCAGGAAGCCTTCCCTACTAACTCCAGGCTGGGTTAGGACTCTCTAGGGTCTCACAACTCCACTCCTCCACCCCTTCCAACCCTGTGCTTCCCTAGACACCTCACCTATTTCACTCCATTACAGATCGCCTGTTTATGCATCTGCCTCTCCCACTAGCCCACATGCTCCCTAAGGACAGGTCTATGCCTTATTCCTGTCTGCATTCTTAGTGCCCGTGCAAGTCCTGGATAAGGTAGGTGTTCAACAGTGATTGATGAACGAATGAATGAATGGACACCCCCAGAGGGAGCAACTTGGGAGAAGACCTTCTTTGATTATGCCTAGGGAACACGAGGGTGAATCTTTACCATAAGGCCAAAAAGTTAAATTGGGATTGGATCAGAAAGGCCCTAATTGGCGAGCCTAGGGAAGGGTTCGAGCTTTACCAGATGGATCTGCCTGCTCTAGAGGAGATGGGCGGGAGTGGAAGAAGGGGGTGGGAGGGAAGGAGCAGTAAACCAGGCAGGGAGAGTAGTCGGAAAGCTGTAACCGTGATCCAAGCCAAAGGTCAGGGTGGCCTGGACCAGATAACAGCCATGGGAATGGAGAGAGGGGAAGAGCTGGATGTGAGCTTTGAAGCCCCAATCACCCTGGTGGCAGCAACACTGGGTCACCAGCCAGCTATTCCAATTATTCATAGAAATCAATCTCATTCCATGGAGACTCAGATAAAACTCGTGCACAGCAATGGATGGGGAGCTTAGAGTGCGGAGATAAGAGGAGGCCCAGGGTGTGGGGTGATCAGGTGGGGCTTAGCAAGAGGGGAGGAATGGTAAGAGGTTATCAAAACAGCCCTCAAATAGCAAAGGCTCAGAGCCGGTCTGCCCAGCTGTGACTGCGAAGGGACACAGGCTCACCCCCAGTCCTGAGAGACCCAGACCTAGGGTTCCTTGGGCATTAGTTCCAGCAGCAGGGGACACTGGATCAGGCTTGCTACCCTGAGATTATATTGGAGGTCTGGTGCCTTCTATTAGGAGAGCGCGGGCAAGGGGCAGGGATGTGGAACAGGTGGGCTACCCCTTCTGGCCCCTTTCAGTCCCGGCTTTCTGGGATCCTGAGTCCATGAATCACTACAGTGGCATTTTGTCTGTAGGGTCAGGAGAAGGATGGTCTGTTCTCCAGCACTAGGCAGGCACTGTAGGAGACGGAGTGATGTAGGCTACGCACTCCAAGCTGGACCACAAAGCCTGTGTCCCCATCAGCCTCAGTCCTTCCACACATGCTGGAAAGGGATTGCCAGCCTCCCTCCCCCTGAAGTGGGAGAGAGAGTGTGGGTGTGAGAGAGGTTTGCCCAGGGGGAGAAAAGGAGAGTGAGAGACATTGGCGCTTTCCAGAGCAGGGAGGGCCCAGGAGGACCAGTGATCAGAGGGTGAAGTAGAGAGGAACACCAAAAATAAATAACTGATACTTACATATCACCTGCCACTGGGCCAGGCACGGTCCTGGGTGCTTCGTCTGAGTTAACCAGTGTCATACTCACAACTCTCATTTTCTGGAAGAGGAAACCGAGCCACTGAGTTGAAGAAAACTTTCCCAGAGTTCCCAAATTTCACAGCTGGAGAGGGTGGCGCTGGGCATTCGGACCAGGCTGTGCGGCTCACTTTGTCTCTGCTTTGTAGTAACTGTCTGTTTGCGAAGAGCGCGCTGTTTCAGGCATCAGTTTCACTTGGCCCCTGGGAGGGGTTCTCATCCGCATTTTACAGATGAAGAAGCTGTGGCACAGAGAAGCAGTCTGCTCACAACCCCATTTCAGGGAAGTGGCCGAGCTGGGATGTGACCCCACAGCTCCCTTGGGTCTTGCTCACTCATTCTAGGCTCTCCAGGACAGGGGCTGTGCTGAATGGACCCTAAGAAAGCAAGCGATGGGGCATCTCCAGGGGAGAGCAGAACCTGAAGGGCCCCCCACCATCTTCAGACAGCTTTTCCTCGCAGCTGTGGGTGGAAGCAGCCGGAGGTTGGCCCGAGAGGCCCCATCTGCCGACACTCAGGCCCGGGAGGAGATAGCACTTGTTATCTCTGTGGAGAGTTCAAGAGTTTATTCCCACCCAGGGCAGTGGGGAGCCTGGTGCCCATTCTTGGAGGGTGTGCAGTGACAGGACAGATGGGGGACACTTCCTCCCCATGCCCTCCAACACTCACTCCCTTCCACACCCCACCGTCCCCGGAGGTCAGCCGGAAACATCTCGGACAGAGCCTTGGACACAGGCACTGGCACTGGTAGAAGTCATGGTCGGATCCCAGGGCTGGTACCGAGCAGTCAGGGGTGGCTGGGGGGTGGGGGTAGGGCAGAGCTCTGGGGTCAGGTGCTCAGGGACAGTGGCTCCACCACCTTCGCACTGTGTGACCTCACACAGAGTGCTTCCGCTCTGAGCCTCAGTTTCCTCCCGTGGAAGCTAAATTAGCCTTTCTGTCTTAGAGAGTTCTCAGCAGGGTTAAGACAGGGAAGATCCCGTATTTCGGGCACCTGGCTCCCAGCCTGGCCGATAGCTGGGGCTCTAAAATGACCCTTCCTTTCCCGTTTGCACAACACGATCTTGACTCCAGTCACTGAAGCAAAGTCAGCTCTAGACAGAGCGGATGAGCTCACCCCGCTCCTCTGGGCTCCCCTGGGCCTGCAGAAGGTGGAGCACAGCTGAGCCCAGCACTCAGGGCCTCCAGGGGCCGGGTGGCTACCTGTCTCCAGGCCTCATTTCCTGCCTTCAGCCCCCCAGGTGACTCATTCTCCCAGAACAAAGCAGGCCCTATCTTCATACCCCAGGGCAGCCTTCAAGGCCCAGATCACCTGCCACCTCCTCTCTGAAGCTGCCCCCAGATCCCTGAGGGAGAATGAATTGCTCACTCCACTTGGCCCCCACAGCTCTGAACTTATTCTGCTTCGAGCTATGGGTACGGCTCTGGTATCTTCCTCCCCAGCACACCGTGAGCTCCTGCAGGAGAGCACCGGGGATCCCCATCTCCTTCTAAAATGCCTGCCATCACATTTGTGCTCAGGAAAATCTTATTTAATTGATTAGTTAACTAATTAAAGAGATTATCCTAGAATAGGAGCATCTCAGAGCTGGCAGAGCTTTTAGTCCCAGTGCCTCACTTTCTAGTTGAAGAGGCCTGGGCGTGGGGCAGGTTGGGGTACGGGCAGGGAAGGAAAGGCCCAGGCCCCACAGTGAGGTAGATAAGAGCAGAGGAGGCACTAGAAGGCCTCCCTCCTCAGCAGAATCACATGCAAGGTGGTTCGTTCCATTTCACAGTTGGATAGACAAAGACCTATAAGTGGCTCTCCACTGCCCCCTGGGAAAAGTTCAAGTTTGTCATTGTGACCCTCTAAGTCCCTTTGTGATGTCGTTCCAGTCAGCCGCTCAGCCCTCACTTCTGCTTGAGGGCCTGACTTGCTGTTCTCTCTGCCTGGAGCACCTGCCCCTCTGCTTAGCCAAATCCTATAATCCTTCAGGTATCCACTGAGATGTCACTTCCTCGGAAAAGGCTCCCTTGTCCCCCATGTCCTCTCTTCTTTGGCCCCCTGTGATCCCATCTGTCATACGAGGCTGTGACTGTTTACATGCCTCTCGCCTAGTCAGACTCTTAATCTTGTACCCCTAGTGCCCGGCCCAAAAGGAATACATGTGAGTGAATAAATGAATGAATGAATGAATGAATGAAGCATAAGGACTGGAACTCTGGACCACAGGCAGCCATACTACTGATCCCAAGTTAACTCCACAGCCTGCGCAGGGGGAAAGGCACTGAGTTGGGAGGGGGTGGAGGGCAGGGTGTGTTGTAGGACACCCCAGCAGGGGCAGAGCTGAGAGTGTTGGCAGTGAAGGGAGTTATGGTCCCCAGAACCCAGGAGACAATATCCAGGATTGACTTGAGCCCTCCCTTCAGTTTTGGTGGGTTTTTTGGTTCAGTGACCTTCGTTATTTCAGGCAAAACTTTCAATCACTGGGGAAGCATTTGGGAGGAAGAAAACCCTTGGAAAAAATCAGCCAGCCCCGCAGCCTGAGTGAGCCTTCACTGCCCCTGGCAGCCGGTCCTCTGGCTGGCCGGGTGGAGCCTGCTCTGGAAGGCTGGCGGGAAGAGCATCTAGACGTTGTCGGATAGAGGAGGGGAGGCCAGCCCAAGCAAGGAACTGCGTATGCAAAGGCTTGGAGGCCAGGGGAGCATGACTGTTCAGGTAACAGTGAAGACTTTGGGGAGAGGAAGAGCTGAGCCCAGGGTGTGAGCAGGGAGTTTATGGTAAAAGACCTGGAAGGAGTGCCAGGCTGAGAACCTCGGGCTTCCCATGAATCCAGCACCTTTGCCACAGGTTCACTGTGCTCCTCCCACCCAGCCCCCACCTCAGAGACCTTACAGTCTGGTGGGGGAGAGGAGAAAGCAGGAGACACTCAGGATCCAGTGTGGGAAGGGATGTGACAGCAGGGAACCCAGAGGGGCCTCTAACCCAACCTCCTGGGGAAGTGGTAACTTAGCTGAAAATTGCACAACAAATAAGACCTCTTTTTATTCCCTTCTCTTTCTTTCCCTCCCTCCCTCCCTCCCTTCCTTCCTCTGTCTCTCTCTCTCTTCCTTCCTTCTTTCCTCCCCCTCTCTCTCTTTCATCCTTTTTTTCCTTCTCCCTTTCTTTCTTTTTTCCCTTTGTCTGCTCATTCTTTGTTTCATTCAGTTGTTAGACAAATCATCACGAAAGAACTACTAGGGAGCGCCCACTCCACTAGGGCTAGGCCGGGCTACAGGAGGTGAAGTTATCAGATGTGGCCCTGCCTACATGAAGGTCATGGTCTGCTGGGGAGACGGACATAATAGAAATGGTCACACCATGTATACATGCACACACAAAAAACCCACAAACCATTAAGGGCTATTAAACAAAGAAGTACTTAGTGCCATGAGAAAACGTAACAGGCCTGAGATTCGCAGGAAGCACAGGAGCCGGCCAGGCAGAGAGTGTGAAGCAGAGCATTATACACACAAAGGAAGAAGAGAGCACACAGAAAGGCTCAGAGTGGGAGGCGCGTCACATGTTCAAGAAAACAAAACACAAACTGAAGGCCAGGCAGGCTGGCCGCAGTGAGCATGAGGGGGCGTTGCCCAGGATGATCCTGGAGACGCAGGGCATTGGTCACGGCACGGTCCAGTCCCAGAAACAGAACTGGTAGGAGTAAGAACAAGGGATTCATTACAGGGAGCTGACCTTCTGTAGCTGTAACAGGTGGCGTAACTGTCTATCTGAGCCTGTTGTCTTTGTGTCTGATGCTGGGGCCTGAAGTCACCAGGGCAGAGAGTCGAAGAGGAAAGAAGTGAAGATGGAATCCTGAAGGTCTCAGGGCCTCCAAAACTCCTCCTTGGGTTATGCCGGTGGCCTGCAGGAGAAGCGGGGCCCTTCATCGTGGAGCTGAGCACCCCCCTGGGCCCGAGAAGAAGAAGCCAAAGGACGGTGTGGCAGGAGATGGAGCAACTGCAGGCTAGCCCTGCCCCGTGCCGTATTAGCGGCTGCACCAGTCACTGCCCGGAATCCTGCACTTCGAGTGTAAAAGAATATGACTGCTGTTCAGCTTCCTCCTTCCAAATCTCCCACAAACCCTCTCTGTGCCCCCTTGCACACCTGGGATATGCAGTGAAGGGGATTCTGGGAAATGTAGTTCCAGCATAGGTAACTTGACTTGCTACAAATCCAACACAGGTAGGCAGGGACCAGATTATGCTGTGCCCTGTCATCTTGGGATGGTATTTTAAGAGAAGTGGGAAGTGCTACTTGATTTTAAGCAGAGCAGCGGTGGAGGATGACATATTCCATTTTATGTTTTAAAAGGTCCCTTTGGCTGCTATATGAAGAATGGCTTAGAGAGAAGCAAGACAGAAACAGGGATTCCAGGTAGAAGGTTCCTGAAGGGATCCCAGCAAGAGAACACAGGGGTCTAGATTCGGGGGCCGGGGGCCTCGGCAGCAGAGTTGGAACGAAGCAGGTAAATCAGAATGACTTGAGCGTGAAGGTAAGAGAAAGGGAAGATGGTGACCAGGGATGATTCCCACATGGCTGGTGGAAGCATTTACAGCGCTGGGAAGCATTAGAAGAGGCGGGGGTTGGTAGATGGGAGGCTGATGTCATGTAGGATTTGGAGTCTGAAGATCAGGATAGCATTCTGACCGTGAGATGTATTTGAGAATAAATAGCATATAGGTGGTATTCTTGGAGGTGGATGAGGCCCACTGAGGGAGAGGGTGCTGAGAGGGGAGAGAGGAACTCTGGCACTCCCACAGGATTTGAAGGCAAGATCCGACTTTCATTTTAGAAAGATCTTTCTGACTGTAATGTGGACAGCTATGTGCAGGGTGATGCCAGAGACGAGAGAGACCAGATCTTGGTGACCAGCTGCAACTCAGGTAACTAAAACATCAGGTTTCTCTGCTTTAGGCTATGATTACATTGACTAAGTGAGATGAAGTTATTCAGTTCCTGATGATCCAGAGTTCTGATTTCCTATTATGTCACGATGGGTGGTGAGTAGATAAGACCCATTTCCAAAGCTGCACAAATAAAGCCCATACAATTCCATATTAGTTCCTTTATTATTACTGTGTTAGTGGATGTGATACTTGAATCGCTTAAAGGATACAGTGGATTTGGAAAACGAAATGATTCAGAACTCATGGGAGTTCATGGGAACCAAGGTTCTGTTGATTCCACCTCTTCAGTCTCACAAATTATCTCCAGTCCTATTTCTATTACTGAAGCCCATCCATCATCATCCCACATCTGGTTCACAGAACCAGTCTCCCAACTCATCTCCAGGTTCCTCTCCCTCCTGTCCATCTTCCACACAGCGTCACTGACACCTTCTCTAATTACGTATGCAACCACGTCACTCCAGCTAAAAGGCCTCCCTGGCTCCCACAGCCTCCAGGATGATGTTCAGCCTCCTCCACTTTCACGGCTCTGACCCTGCCTGATCCTGGCCCTCTCTTGCCAGCCTCAGTTCCTTCGCATGCCCTGTACTCCCCTTCTCAACTCCTACTCCTTGCCCTTCACCAGTCATTCACATGTAAGAAACAGCCACTGCAAGGCCCAGAATGAAACTTGCTCTCTCCCCATGATAGGCTTTTGCAGGCATTGCTCCTTCTCCCTGGAAGAGGCCAGTTTCCTCCTTACATTCCCTTAGTCTAGCAAATTCCTGCTTAGACTTCAGAATTTTTGTCTGGACCTACCACATCTTGGTACCAGCCCCCTCAGTCCCACCATGATCCCATAGCCCTTTGTGAGCTCCTGTCAGAGAACGGACTGCCTCATATCATAACCCTTGTCTCTTTCCCTTCCTTCCTTCCTTCCTTTTCTCTTTCTTCCTTCCCTCCATTTCTCTTCCTTTCTTTCCTTCTATCAATCTTTCTTTTCTTTTCCCCAGTTTCCAAAGTCTTTCCTGGCAAGTATTTTAGGAAGGAAAGATTAATCCTACTGTTTCCAAGTCCACGGAATGCAGAGCCGTGCCCAGGGACACATCAAGCGGGGCTGAAGGAGACTGCTGCATCGCTCCCCTGTTATTCACAGATGCAGCCAATAGCACAAGACTTGTAGTCACCAATTCTTCGGGCTTAAAACCGCAGGTCGATTTCTTTTTCAGCACTTTTTTACTGAATCACTGCTATCCATGATGTTCCTTCCAACTTGAACACAGCAGTCCCTTCGTACTGTGCTTGACTTAGATTCCGCTGGATCGGTCTCCCCAAGCATCACTCGCCCTATCTTTACCACATTCAGCCCCTCCAGACCGTGGCCACAACCGGCCCTGAGTTCATGCATTTCTCCAGCTCCGGGAAGAGAGGGTGGTCTTTCAGGTCAATGTTGCGCTGCTTTAGATGTTCCTCGGAGGCCTGAAGGAACTTCTGGCCACAAGGCAGAATCCCTTCTGCCTGAAGCACTTGATGATCTCGCCTCACCTGACCAAGCTGCCTGCGCTCTGGCTTGATGGCAATTGGCTGGGGTCCCAGACGCTGGCAGAGGCGGGGGGTGGGTACACTCTGGGGCCGGAGCCGAAGGCCATTTCTTTCTTATTTGCTGCTATACCTCAGTGCCCAGAACAGAACCTGGCATGTGGGAGTTGATTTTCTTTCAAATGTTACTAATAATTAAGAAGGTCTTTGAGAACTTAGATAGGAAAAGTTTTGGAATATTTGGACCAATCTCAATGAGAGCCAGAAAGAACCATGCTTTCCCACATCCTCCCATGGAGCCTGCATTGCAAGAGGAAGACAGACAGGAGTGGCCTCCATGATCCCAGCCCCATGCCAAGAGCAGAGCTGACCCCAGCAGCACAGAGATGCAGAGAGATGCTCCCCATCCCCCTTCCCGGGGCAGAGGCCACCGTGCTCTGTCTCTGCACAGGCTGAGGAGGCCAGAAGCCTGGCTGGGCCCACTGCATGCAGAACACCAAGGTCCAGCTTCACTTTCTCCACAGACCAGAGGAGGGTCTAAGGCGCCCCTTCCTCCTCTGTGGCAGCCAGACAGAGCCCCAGCTGGGCCCAGAGCCAGAGCGATAAGAAGATGCAGTCACTCTCAATTCCCCACAAACTTGACACTCGTTCCTGTTGCCGAAAAAACACATCACCTTCTATTCTTGAGATACCAGGAAATCACAGTGTCTCAGAGCTGCAGGGCCCCAGGGAAGCACCCAGTCCCCATTAGAGAATTTGCCTCGTGCAAATGGGGAAACTGAGGCCCACTGATGGAGGGAGATTTGAGCAGGCCCACACTGAGAGTCAGTAAAAGAGCTGGGGCCATAAACCTGGGTCCCCTTCTTCCCAGCTTCATATCCTTACCTATGATGAATGTAATAAAAGCTGGAGCAGTGCCGATGCTTATTAGTGCTAGAGGTGCCCCTCCGATTAGAGGAATCAACAAGTGTCCTGCTGTAATATCCAGCCCCCAAGTTGAATAAATACCTGAGGATTTACATCTGCACCCCAGAGGAGCTTCTGCAGCTGCACTGTGCTGGTTCACCTCCCCTGGCAGGGAGCTCGGCAGTCTAGATAGCTCTCAGCCCCTTTAGAAGGGGCTTCTCTGCCCTGAGTCCAAACCTGCCTCATGGTCCTCTGGGGACTCACAGGGCCTGGGAGATTCATGTGGAAGGAAAGAAAAGAGAATATTGTATTCTTTGGAATTTCTGGCACTGGGGCAAGCAGACTGGCAGCCCTCCTACCTGCAGGAAAAGCTGTGGGTTGGGGGAGGAAGGGGATGGAGACACCCCCTGAACTACATTTCTCTGAAGGCTGGGGAGGGAGCCAAGGTCAGGGAGTTCAATGGGGCAACTTGTAAAAGTTGGCAAAACCAGTGGTCCCTCCTCTGTGACACCCTCATCAGTAAAGTGATGGCACAATTCCCAGGGCGATTACATTTTTGTAGAAAAAGGGGAAGTGCAAAACAGCGTGTGAGTCTAGTGGTTTGACACGACATGGAAGAGGTTGCCCTCTCACGAGCAGGGACAGAGAAGCGTGACAAACAACCGTGGAACAGCTGAGCAGTCTGAGGTTCAGAGCAGGTTTCCACCACATCTCCCAGGAGCGTGGAAGCGCCACGTGGCTTTGGGTAACATACAAAGATTGTGCCGGTCGTTCTTTATTCCTGCGTTTGACAGGGATTTACTGACTGCTGCTTATGTACGTTAGGCACTGGGGATGCTACTATTAACAGACCAGACGTGGTATCTTGGATGCTCTGCCCTGTATTTTTAGCTAATAGCTCTTGCATGGGTGTCCCACCTCCCCAAAGAGTTTGCAAGTCTCTCAGGGGCTGGAGCTCCTACAGGCCTCCTCCCCATCACACAGCCTTCACGAGTCTCTAGCCATCAGCTTAGGAATTCACTGGAAGGTACAATTTCATGAGCCACGTTCACTGATCAGTCATTTAATCAGTTAAACAAACACAACAATGGCCCAATTCTCATGTGCCCCTGGAACTGAATCAAGCAGACCCAGAGGGGCTCAACTCTCAAGGTCATCAAGTCTATTCTTCTGCCTCCAAACCAAGCTGAAACCGATGCTAGTACAGAGTAGGAACAAAAGTCAGGGAGGCGGAGAAGTGGGTGCGAGCTGGATTCTGCCACTGGCCCACTGTGTGCTTAGCGATAATGCGAATGTCCATTGGTAGCAATTTGGAAACCCTCTCTCTCATCTGATCCTCTCAACAACCTGTGAGTTAGGCAAGACAGGTTCTACTATCCCTATTTTACGGAGGAGGACCCTGAGGCTTGGAGAAGTCAAGTGGCTTCCCGAGGTCACAGAGCTGGTGAGTGGTGGCATCAGGGTTTGAGGCCAGGTCCGTCTGGTCTCAGAGGCCTCCTTCTCCCCTGCGTATACTGGGCCCCTGGGGCACATACTCCAGATGCCGCTGTTTTGTCTCCCACTGACAGGAGCACCAGAGCTGAGCTGATTCATGAACTGATGGCTCCAGCCTCCCTGCATCCCCTGCTTGATGGACCTGCTGGCTCTGCCACCCCCAGCACCATTGGCCAGTGACCAAGGAGAGCACAAGAAGGCGGGATGGGAGTTGGGGGGTGGGCAAGGGAGACAGAGCAGAAGCAGACGGCAGAGACTCAGAGCATCCATCAGCAGGGCCAGTTCCCCCTGGGATCTCAGCTGCTGTCTGATCTGCCCGAGTTCCCATCCAAAAGTCGGGCGCCTGACAACCTGTCACTCACTCCCCCGGGTGAGCTCCTTCCCAGGCTCCCATGGCCTCGGGGTCTGCTGGGACCCAAGCAAATGGGCTGAGCATAGCTGGCCTGTGATGGGGAAGAGAAGCAGCCACTCGGACGGACGCCAACACCAGAGGGACCCAGGTCTGCGGAGCTGGCCGGATCTCCTTCCTGCTTTGGGGGCTGATTCTCGGAGCCCTTTGTCCTACCCTCAACTCCCGAAGCTCCTTAGCAAGACCTTGCTGAGGCTTACTGGCTTGATGAGGTGTGACTTCTTATCAGGCGTGTCTTCATCCCTGGCCTTCATCCTCACCTTGGTGTGAGTCAGGAACTCTCGTCCTTGACTCCTGGGTCGGCCTGCTTGGCTGGACGTGTATGGCCACCACACATCCTATCCTGTTGCATCCTGCCAGCCCCAGAGCACCTGGGACCAGGAAGAAGGGAGCGGGGAAGGGACCCGGGCCAACGGTGTGAGGTCATGCTGCCAGGGTGGAATCCAGAGTGGAGAGTGACCGTTCCAATCACGGACGCTGTCCGATGGAACTGGGGAGACAGTCGTGATGTGCTTCTGACCTGGTTCCATCTCAACCAATGTGCATTGATGCCTGCTCTGTGCCAACTGGACGCTGGGCCCCTCGTCACAGACGGGATCAGATATGGTCCAGCTCCTGAAGGGTTTCTAGACGGTGGGGACAACAGCTCAGTCAACAGATCATTAAAAGCCAGTGATAACTCCTCTGAGAGGCCCTGATGGAGCCCAGGGTAGAAGGAAGGCCTGAGGAAGAGGCAAGTTAGCTTTGTGGAAAGAGCTTGGACCCTGGACTCAGGGCTGAATTCAGATGACATCTTGCCACTGTACCTGACTTCTCTAAGTCCCAGCGATTTATCTGTAAACTGAGGCAATAATATTACCCATCTCACGGCATTGTTCCAAGCATTGGACGGTAAAGTATTTAGTACAACACCTTGTGGGAGGCCAGGTGAAAACCTGGGTGGCTTCATGGAGGAGGCAGTGCTTAAAGGATGAAGGGCAGCAGGAAGGCATCTGACCACTCAGGAATGTCTGAGACTTTAGGATCAGCCCAGCAGCACCTCTTCTGAGAAGGCGGTCTGTTCCTACTTGCTGTGTGGCATTGCCCTTGTCTGTCTGTCTCTGCCTCAAGGCTGTACGTTGTTCAAGAGCTAAGGCCTGCCTCACTCACCATGGCATCTACAGTGCCTGCTACCAATGGTATTCAGTGAATGCATATCAGAATAATAATGAATGACTCTGCAGAGTGAGAAAACAGGAGAAAAGGGATAGAGAAGAAACGGAAGGGAACTAACATTTTTAGCCCCCCCCACTATGTGTCAGACATTAGGCTGGTTACTCATGTGTACGATCAGGCTTAGTTCTCCCAAGAGACTGCTGTGTGTTTTATTCTCTCCGTTTTACAGATAAGGAAATGAAGTCTCATAGAGGCCCCAGGACCCGATAGAGATCAAGCAGCTGGAGCTGAGCAGCCCAGGACTCCGAGCCCCATTCACGGGTCTGCAGGCCCCTTTTCATCCTTCTGGGCTACTTCCAAGTGGCCTAAGGGTATTTGGCCAGGGCCTCAGGACCCAGAGGGCAGCCGTTTAACCCCATCCCAGCTGTGCAAACAGACTCCAGCTGGAAGGTTCCAAGGAGGGCTGGGGAGAGGGTCTGGCAGGTCTGACAGGTCATCGTGAGCTGGGCTTTCCTGAGAAAGCCAAGGTGGGCTAGAATGCATCCTTCTGCAGGCTCGGGGGAGGACTGACTCCAGGTCCTGTGATCTCAGCCTGCAGGCAGACTCAAAAAATAACTCCACCCACCTCCCTGCTCCAAGTGCCGTGAGGACCCTCCCTGGTCAGCTCTGCACAGACTGGACTCCGGGCAAATCCCCAGGTCTTGCAACAAGCCCCAGGTGTACGTGACATCAGAGGTCACACGCCTCCCACTGCGCCGTAGCCACGAGACAGACAGAAGCTGGGAACCCTGCGGGCTTGCTCCCCGGCCCACTGCACCTTTCTCTCTAGCCTCTCTCTGCCCCACAGTCTTACCTTTCTCCTTAGCTTCATCTCCCACTTTCCTCCCTCCAGGGCCCGTGCAAGAGCAGGTGTTGTCGTCCTCAGGGCCCTGTCACCAGTTCCGTAGCGATCCTAGGCAGGCAGCGAGATCTCCCTGCAAAGAGCACAGGCAGGACACCCACCGTCTGACACCCATAGTCAGAACTTCCAGCCTGACATTGCTGAGCTCTCATTTCCTTAATTGAGTGATTTTGTTTCCGAAGGACCAGATAATCCACTTCTTGAAGGCAACGGGCACGAAGATTGATCATTTCACACTAAGACAAACACGTACACCCAGCAGTGGGAGGCACACGTGCTCCCCATCCACCCTTGGCTCTCAGACAGGCCTACGCAGTCTTGCACATACCACCCAGAGAGTGGGGATCCACCCTGCCCAAGGGCTGACACAGCAGAAAGGGAAGCATAACCTCGCCAGGGGATCCCCGCCACCTCTCCCCTGAGGCTGCCCACACATGCTCCCCTTTGAGACCAGGCCCATGAGTCAGGGAAGCAGTGTCTGTGGGTGGGACTTCCCACCTCAAGAAAACACACCCCATGTCTTCTATGGGTGGAGTACAAGGAAGCAGGTGGTCCAAGACAGGCCCTGGAATTCACAAAAATTTCGTCAACCACTTCTGAGACATTGAATGCTCACCTACTACGTGCTGGACCCTTGGGATGGAGGATGGAGTGGTAAAGGAACCAAAGATTTTGGAGTCAGAAAACACTGGCCTTGTCACTTCATTAGTAATGTCAGACTACAATTCAACAAATGTTTCTTGCATACCAATTGTGGGGGCGGGGCTATGTTCACATGAGTTATCTCATTTAGCTCAGTTCTCTATGCTCTAAGTGTAAAATCTGGGACCTGGAGAATGGGTCACTTGCTCAAGGTGCACAAGCACTGCCTCTACTTGCTCATGTGTAAAATGGGTTCATAGCTGTATCCACCTCACAGGAGCACTGTGAGGATAAATGAGTTAATTTATGTAATTTTCTTAGAACTGTTCCTGGCACAAAGTAAGTAGTTAATACACGTTACTAATAGCTGAAGTCCTTGCCATGAATTCTGTTCAAAGGAGCAGCAGAAACTGAATTCAAGTAACTCAAACCTTCTTTTCCCCCTACCCTACCAAGCTTCTTTGGCATTGTGTTGCTTTGTAAAGGTCTCCAACCAACAGCTACTGGGCATCAACTCTACATAGGGACAGCTCCAGGTCTGGGGTTCAAAGCCCCCTGGAAAGGGGCCTGCTCTCCCTCCCTCACCCATCTCCGTCTTCTGCCTTGAGCAAAGGCTCTCCTCAGTCACACTGAACAGTAACCACTTCTCCATCAAGCTGACCCTGTTCTCCTGCTTCCAGGACTTTGTGCAGAACTAAGCCTTTAGATCTTGTTTCTGTAGGCTCTGGAGTTGCAGGAGTCGTACCGTGGGTCCTTCTGCTGAGGGAAAACTGAAGATCCAGTGATATGAGAAAGGTCAGCTGGCATTCAAGTCAGAGCCATGGTACCACATCCCAGCTCTGCCACTTTGGTTGTGCGGCCTTGAATGAGTTCCTTAACCTCCCTGAACCCACGCGTTCTTATCTGAAAAGTGTGTGTGTGATAACCTTCTGGATTGTATTAAATAAAAGACTGTAGAGAGAATAGTCCTCCCATCGAGTTGTCAATTCACACACAACCTGCATGAAGAGATACAGCTTTCTCAATTTTTAATTTTTTTCCATAAGCTTTTCATGAACTTTTATGGCCACCATATCTTAACCATACTGAAATCCACTTTAAGAAGGCATAAACTTCAACTGAGATATTTGCTCATTTTGAATTTCATCTCAAAGTGGTTCATGACATCTCAGATCCCAGGGGAGTGACCCGGAACTTCATTGAGAATTCTGCTCAATCTTGTCTTCAGCATGTAACCACACCCCCCCTCCATTTTTCAAGGCCCGTCTCCAAGTTGAATTACAACCGTGGTGTCATCGTCTGTGTATTGTGAGCTCCTTGGGGACAGAGGCTGGGTCTGATTCGTCACGTGTAGTCTAAGGAAGCATTCAATAAATCTTTGAATGGACCGCCATCCACTTCAGCCAGCCATCCTTCAGCCATCCAGTCATCCACTCTTCAAATGTGAGGTTAAGGACTCTGTCTAATGCAGGGACTTCTACCTTCAAATTGGAGGCTTTCATCCTCCGATTTCTTTGTCCTCTAGCATTCTTTCCTCTCCTGGGATCCTTCCAGCCAGGTCCGGCACTCTCACTGGGCTCCTCTGCCTTCCTAGTGCAGCCTCTACCATTCCTAGCCAAGCAGGTCCTCACACCTTCATGCAGGTGCAAGTTAGGGTTGGCACCTCAGAAGGAACAATGCCCCATGGTCCACAGCTGGAGGTCTTTAAGGACATCTGGATGCACCATCAGTTGCTCTGTCAGCCTTTCAAGCCCCAGGGTGCCAAATCTGAGCCTAGGCAGATAAGAAAGCTAGATTTTCATGTGCACATTTGGTGTGGGGTTGGGGGGAGGGGAGGCTAGGGGAGGGCCGGATCTCACTTAGCCCAGAAAGCCCTCCTTATCTACAAGTCCTTTGAAGTGGGGGAGCTCTCAGACACTGACAGCCAGAGGGGAGCCTTTGCTCCACACCCAAGTCCCCAACCATCCCTCAGCTGGAGAGACGGGGCCCAGTCCGGGTGTAATTCTGGGATCTCGGCACTCACAAATCATTCGTTCACTCAGCAAGCGCGTCTGACCCTAGCAAGCGCCAGGCTCCATGCTGAAGGCTAAGGAGGCTGAGATGAATCTGACCCACATGCTTATCTGCAACCACAAATGCTCTCAAACTGTGCCCGGCCCAAGAAAGGATGCAGACATGGAACTCCAGCGCGCTGGACTGCTTACAATCCTAGGTCCTGGTCTGGAATGTGGTGCCTATATCTGATGTTTAAACACCCTCTACAACATCGGAGCAAGTGACAAGGTCTCAAGCCCTTGCTCATATACCTCCCAAGGTGGGAGATTTCCCTCTCCTTCCCCTTCCCCTCCCTGCCGCCAGAGCCCTCCCTTGGAACACCAGAGTCTCTGGCTAACAGACCATGCTGCCTCCCTCGGAGCTGAATCTGCCCTTGTGCTTCTCTCACTGGTCCTGACTCTGACCTCTGGGGCTACTGGAACCTGTCTGGCTGCACTTGTCCCAGGACAGCCCTGGAGAGAATTGGAGGCAGCATCGGGTTCCCACAAAGCTCAGTTCCTAAAGATTGTTTTGCTGCAGGGAGGCCACTGGAGCAGCAAAGAGCAGGAAGCATGCGACAACTGTGGGCTGGAACACGCCAGGTGAGAGATGATTCACCTCAGGCAAGCTAGAGCCAGGCTGGGGCAAACCAGAGGGCCGCTGGAAGGGAGACTCCAGGGCAGTCGTGCTGGACTTTGGGAGAGGAGAGGCTGCCTTAGTGGACTGACCAGAGGGAACGCCCCAGCTAAGGAGGGAGCCTTCATCCATCCCTCCCTCGGACTGACAGGGGAGAGGAGACCAGTGAAAAGGAGCAGCTTTCCAGCTCCCAGCCCCTTCCTCCTTCCAGCCAGATGTGCTGCCCTCGCTCAGCTCCTCCCTCCTAAAGCATCTATTCTCAGGCTGCTAAAGTCCCTGCTTTAGCAGCTGGAGGACAAGGGTGGAGCCTGGCTCATCTCTGTCCCACCCCAGCCCCACCCATCCCTGTGCCTTGCCCAGGACCTGCGTGCGGCAAAGTCTTGGTAAACATGCACTGAATAAAACATTGCACTGATTTGTGCTGGTTGTAGCTGGTGCAGAAGCTGTATATCTAAGGAGTAGGAGTCAGCCAACTTTAGGGTCCGGAGACCCGGGTCTGACCCTTGGCTCTGCCATGCGCTCTTTTGCTCAAGGGGCACCTTGAGCAGATCTTTTTTTTTTCATGGGACTCAGTGTCTCCACCTAGGAGGACCGCATAAGACAGCTCCGAGGCCCACTAAACCTAAAATGCCCCATGGTAGTTCAGGACGCCCCCTCCACATTTATTTGACGCAGCCTATGTCCTCTCTCAGCGACACCTGAGAAGACCACATCTCCTTTCTCCCAGGGCACTTCCGTGCCCCCACCAGACTATTTCTGAACCCTGGGAACCAGAGGAGGAATGTGTCCAACTGTGAGCTTGGCCACATCAAGCCAAGTCACCTTTGCTATTTAAAACCTCTCCCTGCGCAGAAGCAGTCTGTCGAGGCAGTCTGTCGAGGGAGAAGAAGCAAATCCCTACTCATTTAGGAGTCCACTTTGCGGTGACTCTAAATTCCCCAGGATTAAGAGATCTCCAACACCAGCTTCCCGCTGTCCTTTTCTCTAATGCTCCCCTGAGGCCACTTGGCTGTTCGGAATGTTCAGCTCACCCCCTCCGTGGCCAGGCAGGATAAGCGCCCTCACTGGGGACACTCTGCTGGCTGTAGTGTTTCCCAGAACTAATCCATGCTGACAACCCCTGGACCTGGCATTTCCAAGGGGTCGAGTTTGGCAGTTCAGAAAGCCTGGATCCACCAGGGACCGGAGGATAAGGTAAGCCAAGACTAGAGCCAGTTGAGGATGGATGGCGGGCTCCCGTGTCGCAAGCTTTTGGGTCCTAGCATGTTCAAGCCCAAAGAGACCATCAGGATAATGTGTCATGCGCCCCCCTTGTACAAACAGAAAAGTGAGGCTCAGAGAGGGCAGAGCCCTTACCAAAGTCACACCATATGTTTGTGGTGAGCTGAGGACTCGGATACACGATTCAGGTGTTCATTTACCCCACAGTCTTTTTGTTTTTAAAACCATCTTCCAAGTTCCAAGACTGGATGTGGCCTTTTAAAATGTGGCATACTGAGATAAATTTGTATTCATTTAAAAAACACTTACATAAAATGAACCACGTGCCAGCCACTGTTCTAAGCACTTTATAATTATGATCTCATTTAATCCTCCTAAGAACCCTGAAGGTAGGTTTTACTATCCCCAACTTACAAATGAGAAGGCTAAGATGCCAGTAGATGAAATAACTTTTCCAGGGCCTCAAAGCTACTAAAATGTGACTACTTTCAGTTTGAACCCAGGTCTGTCCTGTACTCCTTACTCTACTCCGTGTTGCTCGGCGAGAGAAGTTAAGTCCAAGTAATTTGCAGTGCTGGCAGCAGGGGATCGGGCCCCAGGGCAGAGGGGTCGGGGCAGGCAAGCTCTGAGGGCAGCAGGTTCGCACGCTGGGGACCGTGCTGTGCATCTCCAGGGAAGCCCATTCGCTTTGCCTTCGCTGTGAAGTGTGCCCCCAATGTTGTGCGATGCAGCAGCAGCCCGGCCCTCACCTGCACTGGCGACTGCCAGCCAGGTGTGGGCCTCCGCAGTTCAGTCAGCGCTGCTGTTCTCAGGGTAAGGACTCCTGGGCCCAGGATGGAGGCCTTGCCAGCCCCAGAGGTAATGTGTGCCAGCTGCCACCGCAGCCCCCGCCAGCTCTGCGAGATCACGGTGGGGGCAGCCTCAGGGTCATATGTCTAGACAGTCAGACTGAGAACGGGGCTCGGCATCTTGGAAGAAGTTTCCTGAATTCCTTCCACCTTCGGGAATGGAAACTGAGCTAACAGGGAATTTGTTCTAATTACAGGGAAATAAGGAGAATTGAACAAGGTTCAAGGTTGAAGTCTTCTGTCGGGTTTCTCCAGCACTCTCCTCTTGTTCTTCTCTCCAGTGAGAAACCCCAGATCACCGGCCCCAGGCCAGCTCCTGGCCGGACACCGGGCACAGACAGGGTTAGATGGGGCCCTGCCCACCGGGAGAGCCCATCTGGTCCAGCAGTAAACAGTGGACTATCACTGGAAGCTCGAGGGTAGGGGGGTGGAGGAGGGCAGGGGAGCACGGGCTCCCAGAAGCCCAGCCCCGAGGTCAGCGGAGGCTCCCAGACAAAGTGGACGCTGAGGTCCTCCTCCCTCCCTTCTGCCCACACGGCAGGGCCCACGTGAGATGCCACCTCCTTCGGGATTTTCTCAGGACACACTGATGGGCACTCATTCAACAGATGCTGATGGAGGGTAGAGGGTGAGACCAGCTGCCACTCATGGAGTTTAAGGCTGCTCCCTTCCAAGAGGGGTCTTTGCACACCTTTCACCCAGCAGACCATCTCAGAGGGGGTGTGTGTGTGTGTGTGTGTGTGTGTGTGTGTGTGTGTGTGTGTGTATCTTCTCGCTCTTAAGCATTTCCCAAGTCTCTTTCAAGAAGTAGCATGACTAAGAACGTAGCCTCTGGAATCAGACATTCACATTGGAATCCTGAGCCCGTCCCTGTGCAACCCTGAGCAAACTACTCAGCCTCTCTGAGTCTCAGTTCTAGTTGTCAAATCTGTACAATAGTTACCTGAGAAGGCAATGTGTATTAAATAAAGTAATTCATGGTACCTGCTTAAGCTAGCGCTTGGCTGTTAGTGTCGTCATGAGCAAGGATGCTCTCTACTGCCAATGGCCCACAGCGCGTCAGAGAGTCCCTGCACTTAGTAGGTACTTTGCAAATGCCTGGTGCTTGACTGCTCTTTGGCAGAGAATGGAGGGTAGATGTATGTGGCCTTTTAAAATGCGGTAAAGTATACATAACATGAAATTTGCCATATTAACTATTTTTAAGCGTACAATTCAACGGCATTAGGCGCCTTCACAGTGTCGTGCAACCATCACAAATACCCATCTTTAGAACTTTTTCATCATCCCAAACAGAAATTTTGTAACCATTACAAGTCTGTACCCATGACTCTCCCTTTCTTCCCTCCCCCCAGCTCCTAGCAGACTCTCTTCTACTTTCTGTCTCTATGAATTTGCCTAGTCTAGGTGCCTCATATAAGTGGAATCACACGGTATTTGTCTTTTTGCATCTGACTTACTTCACTTAGCATTCTGTTTTCAAGGTTCATTATGTTGTAGCATGTGTCAGAATTTTGTTCCTTTCTGAGGCTGAATAACATGTACGGATGGATCACATTTTGTTTATCCATTCATCTGCTGATGGACATTTGGGTTGCTTCTACCTTTTGGCTATTGTGAAGAGTGCTGCAGTGAGCATTGGTATACAAGTGTTCAAGTCCCTGCTTTCAATTCTCTGGGTCTATTCTGACAAGTGGAATTGCTGGATCCTACAGTTAATTGTACATTTAATTTTTTGAGGAACCACCATACTGTTTTCCACAGCAGCTGCACCATTGTACATTCCCACCAGCAATGCCATACGGTCTTGAAGGAGGAGTTAAAAGGGTGTGAGATGGACACCCAGGGCACCCTCCTGTGGAGACTTTCCTCAAAGCATTGGAAGCAGAGTGGTGACAAACCGGGGCAAGCCCAGAGGAGGTGCTTTAATTGTGGAGGGAACTGGAACTACACGGAGAAGGGGTAGAAGGGCCCAGAGTGTGAGGTCTGGTGAGAAGGCCCTGGAGGTGTGACGGCTGCCGTTGTGTGTCCACTGTACCGTCCGGGGGGCAGACTGAAGTCCAGTCAAGGTGTTCCAGGGAGACTAGAGCCACCGCAATATGAGGAAAGCTTTCCGAGAGTCAGAGCCTTTCCAGCATGTGAGTGGGGAGCTCTCCATCCCTGGAGGCATTCAAGGAGTCACTGAGGTCCTTTGGAACGGGAGGCTGAAGGACGTTGGAGGGGAGGCTGAGAGCCTCTGTGAGCCTATAGGGCAGTGTGTGCTGAACATCTGTGGTTTTAAAACTCTGTGGCTGGATCCCATTTGAGCCCATTTGCCGGCAAAGTCTCTATAATTTGCTATTCCTGCCCATCCAGATAGTTCTGCCCCAGCCTCTCCGAGGCCCCCTATTGGCACAGACATTGCTCAGTCCCAGCAGGCATGAATTTCATTTCCATTCACTGATGAGGATATTATGTGACGCCCTAAGGTCCTGTGGCTCCTGTCTACCTTTTCAATTAGAAATAATACCGTGTCCGCGCAAAGCAAGGCTGCAGGGAAACAGTGCAAAGGTGAGCAAGGGAAAAGGGCTCTCCTGTCTGGCCTTCAAGAGCTCCAGAGTCTGCCCCACTCCCCCGCCCCAAGCCTCTTGCCTGGGCACAGAGCTGATCTTACCTCCTCTGCTCAGCACTCAGCCTCCCTGCCCCAGCCGTACTCTCCCCTGCCCTCTTCTCTCCTTCCGACCGTTCAGCTTATGCTCCTGGCGGGACCCACTTCCTGGGACACCATCTCTGAATCTCTCTGCCTACATAAATCCTGCCGTCTTTTTATGGTTCATCCAGGTTTCCCTTCCTATAGAAAGCCCACAAACGTCTCCTTCTTCCGTAAGGCTCTGTCTGCCAGGGCTCTGCTTAAGGCAGTCCTTCACAGATGTTTATTATTAATCACCCACTCAGCACCTGGACTGTTTTATATGCTGCGGATACATCACTAAAGACAAGAACAG
Organism: Tursiops truncatus; assembly: GCF_011762595.2. Lineage (NCBI taxonomy): Eukaryota > Metazoa > Chordata > Mammalia > Artiodactyla > Delphinidae > Tursiops > Tursiops truncatus. The sequence goes on from NC_047034.1 coordinate 144,533,042, forward strand.
CTCTGGTATCATTGAGCCTCTACTGCAGCAGGAGACACAGAAAACAAACACAGAAATACATAAAGTCACTTAATATAGGGATGATTGCTGCAAAGACAATAAACGGGAGATATAAGGGAGGCTACTTTGGATAGAATGGTCAGGGAAGACCCCGCTCAGAAGTGATATTTGAGCTAAGACCCAAATTATGAAAAGAGCTCACCGTGAGAGAGGAGCTGGGGTGGGGGAGCCTTCCAGGGACATAGGAAGGCAAAGGTTCCTGAATAACCTTGGCTGTTCAAGGAACAAGAAGGTGGTCACTGTGGCTGGAACACGTGGCTGCAACACTGTGGCTGGAACACGTGGCTGGAACACTGTGGCTGGGAAAGGTGGAGAATGGATGACATGGCAGTGGAGAGACAGGCAGGGGAGATGATGTCAACCATGGTACGGATTGCAACGGGCAGCCATTGAGGGTCTTAAGCACAGAAGTGATTTGATCTATGATGTATGAAAGATCACCCTGGATGCTGCAGAGAGAAGAGCCTGTGGTGGGAAAAGATTGGAAGCAGGGAGACCAGTTAGGAGCCTACCGGAGTAGACCAGGCAAGGGCTGCTGGCAGCTTGGAGCTGGGAGTTGGCAGTGCAGATAGTGAAAAGAGTCAGGTTTGAGATATATTTTGAAGGTACAACTGCCTGGGGATTGGGAAAGGGAAGGCCTGATGGAGAAGTGTCACTTTCTTTGTCGGGTTGTTGGATTAGAGAGAAGGATAAGGAGTCCTCCAGATAAAGAAAGAGAAAAGAGCACCCCAGGCAGTATTTTAAAAAGATTCAGAGGGAAAAAAGGGGATGGTGCTTTCCGAATGATGGCTGTGAATGGTATGTGCTGAATTTTCAAAGATGACACATGACGAAAAGGACAGATAAGTCCATAAGGGTCTTGAGCATTGTGGGAAGGGATTAGGCTCCACTTCTTGTAGGCAATAGGGAGCTACTGAAGGTGCTAGCACATAAGAGTTGCTCAATATATGTTTACATAAGGATCACCCGTAGGTGTTCCAGTACTGACGTGTGGAAGTTGCTTTCACAGGTATTTCTTGGGACCCTATAGAAACAGTGTGGTGTTTGGCAACTTCAGACTCTCGTCTCCCCAGGCCAAAGGCAACTTGTGCCCAAGTTGAGCTCTGTTGCAGGACGTAGTCTGCCTGTGAGTTCTATGGGCATCCAGATTCCTGGAGGACAGAACCAGGTGGCCAGAGGCTGGAAGACAAGCGTCTGGCTATACATCCCGACCAGCCTTCACTGTCCTCATACACCTCAGCAGCCCGTGCCCAGCATTATCCACAGATGGGACAAGCACGACCCATGTGCCTGTGACATTTATACCAGCCAGTGCAGAGAGAAGATTCTGGACACAATGCCTCCCAGACGTTCATTTATCACTCTAGCTTTCCCAAGATTTTAGAGAGACACCGATGTGTTCCCTGCAGTCACGGCTCAGTCTCCGAGAAGCTGTTGGACACTAGGCCAACGCCTTGCTCTGGGTCTCAGTTTCCCTGTCCTGAAAGTGAAAAGATTGCACTTAGTGACCCAAGGTGTTCTCCAGCTCTGGCACCCTCTGTTTACTTTGTTCCCTGCCTCCTCACAACCCATTTGCATGTCTGCTCTTCATGCGGGGGAACAAAGCCACAGTGTTTGGATGGAGCCTGGTTCATGGTTGGTCTCAGTCCCAGGGGCCGAGAGGCCCAGTTGGATTCCACTGAAGGGAAAGCAGAATCCTGCAAGGTTTGCCTTGCCCAAGCCTTCTGGAAAGCGCTTGCAAAGCCTGAATTCCCAGCCCACATGCTGGAGCAAACCGTCCTCCCTTTGAAACCTAAGAAAGTTGCAGGAACAGCCATTTACCTGTCACATGGTTTTCGTAATTTCCCTGGCACCTCCGCTAATCATTGAAGCGGGTGTTGGCGGGTGGAGGGTGAGCTCCGGGTCAGACGCAGACGTGCTGGACCACGGCTGGTTTGGAGGAAGAGAACTGGAGCCGAGATCTTACAGAGCCCTCCTGAGGGTGTCCAGCCACAGGAGTCTGCTCATGAATACCTGGGGGTCCTGCTGAAGTCCAGGAAGCCGGCTGAGTCACGGGAGGTGAAGCAGACGATGCCTTGGAAAGCCGAGTCAGGGGGTATCTGTGAGGCCAGCCCGTCGGGTGTAAGGAAGGGTGGAGGATTGTGGCGGGGTTCAAAGACGCTGAGCACCTCAGAACTGGACGGGAATGCAAAGCACCTGATAGGTCTGCATACGCTTGAAAATGATACTTCTTCACCCCTTCTCTCAGCAGAGATTATGATGTGGGCCGTGCCAGGCTCTAGGGGTACAGTATAGGACACCCACCCCGTCCTTCCCTGCCCGGAAAGATGGACTGACAGGAGGTGTGCCTTGTGGTTCCAACTGTAGACACTCAGAAGGGAACATAAGCATGGCCTCGGGTGACGACCAAGAAGGCTTTCTGGAGGTGGTGACATGCCAGACAAACTAGGAAAGGCACAAAGGGAAATAATGGCTCCATAGGACTAGTAGAAAAGGCTTGGACTTTGAACCAAATGGACCTAGTTTCAAGCTGACTCTGCGTCTTTGTTTTCTCATCAGTAAAATGGAAACTGTAATGATACTTTAGGAGGATTAAATGACTTCAGGAGGAAATATGCCTGGTTCAAAGTGGCGTCTCCTGAAATGGTTGGTTGGTGGAGGTCAGGGCTCAGGGGGCGATGCAGAGTCTGGGGGAGAAAATCTCCAGTACTGCTTCCTCCTCAGCTTTGAGCGAACCCCTCCCACCCACCCCTGTGGCCAAGGTCGGCGTAGGTAGGCTCCGGGCCAGCACCCCGGGTCCTGGTGGCCTGCTTGCCCTGAGCTTCCTGACGGTATCGGTATAACAGGCTTCAGCGGGCCCAGTGAATTTCCACAAGCCAGGAGGGCCCCACTCCGAGGCTCACACCTCTGGAACTTGAGATGCTGGCCAAGTTCAGGCTGTGGGAGGAGAAGGCAAGTGCTGTGTCGGCTGGATTTGGTGGGGAAACGGGCCTCCAGGGTGGAAAAGAAAAATAAAGAAAAGGATTCCCACTGGAGCTTGCTTGCCGAGAGATGCAGTTCTAAAGGTTCCCCCGCCTGCCTCCCCTGCCCCAGGCCTTTGCTGGAGAACTAGCTTAAGAGTCTGGCCCAGCAAAGACAGCTTCCTCCAGGAAGCTTGCTTGGATGGCCCGGTCCCTTCTGAGCTCTCACTCCTCCGACCCTGTGAATTCGAGTGCGGTTTCACCCTCACAGGCCGAGTACTTGCCACACAACCTATTTGGTGCAGCTCATATTTGACTCAAATGGTAAGTTTCTGCCAGAAAAGCAAAAAGGAGAGGAGAAAATTCACATTTATTGAGCCCCTACTGTATACCTCACCCTGGGCTGTGCATCTTTCCTATGTCACCTCACTTAAACATTCCAACAGCCCTCCAAGCTAAGGACAACTCTCCATTTTACAGATAAAGAGGTGTGAGTCCCAGGATGGGGAAACCAAGTCCACTGGACTCTGAAGCTCAGTTAACTCTTCTGTGGGAAAAGTATACACTGTGTGGTGAAAGGAGTTTGCAAATGTTGCTTGTTAAGCATCCCTCTTGAGTCTTCCAACCCACCTCCACTAGTATAGTCAAGGCTCTGAGAGGTCCTACAGAGAAGATACCTGACTTACTTCACCCGGTCCAGCACTCCCCAAGGGACACCTCAGTCACATTATAGCTGCTAACATCCCCTGAGGCCCGTGGGCACACACTTTGGGACGTGCTGTCTACAAAGCAAATACCGCCAAAGCAGGCGTGCTCAGGGGCGAGCTCTCTGAAGAACTCAAGGTGGGCGGCGAAGGCTGAATTAGACCTGGGGGTGGGGTGGGGGATGAAGAACGGCATAGCTGGTGGGAGTGAGCATCACGAGGGTCTGGACACGGAGGCCACAGCCCCGGCTGAAACCCAGCACCCTAAGTACCTGAACTGGTAACATCTTTGACAATGAAAGTTTGTCTTTAAAGCCGGAAGCACAGGGTGACACTAGTCACACTCTCGGCCACTGCAAGCAGAAGGCAGCAGTTGAAATGAGTACGAGGCTGTCTCTGTTGCCTAAGGAAACAGGCAAAATGCAGCCCGAGGGACTTCAGTTAGACTTCAGTCAGGCCATCAGTAGAAGATCTAACTAGTCCCCTAAAATCACATGCGTGATCCTGCCACACCACTTTGCTTGTGTTTCCCATGCTGAGCTGCCCTCCTTCCTGTTCCTTTCCACCTTGCCGGTGTCCACCGGGCAGTGCATCTGTCAAGAAGACTCCATGCTCTCTGCCTTCTCTGGAATCAGGAAGTCCCGACGCATTTCCCCTCCCGAAGGAGATGCTGGAGACTTCAGTGCTTCTGATCAACATCGGGACCTGGAATCTTAGTGCCGAGATTAGGCAAAGAAGTGGTCCTGCCAAATTCTGCCCAGGACTGATAGCACCTGGAGTACTCTCTGGCTGGCCACCTCACCGCCATAAACACCGGTGTGTCCACGTGTTGATAGCCAAGTGGGAGGCCCCTGGAAACTGTCAGGTGAGGCACAGGTGAAGGAAAGAGGTCGGGGGACATTTATAGATGGGAGTGCAGTCAAAGTCTTCACGTAATACCTCACACTTGTCTAGAGCAGCACTTCTCCAAATGTGTCCCTGAACCAGCAGTATCAGTATCACTTGGGAATAAGTCAGAAATGCAAATTCTTGCATGCCACCCCTTCCAGACCAGCTGAGTCAGGAGCCCAGAATGGAGCCCAGTCAAGAGGTTTAATAAGGCCTCCTGGTGATGCTGGAGCATGCTAAAATTTGAGAATCACTGACCTGTACTTATTCCTGTTATAAGAATTGCTCCTTGGAAGAAATAGTGTTATTCTCCCCTGTTGTGGAAAGTGACTCATAGAGGACATTTGTTCCGTCCGAGGACCCACAGCGGATACGCTACAGAGCCAGAGCTCCCAGTCCCAGGCATTTTCACGCTTCCTGGCAGCAGGGCAGAGCTGTGTGCCCAAGGTGCTAAGCGAGCTGCTTGCCTTGGCCCCAGAGAAAGCCTTAATTGGCTCATTAATAGCTGTGATTAGAGAGATGGAGAAGCCTTTATCTTTGAAGTCCTCGGGCTGTGACAGAAGCTCATCAGGGAGCTTGCTGTGGCTAATTAAAGCGGAGCTGTGTTTCCTGTCAAGAGCCCAGAGTGTTAATGGCTTCAAGAGAGAAAAATTAAGCTTCCATTTCCATTCAGGGGTAATGGATAGACCCAGCAGAATGCAGAGGAGAATAAAGGGCCTCGGAAAGGCACAGAGCCCCGGGCTCTTCTGAAGTTTGTATCCAAAGAGAAACTGCTGGCTTTGGGGGCCTGGGGGGTCCCCGATTCCCACAGTGACAACCTTAGGGCTGTCATCATCTTCATTCTTTTGTTTTATGATTTTTGAGCATTTCCACCTCTGGCCTCTGGTGGTACCTGCTCAGATGTGTGTGAATTAGAGGTGGTGAGGGAGGGCTGGGTAACAGTCCTGGTGGTAACAGGATCTCAAGGACTGTGAAGGTTCTGGTCCCAAAAGTCATATCCATTGCAGGCTCCCAGTGCTATCGCTACGACTACTAAATCAGCCACCTTACTAAGCGCCAGATACAAGTTGATAGCGCTTTACATGATCCCATACGATGCCCTCAGTAAGCCCGCGGAAGGCACCAGGCACAGGTACATTAGGTAATTGACTAGCCCAGAGACAGAGCTGATTCAAAATCCCTTGTGCTTAACCAGTAAGAGAACCACACCTTCTCTATCCTTGAACTTCCTTTCTTGGGGCTCAGGGTCATTTCAAGCTGGGAGTGCTAATGCTCCCCCACCTTGCCCCCGATGAGAGGACCTGGGAGCCCTCATCCCTTCATCTCCTTCTCCCTACTACCCCTTCTACTTCAGGGGAGCTGACTGAGGGCAGAACCTTTCCTGAGGACACCTTGTGGTTGGGTTAAGAGGTCAAACTAGACCCCAGCTGGTGGATATAAGCACAGAGTTGATATTTCTGGACCAGAAATCAAGACATGTGATATAGAGGATGGCCTATTCTTATTTGATTAATTTATTCCTCTGAAAAGTTTGATCAAAGCAATTACATCATAAAAGGTCTGTGAGCACATATAGCCTTTAATGAAACTACTACTACATAAATATGTGGATAAAAACCAGCCCCAGGCTTCCCTGGTGGCGCAGTGGTTGAGAGTCTGCCTGTCCATGCAGGGGACACGGGTTCGTGCCCCGGTCCGGAAAGATCCCACATGCCGCGGAGCAGCTGGACCCATGAGCCATGGCCAGTGAGCCTGCGCATCTGGACCCTGTGCTCCGCAACGGACGAGGCCACAACAGTGAGAGGCCCGCATACTGCAAAAACAAAAAAACAGCCCCAAATTGATGTTTCAAATAGGATCCAGGTAGTTTAAATAAGAACTATCCCAGGACACCCAGCAGGTGGTAAATGTGGGTCTCCAGGAGCCCATCTTTGTATCTCCAAGAAGCCAAACGCTTTCCCTTCTGCAAAGCCGAAGTCAATTCCCCCTCGTCCAGGGACCTGCCCCCTGCCCCCCACTCTAACCCTCCCCTCCTGGAGAGGTTGCTCCCACCCCCCTCACTTCCCTGACACTGTCTCTTTAATGGCCTGTTTCAAAGTTAAATTTGGGCCTGCCCATCCCCAGCCCCACACCAGTTCTGAGGAGCCCACCAGGGCCCAGGCTCAGTGAATGAATGAATGAGTGAATGACCATCGGACAGAGACGGGCTAGAATCAATCTCTTGCTCCCTGGATCCCGCAAGTATCTTTCTCACGTCCTTCAGCGTACCCAGTGATTACAGGTCTCCCTTTCTGCCTCCCGAGAAGTGGTAAGCATACCCAGGGCAGGGACTCAGTCTGCCTTGCCTCTTTATCCTCAGTACTGAGGATACAGCATCGGGGAATGGTGCCGAGAGACGCTTATTGAAAGAATGAATAATCAAGAGAACAAAGAACTTGCATCTAAACAAATTGCCTCAGAAATGTTCCTTTCTTGGCAGAGAGAGGGTTAACCTGTAGGTGTGAGCCTACCCCTCCCTAGTCCAGCCCCTCTCCCCAGAAACCTAAATCAAATTAGAAGGGGGCCTAGGCCAGAGGGTAGAGCTGAGGCAGGGCCAAGCTGGGAGTCCCGGCAGGGCAGCGGGGACAGGACCAAATGACCAATGTGACTTAGGATGGATGCTGTGGTGGTGGGGGGGGGTGTCCCCAGCTCCGCCACCTGCTCCACAGCTCACAGCTCACCTTGGTGTGCTAGGTTCCTCCGAGGTCTGTATGGCCTGGCTGTGAAGGTCAGTATGGTAGGGAGGAAAACACACCCAGAGAAGCCCTGGTTCCTTCCCTGATGTTGCTGTCCCCTCCCCATGCCCCCACCCCACGAAATAAGGCAATAATGATAAGGATGGCAGCTCTGGGGCAGTTGACATATGGAGCACAACGGTCAATGGGATGGGCAGTGGGAATCGCCATGGGTACTGCCGGGTGGCGCCTTGCCCATAATGGCTTCCATAAAGCCAGAAGGAGGTGTTGGATGTGGAGAGGAAAACAACCAAACTGTGCTCTCCTGCCCTCGCCACCTGGCTTTCTTCCTCCGCCCCTGCAGTTGATGGAAGCAGCCCAGTGCAGCCAAAGAGAAGAGGCTCTCACCATTAACAGGGACCATGTGATACTTCCCAAGACTCGCTCCCCACCAGGCCCTGAGCTGGTAGACACGTGCACACGCATTACTTCACCGATTTTCACAGCCAATCTTCAGAGACGGGATTAACTCCATGGAAAAGATGGGAAAATTGAGACCAGGGAGACACAAAGACGCAAAGCCATGTGCAACCAGTTGGTCTCAAATTTCAAGGCTGAGCAGACTTGAAACCTGGGACTTACCGACTCCACGTTCTCAAGCTGCCTCCCCCAAAGCACGGACATCCATTCCGGCTCCATCTCGGCCATGCACTTGTCCTGTTTCGTCGGGCAAGAGCTTCCTGCTGTGCCTGCTGCAGCACTACCCACCCTGCACGTGCCCCCTCTCTCTAAGACCACCCTGAACTGTGACGATATTTCTGCTACAGTTGAAATCAGGATAGCAGCATGGATTGAAATCTGCCTTCTGCTGGAAAGGGTTGCATGGGCCTGGGCCTCTCCTCCCGGACTGGGATCTTTGGGGAAACAGAGCCTGTATTCTACTCAGCAATATGCTCCTCTACACCACCCAGACACACAGCCTAGTTCAGAGTCTTGTGTGAAAGAGGGATGCAGAAAAGACGTATCTAGTAAAGTGTCACTTCTCCAGACCAGTTTCCTCACCAGATGATGGATAAGATGGACTAAATCAATATTTCAAAAAGGCCAGGGTATACGCCCAACACAACCCACCTGCCCCCATCATCTCTCTGACCTCATCTACATTCCAGCAACACTGACTTCGTTGTTCTTCCTTTAAGACAAGTCAGCCCTGCCTCACGGCCTTTGCACCTGCTGTTTGCTCCACCCGGAGGGATCTTTCTCCAGATTTTCCCACGGCTTCCTCCTTCAGGTCTTCTCTTTAAAACACTATTTAAGGTTGTGCCACCTTCCTCCCTCAGCATTCTCTGACCCCCTTTTCTGCTTTCTTTTCCTCCATTGCGCTTAGCAGCATCTTACACTTTTAAGAAACGCTAGGCTGCTCAGCTAGCTACCTTAGAACTAGCAGGCCAGCTAAGTCTGGATCTCAAGGGTGTGGACCATTTGTATTGTATAAAATCTCTCTAGGTGTTTCTGATGCACAGGCAGAGTTAGGAACAGCTGTTTAAAAAAATAAAACACATACTGGAGCAAACTAAGGTCCTCCCCTCCCCAGCTGGGGCATGGTTTGAGTTGACCAAGGCTCAGCCTTAATTCTGGCCTCTATTCCACCCCTACCCTCCATTGAGCACCCATCCTCCCTCAAGCTACATGGAATTCTGCTGGTCTCTGATCACAGCATCCCTTTGGTATTTCTGTTCAGCTTTGCTCATGCTCTCTCCCCTCCTCTAACTCTCCCCTCCAGGTCTTTGAACTTACTCTCCAAGCTGCTGCTGATGCCACCTTCTCTTGGGCAGCCTGTCTGCCCCCTCCACCACCCCCACCCCTGCGAAGTCAGAGTCCCTAACGCCCTCCTCTGCGTTCAGAGGAGTGTGGACATATCTTCGGTAAAGGACTCATCACACTATCTCGTCATCAATTTTTCCGATGCGTGTCCTTCCCTGTAGACTGTGACTTTGAAGAAGGCAGCAGTGGAGCCCGATTCGTCGACATTCCCAGTGCCCAGCACAGCACCCAGCACATGGTGGGCGCTTCCTAAACACTGAGCGTGTGAGTAGATGCACTAGTGACTGCATGGCTGGTTAAGCGCATGTGTGCTTGGCAAAATCACAGGTTGTAGAGTTGTTATAATTTGTCTTCAAACCTGACCCACCATTTTCCAGCTTCATCTCGGCACAGCTGACCACAGATTGCCTCCAGCTCAAGTCTGCTCTTAAGACAGATCCTGACAGCAACCTCCCACCCTCCTGTCGGTGAGCCACCCAGCTTAGCTGGGAAGCCCTCCCTTCCTAGAGGGCCTTGCTCTGTTTCTAGGTGTATCCAAGCCTTCTGCCACAAAGGTTCCGGACATAGAAAGCCCTTGGGACATCTTGCGTTCATGGGAAGGAATTTCTCTTACCTCCCCCGAGTCAGGTGAAAGCACTCAGCCCTCCGCTCCACAGGATATAATGAGATTTACCCCTGACGGTGCTCCAAGCAGAAAGGAAAGACGTCACACACACACACACACACACACACACACACAAGCAACAGGACCCCTCTACACTTCGGCATGAACTATCAGAGATCGTTGGGTACAACCTCTTAACTTCATATGGATGGAGACACCAGAGGGTTCAGGACACTTGCTAAGGTCACTGGGCCCTCATGGACTCAACCCCTTTTAGGGAGAGGTTCTCATCCTACCAGCCTTCTGACCTCTCACCCCTTGCCTGCCAGGGAACGGCTGGACTTCCTCTCAACGAGAGGCCTGATTTACGTCCGCTGGGTCCAATTAGTGCCAAGCTCTCTTGGGCCGCCAAGTGCCCTGCCAGCCAGCAGCTGAAGCTGTCTGGCAGGACATATTTGGATGATGAAGTCGTGCTGTGTGCTACACTCAGCGCAGGAAAGAGCAGCTCGACTGGGATGACCACGAAAGGCTGCCAGGCTTGGGTCCTGCCCACAAGTTGGGCAAAAAGTCTGTCTGGCAGGGGATGAGGGCAGTGCTTCCCAGGCAAGAGGGGCAAAGCTGGCCAAGGAGGGCGCATGCCAGGGCGGGATGCCCTCCCTGGGGCTTGGTGGGACCCAGCAAGTGTGGGTGGTGAGAGACCCTTGAGCTGGGAGCCTGGAGACCTGGACTCAGACTCAGCTCCTCCAGCAACCCCTTACTGGGTGACCCGGGCGCACTGTATCATCCTCTCCGCGCCTCAGCTCCTCCCTTACAAAGTGGGAAGAATTTCTTCACCTGCCTCAGGGAACACGTGAGGAACATAGAAGTTTCCTCATCCATAAAATGGGATAAGCATGGTACCTCCCTCCCAGAGCTGGAGTGAGGACTACTACATAGTGCCTGGCATGGATGTGGGCTAACTCGGCCAGGACCTACCCCCTCATATGATTAGTGTTACACTGGGGCCGCCGTTCCACCTCTCTGATACTTATTTTTCTAATATGCGTTCTTCGCCTGGGTTGGTGGCAAAATCAAATTCAGAAACTGAGGCTCAGAAAATGGCCTGTGTCAGCTGGTACAACTAAGCATTGGTGGATTTGGGTCCTGAATTTCAATCTGTCGGACTGTGAGTCCACATTCCATCTCTAGTACCAATATCCACTCACCGCCCGCTGGCTTTCAGACCCTGTTTTGGTGGTGGGTGTGCAGCTCAGAGTGGGCCCGGAGAGGTGAGACATCCCAACAGACACAGCCCTGGGTGCCTCTGCCCCTGCCACCAGATCAGCCCTGCTGTGTCGAGGCGAGAACATCTGAAAAGCCCAACCTCCTAGGAGAAGAGACTAAGACAGAAAGCAAGGCAGGACCGGCCTGAGCGACCCGTGAGTGACATGCAGGCCCTGGCACAGTGACCGCGGGCTCCGGGCTCTGTCCTGGACCGCCCACACTGGGCCACTCTTGTGACAGCCTCCTTCTTCGGCTGTCCTAAGTCCTCCCTGCAGTACGCAGTGGAAGCTCAGACTGGGGGAAAGACACGTGAATTTTACTCTCAGTTCTGCCAGGGACTTTTATAAGACTTTGGGTAAGTGCTTTTAAATTTGGGGGTCTGAGCACCTTTCTGAAAAATGGCAGTACCACGCAAACCGATGGGCCTGTGGGTGCCTTTCTCACAATAGGATTTTTTGCTCTTGTAAACTTTTGGGTGGTGGGACGACTGAGTCCTTTGGGCTTTGCACTTCATTCTGTTTCTCCAACATCTCTTCTTTAAAAAAAAGCAAACGATCTCCCCTTCAACTATTAACGTCTCTGGGATATTCAGCTGGGGGATAAAGAATGCAAGGAAGATGGCTGTGGAGCCCAGAGAAGTCTGCAGCTCTTCATCTCCACTTGGAGGAGGACAGGCCAAGGCCCTCGCCAAGCCCTCTGAACACGAGAGCCGGAGACTCCCAGAGAAGTAAACACACTTAAGGGCAAGAGGGGAGCCAACGGAAGTCAATAAGCTCAGAGATACTAAAGAGGTTTCTGGATCTCTAGGCAGCGTATTAATTCATTTGGGGGAAATTATGGGTTGCTAGATCCCAATCTGGTCTAGATAAATTACAAGCTGCCCAAGAAATGCCTTCAATTTCTGTCCCAAACCTGTCGCCATCCCCGACTATCCTCCTTCCTTCTGAGGAGCTCCAGGTCTCTTGATTTATGCTAATTCCACATCCCCACAGCCCGCACCCCAGTACTGAGCATGCAGAAGATGCTCAGTAGAAGCTCCACCCACGATCCTCAGCGCTTGCTGATCGGGGGTCTAAGAGGACTCGGCTAAGATGTGATGCCCAGGGGTCATTTCTGTTCCGAGTAGGTGGCAGGTGTCCACTTTGGCTAAACTCACGTCCGTTGCAGCCCATGGATTCCAGGAAGGATGGTCAGCTCAGCTGTGATTCATCCCAGCCACAGAGCCTCTGGGTGTGACCTTAGATAAGTGATGGAATGTATGAACGTTTAGAACACGGACTTCAAGACACCCTGATCCAATCAGCTTATAAACGAATACATGTCTGTTTATTAAGCAGCAGATGGTGTCTTTCTGATCTCCCAACTGCTGGGTGTGGGGAGCCCAGAAGAGCTGAGACAGAAGGAAAAGATATGTGAGAATAGAACGAACACTAGTTTACAAAAACGTTAACCACTGGATGGGGAAAAAAAGGTCAAAGACAGAAAGCAAATTTAACCCTTGGTGTTATCACAGAGAATGGTTACACTAATATTTCCTAATTCTATAGACATTTCCTCCTTTCCTGGACTCAAATTTCACATTCACCACAGCCTCATCAAACAGGCCTTGTCATGCCCATTTTTTAGATGAGGAAACTGAGGCAATGAGCAATGAGGTGGCTTGCTCCAACATCTTGTTAACAAAATCATTAGAAGTAAGTGCTATACTTTCGAATCATAGAAGGCCATCGGTTTGACCAGTTTTATTCCAGAGTGAGGATGATGTAAAAAGGATTCTAAAAGATTGATTATGAATGATCAAACTTCCTTCCAAAGTGTCTTCATAGGAGATTAAAAACCTTTGTCTTATAAAAGTAAAGCTATGGCAATTTTCCTCTGAAAGACCTTTCCTCTCTCTAATTTTACTTTCAATGCCTCAGTCCTTGGTTTCTAGTCTTAATCCTCCTCTTTTCCTATTTTATACACTCTCTAAGCGGCCTTACTCGCATAACGACTTTCAGTGTATCTCTCAAGTGTCCATCTCTAGCATGGACTCTACTCCTAAGAGCCACGCCTGCATGTTCTACTGTGGGCATTTGGTCTGAGCATTTCAACGGAACTTAAAACTAGACAGTTTTAAGAAAATTAAGCAGCTTCTCTTCCCAAGGTAATACTATTCTTCCCTTCATACTCAATCATGGAAGAAAGAAGGAAAGAAAGAAGGAAAGAAAGAAGGAAAGATGGGGCGTGGGGAGGGAAAAAGAGAAAGAAAGAGAGAGAAAGAACAAGAGAGGGAGAGGAGGAAGAAACAAAAGAAGATGTATAGAGCTGGAAGAGTCCTAAAAGGTTGTGTAGTGCAACTCTTCGTTCTAAAGATGAACAAACTGGCTAGATAGAATCAGATCTGGAGCTGGAAATCCTGCTTTCCTGACATCTAGCTGGGATCTTTGTAAGAGCAGTGACACAGAGCACTGAGAAATGACACTGGGAAGGCAGAGGGCCAGGGTGGAAAGCTGGGCCTTTGCTTCAGCTCTTCACAATGTGTGGCCATATATTTGTCTGTTTACACGTGTGATGTCTGTTTTTGTAGTGTCATCTCCATGAGACCAGGGACAAGGTCATGTTCACTACTGTATCCGTAGCATCCAAAACAGGGCCTGCACATAGAAGGCACTCACTAAATATTTGCACCATTCGTTGTAGCAGCAACACAGGAAGTACCAGGAATTAATTTAACCAAGAATACAATGGACCACTACGTAAAAGAGTATAACACTAACATAGGACATAGAAGATTATCTGTACAAGCAGAGACACATTACTGCTCTTAGACAGGCTGACTTAATATTAAAAACATATCTCTTCTCTGAAATCAATATAAACATTTAATACAAGGCCAATCAAAATTCCAGTTGATTTTTTGAGAACTCAATCTACTTACTCTAAAATGTACATGGAGGAATACAAATACATTTAACCTAGAAGCTTTAAATATTGAAAAAAGAAAAATGAAGAGAGAAGAACTCACCTTTCCAGGTACTGACATGATACAAAATCATGGTATTAATGCTTCACAGTACTGGCATAAGAACAGATGAACAGATACGCCATTGGTATAGAATAGAGAACTCAGAGGCACATCCCCTCACACACGCACATGTGTTGTGCTGGTTTGCCCTTCCAGATCCTTTTCCCACCTTTCTCTACTCTACTCTTGCTCTGAGAGGCTGGCTTCCCTGCATTGCATCAACGATACTCCCTTGCCCTGTGATTCCCAGATGAGTTTCGCCATTGAGAGGGGATATCATCACAGATCCATACGATCATTTCAATTGATATAGAAAATGCAATGTTATGGGAAATAGGAACAATATACAAAATAGAATTGTATTTTATACACTTGGAAAGTGCAGTCATAAACTGAAAAATTTTAAAGGCTATTTATAAGAGAATCAAAAATTATGAAGTACTTAGGGGAAAAGTTTACAAAAGATATGCAGGTTGTATACACTGAAAACCTCAAAAGCTTGCTGAGGTGAAGTTAAAGAAACACTAAAGAGAGATTAGCCATGCTTGTGGATCATAAGACAGTATTATTAAGGTGTGAATCTAGAGAATCATTGCAATCTCAGTCCAAATCTCAGCGAGCTTTTGTGCAAACATTGACAACCTGATTCTGAAGTTTGTATGAAAACACAAATGACTTAAGGTAGCCAAACAAACATGAATATGAAGAACAAAGACTGACACTGCCCAGTTTCATGACTAATTATAAATCTATAGTAATAAAGACAGTATGGCATTCCTATAAATATAGATATCTATATCAACAGAACAGAACAGAGTCCAAATATAGGCCCATGCATAAATAAACAATGATTTTTGATAAAGGTGCCAAGGCAATTCAATATAGAAAGGATGATGTTTTCAACAAGTGGTGCTGGAACAGTGGATATCCATTTCTAAAAAGAAGGGAAAAAAAAGAAGAAAAAGAAGCCCTTGATCCTCACCTCACACTTCAAAAAAATTCAACTAAGTATGGATCACTGACCTAAGTGTAAAACCTAAAACTATAAAACTTCTAGAAGAAAACAAAGGAGAGAAAATCTTAATGACCATGGGTTAGGCCAAGATTTCTTAAATAAGACACTAAAAGCACAAAGTATAAAACAAAAAAATTGATAACTTGGATTTCTTCAAAATTTGCTCTTCAAAAGATACTATTAAGAAAACGAAAATACAAGCCATGTACTGAGAGAAAATATTTGCAAAACCGTTTCACAAAAGACTGGAAAGCAGAATATTTAAAGAACTAACACATCTCAGTAAAAAGCCAAACAGCCTGGTATAAATGAGCAAAACATTTCAACAAATGATTCACTAAAGAAGGTATAAGAATGTCAAATAAGCACAGGAAAAGATGCTTAACATCATTAGTCATTAAAGAGATGCAAATTGAAACCACAGTGAGATACCACTTCATACCCACTAGCATGACTATAATTACAAAAATGGACAAGACCAAGTGTTCATGAGGAGGTAGAACAACTGGAACTCTCCTAACTCTACACGTGGCTAAATGCCTGGCACAGAGAAAGTGCTCCAATGTCATCAGTTAGTCACAGCAGCTAGTAGGACCAGCTATTATGAATATGAGCAATGCACAATGTTAAATGAAAAACACTTCCATTGGTCTCCATCCTCATGAAGCTTCTGTCTAAACCTACCCTTTCCCTGTATATGTGATATTCCTTGTAATTGACCCTCTTAAGAACTTGGCATTGTTTCATTCTTTTTTATGGCTGAGTAATATTCCATTGTATATATGTACCACATCTTCTTTACCCATTCATCCGATGATGGACACTTAGGCTGCTTCCATTAGACACAGGAATTTTATAAATGAAGATCAGGAGAGTGGAAAGAAGCAAAAGCTTTTCTAGAAGGAATGGAAGAGAGAAAAGAAGACACAGGGTAACTTAGTCCCTGTCAATCTATAAATCGCTGTTATTAAGAAAATGGAGAAGACGTTCTGTGTGATCCCAAGTGTGGGTACCAGCAACTAGTGAGTAAAAGATGCAGGTAGGCAGGTGCAGCCTCAATACATAGAAGTTTCTAAATGTTAAGAGATGCTTAAAGGTAGAGTTGGCTATTTCAGAAGGCAGTAAGCTTCTTGTCACGAAATATCACAAGCAATATCCAAATAAGATTAATGGAAAGACTTTCAAACATAAAATGTGAGAAGTAGAGATTCCAGCCCAAATTCTGAATTGAGAAGAATGGAGGTGTGAATTTGGATGTGATGAGCTTGAGAGAAAAACAGGGCACTCAAGTAGAGGAGGGACCCTCTGTATCTGGAGATACAGATTGGAAAGTCAACATGAAAATGTCAGTAGCTGAAGGCAGAAAGTCAGCTGATTCCCCATCACTGAATTTGGTACGTTGAGGCCAAGCAAGCCGAAATAGTTTAGGAAGTGTTCAGGTGGGTGTCATCAGAGCCACTCCCAGCCTGTACCGTGCCTTGTGGAATCAAACAGAGATGCAGCCCCTTGCCCCTGGATTTCACTGCCCACTTACCTCCTCAGGAGAGTGCCCTTGTGCAAGGCACGACCTGCCCAAATGCTCGGTGCAGTGGCCCTGGGTGCCACCACGCCCTGGACGCTCATGACCTCTTGCATAAGGCATCCGTGTTGCAGATGACTTGTGCTCTTTCATAACTTCTTAGAAGAGCGTGAAAATGCTTATCGAGGGAGAGGAGACATGTTTGAGGCTTCTTTTTATCAATGTCATTAATAACGATCATAAAAGTAATATTCACGCCCTTTGCAGCACACAAAGTGCTTTCACATCCACCGTCTTGTGAGTTGAGCATTACTACTGCTCTTACCTCACAAATGAGGAAACTGAGGTCTGAGGGATTCGGCTAAGAGTTGTGAAGCTTTTTCTTATACAGCATATATCTTAAGGTTCTAAACTCTTAATTACCATATAAATGTATAAATCTAATTGCACAAATGACATTGGTCCTACAAGGACCCATATAAAAGGCAAAACCTGCAAAAGCACCCAGCATTCCCGGATTTAGTTGAACCACCGATAACCCCACTTAACCCACTTACACTTCACTCTGCTGAGTCCTTGTTGACAGTCTCAGTATTTCTCCATCCTATATCAGTCTGGGCCTCTCATTCTGATGAAGCCCAAATTTTGACCCATTCTGACGGCCTCTTGGCTCTCCTCCCATTAAGACACTCCCCACAAATGGTTCTACTGTTAACAACCGTCTCCGCTCACAGGTCCTGGGGACTCCCCTTCTGGATACTGTCTTGAAGGCAGCCCTCATCTTTTGATCTGTCCTGGTGCTGCAGAACTTTGCTTCAGGTTGCCTTTTCAGCTGTTAAGATGGGTTACATTGAGTCATCCATGGTCATTCCCAAGGTCTCCCTTATGAACAAAGGGAGATGGTTGTGTGGAATAGATATCCAGTCTATGGGCCAGAGCTCCGTCTGGACTGGTGGTCAGGGCTGGGGCTGACCAGTGGCCCAGGTCAGGGCGCTGGTGTTTCTCTCTGAGAAAGTGGAAATAAGTATTTCAGAACAGCTTTCTCAACTATTTACAACATTCACATACTTGCTGCCCGAGCTCCTGTAATAACAGATTGAACTGTCCTAACAAGGATGACCCCCCGCATCGTCTCTAGATCGCAAGCCTCTTGCTTTCTCTAGTACTTCTCAAGGGCGTCTCCACAGAGCTCCTCTCGCTCTGGGATCATAAACTCCTTTCTCTCTGCCGGATCCTTCACATCGGCATACAGACACTCTATGACCGTAATATTAAGTCTCTCCACTGACCCGTGTTCTCACACCACTCTATTTCTTTCCCACAGTAACCCGAGAAAGAGTTGCCTGAACTGGCCATGTCCACCTCCTCTCGTCCCTCTCTGTCCTCCGCCCAAATCTGCTCACTTTCCTCCAGTTTCACTACCAGCACCCCGGATGGAGTCACGGCCATCCTCACCCCGATTACTGCCCTAGTGCCCTTACTGGGCTCCTCGAAATCCTCACTTTCCAGCTCGCCAACCTCCACACCAAAGTCTGCACCAGCTTTTAAAAATGTAAATCAAGTTGTGTTACTTTTCTTTAAAACCCTCCTATGGCTTCTCAGTAAAGCTGGAAGTCCATTCCTCACTTTGACCTTCAAACCCTTACTTCACCTGGCCCCTCCCATCTCCCCAATGCAATCTCTTAGAATTTCCCCCCTGTGCCCTAAGAGGCAGACTTTGCTGGAATTTTCTCTTGTTTCCTGAACACACCAAGGTGGTCCCTCCCTCCAGGCTTTGCCGAGGCTAGCCCCTCTGCTGGGAATGCTCTTCCCCCAGATCCTCTCCTGGCAGACCCTTTAGCATCCACCAGACCCTCTCTACCACTGGTCTGGGTTACCTCTTTATTATTTTTCTTCATGAACTAGAAAGTAAGGCCTGTGTGGACAGATCCCTGCCTATTTGTTCACCAATTCTTTAGCATCAATTCGACTCTCAAAACATATGTGCCACATTAACAAATGAGCGAGTCCTCTCACCCACTTTACCATCACTGCCACATGCCAGGCACTGAAGCAGTCACATGAGTTCTGTTCAGCTTGTGACACCCTCTGGGTTCAGACCTGGCTCCACCACTGACTGGCTGGGGGACTTTGGGCAAGTTTGGGGCCTCAGTTTCCTGATCTGTAAAGTGAGGTTAACGATAGTACCTCCCTCATCGATTTACTGTGAACAGGTAAGAGGCAGCACATTTAAATAAAGTGATAGAACAGTGCTGAGCACACAGTAAATGCTCAATAAAAGTTAGTAATGGTTATAGCCTCGAAACAGCAACTCTGTAGGATTTCTCAATCTCAGTACGACTGGTATTTTAGGTACGACCATTCTTTGTTGTAGGAACCGTTCCGTGCGTCATAACAGCATCCCGGCCTCTGCCCACTGGGCCCTTAGGTGTTACGCCAGTAGCACATTCGCAATCGTGATAACCAAAGATGTCTTGCCAAATGCTCCTGTGGGGCGGGAAGGGCCAAGCCATTGGCTATAAGGCATATACTTTTACTCCTATTGACAGATATGAGATTGAAAGTTCAGAGTTTTAATAAGTTGCCCAAGATCTTAGGGCTACCAAGTGGGGAGCAAGGATTCAAACTCCCATCTTCCTGGCCCAACAGCACATGCTCTTCCCTCCAGCTCGCTGAGCTAGAGGTCCGAGCCCCCCGTCCCTCGGCCTGCTCGGCTCACACACTCACAGATCCGTGCTAATTACACAGTCATGAAAAACGTTATATGTGGTTTGTTATTTTATATCCGGGAACATGGTCCACAGCCTTCATTACATAAAGCAGCTGTGTGTATACTTGGGGTCTAAATGCTATTTAGTGGTCAGCTCGATGGGGTATTTTGTTTCAAGCATCACATTTCTTTTTTCCCTTTCTGTACTTCTACTAACGCCTAAATGGAGGAACAGAGCCTCACACAGCTTGCGCTAAAGTGAAAGGCAAAAGTTCCCTAAATGACAGACGTCCCACTGTCCTAATTAGACTGGGAGAGACAGCCCAGGATGTGCCATGTGTGGTGTGAACGTGTCCCCCAGTGGTTGCGCGTGTGTGTTCCCAGGACGCACCCAGTCTGGCCCATACAACCTGCGCCACCTTCCCACTGGTGTCTTAAAGGAACCAAGTGGTTTAGTAGGAAGAACTAGACAACCCAGGCCTTCTAAGTATCAGCTGTGTAGTTTGAGTGTGCCGTGTGTCCCCTCTGAGACTCAGTTGCCTCATTTTTAAAATGGGGGTAGAGGGACTTCCCTGGTGGCGCAGTGGAGAAGACTCCGGGCTCCCAATGTAGGGGGCCCGGGTTTGATCCCTGGTCAGGGAACTAGATCCCACGTGCATGCCGCAACTAAGGAGCCTGCGAGCCGCAACTAAGGGGTCCGCCTGCTGCAACTAAGACTGGGCACAACCAACCAACCAAACAAATAAATAAAATGGGGGTAAAAATATATGTCCCACAGTGTTGCTGAGATCCTTTAGCTGAAGGGTCTGGCACCGAATTGGTCTAAGATAATCCCCAGTTCCCATTCCTCCTTCACTTGCCAACACCTGGCCCGTGCCACCTCGCCTCACTCCAGCCCATTCTTAATATCACCCCTCTTCTTCAGTCAGAATTTCCTAGGTCCTGACCCACCTCTACCCCTTGGCTTTCATCATTCCCCTTCACTGGATTGCAAGCAAGTCTCTTTCCACCTATTTAAATCCTACTTTCCCGCACAGCCAAATTCAAATCCCACTCCTCCCGGATTAATGCCCTTGTCCAGCTCTCACTGGCTTCTCCAGGACTTTTATGATACTGCATGACTCACCTGGCACTGAAATGCATTTTAACTAGTCACCTGAATATGGTTCAATAACTGCAAGTAGGCAGAGGTCAGGACTGTATTCCTTCAGGCCTAGACACTACAATACACATGGGGCCCCATAAGTATTTGTGAGTTGGCAGAGTCAATGCATGTCACTGTTCTATCACTGATGGCTGCACACATCAGGCTGTGAACACGCCTCATCTGGAAACTGATATGCCAACCACCCTCCATTGGCACCATTTATGGAGAGCAAGCTAAGACGATTATATCCTCTGAAGGGCAAGATGAAGGGCTTTCTAAGGGTCATGCATGGCCCTTCTCGGTGCAGTCTTATTTCTGATCTTCCCCAATCGCTCTCATGTTCTAGCTCCCCCATGATTGTTTACAGAGCTCCCAGTAGGCCAAACACAACTCCCTGCCTTTGCACACACTGTTCCCACTGTCTGAAGCGACCTTCCTTTCCTCACACTCCCTGTCCAAGTCCTGCTCATCCCTAGAGACCAACTCAAACGTCACCTTCTTGGCAAAGACCTTTGCTGACCTTCTCTCTCCTAAGCCCCACTTTCTTCTCTCCTAAGGTTGCTGCTCTCCCCCACCCCCCATCTGTTTCCCAAAGCACCCTGTTTGTGGGTACCTCTGTCTCAGTCTCTGGGTGGCAAGCTCCCTGAGGACAGACTCCTGGGCTGATTCCTCTGTGTCCTCCTCTCCCATTGGGCTGGATCTAGTAGAACTTTCTGTTTTTAACAAATACCATCTTGTATGGCAAGCCTAATCCTCTGTTGTACTTCTATGATGGCGTGTGTGTTTCCCCACTCTTGTAAGGGAATGTCCTTTTAGGAATCATCTCAGCAGATGCCTTTTTTTCTGGTTCTCTCCATCACTCTAGACTGTGTTAAGCACTACTAACTTCTGCATGGTCCTAGAATCCTCTTCCCTTCTTTCCCACCCCCCAAGGACATCATGACCTTCAACCATCAAGGATTAACTTCTAACCCACTAAGACCGGGAGAGCGGCGGTGGGAGACAGAGCCTGGGCGCGGGTGGGAGGTCGGCACATCTGGGACAGGAGTGGAAGCTGGGAGTCAGGCCAGGCCAGGTCCACTGGAAAATACCAGTGTGGCCCACAGCCCAGGCTATGGCCGGTCGAGAAGGCAGCCTTCAGGCCCAGAACAAAGCTTCTCCTTTGGGGAGCCCCTCATCTCCCTGCCTGAGAGATGCCCTTCGGCAGAACCAGGGCTCCTGGATCTGCCCAAGAGGCAGACTTTGTTGGTTTAGTTCCGCAACAAGGCTTCTGTTCCTGTCCCGGCTGTTACGGCCTACAGATTCCTGGTACCCGTCTGATTGAACAACTTAATTAAAATGCAGTAAAAGGAAAGTGGGCCGGATGTGATCCGGGACAGAAGACAGGCATCTGAGTCCACCGCCTGCCTCCTGAGCCCTGTGCCCCTTCCCATCCTGCCTACAGGCCCCTGGGCAGGTGGAGGCCATGGAACTCTGGACTGTAGTGTTGAGGGCAGAAGACCTTAAGGGTATCTGCTCCCTGAGCTGTTCATCTGAAGACAGGGCAACTGAGGTCCAGCCAGGACAGCTGAACTACCAGAAGCCGCTCAGAAGCTGTTAGCAGCAGCACGGGGAATCTCTAGGACTTTAAGACTGCTCGTCAGGGGCTGCTCTCGATATAATACTAGGTGGGAGAAAAAATTCTTTGAAAACACGGAAACCCTTGTTCTTGGGGAGCACCCTCTCCAGGGGCCTCAAACATGTTTGTTCTTTTTTTGAGGTAACAACTTTATGGAAATATAATTCACATACCATACAATTCATCCATTTAAACTATACAATTTAATGTTTTTTTCGTATAGTCACAGAGTTGTGCAACCATCACCACAATCAATTTTAGACTATTTTCATTATTACCCAAAAAAATGCAATCGCCTTTAGCCACGGTCCCCAATCTCTCCATGCCTCCTGGCCCTAAGCAACCACTGACCGCCTGTCTGCCTCTATACGTTTGCCTATTCTTGACATTTCCTATAAATGGAATCATATTATATATGTCCTTTTGTAACTGGCTTCTTTTATTTAGCATAATCTTTTCAAGACTGAGCCATATTGTGGCATGTATCAGCACTTCATTATTTTTTATGGCCAAATAGTATTCCATCGTATGAATATACCACATTTTATATATCCATTCATCAGTTGCTGGACATTTGGGTTGGCTCTCCCCTTTAGCTATTCTGAATAGTGCTTCTATCAACATCTGTGTACAAGTTTTTGTGTGGACGGATGCTTTCAGTTCTCTTGGGTATTATGTACCCACGAGTGGAAAAACCTGTTTGTTCTTGCATCTCATTAACAATATCAGTAACCATACCGGTGGAGATTCTAAAGGATTATTGCACACATTGACTCAGAAAAGTAGTGAGGACAGGAAGCTGGATGAAGCAAGAGAGGCACAGAGAGGTTAACTGTTTGGACACTGGTCACACAGCCATAGGAAAGGACCGTGGAGGAGGAAGTCATAGCTGGCACTTGTGAAAGTTAGTCGATGAAACATTGATAACTTCAGGAACAAAGGCCTGGAACATTTTAAAAATCATACACATAGTCACGTGCACCATCACTTTAATTATATGGATTCGTTTTTAATTTGATCAGGTCCTTTCTTACCCGCTGTCTCCCTTATGTTCTAGTTCCCCATGAAGACCATTACACTCCCTCTCAGTGGAGTTAAATTCTCCTCCCACCTCCCAAGCTTTTCACCTCGTCATCATGGGGAGTGGTGGCTCTGTAGGGAGTTTTGGAGCCTTGAGGAGTGGAGGCTCTTTAAAGGACTTCTCTTTGGTCACAGCTGCAGTTCTCAAGAGCGCTGTGTGTTGGAAGCACGGAGCCGCACTGTCCTCTTGCACCATCTGGGCCCACTGGCCTGATCTGCATCTGTCACCAGAAGTGTGCATAGCAAAGAGTCGAGGTGGCGCGGACACCCAGCAGGTGGAACCAGATGAAACTGCGCACAGTCATTATTTCTGACCTGCAGAAATGGCAATCTCAGGGTCAGCCTGAAAGTCTCTGGTATCCTCTCCTTTCCTTCCGTGTTCCCCTCAAAGACCCAGGTTGCAGGCTCTGGAAGCCTTTCAGCCCCTGCAGCCCAGCTGGTCATCCTTGCCCAGCTTCTCCAGTGGCCATTCTCCAGTTGCTCCATCTGCTGCCTGAAGACTTGAATGGGAGGGTTGGGAGACCTGGGAGTCCGGGACCTCTCCACTGACCGCCCATCTCCCCACTGGTCTCTGCTTCCAGCTTGCCCCCTCCAATCCAGGGCTCCTAAAAGGCTCCAGCCACCCTCTACTTCAAATCTTGCAACGATTCCCAATCACCTAGTACCTATAAAGTACAAACACTCCAGCCAGTCCAGAAGACACAACTTCAGCTCCTGCTGCTGGGTTTCTGCTCCAGCCATGCCTACCTGCTAGCAGAACCCTGCAGGCACCCGCACCCTCTCACCTCTCCGCCCGGGCAGCTGCTCCTTTCCTCAGCTGCCCTGACTTATCCTTCAGGGTCACCCCTGGGAGTCTTCCCTGGGCCCCAGGGCTGTGTGAGGAGACTTCCCTCTCTGTTCCCATTTCTCTGTGCTTCCGTCTCTCCTGGCACTCATCGTCTATATTTGAATCACCTCTTTGCATGTCTGTCCCCGTCTACCTGCCTCTGTGGGCTCTGGGCTCTAACAATCCTACCTCGTTCATCCTTCAGTCTCTATCATCAGTATAGGAAGAGTCAGTGAACTCTTCGCAACACAGGTAAGCGGTGGTGCCCATGACTCAGTTTCCCCATCGGCTGGAAACGGTCCAGAAGCTTGGATCTTGCCTCTTGGTCTTCTGTAAGTTTCATTTGCCTCTCCAGAACAGAAGGAAGCTGGTTTTAAGGGCTCTTTCAATTCTTATGGTCTAAGGAACTGGGATATGAATCCTTGCCCTTCCAGGACCCCTCACCAGGATCCTGTGTGGTCCAAAGAAATAGATTATTTAAATGGTAAGTCTCAAGGAATTCTGAGGAAGATTATTTTGTTGTTTTGTTTCAATGCACCTAGTGTCTGCAGAACACCTACTAAACCGCATGCCGGCGTTGGGAACAGGGACTTGATAAAAATTTGTAAATACCAGCTTCCCTGGGTTTCTTTTGAGTGCTGCCTTCCAGCCAGTCTGGGAGCGCTTGTCCACGCCTGCCTTTCTCCTCTCTCGCTGTTCACTCCTCCAGGACCTGTCTGGTCCATCTCCCCACATTTGTCGCTGCCGGGCCAGTCCGCATCCAACGCGCAGCCGGATTAAAGTTGGCCCTTCGGGCCTCGGCCCGGTCGCCCTCTGGCGGCCGCGCGCTGAAGCTGCGGCCCGCGGGGAGCTGGAGAGGGGAAGGGGAAGGGGAAGGGGGAGGAGGAGGCGCGGGCAGGGGAGGAGAGGAAAAAGTTGCGCTGGGAAGTTTGGAAAGTTGGGAAGTGGCTGCTGCGGGCTTCGCCTCCCTCCGCCCGCGTGTGAGGGAGCGAGCTAGGGAGCAGGAGAGGAGCGAGCGAGCGCCTGCCATGCCCATCAGACCCCGCCTCGCCGCGCCCGGGCGCGGAGCTCTCCCCGACTCCCTGCGGCCCGGCCCGGCGCGGCCCCGGCCCCCCGCCCCCCGCGCCGGGTCCTCCCCTCCCCCCGCCCCGGCGGCCCCAGCCCCCCGCTCGGCCCGGCTCCGCGCCGCTCTCCCGCCCTCCTCTCTCCCTCCCTCCCGGCCGCGGAGCAGCATGGCGGAGCCCGGGCAACGGCCGCGCGGCCGCCCGCCGCCCCTCTGAGCCCCGCTCGGGGGCCACCGGGCGCCCCAGACCCGACCCCCGACCCCGCCGCGCCCGCCGCCGCACTTGTCCCCCCGCGCGCCCCCTGGAGCGCCGCGCACCCCTGGGACCGTTGCGCGCCCCGGGTCCCCAGCATAACCCCGCGACCCCGCGCGACCGCCGTCCCGGTACTACCCCGAGAACACCGCGCGCCCCTGGACCGCGACGCAGCTCCGGGACCTCCGCGCGCCTCGGCAACCCCGCGCGCTCTCACAACCCTGGGGCTCGGCCAACCCGGCTGCGCGTCCCGGCCAAAGGGCCCCGCCCCAGAGGATCCCCCTCTTGCAACAGACGGAGCCCCGCCCCAGAGGGACCCCCCCAGGTCCGGCAGGGACATCCAGCCACGCCCCAGAGGGCTCCCGGCATCCCGTGTCTGGAGCCCCGCGCTCCAGAGGAACCACCGTGCCCAGCCGGGGGCTGCCCGCCCAGCTGAGGGGCGCCGCCCAGAAGGGTCCCCCGCGCCCCGCGGGCCCCGGCAGGATGCACGCCGCCCTGGCGGGGCCGTTGCTCGCCGCCCTCCTCGCCACCGCCCGCGCCCGCCCGCAGCCCCCGGACGCAGGACAGTGCCGGCCGCCCGGATCGGTGAGCGAGCGCCCGCCCGGCCACTCTCCCGGCCGGCCACTCCAGCCCTGCGGGGACGATGGTTTGGGGGGGTCCTACCTTCCGCACCCACCTCGGCCCACCCGCTCCACCTCCGCCCGCCGGGCGCAGCCTCGGGCGCCCTTCCCTGGCTTCTGCCGCCGGGGCTCCAGCTCCGTCCGGGGAGGCGAGTTGGGGCGCTCCTTCTCCAGCTCCTTCTCCAAACGCTGACGCTCTCGGGCTTCTCCTCGACTTTCGGTCCTGCTTGGACCTTTCCTCTCTGTGCCCTTTTTGACTCCCCTCTTTCTTACTTTTAGCCTGTCCTTACCCTCTGGTTCCTCTCTTCTCATTTCTGACTGTTTCTACCATTCCTTGCCCTTCTCTTCTCTGCCCCTTCCTCTCATTCTTACACGCTCAGACCCCTTGCAGGCTTCCCTCTCCCCCCTGGTCCCCACCCTTGACCTAAGGCAAACTTTCTCCCTCTCCAGCCCAGGCCCCAGCACCCACTCTCCCAAGTGCCCCGATTTCACAAAAAGGAGGAAGATTCCAGAGGAGAGGAAGGGAAGTGCCAGGACATGCTGGCCTAATGTTTCCTTGGGGGGTTGAGTAATTACTAGTTCTCCTCATTTTTCTTCCAAACTCAGGAATCCCTTGATTGCCCTCAGTCTCTCTCCCTCAAAGTGTAAATTAACGCATGGAAAATAACTCTGAATTGGAGGCCAGGGACCAGGAAAAGTTTGTGTAGGGTCCTCACTGGCTGCGCTCTTAGTTGACCTTGGGCAAGGTGCACCTCCAGTGTCGTGACTTGCTCAGAAACAGGGAGCTCCGCGACAGGCAGGGTGCTCAGAGCTCGTCTCTCTCCAGTATGCTGGGATTTACAATTTTGGGTTGTCGGTAAAGTAAGGTACTGTTCCCTTTGCCCTCCCTGACAGATACTTCTCACTTGTGGTAGAATCAGGCAGAAGAATTTTATGAGTTGACCGAAAGCTTGCAGACGGTGGATGGCAGTGGACAGTCCAGGGGGTATTCTGGATTGAAAATGCCTGAGAGAAACGATAGTCCCTTTCTCATGCCCCTTAACCCCTGGACCTAAACTGGATCTGGAGAAATGAGCCATGTCCTCCTGCCCCTCCTTCACCTCTACACAGACACACACATCCCTCTTCAGAGCTTAGGTGATGGCAGAGAATTGGACTTGGAGACCAGGTACACCTTTGGAGGGGAGGAGCCCAGAAAGCATGTACATTTCTTGGGACTAATTCTGTGAAATCTTTCCCTCCCAAATCAGGGCCTTGAGA
The DNA here is from genome assembly GCF_011762595.2 of Tursiops truncatus. Classification (NCBI taxonomy): domain Eukaryota; kingdom Metazoa; phylum Chordata; class Mammalia; order Artiodactyla; family Delphinidae; genus Tursiops; species Tursiops truncatus. The sequence continues at coordinate 144,560,177 of NC_047034.1, forward strand.
CTTTATTTAGCCTGCAGGTTTTGAAGCACTTTCTCATCTGTGGTTTCAGCTGGTGGAGGAGAGTAGCTGACACCCCAGACCTGCCCTCCAAAAAGAAAATTGTAGCCGCCCTGCTGAATGGGAAGTAGCTGTTTAAATAGGTGTGCTATTTTTAATAGGTGTTCTGCTTTCAAAGTGCTCTTGGCATGTATCTTCTAATGGTTGGATTTAAAAGTTATATGACTTCCTCCTTTCTTGCCAGAGCAGGACTCTTGGTCCCCCTCTTGCCACCCTCCCCATGAAACACCACCGGTGAAGGTCTGGCTTGGCCAAGCACGAATATTCTCAGGTGGTGTGGCGGTCCTTGGCACTCACAGTGAGAGCCAGTCATAATGAGAGCTTCCTTCACTGCCTCCTCCCTCTGTGCCTGGCACTGTTCTTCGGGCTTATTTACGTAGACTGTGTCTTTTCATTCTCCCAACAATCCCTGGGGTGGCTGCTTTCAGCTCCCATTTTACAGATGGGGAAACTGAGTCTGTGGGAAGTGAAACAGTGTGCTTAAGATCGTACAGCTAAGATATGGGTCTTTCAGCTTCCAAAGCCCTTGCTTCTTCCCGTGGCCCCATGTAGCCCTCTGCCTTCCATCCCCAGCTCCACCTGCCCCCTCTGTTCTAACCTTGGCTTAATTCTGCTGCCTTCAGCCTCACTGCCTTCCTTTACCTGTCCTCCTGCAGCAGAGGGACCTGAACTCCTTCCTGTGGACTATTCGGCGCGACCCGCCGGCCTACCTGTTTGGCACCATCCACGTCCCCTACACCCGCGTCTGGGACTTCATCCCGGACAACTCCAAGGCGGCCTTCCAGGCCAGCGCCCGCGTCTACTTTGAGCTGGACTTGACAGACCCCTACACCATCTCGGCGCTGGCCAGCTGCCAGCTGCTGCCGCACGGGGAGAACCTGCAGGACGTGCTGCCCCGTGAGCTCTACTGGCGCCTGAAGCGCCACCTGGACTACGTGAAGCTGATGATGCCGTCGTGGATGACGCCCGCGCAGCGGGGCAAGGGGCTCTACGCCGACTATCTATTCAACGCCATCGCGGGCAACTGGGAGCGCAAGAGGCCGGTGTGGGTGATGCTCATGGTGAACTCGCTCACGGAGACCGACGTGCGCTCCCGGGGCGTGCCTGTGCTTGACCTCTACCTGGCCCAGCGGGCCGAGAAGATGAAGAAGAGCACCGGGGCCGTGGAGCGCGTGGAGGAGCAGTGTCATCCGCTCAATGGGCTCAACTTCTCCCAGGTAAGCGCGCAGCGCCCGCCCCAGAGCCCGGCAGCCCCCGTGCGCCTTGGTCCTCTTCTCTGATGGTGTTCCCTCGGCAGGCAGAACCCTGCCCTTCCCCGAAAGGGAGAGGGTCTTCGGCGCTGTGGGGCAGCTCTTGAGCTGCCTTTGTGGTGGTATGAGGGCAAACTGGCATGTGCTGGAATTGGGGGTAAGAGTTTGTGTGTTTTCTTCTATCTCAGTGGTGCTACCTGTTGGGGATACGCACTCCCCACGTGCTGTGCTCCCCCGAGCAGAAAGCATTTCCCTCGGAGCATCACAGTGATGAAAAACAAAAAGAAGGAGTTTCCAGTTTGGGCCTGACTTTCCCTGAGACCCTGGGGTCTCGAGAGCAGGAGGCTGTCTTGAGGCTGTTGTACGGGTGCATCCAGGCGGCTGTGTGTATGTACGGAGGACGAATAGAGGGAGACGGGCTCCTTGGGGTGGGGTTGGGGGCGGGGCGCAGGAGAAGCGCGACGGGCCTGGTCTCTAGTGACCCTGGCTTGCTGTTAAGCACTGCCAGATTTCCCGGGGCCTCTGCAAAGCTCCAGGTGACCCTCGGACTGCCTCCCCTAGGCTGGGAGAAAGTCAGCAAGGATAGTTCTGGGGTTAATAATTTCAGAGAAATGTGTTCACTTCAAGGTTGACAGTTCTGATTTCTGAACCTCAGGTGTAGGGGCAGGGAGAAGGGCGGAGCTTAGGAGGTTTAAAGTCTCTGGCTGCCAGAGACCTGATCCAGCAAAATGTCATGAAAAGCCCCGTCTCCGTGGTCAGAGGTCACTCACAACTCACTGGCCCCAAACTCAACTCTGAGGGCCAGGGAACAATGGGTTCACATCTGCGCCTTGAGAACGGGCTGTCAGTCCCCGAGTCAGGGCTGGTGACGCCTGCAGGGAGGCCGGGCCCATGCCCCAAGCGTGGTGTGGTCCCCAAGACATACTCCTCCCGTAAGGAGACAGCCCCGTACATTGGCCAGACTAGAAACTATACCACTGGAACCAGACCTGCTTGGCTGCCCCTGAGATGTTGCAAGCTCTTCACCAGGGAAACAGGGGCAGAAACTGATCCCCCTTCGGAGATCTCTGGCTTTTGTTTTTCCAGGGGAAATGCAATATTGTCCCCGGGGAGGTAAGAAGCCAGATTGATTTGCCGGCCAAATGAAAGGCGGGTTTGTCGCTTCTCCTGCTGGCTCTCCCATAATTGTGGAGCCCTTACCCAGAGGGCCCCGGTGGCAGGAATATTGGGGCAGTTAGTCACGCCCCGCAGGGTTCTGACTACGCCTGACTCCTTCTCTGCGGGGAAAAATCCTGTGCATTCTGTGGCCCAGTGCTGATTCCTCTGAACGTACCGGCTTTCTCCCTCTGAAGTGACTTTTCCCTTGCCAGCCTCGGGAGCTGATATTATCTGCGTTGGGCTCCCCAGCGCTCGCCGCCCATCTCATTTTGGAGGCAGGTTTGTAGGAGGCCTCTCTGTTCAGAGCCCTCACGTCTGGCCTTGATATCTTTTTTAGGCTGGGGAGGTGGGGGGATCCACCGTCACTCTCAACACCCTCTTTGTACCAACCACAGAGGAATCCGACCAGAGGCGAAGGGAGCACACAGACCCTCTGGTTAAACAGCCCCTGGCTTTAATCTGTCTCTCTTAAAACAACAAAACTATCTTTCTTCGAGGTCTGGAAACACTGCTGTTCAACCAAAGGACGGCTTTGGTAGGTTGAAAACATTTGCAGGAAAGTGCGTGAGGTTATGTTTTAGGAAAAGTTCCTGAGAGCCATTCATCGGCCAGCGAGGAGCCCGCTGACAGTCTCCAAAGCCCACATTTGAAGATCAAACGGACTCAAACCTCTGGTTTCAAAAACGCACCCACCCATCACCAGCCCGGGCCCGCTCTTAAAATTGTTCTTGGGTCCAGCTCCTCGAGAGGGCTGTAGGAAGCAAGTCCTGAACAAAAGAAAACAGGACTCCTCTCGGTTCCCTAATCTGCACACCCTTCACCACCTGCCAGAGTGCCTGACCCCGCCAATTTGTCCTGTTATCATTTTGGAGCGAGGTGATGAAATCTCTCCTCCATCCCCGTGGGCAGCCGTGGGCTAACTGTGAAGGGAGGGATTCCAGAGCCTGGGCAGTTGGGGTTGTTAGGGATCCCCAACCCCAAAGTCAGAAATGCAACAGCCTTCTCAGTAAAATTGTATGCACGCATGCACAGTTTGATATGAACATCTGTGATGCATTATTGTACTGAAATATCTGTTAAGTGCATCAGATTTTTATTTTTTCTTTCCTCCCAGCATTACTGTTATTGCAAAATATTTGGGGAGGGGGGAGCAATGAGAGAGGAAGGACGGAAAAAAAGCCTTAAAAGAGAGCGCCTGTTTGTTAAGACTGGAATTTTAGTGTGTGTGTGTGTTTTTTTTAATAAATTTATTTATTTTATTTATTTATTTTTGGCTGCGTTGGGTCTTTGTTGCTGTGCGCGGGCTTCCTCTAGTTGCGGCGAGCGGGGGCTACTCTTTGTTGCGGAGCACGGGCTTCTCATTGCGGTGGCTTCTCTTGTTGCAGAGCGTGGGCTCTAGGCGCGCAGGCTTCAGTAGTTGTGGCACACGGGCTCAGTAGTTGCAGCTCGCGGGCTCTAGAGCACAGGCTCAGTAGTTGTGGTGCACGGGGCTAGTTGCTCCGTGGCATGTGGGATCCTCCCGGACCAGGGCTCGAACCCGCGGACCCTGCACCGGCAGGCAGACTCTGTAACCGCTGTGCCACCAGGGAAGCCCGATTTTAGTTTTAACTTCAGTATTTCTCAAAATTTTATATTTTCTTCTGGTCAGAAATACCACCTTTTGCCTTGCTAAATGGAGAAAGAAAGCTACCTGGGCTAGAGGAATGACTGAAAAAGTTTCTTCCATCATCGCACAGCTTGAAAGATCCAGCGTCTTGGCCGTGGTCTCTGATTTTAATATAAACTGAGGGTACTAGACCCAACATCACCATGAGTTTGCTCTGTGTCCTTGAGCAAGTCACGTCACCTCTCTGGACCTTGTTTTTCCCACCTGTGAAATGAGACATCAGGATTAGGTCATCATTGAAGCCACTCCAGCCCTGACCTTCCATGGGACGATTATAATCAACGCCATGTGCCAGGCACCTTGCAGGAGGCTCCGCACGCTTTTTCATCTTGTTGGAGTCTCACAACCCTGGAACTTTCTAAGGTGGGCACTCAGAAAGGCTGGATGACTTGCCCAAGGTCACGTGGCTAGTATGGAACAGAGCCGGTCTGCCTGACAAGGAAGGATGCACTCCTCCTGCTGCCCCATGCGCATTCTCTAGACTTCCTCCATGTAGGTAGTTCGTGTCCTGCAATTCTTCCTTCAGTCCTTTCTTCTGTTTTCTTCTTTCCTTTAGAGCTTAAAGGCTTAAAATTTTTACTTCTTGGAGAATTTATACTTCTAGAGAAATTATTTCCTTTGGCTATGTGGCTGGAGCAGGGATGGTAAAGGCAGGTCTTCTGAAGATTTCCGTGATGTGTTACAGACAGCTCAGCATAGTGGGCTGAGAGATGGGAGACTAACTTCTAGGTTTCAGCCCCAGCTCTGGCTCTAAAACCGATGACTTGTATGTAACTCTGGTATTCTTAACTAGCAATCGAATTGGGCAGTAGTGACCAGCCTTTCACAGCTGAGCTGGTTTTGTGAGGACGTGAGAAGCTGCTACCTGTGGGAGGTTGTCTAGAGGGTAAAATGACTACCTAGGTATAAGGCTTGTGCTTGGGAAAGAGTCCGGGCGGCTTCAGGACAAGGACAGGAGAAGGCTGCTTGGGAAGCGTCAGCTCTGCCCTGTTGGCACCTTCTGCCAGCAGCCCTGTCCACTGCCCATGCTTTGCTGAACAAAGTAAAGCTGGAGTAATAGGGCGTGGTGGCAGCCCCTGCCCTCGGGGGCCTGGGGATGCCTGAGCTTTGAGTCCAGATCTTGTGACAATCTCGGGACCTGCAGATTTCAGTCTGCTCTGCGGGCTGCCTCTGGGGACTGGTACCAGCTGCCACGAACACACTGGGCTGATTCGGAGACCTCCTTCTCCCTCTAGGGGGCCTCAGTCCCCCCCACTCAGTACCGTGGAGGCACTAGATGAGGAGACCTCTAAGTTATGTGGTTCTCTGAGGCAAAATAAGAAAACGGGACACTGCCATTCTGTACTTGGCTGGGATTTAGCTAACATGCCGATGCCATCCGTCCAATGTGCGTAGAGCCTGAACATTTGGGCGTGGCTGCCAAGGGCGTCCGAAATGTTTGTAAAATTCTACAGCCCCCTCTCTAGGGAGTTAGAAACCCCAAAGTCATCGTTTATTGAGCTGTATCTCTGTACAGGGTGCCACATTAGACCTCGTAAGTACATCATCTCTAATCCTCACAGAGATACGACAAGGCAGAGTGTCATATCTCTTTTACAGACAATAAACTAAGGCTTAAAAAGGTTAAGTCATTTGGTTGTGATTATACAGCCAGGTGAGGCGGGCTCAGGATTCAAACTCAAGTGTCTGATGCCGGAGTGCATGTTTTTCAAGATTCCGAGAGCTGACGTAATTCTGTTTTTAAGAGTCAGATGGCATTATCTGGTGACGTGTGTGTGTATTGGAGTGGAGGGAGATCACCATATCTTTCTAAAAAATAAAATAAAATATTAAAAATGTATAGAAAGAGATCATTGAAAAGTGCTGGAACTGATTTTCTCCCTGGCTTAGAAATTGAATCTTATTCTAAACTAGGAGTTCCCAAAGGCATGCCCAGCTTTCCAAGGGACCGTTGTGAAGACGGCGCCCCTAACACAGGCTAGGCAGCACAGTTGAATAAATGGTGTCCTTGGTTATAGTCAGAGGTCCTATATCTATACCGCATATTATTGGGTGCTCAGTTAGTATTTAGAGAGAGAATGAATGAATGAATGGTCAGAAGCCATGATATGACGATCCCTGCTTCCCTTCCTTCCTTCCTTCATCCAGCACTACTGAATGAATGAATGAATGAGGAAAGATGACACAAGCCACAGTGAAGAGCCTCCTCCCTGAACGTTAATGGGTCCACACCATCCTACAAGGACACAAAATGTGGAAATCATGAAGTGGGTAGCTGGATACAAAGTAGGCTCTAGCCCTACCCCATCCCTACGTTGGCTGTGACTCTGGGCTTGTCCTGTCCCTCTCTGGGCCTAGGTTGCCCCTCTGTCCCACGATTTCCAGGCCTGACCCAGTTCTGACTTCTGCGGTTTTCATCTTCGGTCCTTGTATCTTGGAGGCCCCGGGCCACCCTGAGATCTCGAGCCTGAGTTCTCCACCGTTGGGAGGGGCTGGCAGGCTTGTCTGTGGTGGGCTGCTGCCGATACCTACTCATCCGGAAGCCTGCTGGTTCCGGTGGGTGACCTGCTGCCTCTTGTTGCCAGCCTGCAGGGCAGACAGAGCCCCAGCCCATCATGGCACAGTCTGGTGGATAGCTGCCCAGCCTTGGAGCCTGCCCGTCATCAGGACCCCTCTCCCTCACTGGCTCCCTCACTCTTTCAGCCAGAGTGCCTTAGTGTCACCCAGGACAATGCTGGGAGCAGAGACTGGGAAACAGCCTAGAGTTTTCCCCTGGAGAGTTCACTGCCAAGTCAGGGAGAGTGAGCATCATTAGTCCTTTCTTACAGCCGTGGAAACTGAGGCAGGGAGCGCCTGTGCATTAGTCTCCCCTGTGTCCTGTCTCCACATGTCACGCGGAGAGCCTGTTCTTACTTTCTCTTGCTGTTGTACATCTCCATCTTACAGAACCCACTCTCACTTCCCATCCTCCAAGAATGGCTATTGCTGGGTCCTACACCCCACCTGAGCCTCCATGGCAGCTACAGCAGCACCGACCTTTGGTCCCTCAAGTCCTCAGTACTCGTCCCTACTTCTGGCTTCCCATCAGATCTATGTGCCTTCCCCAGAGTGAAGGGGCCAGACACCTCCCCTAAGACCGTTGGGCACCCCTAAGGATGTCCGACCATGCTGAGCCCTCTTCTCCCCAGAAGACAGCCACAGAGCGAGAGCCCCTGGGTCAGTATTGGCTCCAAGCACAGGCTGGCCTAGTCTGCACGTGTAACTCCAGATCCTGGCCTGGGAGCAAGCTGCTTCTGGCCCCGCCTTCACGCTGCGCTTCTGGAAGCCTGCCACACCCACCGTGGCTCCCGCACCGAGCCCTGTGGTTAGGAGCTGTTCAGCAAATGTCTGTCACACGGTGTGGAAGTCACTTGGGGGACCCCTAGCACTGACCCCTAGGCGTGTGTACTCTCAGACTCTTCGTGTGCCCGGAGAGCTGTTTGCAAAGAGCTCCTGCCAGCACAGCAGGCTCTGTCCTTTCTTTTTTTTCTCCCCCTGACTTGGTTAACTCAGACTTTAGCATTTAATATATTATCCCAACATGGGGTGGGGGTGGGGGAACAAACTCAGGAGCAGACGCACAGGATGGCTTAGGTACCTCCATCAAAGGAGAGTGAGGCCATAAAGCCGGAGGTGACCAAGATGTCATGAAATATTCTAGTCTCAGAATCAGAAGGTCACACAGCATGACGTCTTCCTGATTTACAGAATCTCCGAATCCTGAGCCGGGACTTGGAGGCTCAGGGAATCTAAGAACGGGGAAATCTTAGAACATCAGGCTCAGAGGCATTTTTGGACTCGAAGAATCTTCACATCGTGAAATCCTAGCCCCTTAGCTTTGAAGACATTTTTTCAGCTCATACACACAGACTTCTAAAATCTTAGAGTTGGAAGGGACCAGTTCTCAAGAATTCCAAGAAGTCCCATCCACAAACACAGTGATCTGCGTCCCGCAGCAGCTCACCCACCAGCCGATCCCAGGCCAAAGAGAAAAGCCTGAGCGGCAAAGCCCTTTGAGACGGAGATAAAAATGGGAGCGTGCCCGTGCCTTTGTTAATAGTTCCCATTTGGACATCTCTCAAAGCCAGGAAGAGGTCGCCTGGTAATACAGCTTTCCGAGGGAGGAAACTGAAGAATGGGACAAGCCTGCTGCCTGCCAGCCGGGCTGCCGCGTTCTCTCCCCCTCGAGTTTGCTTCTAAATATTATCCACTTCACTCCCTTTTATCTCCCATCACTGGCTCTCTGTCCGCCCACTTAATCCACAGGCAGCCGGTGGCCCAGGCTTCAGTTCTGCTCAGGGGCTGCCAAGCCGTCTGGCTGAGCAGCTCCTCCAGCATCCGCAGGCTTTTCAATCTGCGCAGAATATCCGCTGGAACACAAAACGTTGCCCCAAGCCTGGAAATGCTGTTGCTTGTGCTGGGCCCTCTCCCTCTGCAGGAATTTCCTCCTTCCCTCTTCTACTCCTGATTCCTATGAGATATCCAAGGTTCAGCTCAATGCTGTACCTCCTCCAGGAAGTCTTCCCAGAATGCTCCTAAATCTCATCGGCTTGGGAAGACTTTGTGCAAGTCCCAGCCACATCTATGCTTTCCCTCCATGGAATTTTTTAGGGCATTTTATAATATTCTTTCGGCACTTACATATTTTACATTCTGTTATAATTATTACTGAGACAGTCTTTTCTTTCCTAATCAACCTGGCTTCAAAACCTAGCTCAAAATATGCTCACAATTGATTACAAAATGAGACTGGATGTGTTCCAGTTCTGAAGTTGGGGCCCTGTGGTGTATCCTGTGGTTGAGGCGTTGTCAGCTCTGGATGCTAACAGGGGGCTGCGTCTCGGCCTCTGTATCCACAGAAAGCCTCAGCCTGCCCACCTGAGACACGGAGACAGTTCAGTGCTGTCGCTGGTCCCTTTGGTGAGGACTTTGTAACATCCACAGGTCACTGTTGGATTTCTCCCTCTCCTTCCTGGAACACTTTGTTGTTTTCTCTTCCTCGTCTGTTCCTTGCAGACAAAGCCTTCTTTTGTTCTCCTCTTCTCTACCCAGAGTTCATGTGAGCTTCTCCAGGTTCACTCCATCCCCCACTTAATTTTCATTGAAAAATGTTTAATTTTATCCATTACCTGCTACTTTGCTTGGGGCTGCAGTGCTGCTGACCTGTTCTACTTCTCTCTCCCTTCCTCTCTCTGTCACACAATCCATGGTCAGGCCTCCAAGCATTTGCCTGTGCTGTTCCCTCTACCTGAGAGCCCTTCCCGGTTTTTATTGTCTGGCTATAAAGGTTCCTGAGGGCAGTCATTTGAAAAGCCTGGACTCTTCAAGCAAATGATCCTTGAAAGTCTGATCCAGACTTTCATCCATGGTCACCAGATTGGACTGAACCCTCTGGGCTGATACCACCTGATCATACGTAACTCAGCAGTTTGAGTTTAGGTGCAGTGATGTGACTGGTTTTGAGCATTGTGGGTTTTTTCCTTTTCTTTTCTGATTTTTTTGTTGAGGCTTAATTGACATCACATTATATTAGTGAGAGATTGAGAGAGAGCCAGCTCTGGTGATGGGCACTAATCCTATCATGAGACCCCACCTTTATGACCTCTTATAAACCTAATTCCCTTGTCAAGTTTCCAACTCCAAATACTATCATAATGGAGTTCGGGGCTTCAACATATGGATAGAGTGGCACAAACATTCAGTCCCTAACAGTGGGTGAGTTGTACCGGGGTCACTCTGAATGCTTGGCTACCTTGAAAAGAGCCAGAAGGTCGTCAGATTTGGCCCACACACGTCAGGGCCCTGGGGCCATTTCTGGGTAATGGCCTAGGTCCTGTGCAGTCTCTCTTCAGTGGCACCTGCTGCTAGCCTGTGTTCCTCCCTGACTAGGCAAAGGTAGTTTCCCTGGGGGAACCTATAGGCTTTCAGATTGGTCCCTGACCACCATCCACCTCCCCCGTCGGCAGTGCATCTATTCCCCGGCCCTGGGTGCTGAGACCCTTTTATATCATCTTTTATTCTTGGGGTTCTCCCTTTTCTCCCCAGTGGGTCAGGAAGAGCAGGGGAAAGCACTCAGTTTTACTTCTCTTACCTTGTGAACCTATTTCTCTGCATAAAGCTTCCTCCTTCCCTCCCTCATTCAGAGGGACATCCTGGTCTGATTTAACCTTCAGAACCAAGAATTAGTCTATATTCACATAGCATAGCACAAGACTCAGCTCAGAAGTCCCTTAGGACTCGGGGCACTGGCCCAGGACGGGCCGGTGCTCCTTCAGGGCCCAGAATCATTGCACTCATTGGGAGTGCAGGTCACCTGAGGCTAGTTGGGGTAACCTTCCTGCACCTTAGTTTCCTGTCTATAAATTTCATCTGCTTGCTGTGAGGATTAACTGATTAAAAGTGCCAGACACACATAGTTATTATTGCGTCTTTAAATTAGCATCATCGTATAATTTTTCAAGAAATGCTTTTTAGCTCCCACTGTGTGCCAGGTGCGGGCATTTGTGCTGGAGATACGAAAGTGACCAAGAACCATGATGCTCTTCCCTGTGCTCCCTTCCAGGGTGGGGAGGGGAAGGAACAGAAGTGCCTCTACACTGTGGGGCGGGCGGTGGGGGGGAGGGGGTGTGTGGCCGTGGCAGGTAACGCGGTGTCCTGTGGGGGCACAGAAGATGCACACTTCCCAGGCCTGCCCACCTTCGCCCCAGCCCAGCTCGGAGCGCCGCTCGGCGCAGTCGGCGTTGCTCGAGCCGCCTCAATGGACGGGATGCCGAGAGCGAAAGTGCACATTTCCTAGAAGTGCTGCACGCGGCCCCTCCTGACCCTTGGCCAGCCCTGGCGACCAAACAGGCGGCGTCAGCGCCCCGCGTCCCCTGGCCAGCCCTACCCGGGGAAGCCAAAGTGCAAAGATAAAAGGCCAGGCCTTTTCCACTTCCTCTTCTGTTTAAAGGGCTTACCTGCTTCCTCCCTCTGAAGATTCTGTAGTGTCCTGACCAGTTTTATCTCCTGGGGACTTATGGTGGTTTGTAATTTAAGCCTCAGGCCCCATTTGAAACCCCTTTTTAGAAAGGAAGATTGGGCAGAGAACGCCTTTCAGATATCTCTCTGGCTCATCTTTTAGCCCTAGTTCACACGGTTTCCCTTCCTTGAACTGCTCTGCTTTGAGTTTGAGGAGAGACAAAAGCCTAATTGGCAATGATAATTTCAACCATTTGCATCGCGGTTTGCAGTTTCCACAGTCTTTCACATGCGGTACCGCTGGATAGCTCTTCCTCCTGGCCCCCCCAGGAGGACACCTAGAGGGGAGCTGGACCAGTTTCCTGTCTACCCCCCCCCACCAACCTCCCCTGTTCGGACCCCCGGTGGCCCCCCTCCCTTTGGCTGTAGAGTCTGCTGGATTATGGGATATTTTTGAGCTCCAGACCCTCTACTGGGGCTGAGATGCAGCTTGAAGAGCTATGGATGGGCCATGGATGGGTGAACTGAGTCACTTTGGCACCTCAGTGACCATAATGCACTGTCGCTGTGCTTGACCTTGACTGGAATGTTTAGTTGACCCAGCACTACATAACCCCCATGCCAAGGCCTGCTGGTGGTCTTGCAGGTGAGTTTTATATTATTCTGCTTCCATCAGTATAGTTTTGTGGAGAGGGTTGTGAGAAAGGAATGCAGGATTCTTGATGGAGACCTTGCAGGTTGAACAATACTAGGGCCCGTGGAGATGGGAGTGGAAAAGGCCTTGCCGAGAGGAAGGAGACTGTTAGGCAGAAGTGCTGGGATGGGGAAATGCAGAAGGTTCGCAAAGAAAAGTCTTTCTACCCCTCGCTCCATTGACTCTACCCTCTCCTTTTCCTCTCCAGCTCCCAAGACAGCCTTTGTTATTTAGTGCCTATTATGTGCTAGGCCTCAGGTTTATCACAGTAAATTCCTAAAATAATCCCGAAAGGTAAGTATTATTTCCCCCATTTTAGGAAATTGAGGCTAAGTGCTTTGTGCAAAATGACGGAGCCAGGATTTCTACTTAGATCTTTTTGATACTTTAAGAAAAAGACTGAACTGGAAGTGGAATGCCAGCTCCACCACTCGGGCTGGATGACTGAGGGTCTGTTTCCACATCTGAAAACCCGGGGCTCATAACAGCATTCACCTCCTGGTGTGTTGTGAGGAGTGAATGAGGTAATGCGTGTCAACCACATAGCTCACTGCCTGGCACACACTCAGAGGTAATGAATGTTAATTGCGGTGGTTTGAGTCGTGGTCATTTTAATTATTGTTATTGGCCCATTTTCACACTGTGTCTCGAGGTGAAGCCCATCCCATAGAGAAAATGGTTCTTGATCCTTTCATCTCTCACACACCAAGCATCACCCAGAGCAGGTTTGGGGGTTGGCCTGATGGGAACCGTGCCGCCCAGCCCCCCGGAGCGTGGTTATTTTTTCTGACCGTCTGGCCATACTCGTTCTAGTGCAGCTTCCCTACAATCTCCCGCTGCTCCCTGGAGTGCGGACACATCGAAAAGAGGGAAAAAGAGTTTAGGCTGGAGGCCCCCTGCTTCAGGCCCAGCTCTGCCATGGGTTAGACCCATGCATGACCTGGGGCGATTCCCTCTCTGAGGGTCCTTTTCCTCTATTGCATACAAGTAGGTGGGATGTTAATAGCAGTAACTCAGAGTGATGGGGAGAAGTGGGGATAAAGCCTGGCAAGGATTTGATTAGCCCTTAAGTGTGCCGTGCTGTTTGTGGTACTCAGTATGTGAGGTTTTTTCCTCTTCCCTTTCTCCCAGAGAAATACCCTGCACATACTTAGTGAATTGAATTAGTTATTATGAAACTGTTCACCCATCCATTCCTTCCTTCAGTTGTTCACTGAGCACTACTGGGAACTCCATTGTGCCAGGCTTAGTTCCAGGTCATGAATCTGGGGCTGTTGAGGAAGGGAGGGTTTGAATAGACCCGAGAGAGAGGTGCTTCACAGCAGAGTGCCAAGAATGGGTCTGAGTCTTTTATATGCACTGCCCCACTGAATCCTCACCACAGTCTCTCAGGTACATACTATTATTCAACCCCATTTTACAGGTGAAACTGAGGCACAGATAGGTTATTTCATTTACCTGAGGTCACAGAGCCATTGAGGGGAAGATCTAGAATTCAAACTCGGGAGGTCTGGCTGCAGAGCCTGTGCTCTCACCCTCCCTGCATCTATGAAAAGGGACTGAAATCTGACAATGGGGGGTGGGGGGAGAAAGGTAGGGTACTAGCTTGTGTTCTGGGACTGGAAGTATGAAAGACTGGGAGAGCCAGGGAGTTGGTAGACTTCTGATGTTCCCCACTGAGAAAGGCTGACACTTTGGGAAGGAGAGAGTGAGGTGGCCTATTGGCCAGGACCTAAGGTGAGGAGGGGGTGTGAGGAGAGAGGTACAGGTTGAGAGCAGAAGCTGACCTTGGCAGGTAAAGGAAGGGCAGGGCAGGCTGAGGACCCAATAGAAGTGGAAGCTGTGAATCTGTAACTGCACCAGTCTGGATGGCTGGGACGCTTCTTCGTGTAACTCTCTAGGGTGGGTGCAGGAGTAAGGAAGTGTGACAGAGGGCCACTCCCATCCCCAAGCCCTAGGAGTCCCTGCTGGGTTGGGTAGCAGTTCCTGCCTGCCTGTCGTGGTTGAGCACTGACCCTCAGCCCCCGCCCCATGGTGGCTGGGGCTCTGCAGGCCCTGGGGTCCTCTGGAAGCCCTACAGATGCTACCAAGATGGATGAGACTGTATCCTTGCTGTCCAGGTAGTTTTCTTTGCTGGTGAGATGCTCATTGTATACAACAGACAGACCTCCCCTCCTTATGAGTACCTGGCTGTCCTGAGTACGCATACCTCTACTCATACTAAACTTGGCAGTACAATGCCACCTGAGCTCGGTATCGAAGGACACACGGGTGTTCCCGGGGTTCAGGAGGAGCGCCAGGTATGGGAGCGGGGGCTGATGGTGGTATTGATTCAGACCGAGAGACCGTACTTACTCATGGTCGTGGAGAGTGCTTGCTGGAGGAATAGGAGACCAGGGAACTGGCCAGAGAGGCTCACGGGCCACACAGTGGAGGGCTTGTAAGCCATGTTAAGAAGCGTGGGCTTGGGGCTTCCCTGGTGGCGCAGTGGTTGAGAGTCTGCCTGCCGATGCAGGGGACACGGGTTCGTGCCCCGGTCCGGGAAGATCCCACATGCCGCGGAGCGGCTGGGCCCGTGAGCCATGGCCGCTGAGCCTGCACATCTGGAGCCTGTGCTCCGCAACGGGAGAGGCCACAACAGTGAGAGGCCCGCGCACCGCAAAAACAAACAAAACAGAAGCATGGGCTTGATCCTGGGTGCACTGGGGGGCATTGTTCCCCACTCCTGTGTAATTCACTCATTCGTCAAGCTGGAGCATCTGTCGCACCCAAACTTGCTTGGAAGTTTTCAAGCCCCTTGGCTTGAGGAAGGAGCTGCCGTGTGAAGGTCTTTTCCCTCATCAGATCCAGGATGTTCCCACTGCTGGGCCAGAGGAGAAGGACGCTCAACTTCTGGAACAGGAAGGCGGGTGTGTTTTCTCTTAGAAACTGGTTCGTAAAAGTAGTCTGGCGGCTCAATGAGACCAGCTGTAGTTAAAGATCAGCCTTTTGTGAGGAGCCTGAGACCCGGATCGCCATTTGTAAAACAGCTACTGTGGGATAACATGGCCTTGCATTTCGTGTGGCCCATTTGATGTGGCCGATTTGGGGATTCCACCTGTTAGAAGTGGAAGTGGTGTGAGGCAGGCGGTTCCGGAATGCCCACCAAGTGGAGGTGGGGGATGGGAGGATCTGCAGTTCATAAATGGTCCATAGATCATGAGAGCACTGGATCAGGAGTCCGGCAGAATGAGCCCGGGCAGGTCCCTCACTGGCTGACCCCTCTCGACAGGTGTGAGTGCTTGGTAAACCATAAACGGCACCCTGCTGCTTCAAAGCCACTGTCTCAGCTGGCTCCGACCTCATTGGAAAAGAGCATTTTTTATTTTATTGTCTTTTATGTGGTTACATGTCTGTCTCCTCCATAGACTGAAGTTCTTTGAGGGCAGGAACCTCATCTAATGACTTGAGTTTGCCTAGGGCCTGGCTCCAGGTTCACACTCAGGGATGCTGGGAGTAGCATCCTCTTTTCCACCTCCTTCAGGTCTTTTCTCAAAGCTGGTCTCCCTGACACCCTACTTAAGATTGCACATCACTCCCTTGACAGGTGGAAAACAGAAAGTCCCCAACTACCCCCGATTTGTTCCCAGATTTCCAGATGTTTGGTTCCAGGAGGTCAGACATCTAGGCAGCCTTCCGTGGGTCCCACTGTGGCACCTAGGTGTTCGGCGTTGGTGACTGTGCCCACTGAGCCCCTTCTCACCCCAGATGGGGCTGTGGTTTCCCACTGATCCTTCATTCCCACAGGGGCCCTAAGGGCTTCTCCTGGGATTGGAGGCATCTTCCCAGCCCTCCCTCCAACCCCCTTCCTCACACTTCTGTGTTTTTTCCAGGACACGGATCAGAGCTTCTGTTTGCTGGTCATTCAGTGATTCTCACACAATATAAATGAAAACTGCTAAAACCGATAAATTCAAACCATGTGTGGGCACTGGGGAAGTGCAGAGACGTCAGAGGGCTGCAGTGTGAGGTGGCGGCAGCTCTGACGGCACCCAAGCTGATTTGTATATGAGAAAAGTAAATATCCCAAGTGGTAAACAGCCCCAGGTCTCTCATCATCGCTGGGATTCAAAGGCATTTAATAGGAACACACGCTCTCCATCTCTTGTAAACAAAGTGAGATTCTCTCAGCATGCTGACCTAAATTCTGCATTTTCATCTTTTGGAAAGCCAGCCAGTCACTGTAGTTGGGAGACCGCAGGCAGTCTGGCCTGTTGGGTTGCGTCGTCTTCTTCCTGGCTTGGGCGGCTGGTCTAGCACTTTGGCTTTGCAGAGGGCTACCTTTTCATCTAGGCAGCCTTCCGTGTGTCCCACTTGGAGCAAACGGGTTGGGTGGCCATTCTCATCCTTGTCTCGTTGAGGAACACAAAGCCCAGAGACGTAAATCAACTTGCCCAAGATTACACATCAGGTCCGGCTGAGCCAGGACACCTCTTCTCTCCTTCCTGAGGACCCTCTAGCTCTCCATCCTTTCTCATGAATGGTAGTTCTGTTCTCCCTCACTCAGAATCCCAGCGACATCCTCATCAACTCCTCCCTTATTTCCTCTCCCTTCCTGGAGCCAGGCCTTCCTCTGGGTCCCTGCTTCCTCTGTTTTTTTTAATTTTATTTTATGTTTTAATTCAGGCCGTTCTTGTGTTTAGGAAAGTGCCCCAGGGAAGGAACCAGACAGTCATGGGTTGGAGAATTCTGGCTTCTCCACCTGTCAACTGTGTGGCTTCCAACAAGTTCCTTCTCCGAGCCTTGCAGTTGTCAGTCTTCACGTCTGTAAAATGAGGATAAGAACACCTACCCTCTTACATGGCTGTGAGGATTAAATGCAGCTCCCATGTGTGGAAATGCCCAGCCTGCTCCGTCCCACTTTCCTTCAACTCTGGACTCTTCAAGTGGCCTCCTAATTGTTAGAAAGGGATGGTTACTTAAAATTGCATACAACTAAGTATACCACGTACACATACACTAGTTAATACATGTAAAACTGGTGAAGTCTGAATCACATGAGTGGATTGTGTCAATGTCATGTTCCTGGTTTTGATATTGAATTCCCGTTATGTGAGATGTCACTGTTGGGGGAAGTTGGGTGAAGGGTATTCTTTCTCCCAATTGCATGTAAATCTATAATTATCTCAAAATAAAAAGTTTAATGAGGAAAATGGATTAACCTTCCCATCACACTCATTCTTCTGCGCCCACTGCAGGCCAGGCACTACTCCAGGTACTAGGCGTGTGTCAGTGGACACGAAAGAAGAAAAATCCTCTTTCCTACCTCCTTCAGGTCTTTGCTCAAAGGTGGTCTCCCTGACACCCTACTTAGGATTGCACATCACTCCCTTGAACTTCCTGTCCTCCTTGCCTGCCCTTTTCCTCCATACACCTGTCCTCAGTTGGCATTCTGTATATTTTATTTACTTATTTTGTTTATTGCCCTTTATTTACTCTCTCACTAGAATGTCAGCTCCATGAGAGTATTCTGTCTGTGTCCTCTGTATCCTTGGCACCTAGAACATGCCTGGCATGTAGTAGGCACTCAGCTAAAGTTTGTTGAATGGCTGAGAGGTGACAGATAAGAAACAAGTCAGGATGGGCTAAGTACTAAAGGCAAAGAAAGCAGAGAAGGGGAGGGTGAGATGGTGGAGGAAATGTCATTTTGATCATGTATTTTTCTGCAAATCTGGCAGGCCTCCCTGTCGTGTGAGGGGTAAAGTCCTGGCTTCTTAGGTTGTGATCTACTCATTAATTCACTCTTCTTTTTATTCATTTACCAGATGTTTCTTTGAGCCGTTACTATGTGCAGGGCCCTGTAGAGCAGGCAGAGAGGAGGCAGGAAAGGATCTTGCCCCCAGGAGATGGGTAGGAGAGTTGGGACAGGAATGGAAACAGCACATGACAAGGAAGAATGAAGCTGGTGTGAGACAAGTAAGAGTGCTGGGGGAGGGGTGCTGAGGAGGGAGGGCTCACTTGTGGGCAGGGTGCTTGGGGAAGGCTTCGTGGAGGAGGTGCTGATTCCTGGTCTGAAAAGTCTGGGAGGATCTCCAGGCCTTTTCTGGTCCAGCCCCAGCTCAGCGAACCAATTTCCTCTTACATGGCTCCCCTAGGGACCCGGCAACTCTACTCCTACTGCCCCCTGTAGCTAGTTCTGGATGCCCCGGCTCTGCTGATGCTGCGACCCCTGCCCGCCTCTCTCTTTCTCTCTGTCTTTCTAAATCCTGTTTCCTCTTCCAGATCCAGCCTGGCCTTTCCTGCAGGAAGGCTTCCTTGATTGCCCTAGTTCCCACGATCTGTTGTCTTTGAACATCTGTGCCATTTGTAGTCTGTATTGCACTGTTTGACCTCTTATGAGAGGAGCGGCCAGCTTCACTGTGGGTGGGACTCGACCCTCCATCTGGGGCAGGAGCTGGCTACTAAGCTGAACTTAGGCTTAGGTACACAGTAGACCCTCAGCAGTGCTTGTGGCTGGATGGACTCGAGAGCACTGGAAAAATGTCATTCATCTTCGAAGAGGGCAGCATTTGCTATTTTTGTCATTGACCTAAACTCTCCTTGTCTAGAACCACTGGAAGTCCAGTTAGGAGAGGGATGAAGTCTGCCTTTACAGTTTCTCTGAGTGTGTTGTTAGCAAACTAGTGCTATAAACAGAGCAGCCCCAGTGCTTAACAGACTCCAGGAATTTGTCTCTTTCCTGGCATCGTACTGGAGCCTGTGCTCAGTGAATTCTTACAAAAAGACATGAAAGTATCTTTCCAGCATTTACTGCTGTACATTCATTCACCTAACAAATGTGGTTTTTCAATAAATTTTTAAATTGTAGCTAGTTTCTGATGTACAGAATTATCGAGAAGATAGTACAGACAGTTCTCTTCCCCTGTTGCTGACATCTCACATTAGCATGGTGCATTTCTCACGATGAATGCACCAATGTTGATATGTTACTATTAACTAAAGTCTGTACTTCACTCGGATTTCCTTAGTTTTCCCCTCATGTCCTCTCTCTGTTCCAGCATCCCATATTACATTTACCTGTCATCTCTCCTTCCATGACTCTTGGCTGTGACAGTTTCTCAGACTTTCCTTGTTTTTGGTGACCTTGACATTGAGTACTGATCAGATATTTGTCCCTCGATTGGGATTTGTTTTGATGTTTTTCTTATGATTAGACTGGGGTTAAGCTTTTGGGGGAGGAAGACCAGAGATTAAGGGCCATTTTCATCACGTCGTATCAAGGACACATACTGCCAACCTGATTTACCGCTGTTGGTATTAACCTTGATCACCTGGCTGAGGCACTGTGTCAGGTTTCTCCACTAAAAGTGACTCCTTTTCCCCCATCTTTCCATACTGTCCACTTCGGCAAGAAGTCACCACGAGCGGCCCATACCTAAGGCGTGGGGAGTTGTTTCCCTTCAACCAATGTGTTTGGAATGCTTGCTCTGTGCTGGGCACTGTTACAGATGCTGAAAATACAGCTGTGAATGAGACAGAAAAGATTCTTTTCCTACATGGAACTTTCATCCAAGTGAGGGTTTAATAATAACTAAATCGTTTTAGAGCATGATAAGTTGTATAAAGAAAAAAAGACAATGGGCCAGAGAGGGACCTGGGTGCTAGGGGGTAAAGGAGGGAGAGGGACCGCTGCTTGTTTCCTTGGGTTTTCAGGCAAAGGTGCCTTTTGAGGTGAGTCTAGAGGGGTGAGGAGGGACCAGCCATGAGCACCTGGGAAGCAAATTCCGGGCAGCAGGAGCAGCAGATGCCAAACACCGAGGCCTGTTTAAGGAGCAGAAAGGATGTCGTGATCAGAGCCCTGTGTGTGCTGGACGGTGTCAGGAGATGGACAAAAAGGAGGTGGGGTGAGATCTCGAGAGACCTACACATCCCAAGAAGGCATTTGGGTTTTATTCCAACCGTGGAAGCCGTTGGTTCGAAGCAGGGGATACCGGATTTGCTTTCATGTATAAACGATGGCTTTGGGTGTGGTGTGCGGAATGGGCTCTCCTGGAGCTGAGAGTGGAGGAAGCTGGGACACCGGCGTGAATGACGGTGGCTCGGACCTGGGGGGAGCAGACGGAGGTAGGTTTGCCTCCGTTTTGGAGGTGGAGCTGACAAGGCATCTGCTGAGTTGCTTGTGGAGAGATCAAGAAACGTGCATGCTCGCACTCCTTGGTCTCTGGTGGTACCATTAACTGAAGTTAGGGGAGGCTGAGGAGAATCACGTTAAGAAGGTAAAAGTGGGGCTTCCCTGGCGGCGCAGTGGTTGAGAGTCCGCCTGCCGATGCAGGGGACGCGGGTTCGTGCCCCGGTCCGGGAAGATCCCACAGGCCGCGGAGCGGCTGGGCCCGTGAGCCATGGCCGCTGGGCCTGCGCGTCCGGAGCCTGTGCTCCGCAACGGGAGAGGCCACAACAGTGAGAGGCCCGCGTACCGCAAAAAAAAAAAAAAAAAAAGAAGGTAAACGTGCAGACACTCAGGTGCATTAGAGTAGCTCCCTCAGAATCCCACTTGTCAGCAGCGCTGTCAGTAGCCCCTTTGGGTTGCACCACATACCTGGAGGGATCGGGACGGTGTTCTGTTTGCTGATTCAGTTGCCACCTTTCTCCTTGGCAGTCCACACTATTGAGGGCTGAGTGC